>NC_059431.1:37987813-38617535 GCF_021028975.2 Sphaerodactylus townsendi
ATCAAAGTGCTTGTATAAACCAAAGCAATTGAAAGTTGGCACACGAACAGTTCAGTCAGTACACGTCAATTAATAAAAACAATATAACATGGACATTTTAAACCCTTGCATGTAAAAAACTGGTAAATGAAGTCTGCCTCATAAAGGGAAAGTGATTCAAGCAGAGAGAAAACCAAGGCGCAGATGGAATGAGATACTGAAATGTAGGAACTTGTCTCTGGGATTTAGTTTTCCTTCCCAATACATGAAGCCACCTTAGGATGAGAGAAAAGAAGTTTCCTGTGGCAGTCAGGTACTAGTCCAAGCTGTAATGAATACTGAAGTTTTATGATGGTATATACTATAAGAAGGAAAGCAACCTGAATTCTAGTTTTTTATTTGTAATTTTGTGAGGACATTTAAAAAAGCGTAGGAACCCAACAAAGCCTGTCAGTTTTCATCATGGCAAGGGAAAGGACAATGGTCATTTTCACATAACACAAATAAAACATACTGAGGACAGAAATAGAAGCATTTTGGGGAGGAGTTCTGCACTGCTTTTTCCCAAAAAAACACTGAAAACATTGCATTTCAGATCGAAATGCTTTATTAAAGATCCACTAAACTATGGGTCTTTTTTTGTCTAAAAGTTACAAAAGGTTTCCTGCTTGTTGTGCAGAGATCAGGAAAACTTTTATTTCTCCCTCCCGATTTTGAAGTTCTCACTTTCGTTTCTCTGCTGCTTGCCACTCGCCATTTTCTGTCACTTCTTGCTATTTGCCATTTGCTGAAATGCCTATGGAAATTTTTCTCATCTAGCATCATGGCTGCCCACCATTTGTGTCACTGCTGCACGCTAATATACTCAGTATTGCCTGCCCATTTTGCAAAAGACAGAGTTCTACATTTCATGGAGCAGGCAATTTATTATCATGGAGCAGGCAATTGTTAATGTATGCAAAAGAGTTTAAAACATTTATTTTAACCAAATATTGTGCATGGATTACTCACAGATATTGCTGGCGAAAGTGTGATGTTTCCAATTGACTCTTTTAATTCATCCAATGAAGGCACGGTATAATGAGAACTATTAGTTGGCTGAACAGGTTTAATTTCCACATGGAACTTCCTAGGTTCATCATCTTCAGAGTCAGAATCACTTGATGAATAGAAATGGTTCTCTTTGGTATGTTATTCCCAGTTAAGGTAAATTTATTTGTCGTCTCCACCCACCCACCCACCCACACAGCCATTACAAAGAATAACAATCAAAAGGATATTCTGACTAGTTTCCGGTTTAATGCTATATCCTTCTTCATCTACATCCGGAATGTTCTAGGGAAAGAAACATATTGGGACAATGTATCTCTGAAAATACCGTTCAGTTGATATAACAATTTATTGTTGGCTGATACTCTTTCAGCTTCTTTATAAATACAATGAAATTTGTGAACAGCAACTTTCTTAATTATTCTGCTACTTAAACATTCATCTTGACAACTTCTGTTCAACAGTTGGACACCCAAGACAAAAATCACATTTTCCCTAAATTTAACTATGGAGTCCAAAGCTAAAGTAAATTCTTACTGATCTGTGTCAAAAACTTTATCTGAGTGAGAGATATAGGCTTGGATCCAGCAACGTGGAAGCAGAAACATAAATACATGTAGTACGATTCTTTTTTTTTACAAGATCTCATGCCATACTTAGTACTTTCAGTATGCAGAAATTAGTTTAAACAAAATCTTGGTGCAAGTGGAAACAAGTAGGAATACACTAACATTGACAATGCAAGCAGCTACTGCAGTCTTTTTCTTACATTTCCACTTGGGCAACAACTCTAGCACTAGCAAAATTTTAGTCCTGGAGCCAACACTGCTATCTGGCATGTGTGGTTTACTATAAATGCCCTATATCAGTAAAATTATTCTTTTTAGCTGTAACACTTTTAAAACAAAGGATATTTAAATCAAGCATAAGAAGCTTTTTACTGCCTCCGGAATATTACCTATTATTCCAGTTTTCACAAGATCAACACTGTACTACTTTCTTGCCCTTGATGTTCAGATATTACATCTGGGATAGATCATGGTAGCCCAGCAAGAAATCACTAGCAGTCCATAGTACCACTGTTTGTTTACTTTTATTATTTATAGTGTGTCTTTCTCACTGAGACTCAAGGGGGATTTAACAATGTAAGTCAATATAATTAATAGGATGGGACATCTAATAAGCAACCTTATAGGATCAGGATTGCAGAAATCTGAAACAAAGCTCAAACAAAATATTTCAACCTCTGTAGCTTTATACCCAACTGAGATAGATTTGAATTGCTTTGTTTATTTTATTCACCCATGCACTGACCTCAGTACCTCTCTTCTTTGTTGGTTTGTTGCTACACACACACACCCCACCGCCCAAACTGTTCAAATATTCAATCCTATTAAACAGAATCTTTTTACAGATCCCAGGAGTCTCAGCTGCTTCATACATACATGGATTAAAACACTTTTGATTCAAGTGGAAAATGCCTTGATAACTATTTTAATATCTCCTTTATAAAGGGGTGGGTGGGTAATGTCAGACTACAAAAGAACTATGTTTCTAAAGTGTGCCATTTGTTTTCTTGAACTCCATCAGATAAATGACCATGAGAGGGCTAAGACTGCAAGGAACAACTAAGGGCTACAAGGAACAACACAGATGACAACTGGTTTCTTGTATTTAGGCTGGAAACCCAACTGGTTGGGACAGATTTTCTACCCAAGAAGATATGGCTCATCTGCCTTTGATCCATTTGTATCAGGTTTCATTGTGGAACTCAGGCAGCTTTAATTGCTCTGGTGGACAATCTCCACTTACAAACCTCTGTTATTGTTATTGGATATGTCAGCAGCCCTTAATGCTGCTGACCTGCTGGATTCAGTTAAGAGCTCTGGGGTAGTTTTAAACCAAGGTGCTTTTTAAAAAAAAAAAAACTTGGTGATACAGGTCAGACTAGCAAAAAGTGCTTTTCTAGTCACTACATCTTCATCCTTTTGGTCTGAGTGAATCTGGCCATGTTAATCCAATCAACAGTAACCCTGAGACAAGACTATTGTAACACAGTCTTCATCAAGCAGTCCCTGAAGACAATTTAGAAACTTCAAGTGATGTAAAATGCAGCAGCATGCTTACTACCTGGGGCTAGCAACCAGGAACATATTTCTGATTTGAGATTTCGGCATGGGTTGCTGGTTTGTTTCTGAGTCAAACGCAGACTGCTGCCTATTTAAGTTAATTGCCTGGCACCACATACCTGCAGGACTGCCTCTCCCAGTATCAAACTGTACAACAACTCTGTTCCTTGGACCAACTGATACTTTCCTCCTGTCAGGTAGTCAGGATGAACACTTTACCTGCTGCTATTTTATGGAACAACCTTTTGAAGGAAAGTTTCCACTTGGTTGAGATTCTACAAGTTGAGCAAGGTGGTTTTATTTCAAAAATGCCCCTCAGTTTTTATTATGTATGATTGTCAATTTATTAATTTTTGTTGTTTTATTATTGGGTTTGACTCTTGATTCAGAGAAAGTTAAGCTAAAAGTGCCCTAAATAAACAAACTTGTGAGTTTTGCGTTCATAGCCCAACCTGATTCTAAAAGAATCAGCATCACACAATCCAGTACGTTAGCTGAAAATCAAGAAGCTTTAGCTATGCTTGACCTCAAGATGACCTTGTTGATAGCACATTTTATCTTAACAGGACTTGACAACTACGTAAGTGGAACAAATACAAATAGCTAGAGGTTATGTGCATTCCCATATTATGCTTCAGCCAGACTTCTGAAGTTACACTGTTGATGTTACAAGTGCTATTTTGTAACCTATATACAAATTATAGGATCATAGAATCTAGAGTTGGAAGAGACCACAGGGGCCATCAAGTCCAACCCCCTGCTATGCAAGAATACACAATGAAAGCAACCTTGACCATTGGCCATCCAGCCTCTGTTTAAAAACCTCCAAACAAGAAGAATCCACCACATCAGAGGAAGTATTCCACTGTTAAGCAGCCCTTACTGCCAGCAAGTTTTTCCTAGTGTTTAGGTGGAATATATTTTCCTGTACTTTGACTCCATTACTCCTTGTCCTAGTCTCTGGAGCAGCAGAAGACAAGCTTTTCAACATGATATCCCTTCAAATTCACATCACCCCTTAACCTTCTCTTCTCCAGACTAAACAACTCTCTCCTCGTAGGGCAAGAATTCCATACTTTTTACCATTCTGGTCACCCTCCTCTGGACACATTCCAGCTTATCAATATCCTTCTTGTATTGTGGTGCCCAGAATGTGGCACATTATTCCAGATGAGGTCTGACTAATGTAAAATATAGACGTAGTATTATGTCCCTCGATCAAGACACTATATTCCTATTGATGCAGCCCAGAATCACATTGGCTTTCTTAACTACAACATCTCACGGTTGACTCATGGTCAGCTTGTTGTCTTCTAAGACTCCCAGATCCCTTTCATGTGTACTGTTATCAAGCCAGGTGTTGCCCATCTATATCTGTGCATTTCATTTTTTTCTGCCCAAGTGGAGTATCTTACATTTATCTCTGCTGAAATTCATTTTGTTAGTTTTGCCCCAGCTCTCTAATCTGTCCAGGTCATTTGGAATTCTGGGGTATTAGCTACCCTTCCGAATTTGGTGTCATCTGCAAATCTGATTAGTATGCCCTGTATACCATCAACCAAACCATCGATAAAAATATTTAATAGCAGTGGGCTCAAGACAGAACCCTGTGGCACCCCATTAGTCACTTCTCTCCAGGATGACAATGAGCCATTGGTGAGCACCCTTCGAATTCAATCAGTCAACCAATTACAAATCCATCTTAACAGCAGCACTGTCCTGCCCAGATTTTACTAGCTTGCTTTCAGGAATATCATAGGGCACCTTGTCAAGTGCCTTACTAAAATCAAGATGTGTTACGTCCACAGCATTTCCTTCGTCCACCAAGCTTGTCACTCTACCAAAAAGAGAGATTAGTCTGGTATGACTTGCTTTTGAGAAAGTCAGGGTGACTTTTAGTGATCACAGTATTCCCTTCTAGGTGCTTACAGACTGTCTGTTTAATTATTTTCTCTAGAATCTTTCCTGGTATTGATGTCAGGATGACTGGGCTGTAATTGTTTGGGTCATCTTTTTTCTCCTTTTTGAAAATGGGGACATCATTAGCCCTCCTCCAGTCTGCTGGGATTTCTCCTGTTCTCCAGGAATTATCAAAGATTATTGCAAGTGGTTCTGAGATTACTTTTGCCAGTTCTTTTAATACCTTGGGATATAGTTCATTAGGCCCTGAAGATGTGAATTCATTTAAAGTAGCCAGATATTTCTAAACTACCTCTTTATTTATTCTGTGCTGAAGTTCCCCTACTGCTCCATTTCTCCCTGGTTGAGAACTGTTTTCCTTTTGGAAAAGGACTGAGGCAACGAAGATGTTGAGTAGTTCTGCCTCTTCTCTGTTCTCATTCTGGGCTTTAGATTTTTGACTGTCTCCCTACATGTCCTGGCTATTTGTTTGAATTCCTCTCCATCCTGCTATCCTCCATAGCCGCCACCACCCCTTCTTTGCAAAGCAGTATCCTGGCTTTGGCATGGGTGGTGGAAACCAGCAAGGGTGCCTGTGAGAATGGGGAGAATTCTCATCCCCACAGCACACACACACACACACCGCATTTGCAAAAATAGATCCTGGTTTTGTAAATGGGGGGAGGGAAGGGAAGGGATGGAAGCCCACCTGGTTAGCACACTGCCAGCCTGCCCCAGAGTTGGATTAATTCCTTGAAGTGTGCGAATGTGCTTGCTTGTATGTGTGAGAAACAGGCAATCCAATCAAGTGGATTCTGTGGTGTTTCACAGACTGTTGAAACAGGGCATTTGGCAGTTGCCCAGTAGGAAGAAAAAAATGAGGGCAAGACAGAGGCACTCCTTTCCACACTCTCAGGTGCTTGTCCCTCACCTTGGCAGCTTGGGTATGTTAGCAGATGGGTGGGCAGCAAACAACTTCCTTCCTTTTCCCCCCTCATCCTCTGTCCCTTCCTGTTACAGAGAGGCCTGGCAGCACACCTTGTCCCTTTTCCCCACTCTGTTTGCTTTCAGCAGCACCCAGCCCTCCTCAGGAGATCCCACCCCCATGTACAGAACTGGTGTTGTGCTGGGTGGCAGATAGCAGAGAGGTCTGTAGGATGGTGCTTCTAACAGTTTCCTTTCAAGAATACCCACCACATTTCGCTGTTTGGGTTTTGTTGCTTTTTACCAGTTCAGTGTAAGCCCCGCCCCCAAGTCATGTGTACATGGTGATTGGCCGGAAGTGAGGCGTGGATGGAGATTGGCTGGAAGTGAGTTGTCTCCACCTTCTAGGCTTGCTCAATTACATATAGTCTGGAAATCTATTCTAAGCAACATATATTGAATATGCAGAAGTCACTGTATTGTGCTATCTTTCAAATTTTCAGTACTGCAGAAAAAAGAACTGCAGAAAAATTGCATCATAGGCTCATCGATCTGCAGCAATCAGGATAAGATATGCACACATTTAGAAGCAGCCACCCATTGGCTAAAAGGGCTCTTAAACAGCTTTCTTCCTCAAATTAAACCACATGGCTAAGCTTATCTTGATTGTTATGTGTTCTAACTGTAAGGATTCTGGAAGAAGTCAAGAGAAATGCTCACAATGATCAGAGGTATATAGATTTAATGCTGCTTACCAGTAAGAAATCTATCCTCTTGCAAATTAAGGAAAGGTTTCAGCCAAATGCTCATTTATACAATGTCCTGTCATCCATGAGGCATCCCACAAGGGCAGAGGCTGCATTTATAGCGCACTCAGACCATACGCACTGTAAATAACTGTGTGATACAAATGCATGGATACTATGCTGCTCTATGTCATTCTGCTTCTTAATTAAAAAATCAAGAAGGCTGCAGGCATTCACAAGTATTTAGTACAGCAAAATGTATGTGGGTTACTTTTCCATATGCATATCCAATGGGGTCCCCAGCCTTGCTGAGCTTGTGGAAACTGAGGAGAGTCCAAACCTTCTTCCCCTTCAGTTTATCATATTATCTAAGACTCATTCTCAGGCATTGCAACTTCTGGGAGGCCACTTACATATTAGGGAGGCAAATGGAGGGTGAGACACAGTGCATCTAAGAGGCATTCTGCACATACGTTTTGCCCTTGCAGCTTTTTTCAAAAAAATTGTCTGTGGGGAAAAGGAACTCAATACACCCTCAGAGGCATTTAGCACTGGGTGTCATAATGTAAAGAAAAACGTAGAAGAGGTTATCAAAGGCCACCAACTTCTGACTGCAGGATAATGGTTGCCAGCAACAAAACCTCACAGTGATAGCTTCCTCTCTGTGGAATTCACTTCCTAGAAAGGACTGATAAGGCCACACAATAGGAAAGTTGGGAAGCCTGTTTAGGAATCATCCATATGATACTGCCTTTGAAGACTGCTTCTGTTCATCTAATTTTATGGCTGTTGCTGGTTTTTTTTTTAATTTTTAAATCGAATTCCTAATGGTTTATGATGAGAGTAATTGTGCCCTTTCCCTGTAAAATAAGATGTATGTTTTTAGAAGCACAACATGCTTCTATAATAATACATTTTTCTTGCATCACTGTACTTTTACCTTTCAAATGTGAAAAACCCTATCAAATTAAACATGAAAAGGAAGAAAAAAATACACACCAATACTCTGAAAATATGGAGGGAATTTCAATTATTATTTATGCCAAGGTTTCCAATTTAGTTCACCTTCAAGCACAACTGTGAGAACAAGGAATGGGCACTACCGTAAAATAGGGTACTGGGACCAACGATAAAATATTGGGCAGTTGCAAGTCTAACAGCCTTCTGCTATGAAGTTATTTCTGGGTTTTCCTGTGTCAGTAAAGTGGTGAAAAGCCAGGACTAGCTTTTTGCTTTGGGGAAAAGATGCTTTGAAGCAGCAGCAAGCGGCCATCGGGAAACCTATCAGCAAACAACACAAGGCCCGTGGCTTCATGTTTGGGATCACTGATTTATGCCTTTATGTTAAAAACTCTGTAAAGGGCGGGATATGCTTCTATTCTAAACTGAAAGTTTGAGCAGTCATGCATGAGACTTTTGGGAAAGCTGCAGAAAGAAAGATCACATTTACACACGAAGTACAATGCTTAGCTGTTCTATACAGGAAAAAAATATTGCTTTGTGTAGTGTACCTGAAAAGACTATGCTGACACATTTACACTTGAATTTGTTTCATTAATAACTAGACAATGAGCATCAAAACAAGCAAGTCAAAAAGTAAACACTGTAAGTTAATCTCAATTATGTTCCACTCCACTGATTTATTCTTGAAACTGTCAAAAGCCATTAATTACATGAACAGCATGATAATTCCTGAGATAAATGTATAAGCTCCTTCAGCATATAGTCACACAAAAATTAACATTTAATTTGTTCAGACTTCTTGCAAAGATGTGGGGGGTGGAGCTACTTCAGCACATATCCATGGTATAATTGTTAAAATGCATATTTCAGGTTATATTTATAAATATTTTTAGTATGAGAGTCTTTTTTATAAGACCATTTGAACAAAGAAAACTGAATTAAAAAATCTTCAAAATATTGGAGGTCTAAAAGACACACTGAAAATAACTCGGCTTGCAAAGAAATTTTTCAGAGCATTTTGGAAATCTATTCTTCAGCTTCAACCGCAGGGAGTTCTACCTTTGTCATCTTGAATTACATATTGTTAAAATGACCACAGGAAGCTAGGAATGAATTTAATGAAAAGGGATCACTGTTCAAATTTTGTTTGAAAACGAAAAGTTCCCAAAAGGCATTAACTATATTCAAAGGGAGACTACTTACAACTGAATCTGCATCTGGACATTCTCTGTTAAAAAAAATAGTAAGTATTATAAGACAAAAATATGGAATGTGTATACTAAAAGCCCTGTTCTCACTCCTTAGACATAACTGCTTCCTAATATCTTTAAAATCATTATGTAGGATTGTATACATTAATGCTGGCAATTTATTATTTATCTAGCCAAAACATTTCAATAAAACACCCCAGCTTCTGAACTTCATAAAATACAAATTCATTAACAGATATGAACAGTTTGAGATGTGCCTCATTTTGAAAATAAGTTTTCTAGAGCCGATAAATTTTGGGCTTTTATCTCATACTATTATTCTTTCAAAATTAGGTTCTGCGGTCCTCAGTCAATATGGACTCCTGAGATGGCTCAAACAAAAAAGGTCTCTATATAACGTTTAATCATTTCAGAGCTATAAAAACCATGCACAGACCAGTTTAACAATAAATTCAGAACAAAATCAGAGTGGTAAAGCACAAACCAGCACCAAAAATCTTGCAAAATGCTTAAAATCCAGCAGATCAATAAAAACCAAAACAGCTGTCCAATAACTATTAAGGGCCCTGGTCAGTATTCAACAACTTAACCACTTTTAAGTGTGAACACAGAAATTTTTACTTACCACAGATTCCTGTTCTCAAGAAAGGCCAAAAAGCAGTGTTCAACCAAAGGAAAGAGCTTCCTCCTGGTGGAACGCTGGATCAGCTACTGCCTTCAATAGGAGAGGGGCCTCCGAGATCAGTCCTGCTCTTTTATATGGGTCACACAGATTTTCTGGAGTTTCTCTGAGTACCAGTTCTCTAGTTTTTTTAAATTTTCTGTTAATGTACAGTTTAGCTTAAAGAGAACATTGGCAATACTACTTTGCTACTGCTATGCAAAAAAGCAAAAAGTTGGAAGGGTGGGAAACAAATATCCACCTCACCCGAGGACAGAGTGGAAAACAACAATGATAACAACAACAACAACAACAACAGAGGCTGTATGTTCTGGGTGGCAATGGAAAGCAGAAAGACATAGTTTAATTTTATATACTAATCAAAAAAATCGTTTACCAATAATCCATTAACACTATTAAGTAACCACAGTAACAGAATTTCAAATCTGGAAATTCAATATTCAGTAAACTTATAGCAGAAATCTTTCCATTAACAGCCAGGTTTTACAAGTTTTTAAAAAATGCGGAAGGGATCTGGCATACAGCATCAGAGAGGCTGTTTCAGAGTAGTAGAGTAGTCACTGACATCATTTTTTGATCAAAATGAGCAATAGTACCAATATCAAAGGAATGGTAAAGAGTTTGGTGAACTGATCTAAATGAACATAAAGAGGTGGTTCCTTAGATATGTGGGTCCCAGGCCATTGGGGGTATCAAAATGACAGCCAGCACCTTAAAATGAATTTGGAAACAAATTGGGGGAGGGGCACGTTTCGAACTCAGCGCTGTATTACTGTATCAGATTATTCCAGTAAACAAAACTTCTGAGTTGCATTTAAGAAGAGTCCCACATAGAACGTGATAAGGTGATGCAGCCTAAGGGCTATGGAATCATGATTCAGTATGATCAGATCAGTTGAGCTTAGAAGGGAGCCCAATTCTTTGACCCAATGCAGCTGTAAAGTCTCCTTGCCACAGTCTGTACTTGTTTTCCAAAGAGCAACAATGGATCTTATCACCAAGCAAGATTCTTCAGGTTCTCAATTCAGTCCACCGAGAATATGAAGGTCAATCCCTTGTAGAAATCAACTCAACTGATTTTCATCAGCTACATCTTTTCTGGATTCACTTTCAGCTTTAGCTAAACAAGATTTACGTTTTTATAATTAACTGGGCCTGGGTTCCCCCTTATGTGACTAACTTTCCACGCAGTCAGATGGCAGTTGCAGGAGCTAATTTTTCAAGCACGACAGGGGCCCAGTTCAGGTCAAGAAAACTGCACAGGGAAGGGGGGGGAGGGCTAAAGCTTCTCCTCCCTATGGTCATGGATGTTATAATATGAAAAGTAATTATTCTTAGAAAAGCATTAAAATGTTCAGTAAGTTTCTTACGGAATTAATTTCACAATTCAGGTATACTCATTCAACTCTGTTATGTTAAATGTGTTTTAGCAGAAGCTCAAAGCAGTTAAGTAATGACTTACACAGATTCTGTATCTTTTTCCTTCTTTATAATCCCTGGTAATCCAAAAGGCTTTCTTCTTCTTGGCTTTATCCCTGCGAAGAAAGTACTTTATTGTTAGAACAAGATATTTAACTTTGACCCAGTTATGAATATTCAATACATAATTTACAAGTCCTCAGTATGCAAGTTCTGGGCATGTACAGTCGCCAATCTCTGCACCAACATGTATAAATAGAAATACTGAACTATCACAACTAGAAACAAATCTAGCCATGATTGAGGTAAGAATACTCTTGTTAAGAGAACTGCCAGTTCCAAGATCAAATTGGACCATTAATATTCCCACATTTTCTGGACCATCCTGAATTATGACAACTATCTGTCCAAGCTTTTCTCTGATGTGGTAGAGCAGAAAATGAAGAGCAGAAAAAGCTAAATGATGGAGCACGTTAATGACACCTTACCTCAAGCCTCCCTACGCTTCCTCTGTTTTGATGGCCAGCCACCAATCAGCTCTGCAGTGGGTGGACCACTGAGTGGGGTTGGAGTTGCACTGGAGTTCAGAATGGATGCTGGCATGGGGGACCAGGCTGGGAAATTTCTAGGAGTGGAGCTAATGTTAGTCGGCTTCCACCCTTGGTTGGCAGCACTTTGGCCGCAGCCCTGGACCTGGAACTTTTGGGTGGCGTAAGTCCACGGGGAGGACTTTCCAGTGGAGGGTGGGATTTGCTTTTTTCCTCCCTCCCGGCACCTCTAAAAATCCCACTGGAGGCAGTACAGTGTGGCCTTTGTCACAGCACATCTGGCCTCTGTGAAACATCTGTATTGAACTGTATTGAATCGTCAGGAGAAAAATTACTAAGCAAACAAATTTACCTGTAGCTTATGTGATAGGGCATACATGAAATAAACTCCATCTCATGGCAAAAACACCACCAGAAATTCTTCCTCTTTTGTTATAGCAGAAGCACATGTAGGTTCATTTTATCAGAACTTGAAAAATACAAGCCACCTAACATTTTTTAAAATGTAACATTACAGACTACATTTAAAAATTAAGCTAGAAATGAGATGTACATTTTTATGCCATTCTTAACATGTAAAAGAAACTCACCTTCAACTGCACTAGCTGTATTACATTCTTCAAATTCAATAAGTCCTTTTAAAACATGAAAAATAAGGCAATTACTTCTCTTAAACATTCCTCAGCCATTATGATTAAATCTGTGGCATTTAATTAACAACCAAAATTAACCAGTTCAACACATTTGAATTAAAATTTGTCCATGATTTATAAGATAAATATTTTTCAAAACTTTAAATTATTTTTATTGTATACTAACAGAAAACATGAATAGCTTTTATCTTAGAGGCATGAATTCACTCACCAGACTGGCCCTTGTAGGTATATCTTTAAATATGGCAAGAGAAGCTCAGCATGAAGAATGCCTGACCTTCTCCTGGGGAGAGGGACATGGTCTCATCTCTGAGACTGCATTGCATTTTCCTAAAGGCATTTGGACTTCCATGGAGGCACTTGGAAAAGATCAATTCTCTCAGCACTTCCTTCCATATCCCTAAAAACCCATGCATCTTCAAGAGCAAGATTGTGACCCTCCCCTAGATGGGGGATGGGCGGTTTTGGTGGTAAGTATAAATTTTGGTTGGCTACAAAAGTCAGCCATAATAAGTGGAGAACTGCTCTTCTAAGATACTGTCCATATGCAGCGCAGCCAGCATTATTTAAAGAACGCACATTTCTCTTTTAGAACTGTTTATTACATGCAGTTTTAATCAATTTACTCCCCATATGATAGAATAAGATTTCTTATGGATGATATCCTAAATAGATTACTCGCTTCCTTTAAACAGGATTACTAAAAGGAATAATTTAGAAATACAGCATACTATTACTAAATTACAATAGAGGCACCACTGTATCAAACAGACAACTGTTTCTTTTATCTCGAACAAGAATAAGATTAGCATCAAAGGGGTTAACATGGGTTTCTTACAAAAACACACGCAAGTACTTCTCGCTGGAAGCTGATCTTTTGAAAAAGGGGGGAATGATGTCACCACAAGTAGTAGGCAGTTTCTATGTATTCAACTGCATCCAATGAATCAGGACCAGATGTCTGAATGTGTAACGTATCTTGTTCCCACTGTCTTCAACAATTCCCCATACAACTCAGGATTGCCAAGCTCCAGTTGGGGCCTGGATGTCTCCTGGAATTACAAATGATCTCCAGATAACAGAGATCGGTTTTCCTATAGAAAACAGCTGCTTAGAAGAAGAAGAAGAAGAAGAAGAAGAAGAAGAAGAAGAAGAAGAAGAAGAAGAAGAAGAAGAAGAAGAAGAAGAAGAAGAAGAAGAAGAAGAAGAAGAAGAAGAAGAAGAAGAAGAAGAGGAGGAGGAGGAGGAGGAGGAGGAGGAGGAGGTGTTTGGATTTATATCCCCCCTTTCTCTCCTGTAGGAGACTCAAAGGGGCTTTCAATCTCCTTGCCCTTCCCCCCTCACAACAAACACCCTGTGAGGTGGGTGGGGCTGAGAGAGCTCAGAAGAGCTGTGACTAGCCCAAGATCACCCAGCTGGCGTGTGTGGGAGTGCACAGGCAAATCTGAACTCCCCAGATAAGCCTCCACAGCTCAGGCGGCAGAGCTGGGAATCAAACCCGGTTCCTCCAGATTAGATACACGAGCTCTTAACCTCCTACGGCCCTTGGAAGGTGGAATCTATGATATCATATCCTGCTAAGGCCCCTTCCTTCCCCAGGCTCCACCCTGAAATCTCGAAGAATTCCCCAACCTGGAGTTGGCAACTTAACTACTCAAAACCACAGCCCTCCTGTACACTCATCCCTCTACAAGGCGGCAGAACTTCTCACATTGTCAACTGTAATCTGGGACACAACTATAGAGAGGCACAGAAAGCCCAAAGAGATTACATTACTTCTATCTACAATACTTCAGAATGCAGGAGTTTCACCAAATGAAATAAAACAGGAAAGAACTAAAAGTCAGAACTCTTACCTCACCCTACAGACAACGAAGAGTCTACCTTCTGACTGGGATATAAAAGATCAGATCTCCATACCTACTAGTATCTGACAAAGGGAACTTTGACTCTCAAAAGTATGTACCACAAAAATCTTGTTGGTCCCGAAGGTGCTACTGAACTCGAATCTAACTGCTAAACAAGTCTGATGCACCTTTTCAAAATATAATTTAACTCAGTGAAAAAAGACACTATGTCGAAGAAACCATTCCAAATATAGCAATATACCCAATTCCATTTTGAAACAATTCCATTTTGAGGTAACTTCAGATTTTACTCTCAAGATAGTTTTAAGTGATGTAACTACTTTGCAATTAATTTTCTCTCAAGGGGGACGACAGACTATTTTTTTACAATGCAGTCATCTTACCATGTCACCAGCTCCATAATTAATTGGTGAAATAGCACTAATGGTTCCAAGCATCTCTTGAACAATTGCAGACCAGTGTCATGAACAGTCAACTAGTGGGTTCTCTGAGGAAGTAGATAGCCCAGACTTGACAAAGATATTTATTCACTTGAAATTCATTTTTCTTGAAGACAACTGGCTATGTATGTTATTAAAACCACCTCTCTCACAAAAATCTTTGTTATTAGACAAGTTGTGAAGTTTTGTGCCTCAGTGTATAAGTCGGCCAGATACCAAGTATTAAAAATAAATAGGGAATCTACAATCTTATTTTTAGGGTTTTAAAAAATAATGCCATTCTCATAACTGCAACAATGGTTTTAAATATTTTCACTATCTATTTTAAATCATGATTTTTAACTGTTGTTACATATAGTTTGTAAGTACTTCATGCTGTATTTAGTGCTTTTTATGACTGGGCACTGCAATAAAATATGTTGTTGTTGCTGTTGGATATATGTGTTACTAGATATGGAAAGTAAAGAGTGTACATTGGAAATTCCTGCTTTATTGCAAGGAAAATGTTAAAATGAAACTGTACTTTTAAACTAAAAATTAAACCCACCTTTAGAACTTCTTATGAATATACGGCAAGAAAATTTTATTCCAGCAAAATCAATAAAACGATATGAAAGCTTTACAAAAAATAATTCACATTAGTTCTAAAGATACTTGTAGCTACACATACAGCAGACAGTATGCTTGGTTTTAGAAGAAAACAAAAGGGGTTTCCTGCCTCTGGCATTAAATCACGCATGAAAGGAGGACAATTTTTTCAAAACTGCATATGCCTCACATACTGCTTTAAAATGGCAAAGCTTTGCGTGTCTGGCTCAGTGCCAGTTGACAGCTCAGCTGGATATCAATGCACATTCTGACCCCCCTTGCAGCATGTCACTTCTGAATTGTTTCCGCAGTAGAAAGTTTATTCAACCTCTCTCTCAAATGCAGTGGACCGACCATCAATCTGCTATTTAATCATAGCAAGACAGGTTATTTTTCTGACAGCACTAAAGCCAGAGAGCAATTCCTAATGAACAGCTTGATACAAGTGGAATTTCAACTGTTTTAGCCTCAATTAATTCTGCTGTCAAAACAAATGATTGCTCTTAGTGCTTATATGTTGAGCTCGATCACATGTTTATGTGTACAAACATACAAGCAATCTTTTTCTTACTAACATTTGATACCATTACACGTCAAGCATCACCAAAAAAAATCCAATTAAAAAGCTAGAGAAAAAGCCCTGCAAATATTTGGTATTCTTTACCAGCAACGTTTATATTGCTTGCTAAATGAAAATAAATCACACTAGATGCTCTATTGCTACATCCAGATATACAAAATTTAAAATAAATGTTTATCTATCACAGCTCTGCAGAACAAATTTACGAAGCCTTTAAATACTGATGTGAACATTCCGTTTATATATATTTACCATGACAACTGGCAATATCACTGTCTATCAGACAATCAAATTCTGTCCAATTAGTTTACTTTTTCCTTTGGCATTGTGCTGTCTGAGTCACACAAAGTAAATACAAAATAGGCACACTACACAAAACACCTGTTCCATTTTAGGTCTCGTTTTCAGTTTTATCAAAGTTAACACCATTTGCATAAGTTTTTTTCATGCTGTGGTCACAGCTGCGCCATTTGGTCTGAACACCTAAAGGGCCATCCCATATTGTCCAACCCAGAATTTAAGAATGGTTTCTAGCAAGCCTTCAGTTTATACTGTGCTATGCTACTGTTAGCCAAAAAATATAGGCAGTTGCTGCTGTAGGAAGGTGGATTCCACTATGTACTAATAAGTGATCTAAAAATCACTTATTTTTATGTTTTACATTGTATTGTGAATTACTCATTAGTAGGTCGCAATGGAGATGACATTGGTGGTTTAGGACTGATGATCTCAGTTTGAATGTAGTCAAGGGCCACGCCACTTGGTGCTCTTATTGGATTTATATTTTGATACTATCGGCCATGTCTTCTTGTTCAAGCATATGGAGGTATACGTAGGAATTAAGGGAAGTGCTTTAGACAGGTTGAAACGGTTCCTCATGGACTGAACTCCAAGGGTTACTGTTGGAAACTTTTGTCATAGGTATGAGACTTGCCACGCTATTTAATCACTATGTAAAGCTCTTACAAGGAATCGTTTGCAGTTTTGGATTAGGTTGTCATCAATATTCTGGAAACACTCAGGTTTATATTATTTTATCCAAATCCCTCAATGATGCTATAGGGATCCTGAGACCTTGCCTGACTTGCTGTGATTCAATGTATTAAGGGTGAATAAGCTGAAACTGAATCCTGATAAGATGTGATGAAGCTAGTTGGGAAAGCTGAGGTTGTGATGGGCATTGTACGGCTCACATCTGAAGGAGTCAAATATGGGCAGGGCAAATAAATATACATGTTCTAATCTCAATAGGCCAGGCTAGCCTGATCTTGTCAGATCTCAAATGCTAAGCAGGGTCACCCCTGGCAAGTATCTGCATGGGATACCTCCAAGGAATACCAGGGGCATGACGTGGAGGGAAGGAATGACAAACCATCTGTGATCACCTCTTGCCTTGACCAAGGTTTTACTCTGCCTTGACTAGGGCAAGCAGGTAGGGAGGTAAGAGAGAGAGAGAGAGAGAGAGAGAGAGAGAGAGAGAGAGAGAGAGAATAACTGAGAAATTAAGTAAGCAAATTAAGTAAGTAAAATAACACATAAAATAAATAGTACGGGAGACAGAAAGAGAGTACAAAACCAAGTTACCATTCATTTGAGAATCATAGCTAAAAGCAGATATAGAAAACTTTTCAGACTTATTTTCCAGCAAACAAAGGATTTCATGACATCTGCACAATATAAATGCATCTCCCAAATTCTTTTTTTTAGAAAACGTGGCAAACACAAGCAGTCATGATTTAGATCATGGTCATAGCTTAGGGGAGGCAGTAATTAATATACTAGTAGAACCAACCTAAGCAGAATTACACCATTCAATTAGAAGTCAATGGGCATAAACTTGGGTAACTCTGCTTAGTATCATATGTATCAGATCTTCATCATGCTATTTCATTATTCCTTGAATATTTCCCAACAATGATCTATCTCACTGGTCAACTGATTTTAATTTACAGACATCCTCACCAACATGCATGCACTTTCTGCTCCACGCTCTCTCTGAGAGCCAAATCTATACCAACAGAACATTTTCCATCCAGAAGGAACAATGCCATCTAGAAATAATATCTAGTTTCATTTTTTACAAACATTCCCATGAAAATTGAGGAAGTAATATTCCATATAATGCCAAAGATGCATCCACTGGCAATCCACTCTCTCCTACACTACCAATTCTGAGTTTATTAATTGACCTGAACATTTCTAACAAAAAGATTGGACTCAGAATTTTACGGTCTTCAAGACATATTTGATGAGGGGGGGAAAAGTTGCACTGACACACAGAAGGGAAAAATCAATCTTAATAAACCACTATAACTAAGGTTTACCATAATTATATGAAAGGTACCTGACCTATACAAATAGTTTTACGTATGTTGGTAAATATAGCCTAAAGGCTGCTTTCAGCCGTAAAGAATAAACTGTACAGGAAAATAATTTTTGTAAATATTCCCGGTACGTTGATATTAAGGATACATGAGTATTCCAACTCCTGACATAAAGGCAATTCACAAAATAGTGAATTAATTATTTTTACTCTCTTACCGGGTCGCTCTTTGCCTGTGCCTTTTGACTCAGCAAATTTTTGTATCAAACTGTCGACGGATGTGTTTGCCATGTTATTTATAAATTCTTCATGAACCTTTGAGAAAAAGAAGACTATTAATAAAGTTTGATTTATTTATCAATTTTATACCCTGCTACCCCCTTGCCAATCAAGGTCTGGGGAGGCTTATAGCAAACTAAAATATAATTCAATAGATGATGATGATGATGATGATGATGATAACAATAACACAATTTAAAAACAACTATATGAATCTACTATTTGAAACATAGCTATTTCAAACACACCAACAGTATAATGATTCAGTGGAAATAACACAAGAATTTCAAGATACACGCAATGACTAAATAAACGCCCATTGAAAGAGCTGTCTTATTAGCTTCTGTAGGGGTTTCAAGGTTCTACAGGGCTCATATGCTCTCTGATAAAACAGTCGACCAGAGTAGGGCCACCACAGAGAAGGTCTTAGTAGAAGAGAGGAGAGCAACTCAAGGGCCAAACACCACCAAAAGATTGAATGATGAAGAACACAGGCAATGTGGGGATTGTAATGGAAAAGACAGTCCTTCACAATGTAGGGCTTTAAAGGTTAAGACCAGCATCTTGAATTTGATCTGGAAACCAATTGCCATCAGCTGCCTTGATACTGACTATGTGTGTGTAGACCACAATGTGCCAGTGAAAATCCTAGAAGCTGCATTTTGGATAACCTGAAATATCTGGAGCATCTTCAGTGGCAAACTCCAATAAGTTCTGAGGTGACTATGGCTGTGGCCAGATCTGACTGGGACAGATAGAGAGTCCTGGCAAAGCCAGAAAATACAGACCTTGCCACTGTGGCTACTAGTTTGTCCAGAGAACACAAGACATTAAGCCATTCACCCATGTTCCTCATGAAGTCCACTAGTGACAGCCGTGCTCCATCAAGTTGTAACCCCCATATCAATCCAACCCTTTCCAACCATGTGACTCCCATCTTTGATGGATTCAGCTTCAACCAGCTCTCCCTCAATCACTTTACCACAGCACCCAGGCACTGGCTCAAGACCAGGAGAGCTGAGTCCTGCTGCTAATCCAGCAAAAGGAAGAGATGGGTGTCATCAGCATATTGATGGCACACAGTTCAAAACCTGACAAACTCCACTAGAGGGCACATATGTATACATTAAACAGCATAAGGGATAAGATAACAAATGAATGCCTAACTCCTAAGGCCAGAACCTCACTTCCTTCAATGAGAGCTTCTTGACTCTACACTTTCCCTATGTTATCTTTAGAAAGGGGAGGCCTTGCAGTGGGGGGCCACCAGTACACTCAGTGGGCCCCCAACTGAGTCAAAGTGTGTCATGCTCATTATAAATTAAATAAGGGGGAATTTGCATCCATAGTTCGTAATAAGCTTATTCCTTACAAGGTTCTCCATAGGTATCTTTAATTTGTCACACATTCTTAACTCTTGTTTTTTAGTTTATAATCTGCTAATCTGTTGAGGGTCAGACACTGCAGGATGCTAGAGGGATATTTAGGACTTTTCTAAATCTATTATAGTTCTGTATAAAGAGTAGCTTTGCATTAACAGTGGTAATATAGGAAGACTCTGTAAGTTATTTAATAATTAAATAAATAAAAGACAGCTAAGGAGCAGGGTATATTGCCAAAAGATAGTTAATGATTTTTTAAATCTATTTTTTAAATGAAAGAACAACACATGGTACGTGTAAGTACAAATACATAAACTCCCTTTCATATTTATTTCCTGGCTGTCTGCCACATGAGACTTACATCTTGCCAAACACAAAATAAGAGTATTTGTCATATCATGACTTCCAGAGCAGCAAAAAATATGGTAGTATACATCTTGAGAATATATTTGCTTTTTTATTCTAGAAATGCATAGTTAAAGTCTCTTTATTTCTAGGGACAAACACTAATGGTGCGATATAAACTAGGCAAATGAAGTTCAAATTTACATTTTCTGCTAAATAGTCTGGGTGCCAAAAAAGCCGAATGTGATCCAGTTTTTAAGACTGGGAGTGGCAAGAGCTTCAACTGAACACTGGAGGCTCTCTGACACCATTTCCCAGGTCCACATAGACTTGGGAAACCGCAATGGAAATTCTACCTGCCGTGGTTTCCCAAGTCTATGTAGACTTGAGAAACAGTGGCGGACGGAACAGAGCTTCAATTGAATGCTGGACAAGAGTCCAGCCATCCATGGATTTAGAAAATGGCAGTGGGGGGCGGGGGGCACAATCTCTTTTATTTGGTAATATTTACATTCGGGTTTTAGAAACCTGACAATTTTAGATAAAATGTTGAATAAAGCCAATGGTTATCTGCTTCATTTGGATTTACTGAAGATTTCTGGTTTTTAAGACTCTGAACACAAACTTTACTGTGTAAAAAACACTGTGCAGACCCCTAATGTAAACTGCTGTACCTCCCCACCCCTTCTACAATGCCTTACCGCAAGAGATTTAGAGCAAGAACTGGTAAATGCAGTACCGTATATACTCGCGTATAAGTCGAGTTTTTCAGTCCCTTTTTTAGGCTGAAAAAGCTCCCCTCGACTTATACGCGAGTCAGCCCTTCCCCACCTTGGTCAGTCCCCAGCCCTTCCACCTTTCCCATCTGCATCCCTTCTTAGGACAGCCCACGGAGGCTCCCCACTCACTTTCGGCGTGTGCGGCGTCAGTTTGCAGAAGCCTTGTGGGGCAGCGTGGGCCGTGGAGGCAACGAAGCCGGCTGAGGGGTGTACTGGCAGGGGTGGGAGCTTCAGAGGTGGCGAGCCGGCCATGAAATTGCCAGAGATGCATAGGGGAGCGGCTCCTCTGCCCGCCCTGCCCAAAAGCCTGCCTTGCAACAGAGCGGCATGGACGGCAACAATGAGGAGGAGACGGAGAACTCCAAGGGTCACGGCTGGGCGGCCCCTCCGTGCAAGCTTGCCTGCCTTGCTGGAGTCTAGCTGGGGAGAGGGAGTTGGTGTGCAGCGCGCCGCACGCTGCCCACCAGCTCCCTCTCCCCAGCTAGACTCCAGCAAGGCAGGCAAGCTTGCACGGAGGGGCCGCCCAGCCGTGACCCTTGGAGTTCTCCGTCTCCTCCTCATTGTTACCGTCTTCATTGCTTTTAGTATGGCATTTTCATTTCAAAAGAATGTGTATTGTGTAAAACCAACTGATTACTTAGGGGAGCTTATTGTTGTAACGTTCCAGAGCGTCTAATTTAGTCTCACTATGGTTTACAGTTTCGTTTCTTTCTCCTCCTAACTTGCTGTTTACAGCTCTCCGTACTCTATCCAACCGTTTCCACTTTTCTCTGTGCTCTTCTCTTAAAGTGCTGCTATCAGAGCTCCTTGTGAGGAATACCATAAAGGGGTGTCTAATTTAAAGTTTTATTGAGGTAAGGAAATTCTTTAAGTCATTTATAGCCCTGCTATATTTTATCTCCTCTCAAAAAGCAAAGTACACGTCTTGCTGGTTTTTCCCCAGTTTTCACCATTGCAATAATTGCCTCTTCCTTAACTATAATAGTCCTAAATGGTAGACGGAAGAATTTAACTCCTTGTCTTATTCATTTGCTGAGTTAGGTATCTAAAGGCATTTATAAGTTTGTTTGTTTGTGCTGGGTTTAATGTGTTTGGTTTGGCCGCTTCTAAAGGAATGGCTAGTTCCCGTCACTTTGCTTCGCTTCGTTGCTGTCTGGGTGGAGTCTTTCTCACTCATTTTGAAGCCTTGAAAAAGTCCGCTCACCCAGTTCCTATGTTGTCAGTGAAGTTGGGGTGCTTTTTCCGGCTCACTGGCTAAGTGAACCTGTTGAAAGACTGCAGAAAAATATGGGAAAGTATTGCAGAGCATGGGCATGCTAAAAGGAAGCATGATGTGCCTCAAAAGAGACGTAAACCATATCATACTCAAGCATAATTTATCTGCTGTAAATACCACCTCCCTGTTTCTGTTTTTGCAATCACTATTGATTAAAATCATTATCCTGGATGTTAGAGCACATTCACACCTTCTCTTAGTAAGAATTATTTAAATATATTTACAGTAATGCTCTGTTCAAAAAGATCCTTTATTAGTAAAAGATCTTCAAGCCTGAGCTGCAATCAAGCACAGAACATTCGATTTCAATGGCTTTTAAGCATTTTAAACTCTGGGCTGGATTTTTTTTAAATCTGAGGTTTTAAAATGCATTTTAAAAAGTGCCTGCAAGGCTACATTCTTATTATTGCTACTCTTTCATGTGAATACATTTCAACTAAATTCAGGGGGGTTATTTCCAAGTAAATGTACACTGGACAAGCTGTATAGAACCTTCAGCTCCATGGCAGGAAAGAACTGAGGAAAGGACTGATGTGTTGTGAAGTTGAATCCCCTCCATTTTCACTTCAAAGTAAGTTCTGCTGTATTGTGAGGCTTACTCACAGGTAAGCATGCAAAGAAGTGCAGCCTTAATTCCATAGGTTTACCAGACTCTCCTTCATTTGATGGCTGAGGAGATGCTTTCCTATACCGCAGCAGCAGCAGCAGCAGCATCTAATTAGGTCACCTGATTGGTCTTGCATTCCTAGTTTATACCCTGTAAACACCCAAGTTCCACAATATGTTTATTTCTCAGATGCATTGTTTCATTTCATCTCCTGGGAAAACCTACTGATGTCTCAATTAATGTAATTTTATTGGTACCGGTATCTATTTTTATTTTTGAAATTTACCAGTAGCTGCTGCATTTCCCACCCTCGACTTATACGTGAGTCAATCAGTTTTCCCAGTTTTTTGTGGTAAAATTAGGTGCCTCGATTTATACACGGGTCGACTTATCTGCGAGTATATACGGGTATTTTGTCTAAAATGAATACACTAGCACTTTCCTGGGAGTAAACCCACTGAACGGACCCAAATAGACCACAAGCAAAAACTTACCTCGCCAATTTGTAAATGAACTTCTTTTACTGTATTTGAAAAAGATTTTATAATCTCTTTCATGTGGGAGAGATGCATTTCTTCAATAGTTTGGAACTTCTGTATCACAAATAAGCATTTAGTTGAGTACATACAATGAGAAGAACACATTTTGTAAAGCGACAGAATTTAAAGCACTAATTATGCTTACCAATATGTCCCACTTTTTTTCAATTCTGGGTTATCGACAGTATATTTTAATATAGAGGTGGTATTTAAATATCAATTATACAAAATACCCCTATAAATAATCTTTAAATATAGTCTTAAATATTCCCATTGAAAATTGAAAAATGTATAGGGCTTAGATTCACCAAAACCTTTCCATAGGCAGAAGGATTTCTGCTCATGTACCATGACTTTTCCTGTGCTCCACCCCCCGCCCCGCCTAATGCTGTTCCTGCTCTTATTTTCCCACAGACCATCTACTAAAAATTTCACGTTTCTGTGAAATTCCCATTACATTTTAAAGAGATACTTGCATATTCACATGAAAATCTAAGTATAATTTTACAAATTTTAGAAGCTATTTTTTTAAAAATCAGAAGGCCAAATGCTAAAAATCCCTAAGACTACAGTATGTGAATAATGTTAATCATTCCACAAAAAAGTGTCCAAGATGAAAGGTAATATGCAAAATGATTAGTTTAAGATCTTGTTTTAGACCCACCCACAAGTCTTTCATCAGTTAAAGAGGTTCAGAATCTGCACCCCAGAAAACAAGACTCTGCTGCCAACAAAATGAAGAATCTGTTTACTTTGGATGGTTGATTATTCTCCTCCCCCTTTTTGGAAGGTTAACTTTTCCCTATCAAATTCCTTCTGAAGCATGTATAACAGAAGAACAAGGGGAACTGACAGTAAACTTGAAAGGCGATTAACAATCAAAATGCAGTGTTTGTTTAGGTTATACAGATTTTTAACACATATGCTTACCTGTGCAGTTTCAGTCATTTTCTGTTCAAAATCGGATTTTGCTGAAGCATATTTTTCTACATATAGCTTGTATGTATCAGTAGCCTTCTTGGATTTTACTGCAGCCTTCATGAAAGAATTACAAAAGGAAAAAAAGATATGGCAAAGCAAATATTTTAGATTTATAATTGTATAATTGTAATTCACAACTATCCTGTCTTTAATGTTCTGCACTGAATACTAGAAAATACTAATTCCTGCCACACGAGGGCTCACACAAATAATGTACCAACATGAAATCATATGACAAACCCCACTGGGTGATTTTACAACATTCAAACCTGATGTGTGAATATGGCCTAGGCAAGTCAATCCCAAAAAGGAAGGAAATATAAAATGCCAGAGCAAAACTACTAATATACCTCAAAATGCAAACCCTAAAATTATTTAATTTACTTCACTTATACCCTGACTATCTTGCCACAGGAACCCAAAGTAGCTTACATCATTGTCCCCTCCTCCATTTTATCCTCACAACCACCCCTCAATAGGGTAGGTAGGCTGAGAATGAGTGATTGGCAAGAGGTAACGCAGCAAGATTGAATGTCAGAGTGGGCATTTGAAACCAGGTCTCACAGATCCCAGTATGACATTCTAACCACTACTTATCACTCCTGGCAATGATAAAAGGACCAGAGGTCTTTCTCTAATTACCATGGCACTATCAAGTTTTATCAAATCTCACATAAATCTGGAATAGTATAAACAGTGATTTTGTGAAAATAAGACACATTTTTCTTTAAAAGCTGTAATCTCAAATAGACTTTTTATATAGTTTTAAAAGCTGTAATCTCAAATAGACTTTTATATAGTTTTCATTATCATTATGTTTGAGGAGGTCTGGAAGGCTCCCAAAATCCTAAAATTTCACCCAGTGACTTTAAGAAGTGCAGGGGCCAGGTAGGCTTTTTGCACAGTAAGGGTATTTATTGGATGTGCAGATTATTTTTGAAATGTTCCTCTGGCAGCAACTACCACCACGGCTCAAAGATCGGTGTTATGCTGAAGCTGAGTTGTGTCAATCGTTTTTGTTTCAAGCTCCGCCTTCTGCAGCAGCCATTTTGCTGCTGCGTCCATCATGCGTAGCAGAATGCCAAATGTGTCTGCAAGTTCAAAAAGGTTGAGGACTCCTGCTTTACCATATATTTTTATTTCTAACCCACCTTGAGTCTCAATCCAAAAGGCAGGCTTTAAATAAATAAATAAAATACAACTCGGCAGCCAAGGTGCTCTTAAACCTCTTTCTTTCTGCAATGATTTCTACAGCCAAATTTTTGTGCAATCCTAGCAACATTAAAAATGTCCAAAGTAGTAAAAATACATGCTGGCTTCAAATGGCACTACACTTTCAACAAACTGAAAATCTTGTCAGCAAGATCTATTCCTGCTGCCACTGCCTGATTCAGAGGCCGATTTCCCACAGTCAAGTAATCATGCAAAATATCAAGGATTCAGGAAGAACTCTCCACTGCCTGATCGACGAACAAAGATTCATCCTGGTTCTGGCACTCATTCTCCCCCTTATCTTGTGTCTTTGCCGAACTTGCTTGAAAGTACTACTTTTTCAAAAAAAAATGTATTCGATCCAGTTTGGAGGGGAGGATTTGGGGTCGAATCTTGGTTCAAATTTCCTGCTGTGGGGCATGACGCAAATGCCAATCAGTGCGTGTGGTCCTGTTCTCGCGAGAGCATGAAAGAATGAGAACCAACCAGAAACTTGGGCAGGGGAGACGTGATGACGTGCTGACATTCTGACACAACATCAGCACGTTTTTGCAGGAGAACCAAAAAAGGTCCCAGCCCAACACGGCATGACAGCCAATCAGAAGAGACCCACCAAGCCGATCACTTGAAAAAGTGCAGTTTATTTTCAAACTTGGCTTGATTTAGATTGAATTTCCCAGTGGAGATTCAGCCAGGGTTGCTAAATAACCTCAAAATGGCAGGCTAGACCTTTTAACAGCTTTGAGGAGCCTTGTTTTTCCCAGTTTTCCTGATGTTTTCAGCAAACTTGGAGACTATCCCAGGTTTACAGAAAAATCCTGCCTATCTGTGACCCCATTGTGTGGATTTTTGATCTGCATTGTAAAGCCATTGTTCAGTATTAGACACAATGATCTTGCTTTTAAATTCAATCACTTTTGTTTCACTCAAGATGTACACTGATCATAGCTGATTTATACTTTAACATTCTAGCAAATATTACATAGATGTTTTCAAACTCTGTGATCAGGAAATAAGAGACAAAAATACAAACATTACCTTATCTACTTCTCTCTGTGTTGCCCCTTCTTTTTTTAAACGCTCATGCTCCACACATTTTGAATTGTAGTTTTCCTTTGCTTTCTGGAGGGCCTGGGTTATACTTTGAATGTTCTGCACAGCTTCCAAAGTTCCTGAAACTTCTTCTTTTGTCTGTTAAATATCACACTGTGTAAAACTACCAGTTTCATTTGGGGGGGGGGGATTGTCTTAATAAAAATATACATTACCTTTTTATGTGCTTTTAACTGTTCATCGCCATACTTTTGTACTTCTTTTATTATTTCTTGCAACTTCCGAACAAGTTCTAAATGACAGCTTGCTAATTTTTCACTTGATGACTTGAAAACATCCCAGACTGGAGAAAATGATCTGGGAATAAAAGAAAAGTTGAGCAGTTAAATGCTGAAACAACCAGAAAGGAAAATAACATGTTAAGCATGGCTTTCCATTGGACACAAATCCAAACATATTTTGTAGAGCCCGACCAACTTACCTTAGAAGCAAAAATTAAGCTTCTTTCTACCCTGTTAGCATGCAGAACCAACAGAAATAAGTCTCAGTAAATTTGATTATATCTTGCTGCCCACAAAAAAAGCATTCTCTGAGCTACAAATACAGTGCAGAAAAGGGAAAAAATCATGACTCTACAGATGTTACTAGAGTGGCTTGTAAGAACAGTGAAATGCACAAGCCTGAGAACTTCTACATACTTCCTAGTTTACAGAAGTGAAAGACATATGTTCTAATCCAGGAATTTCAAAATCAAAACACAGAAATGAATGTTAAAGCCCTCAGGCTTAATGCACAGCATTTAAATAGCACATTTCAAACATTTTGTATCTATGAGCTTTGTAATCATTAAGCCAGCTACCCTTGCAATAATTTTCTCAATAACCTTGTGAAGACTGACAGTTTCTTACTCTCACATACCAGATAAGGACTAAAAATAAGAGAAAGATCCATAGGCTAATTTTCTGCTGTAACATTTGCCTGAGGAACTTCCAAGCTTGAAGCTCAAACTCACTCCATGCATAGGAAAATATATGCAAGGTTCTGGACAGCAATGGTACATTACTCCATTGATTTTAAGTTAAACATATATCACCTTTGAAAACATTCTGGCCATAACAGAGCCTTTTTTCTTTTCCATAAGTTGACAATCAGATTTTAAAACGTATACATATAATTTGTGGTTTTAAATGAAATTTAATTCACTACTGCATCTCCCAAAAGCATTCACTTGAACGTTCATTTTATGGTCAAAGATAGTCCTAATTAAAGTTGAAATTTCTGCCTTCCTCTCCTCCTCTCAAGTTATCATTGCATGCTGTGGAATTATTTTGGGATGGGGGAGGGTTGGTAGGCAGCCAAGATCCAGGGATTAAGTGTTGAAAAATTCCAGCTTCAATAATTTGGGTTTAAAAACCCCCAAACACCTTGTCACCTCCCTCCCCTCCCCAATTTTTCTGCTAATTGTGGTGCTGTCCTAGCTCTGTAGAAAATTACTATGGTCTGCACATGGCCATACTCTATGAATTTTTAGACCCACCTTGTGTCTAAATTGTATTTCTAAGACTTCCGAAGACCCCATGTATAGGTTTTCTAAGCATGGTTTAACCTTTTACCATACCAAGCCATACAAGCATTTACAGGAATTTTATTATATGATTAAAGGGAAGATAGAAAAGGCTCATCCAACAGCCTAAATTCTCTGTCCAATGTTTCGTCAAAGACCTCCTCTGAGTGAATTATAAGGTTTTGCTTCTACACGGTTACTCACCCGAGCTGTGAATAGTTGCTTGTTGATTTGACTAGCTTTGTCATCGACCTTGAATATGCCTCCTCTATTGTAGCCCTGTTAATAACAAAAGACAACTACTGTTAAGCAATCCAAATACAAAAATCAATAGAGGCTTTGGAGCACGTGAAAAAGTTCCACTGCATTAACTGTAAATTTGTTTTAAAAAAAGATGCTATTTTAAGGAAGTCGAACTGATCTCTATTTGAGTGCAGGATATTATAACATTTTAAAGTACTGACATGGTGGCTTAGATGCTTTTCTTCAAATAAAAGCTAAATAAGCTATCCAAATTCCAGAATGGTGTAATAACCAATATGACACAAACAACCAAAGACAAAATGCACAACTCAGTCTGTGCTGGTGATTTGTAAGCACCAGAGCTTCGACAGCAGCTCATCATGGGAGTCAGAAAAGCTACCTCCTATCCAATCCAAATTCAACAAAAAGAAAAGCCACTGGGTAAATTCATCCGGAGAGCTGGGCTGGGTTACCATCAAATCTGTGGATGACAGTCAACTATTTTGCACTTCCAGTTGATCCCAGGGAAGCTGCAGAAACATTGAACAGGTGCCTGGAGACAGCTAATCAATTGAGGCTTAACACCAACAAGACAGAAGTGCTACTGGTGGAAGGCCTGACAAAGGATCACCAGTTGAGTATGAAATAGCACTTCCCTTGAAGGAACAGGTGCATAGTCTGGAGGCACTCTTAAACCCAGGTCTACTGCTCAATAAGCAGATGGTAATTGTGGCCAAGAATGCTTTTCACCAGCTCTTCCTAAGCAGAAAAGATCTGGCCACTGTGGTGAATGCCCCAGTTACATTTAGAATAGATTTCTGCAATCCCCTTTACATGGGGCTGTCCTTGAAAAATATTCAGAAACTTCAGTTGGTATAGAAAGCTGCAGTCAGAATGCTGGATAGAATGCGTGGTAGGGAACATATCACTCCTGCTTTGGCCTATCTACACTGGATTCTAATATGTTCCTGGGCACAATTCAAGGTGCTGCTCCTGACTTTCAAAGCTCTATGCATACAGTCTGAGACCAATATATGTAAATCCCAACATAACACTTAATCTCTTATGAACCTGCCTGACTATCAGGGTCATAGATATTCTGCTTTGGATGCCTGAACCTTCTGAGGTCAGGTGGGTGGAAATCTGGGAGAGGGCCTTCTCAGCCACAGCATCAACATTCTCAAACTCAGTCTCTCCCCAGAGAGATTTGTCTGTCCCCTTCTGTTGTTATCTTCCACCTGCGGGTGAAGACTTTTTGTTTCATTTGGAATTCCCTCAATGATCATTCCTTCCTAACCAATGTTTTTTCTGTTTTGTATATATTTTGAGTATTGTGTATGTATTTTAACTCTGGTTTTTTAAAACTCTTTTAAACATTGTTTTAATGATGTATATTTGGTGAGGGGATTGATTTAGATGGTTTATGATGTAATCTTACCTTGTACGTTTTGAACTGTTAGCTGCCCTGATGGACCTTATAAGAGCAGAAAAGCGGGATATATTTTGTAAATAAATACATGAAAACCAAGATATGACAAGGACTGGTTTTGGATGACACGTGCATAGTGAGTAAAAGACTGAAATGGCTACTACACAAACTTGCGGTTATAGCCATGGAGATAATGCAAATGCATTAAATGGGAAAAACAGTAATGTATCAGAAACAAGCTGTTCCATCACAACAAAGTTGCAGAAAATAGATTACTTTATGGCACAAGAAGTTCTAATGGACAATTTGATCAAGAATTGTCAAATGGGCAAGAGTTAACCAAACTGAGTTCCACTGAGAGTCTCTGCTGGGCTGGATCATCTACACCAGGGGTCTGCAACCTGCGGCTCTCCAGATGTTCATGGACTACAATTCCCATCAGCCCCTGCCACCATGGCCATGAACATCTGAAGAGCCACAGGTTGCAAACCCCTGATCTACACGGTTAAACATGATATCGGAATGTCAGATAAATCTATATCAACCTTAGGAAAGGAGAGCTACTACTCCAAGAGAATGGACGAAAAAACAGGGTGACCCATGGTCAGCAGGACCACATAGAGTGATCACTCTGTAGTCATTGATGTGGGCTTGCGATTCCTGCTACGACCCTCCCTTCTCCATAGGAAAGGATTCATTGTCAAACAATGGAGAGTGAAAAAGGGCACAGAACATCTATATGCTCCAATCGGTGAAGGAAGCACAGTAAGCATTGAGACACACTGATGTACAAATAGGCAGAAAAGTGACAAGTTGATAAACCAGGACTGAAGGGAGACAAACAGACCTGAGAAGTGAGGGAAGGTTTTTCCCCTCACACATTTATTGTTCTTGTGAGATCTAGGAGGTGGTAACTAAGACATATAATCTGAGTAGAGGGAAACAGTCCAACTGCACAAATCAAAACTGCAGCCTTGTCTCAAGGGAAAGGAGATGCATGCATCAGTTCATTATCATCCTCATAAATGGGTTGGATTGGCTGGAGGTGGGACTTCCCCGAGTTGATATATTGGCTGCTATGACTGTTGGGTGCTGTACAATGCTCAGCAGCGGTTTGTGAAGGGCTATCACCAGAAGGGAGAAATATCTGTGACCAGCTGAGTGTGTGGTTAACAAACTGCTCCCAAGAGCATGAGGTACACATTCTAGTTTGCCCTGTTTTGCTACTGAGCACCCTGTTCCTGACCAGCAGTCAAACCTACTCTCTTGCTAACTCCTTACTGAACTCATGGTTCCTGTGAGATGTTGTGGGATTGACAGGTATACTATATATTACTGAACTCTTGTGGGTTCTTCTGATGATTCCCAGTGTCTGCAAGGAACTGCTTTACACAACAGGGAAGTGAGTGAAAGATGCACCACTTGATTCTAGTAACATTTTCTTACGTACTTAAAATGGCATAAACACTGCATTTGGCTCCCTGGCAGATTTCCATAAATTACAGCCCAGCCATGATTTCTTCTATCACATACTTCCATGCTAGAATAACTGTACAATCTTCAAGAATTCAAACCACCATTTAAACACAAAGTAACAAAAAGCAAGTTATGCAACACCCCCCCCCCCATGACACGAATGCCAGCTTCTAGCCTTTGAATTTAGATTTCACATTTTATTGGTGAAGATTACGTATCTCCTTGATTCAAAATACAGATGTGTATTTCTGTCAGAAATGATGTTGCTTAGCCAACAAGATAATCCTTTCACTGCTAAACTTACAAAGTTGACATGCCACATGCTTTGGTACTGTTTCCCTCCCCCCTCCCCCCATGCTGATGATCAACAATGCATCTATACTTTCATAAATAATTCCAGACAGCATGCTGTGATGGAAAGAATTTCTAACACCTCTGGTATTTTATTAACCGCAGCTAGTCGAGGCTTGCCTACAAATCCTTTATAAGATTTTGTCCTCCTTCAAATTCCTTTTTGTAACTATGGAAGCAAATAGCTGGGCCTGAATAAGTAAATTTATATTTAAAAATTCCCAAGCAGTTAAATGGATTTCCATAATATATTTAAAAACTAAACTAAAACAAATATTTTAATGTATCTACAAATGCTGCAAAAAGTGGAAGTGCTGCTTTTAACACAGCTGAGGTGTCACAAAGAAGATTCCTAGTTTTTCATCGCATAATACCAGTGCAGCAGTATACAAGCTCTGCGGCTGCATACAATCCTGTAAAGTATAAATAGTTCAGGAACTGAAACCAAGGAGAACTTAAGGGTTCACCACTAAAAAGATAATAAGGTATCTCAAATGAGAGTGGTAGAATAATAATAGCAATAAACTTTTGGCAGCTGACTGGGATTTATAATAAACAACAATTGAAGTCATTTAGAAAAGGAGGTATCTGAAAACAAAAAATCTTAATCATCATATTAGAAACCCAGTGGTAGCAAAAGGTGGCCATTGTGTGTCAATGACTAAATAGGATGGGGCAAGCATATTAATACAGCTGAAAGCCATATGGCTGCCTATGTTATGAAAACAGGGTTGACTGACAGAGAACCAAGTTTTCCATTTGGGGGCTGCTTTCTTGCCTTAGCACCCAATTCCTTGAATATAATATTGCAACGTACCACTCTCAACAAGCTACAGTTTTGTGAGCTGTATCAAAGGATATGACTGCCTTTTGATCTGATAGAATCACAAGAGTTGGAAGAGATCACAAAGGCCATCCAGGCCAACCCCCTGCTATGCAGGATCACACAATCAAAGCACCCTTGACAGACAGCCATCCAGTCTCTATTTATAAACCTCCAAAGAAGGAAACTCCACCCCCACCCCAAGCCAACATATTCCACTGATGAACAGCCCTTACTGTCAGGAAGTTCTTCCTAATTTTTAGGTGGAATCTCTTTTCTTGTAGTTTAAATTCATTATTCAGTGTCCTGGTCTTTGGAACAGCAGAAAACAAGTTTGCTCCCTCTTCAATATGACATCCCTTCAAATATTTAGACATGGTTATAATATAACTCCTTAACCTTCTCTAGATTAAACATACCAAACTCCCTAAGTTTCTTCTCACAGGGCATGGATTCCAGACCTTATACCACTTTGGTAGCCCTCCTTTGGACATGCTCCAGTTTGTCAATACCCTTCTTGAACTGTGGTGCCAGAACTGGATAAATTATTCCATGAGAGGTCCGACCAACACAGAATAGAATGGTACGATTACTTCCCTTGATCTATACTCCTATTGATGCAGTCCAGAATCACATTGGCTTTCTTAGCTACAACATCTCACTGTTGACTCATGGTCAGCTTGTGGACTACTAAGACTCCCAGATCCCTTTCATATGTACTGTTGTCAAGCCAGATGTCGGCCATCTTTTATCTGTGCATTTCATTTTTTCTGCTTAAGTGTAATACCTTACATTTTTCCTTGTTGAAATTAATTTTGTTACTTTTGGCCCAGCTCTCTAATCTGTCCAGGTCATTTGGAATTCTGAGCCTGTCTCCTGGGGTGTTAGCTACCCCTCCTAACTTGGTGCCATCCGCATATTTGATTAGCGTCCCCTCTTTTCCATCATCCAAGTCACTGATAAAAATATTAAATAGCACAGGGCCCAGGACAGAACCCTGTGGCACCCCACTAGTCACTTCTCTCCAGGATGAAGATGAGTCATTGATGAGCACCCTTTGGGTTTGGTCAGTCAACCAATTACAAATCTACCTAACAGTAGCATTGTCTAGCCCACATTTTGGTAGCTTTTTTGCAAGAATATCAAAGGCCTTACTGAATCAAGGTATGCTACATCCACAGCATTCCCTTCATCTACCAAGCTTGTCCATCTATTTAAAAAAAGCGAGCGAAAGCGCGAGAGAGAGATAAGATTAGTCTGGCATGACTTGTTTTTGAGAACCCCATGAGGACGGTGTCAATGGCTCTCCAAAGGCTCCCCAGGCGCTTTCTCCAAGGCTCTTGCTCCCAGTACTTCCCTGCAGCCAGAAATAAGGATGGGGGCACCCTCCTGGGCTAGGCAGGGAAGCTTGCGGCAAGTGCAGAGGCAGGAGGAGCCTTCAGAATGAAGTGGCTCAGCTGGGGAGGACCCACTGCCCCTGTGCCACATGTATGAGGCAGGAACATAACTGTCAACGGAAGGAAGTGACCGTTATAGGGAGGAAGTGAAGTAAAAAGTTCAGAGAAGTTCTGCCTCCTAGTAACAGGAAGAGAACAACCCAGATTCCCTCCGCCCTCAGGAGAACTTTGACTTCTATTTGGATACTAGAGGTTGCCATCCATCACATTAGGAGTCAATTAAATGTTTGACCAAATATAGCAGGCATAATTTTGTATGTTCCACGAATGATGTAATAAATATCCAAATGGCCCTTGGCAGGAAAAAAGGTTCCCCACTTTTGCTCTAAGTGCTTATATACTGTAGCTATCTCTACATTCTTCCCTGGTATTGATGTCAGGCTGATTGGGACTGCTTTTTTACCTTTTTGAACATGGGGACAATATTCACCCTCTGTTGAGACTTCTCCTGTTCTTCAAGAATTCCCACCTGAGATTACAGGTGAAAATTCTTTAGACATCCATCCTGGATTCTTTAGATACTTCCTGTATTTCCTCCTCATTCGAACTGTTTGAAATTGTGCCTTCAAGATCTCACTTTTAAGAAACTTCCATCAATCATGCACTCCCTACTCTTTTAGTACTCTTAACGAAAAGATCACACGCAATCGTTTCCTAAGTTTACTGAAATCAGCTTTCTTATAGTCTAGAATGTGTGTCTGACTACACTTGGCTTTCTTTTCCACTGTATAACAAATTCCAGGTGAACATGGTTACTCCACCTAGGAATTCCACCCCTTCACTCCATTAACCCGGTTATCACTGTCAATTAGGATCAGCTCTAAAACACATGATCCCCTTGTTGCCTTTTCCACCTTCTGGACAATAAAAGGAAAGTGAAGAATTTGTTGGACCTTATACTCTTGGCAGAGTTTGACTTCCAACAAATATCAGGATAACTGAAATCTCTCAATACTACTACATCTCTCCTTTCTGAAAATTTGGTCATCTGCTCCAGGAAGGCATCATCGAAGTCTTCAGTCTGGCTTGGGAATCTGCAATAGATCCCCACAATGACATAGCTGTTTTTTCTCTCCCCCTTACCCAGATGCTTTCAATCTGGCTTCCACAATTTAAGTAATGGACTCCTCACAGGTATAATCATCCCTGACATATAATGTTGATACTCCTCCTTTCCTATTTGATCTATTTCTCTGAAATAGGTTATACCCCTCAATTATTACATTCCAATCATGAGACTGATCTCAGCAGGTTTCAATCATGCCTATTATATCATATTTGTTTTGCTGTGTTAAGAGTTCAAGTTTGTCTTGTTTATTTCCCATGCTTTGTGCATTAGTGTAGAGACATCTAAGATCATTCCCTGTGGCTGCTTATTTAAGGTTTTTTTCCCCTCCCATTCTGGAACTATTCACTCAGCTCTCTCTATAACATCTGGACTATTATTTATAACACTTCATGAACTCCTGCTCTCAAGAATACTGTCTCCCATCATAACTCATTGTAAAGTTCTCCTGATCAGGTTTGTGAGCCTCCTAACAAAAATGTTTCTGTCAACAAATATGAGGTACCACCCATCCCTTGCTAGAAGTCCTTCTTCATGAAACCTCAGACCATGTTCCAAGAAGCCAAAACATTCTCGGTGGCACCGCCTGCAAAGCCAGTTGTTCACCTTCACTATCCTTCTCTCCCTCCCTGGGTCATGTCCTTCAACTGAGAGGAGAGACAAAATGACAACCTGTGTATTAAGATCTTTCTTTCCTACCCAGAGCCTCAAAATCCCTTGTGATATCCTGAAAGCTATCTCCTGCAGTGTCATACAAAGGAAGGCATAATGGTCAGTGGGCTTGATGAGTCTTGCAAGCCTCTCTGTTACATCACAGATTTTAACACCAGAGAGATAGCACACCTCTTGAGACATCCTGTCAGGCCTGCAAATCACAGCTTCTGTTCTCCTCAGCAGGGAGTTCCCTACCACCATCACACCTCTCCTCTGGAGATTGGCAGGGGCCACACCATGTCCATGTGCTGAATCACCCACACATTTTCTGAGGATTGACTTTGTTGCTCATGGGCTTGTTTTTCGTTATCACTGACAAGGGAAAGAACTTCAAATCAATTCTGCAGCTTTAAACTCACAGAACGATCTCTGGTCCTTCCATTTCTATGTGTCACATTGTTCCAAATGTCTACCTCCCGTGTTTGGGAGCTGACCTCCTCTTCAGAAATATCCCCTGTCCATTCCTCATCCAGGACAGTCTGCTTCATTCTGTCCAAAAAATCCTCATGCTTCCTCATATGCTGAAGAGAAGATACCCACGCCTTAAATTGCTGGACATTCTCTTCCAAGAGGGCAACCAATTTGCGCTTGCTGAAGGTGTAGCTAGCTACATCCTCCAGCAAAAAAATAAACATACCACAGCTCTTGCAAGTGCCTGCAGCAACACCCTCACTATCCATATTCAGTAGTCCTAAATAAATACTAAAACAAAACTCTGGGCTTCCCCCACAAAGGTCTCCCACTAAAATCCCCCACAAATGCCTGTTGGTCTTCTCACCTTAGACCACAAGGATGGGTGGTGGTGGCAAAGGACCCCGGGAGCAATAGCGGTGTGTGTGTGTGTGTGTGGGGGGAATCGCCGCCACCACCCTCCTCCCCTGTGCAGACTCAGCTCGGAAGACCTGGGCCAATGCAGGGGAGGAGCCTAAAGACAGAGCCGGCCTGCTGCCGTGGTGCCCGTCTGAGCCACCTCCTTCCCTCCCCAGGCCCTCAGGTGCGGGATTTGGGGGCGGCTTGGGGAGGGCAGCAGGCAGCCTGCAGGGAGGCGGCTCGGGGTGGGGGGGCACCGAAGCAGCAGGCTAGCCCATGAGTTGGCCTGCCACTGTGGTGCCAGTTCGAGCCACCCCCAAGCATGGGGGGCATGGTAGTGGGGGGGGGGCGCTCAAGGCATATGTTGTCCCCAGGTGCCATTTCCCCTGATCACCTTCTAACCTACGACTTTCAGATCTGATAGGCACAGCAATGTGAAAGCTGAACTAATTATGGGATCCCTAGTCCCCAGGCTAAGATCCACAGGCCAGGAGCCCTCTAGCACTCACACACCATCCTCTCACACAGCACCCACAGTTAATCCTCCCCAGCTGTTTGGGAACAGCAAGATAAACACTCAACTGGCCAGCAGCTCTTTCCTCAGTTCTGTCTCCCAGCTCAACTGACTCAATTCTTAACTGATATGCCCAACTTAAATTTAATCTTTGAGAAACTAGCAACTGTTGGAAAATGTTGTTCTTAAAACATTTCTCCTATATCAGCCTATTGGAGGATTTTGTAGAGTCTTGAAAATGTAAGGATACGCTCAGATTGGTTTGTTTTTAAAGAAAAACTTGCTACAGTTGAAACAAAAAAATCAGCTTTTAAAATCATTGACTTTTATCCTTGCTGGTCTTGAATGCTATTCATATTAACAACAACAACCACAAAAAAGTACATGGTTATACAGAACTAGAGATTGCACTGAAAGTCAGTGCTACTGTTATTGTCAATACTATACTAATCTAAAAAAGAGAGCAAGTGGCATACAAAGACTTTGACCTGATAAATGTAACAGTCAAGACAATCAAAATAAAGTTTATATTCATAAAAATTAATATTTATACCACAATGAAAAAGGAACACTTCAAAGAATATTTCACATATGACAGGTCTTTTAAACTAAAGCTATCACGGTTCACTAATACGATCAATAAAGTAGATTTTATACAGCATCATGTGTTTAACAGAGTAAAAGATTTTGATACATAATCAGCAAACTCTGAATCCTCAAAAGTTTAAACAGGTATGCCAAAATAACAAGCTCATGAGAATGCTCACCTTTCTCTTATAAAATCTGATAGTTCTTTTGTAGACACATGTCCATGTTTCATATTATGATAAAGGACATCAAAACCATTGTTCTTTTCCCCCTAAGATTAAAACCAAAACAATAAAGTTAGAAATCACAAAATTAGGACATTTGAAGAACAATGGTAGCCTATTCATGCACCAATTAAAAGCCAAATTTCTTACGCGAGGCCTTATTAACAATATCAAGTTATTTCCAGGATTTCAACCTTAATTCATTTTCTCTCTACTTTTCTTCCTCAATTGCTAGGACTGTTAGTTGTTCTAACTCAGCCTCCTTATATTGTCAATTGAACTCTGCTACTTTCCACAACAAGGACATTTCCTAGGTTCACTGTTGGAAGTTTCTCTTCCAAAAATGCTATGCATTCCTCTATTATGGTAGCCAGTTACCTTAAGTGACAAGTTCTACCTTTTCTGCATATTCTTTAAGTCATGATCTATGACTGATTATGCACAATGTGCTTGATGTGTGATGAAGGTGAGGGTCCGTCGCAGCAGGAATTCTTGTATGGACTTATTTCCTCAAGCCCCACTTTCACTTTCCATTCTCTCTGAGACAAACAAGACCACTTTCAGAAAGTGTGACTTTTGATTTGCTTCACTGCCAGAGAGGGAAGATTTGGCAGTGAGCACAGCTTTATCCCAGAGATCTTCCCTCTGCCCACAACCAGTCTTCCCTCACCCTCATGGTGCTTTGTACACCTTCTTCCTTGCCCTCCCTTCCATATTACTGGCGGCTTCAAGTAACAGAAAAGCTTACTCACACAACACTGACCTCTAATTCTCTTGATATTTTGGGATATCAATATAAAGAGAGCTTGAAAATAACAAGGGGAGGGGAGGAGAAGAACACTACTGCTTCCTCATTCAACTTGGTTTTTCAAAAAAGCAAAAATGGTGTTATCACAACAGACATTTCTATGCTTAACCACAAAATATGTATTAAGAATGCAACTAAAAGATCAACACGCAATTTAGAATGCATAAATAAAAAACACTTTATCTATGTCCAGTTTAATCTGGGCTTAGGTTATTCCTGAATATCACAGATAAATTATTGCAAAATTCTGCCAAGTCATGGTACTGCAATTCCTGCAAAGCTATCACCAAGCAATTACTGAAATTTTCAGCAATACACCACATCCTCCAGCCACCCTAAGACAAAATAACCAGCTATTCCTCTGCTCATGCTCTAGTCTCCAAAAGAACCTGACTAGTCAGATGGCTTAGATCTGACAAGTCCAGGTATTCATCTGACAAGATGCTACGACCCTCTGAAAACAGAACAAACTGCTGGGATCAGGCTGTATTTCACTGGAAGTGCAAGATGGATACTGTAACTTTGTAACAGTAGAAAGAACCGTAGCTTCAGGCATGCACAAGTGCCTATAGAGAAAATGAATGTGAAAGTAGTGGATGGCAAACAAAGCGTCTGGTCCTTGCTGACTGGAAGGTTTCTTGCATTATCTGGGTGAACATGGTCTACTCATGTACTGAAACAGCAACCCTTTAGAAGCTCTGTAGTTATGGATTTTGATCTCTAGGGAAAGGAACACCAAACAAATAAACCTACCTACTCTACAACAAAGCCAGTGGTGGGATTCAGCAGGTTCGCACCACTTCAGCAGAACCTGTTGTTAAAATGGTGCCTGTAAACAACCAGTTGTTAAATTATTTGAATCCCACCACCAGAACCGGTTATTAAATTATTTGAATCCAACCACTGAACAAAGCTAAATAATTTTATGGTCTCTGCAATTTGCTCAGATCAGACTTGAGGGCTTAGATTCAGTGGTGATAGTTGGATCAATCTGCAACATTGGCACCCTCATAAAATAAAGGCACTACTACTGTATATGAAAATAGTGCCCAGCACTCTTTGGGTCACAGTAATTGACAAAAATCAGTAGTTGAAATTAAGGCGCAGGAAAAGGAGATAGAAAACTGTTCCACATCAAACCCTGCAGATAGGTGATCTTGAAGCTGACTGTTCAGGAGATTCAACAAAATAGCAGAGATGATGAAATATGGGCAAGAGTCAATGCAAAGTGGCTGAGGTGGAACAGAGTCACTGGTGGAACAGAGTCACTGAGGTGGAACAGAGTCACTTGATAAATTAGGTGAGTGGGCCCAGAAATGGCAAATGAAGTTCAATGTAGCAAAATGTAAAGTGATGCACATAGGGGCAAAAAATCCAAACTTCACATACATGCTACAGGGGTCAGTGCTATCAGTCACAGACCAGGAAAGGGATTTAGGCGTCTTAGTTGATAGTTCCATGGGAATGTCAACTCAATGCATGGCAGCTGTAAAAAAGGCAAACTCTATGCTGGGGATCATTAGAAAAGGAATTGATAATAAAACTGCAAAGATTGTCATGCCCATATATAAAGCAGAAAGGGTGCTAATTGACCGCACTTGGAGTACTGTGTCCAGTTCTGTCGACGATCTTAAAAAAAAGGATATTGAGGAGATAGAAAAAGTGCAGAGGAAGGGCAACAAGCAAGGATGATTGAGGGGACTGGAGCACCTTCCCTAATGAGGAGAGGCTGCAGCGCTTTGGGACTCTTTAGTTTGGAGAGGGAGGCGGCTGAGGGGATTAAAGATTGACAGTCTACAAAATTATGCATGGGGTGAGAAAAATGTTGACAGAGAGACATTTTTCTCTCTTTCTCACAATACTAGAACCAGGGGGCATTCATTGAAAATGCTGGAGGGAAGAATTAGGACTAATAAAAGGAAACACTTCTTCACGCAACGTGTGTGTTTGGAATATGCTGCCACAGAAGGTGGTGATGGCCACTAACCTGGATAGCTTTAAAAGGGGCTTGGACAGATTTATGGAGGAGAAGTCGATTTATGGCTACCAATCTTGATCCTCCTTGATCTGAGATTGCAAAATGCCCGGTAGCAGACTTTCAGGTGGATCGGAGCAACAGCCACAGAGGCTGCTGCCAGGCCATCATGCGTTCACATCCTGCTATATGAGCTCCTGGTAAGGCACCTGGTGGGCCACTGCGAGTAGCAGAGAGCTGGACTAGATGGACTTTGGTCTGATCCAGCTGGCTTGTTCTTATGTTCTTATGTTCTTATGTGTTCTTTATGACAAGAAGGGGCCTATACACCTGAAGTCAAAAATCTACAAGACAACAGCTTGTCCTGTAGCATACTATGGGTCAGATTGCTGATCCGTATAGTTAATTTTTGATGTCTTCATTGGTTTGGGTTGTGTGTGTGTGTTTTAAGTGAAGTATCTGCAGAACAACATCGGAACTTTGGCAACCATGCCTCTTCAACAAGATAATTCAGAGCAGGTTCTGCAGAGATGTAAACAACAGCAAATGCTATAGTCCCACAATCAGGAGAACTACATGTCAAGAACTCCTAATCCAAGTGATTCGCGAAATGGGCCACCAAAGCACAAAATTACAAACACCTGGGGTATGAGTCATCACACCTCAGTCTGAGAAAATGCCACCAGCCCATTTTCACGACCCAAATGCCAGAAACTAAGGGGCAAGCTTCTAACCTTACTGGAATTAAAGTCACGAAAGTCACCCCTGCAAGGTAAACCACTCGCAGAGCGAGTTTCACAGAACAATTACCCTACTAGGTGTGGCCATATAGGCCTAGCTACTGAAATTAGATTGAAGCCACCTGAAGACAAAACACTACAAGATATGATTAAAGTGATTTATTAAAATTGTGTCAGAATATTATTAAGAACAATGAGCAGCGAAGACTGAAATACAAAGGCGAAATCAAAAGTACTAACTACACAGTAATAGAACTGTTTCAGTTTTACTGTATATAACCTTTTCCTGCTAAAATCCTCCAGTTTTTAATGTCTACTCATAGACAGACAGCCTGTCTGACCCATAAAAGAGGTAAGGAATCAAAAGGGCCACTGTTGCATCAAGAAGTACAAATTAGGCACTCAGAGCAAAACTAGACTGAAAAGGTATTGTCGAAGGCTTTCATGGCCAGAATCACTGGGGTGTTGTAGGGATCCAGGCTGTATGGCCGTGTTCCAGTAGCATTTTCTCCTGACGTTTCGCCAGCATCTGTGGCTGGTATCTTCAGAAGATCTGATGGTAGTAAAGCAAGTGGAGTATATATACCTGTGGAATGTCCAGGATGGGAGAAAGAACCATTTGCATTGGTTAACAAGTGTAAAGTGTAGACTGAAAGTGCTGAACTTTATAGCCAAGGGTCCAAGCTCATGGCCTGAGCTCAAGCAACCAATCAGATCTATAGCTGGTGACATCAATAACTATATAACCAGAAAATTGTTCTCACAATTACAGGGATATTCTGCAACAGATTGTCAAACTACATCTCCCTCCCTCCCTCCCACCCACCCACAAGTACCAAGAATATAGAACAATAGATATGTCTGTGTTTAATCTACAAGGTCCAAGTAAGGTGTGTAAAGAAAAATATTTATGCCTATTTATTTATTTATTTATTAAATTTTTGCCCCACTCATTCCCAAGGGTTCAGGGCAGAAATACAAAAACATTAAACCCCAATTAAAACAACACTATAATCCAAACATTATAAAAAACACCAATAAAATTACAAAAGTAGCTCAAAATAAGATGGCGAGTTAAAACCCCGTTAAGAACTAGCTCACTCATTCTGGAGTACTTCACATGAATTGCAGCAAAGATAGTTTGTTTCACTGAGTGATAGTGCTGCAGCTACAATGATGCTACCAAGCACCTGCAAAAATTGCAACAAGGCAAAATACTTTCTGTAGTCGTGCACGCGGAGTCACTGTAAGAACGAGACGAGACGCGGAGATATCATCTGGTGGAGAGAGCCAGCAGCGGGATGCTGGGAGTCCGGTGGATCCCGCAACTCTGGCCATGGGTTAGTTCCTGGCACCTTTTATTAGGGATTCTCTAGGGGGCGGGCAAAGAGGTGGATCGGCGGGAGGCCAGGAGAGCGTGAGAACGGGAGACCGGGAGATCACTGTGCGGATGCACATCCCATCGGGCTGTCAGTACGTGAGGGAGGAAGCGCCCGCGGTCTGGGCCTAATCCACACCCAAAGGGGCGGGGTTCTACTATCCCTTTGTCTGGGACACCTGGTGGCTGTGACCTGTGACTCACCGGGGGGGTGGGGGATGGGGGAGCGGGTGCAAATCTAGAAGGCCGCAGTTAGCCAGTATACAGCTTCCGCCTACGGTAAGCTGCTTGGTCAGTTGCTCATCCCTTAAGCATCTTTCTTAAGTAGTACTACTGAGACACTACTTCAAAAATATGTATGTACCTAAATGAAGATATTTTAGGGGAATATTGATAATGTTCCAAAATTGAGAAAGTCAGTTAAGGTTGCCAGAGTTATTACGCGTTTTTAAAATTAATTAATATACCATTCTTCAATAAACAGTTTTTATACAACAAGCATTAAGAGTAAAGTTCAGGATGCTATTTTTTCTTTGCTAAATCCATGCTAACCAGCCTTCTAATTTGACTCTCAAAGGGTTGGTCTTTCACAAATATCCCTGTTTCAAAACAGCACCAGAAATGTACAGCACAGAACAGAACTTTACCAGGAAGGGGTTCCTCACATTATGTGATATGTACACCCCACATCTGTTGTGCAAACCAATTGTGATGCTGGTACTATGTGATCTGTGAGGAATACGCACACTTCAGAAAAATACCTAAGGCATTTCAAAAACTCTAAGCACTGAATGAAGCTAGCATCTATTGGGAATTCTTCAAACCATGACAATATTACCACCCACAGCTGTAGGAATAGAGCATGTTGGAAGTTTAAAACAAGTAAAATCTTTGTTTAAGTCAAAAGCAAAGAAAAATCAAACTAACATGAAAAAGAAAGTGGCAGTGCAAGCAATATCAAATGACTGGAGTATTTCCACAATCAGTACATAACAGGAAACATATTACAGGAATTCCTTGTTTTGCCAACAACCTAACACATGTTCAATATCTGTAGAAAAGATAGTAGAGATCTTTGTTTCCCCAACCAAAAAATCTGAACTTTGAAGCTTGCGGTTTTAAAACTCTGAAGTACCAGAAATGTACTGTACAGTAATACTAGATATGTAAGAAACAGGGATTGCTGTGCGCGAAAGAGCCTGCACCCTACAGAGCTGCACTGGCCTGAAGCTGGGGTATTCTCAGGGGTGGGACTGAATTTGAAACTGACAGGGTTTGGAGCAGGGAAAATCCCTGGTGCAAGTCTCTGGCTGGAGACACTTATGGAGGGCTTTCAGGTGGCCAGGGAGTTTCTGTAGCTTGTTGCCTTCCTGTACCACCTTGAAGCTTTTTGGAGGCAGCGTGGCAGAAGGCATCCTTGGATGTCAGGGTCCGGTGGAATGGGCTGTTAATCTGACCAATTAGAACGGATCATTTAACTCAGTATGAGCAGCTCTGCAGACCAATTTGGCAATTCTATCTAGTTTTATTCTGCTGGTGATTAATAACCAATATTTTTCAGTTTTGTATTTTAACGGTTTTTTTAAACTGCTTTAATTAATTTTAATTATGTCATTTGGATGGAGTTCATTTTAACAATTTTAAAACTGTACTTTGATTAATATCCAGTCCCCAATAGCAACAGAGAGCCAGTGTAGTAGAGTGGCTATGAGTGGCAGACTCTAATCTGGAGAATCAGGTTTGTTTCCCAGCTCCTCCACATTAAGCCTGCTGGGTGACCTCGGGCCAGTTATATTTCTCTCAGAACTCTCTCAACCCTTGCAGAAGCAAGCAATGGCAAACTACCTCTGAACATCTCTTGTCTTACAGAGTCACCATAAGTTGCTCGGCTTTCCAATTTTACGGGTTTATGTACGCCGAGAAACTTTTACTGTATTGTTGCCAATTTGTAAATTACCCTGAGCCAGTTCTGGGAGGGGCAATGAAAAAATTCAAAAAATAAAATAAATAAAATGTACAGGCTCAGGGCAGTTCACAACCTTTAGAAGGATAAAACCACACAGTGTAATAAACAACCATGGTGCCCAAGAATAAACCCAGTGAAGGATGAAGCTAATAGCAACAATAACAGAACAGGAAAAAATGGAAAGGGAAAAGGGAACAGAAAAGGAATAAAGAAAAGGGGGAGGGGAGACCAGCTAACATTGGCAGTCACTGTTACAGCCCTCAATCATAGGCCTGGAGGAACAGCTCCATTTTGCAGGGCTGGGTGGAACTGTGACTGGTCCCACAGATGGATCCTAACTATAGTAGTGTGGGAAAGGTATCATTGGTAGCAGGCAAAAACAATCTGGATAGCTAAAGTCAACCTATAGAAGCTAAAGTAAAACAAAAACTAAGGTTATAAATGGGAGTAATTCTTTTCAAGCCACTGCTTTAATTTAGCAGTCATTACACCTCAGCTACCTCTTGCCAGTAAAAGACTCTAGACCAGGGGTAGGGAACCTGCGGCTCTCCAGATGTTCAGGAACTACAATTCCCATCAGCCTCTGTCAGCATGGCCAATTGGCCATGCTGGTAGGGGCTGATGGGAATTGTAGTTCCTGAACATCTCCCCCCCCCCCCCCAACCCCCCCCCCCCCACCCCACCCCCCCCCCCCCCAAACCCCCCCCCCCCCCACACCCCCCCCCCCCCCCCCCCCCCCCCCCCACCCCCCCCCCCGCCCCCCCCCCCCCCCCACCCCCCCCCCCCCCCCACCCCCCCACACCCACCCCTCCCCCCGCCCCCCCCCCCCCCCTCCCACCCCCCCCCCCCCCCACCCCCCCCCCCCCCCACCCCCCCCCCCCCCCACCCCCCCCCCCCCCCACCCCCCCCCCCCCCCACCCCCCCCCCCCCCCACCCCCCCCCCCCCCCACCCCCCCCCCCCCCCACCCCCCCCCCCCCCCACCCCCCCCCCCCCCCACCCCCCCCCCCCCCCACCCCCCCCCCCCCCCACCCCCCCCCCCCCCCACCCCCCCCCCCCCCCACCCCCCCCCCCCCCCACCCCCCCCCCCCCCCACCCCCCCCCCCCCCCACCCCCCCCCCCCCCCACCCCCCCCCCCCCCCACCCCCCCCCCCCCCCACCCCCCCCCCCCCCCACCCCCCCCCCCCCCCACCCCCCCCCCCCCCCACCCCCCCCCCCCCCCACCCCCCCCCCCCCCCACCCCCCCCCCCCCCCACCCCCCCCCCCCCCCACCCCCCCCCCCCCCCACCCCCCCCCCCCCCCACCCCCCCCCCCCCCCACCCCCCCCCCCCCCCACCCCCCCCCCCCCCCACCCCCCCCCCCCCCCACCCCCCCCCCCCCCCACCCCCCCCCCCCCCCACCCCCCCCCCCCCCCACCCCCCCCCCCCCCCACCCCCCCCCCCCCCCACCCCCCCCCCCCCCCACCCCCCCCCCCCCCCACCCCCCCCCCCCCCCACCCCCCCCCCCCCCCACCCCCCCCCCCCCCCACCCCCCCCCCCCCCCACCCCCCCCCCCCCCCACCCCCCCCCCCCCCCACCCCCCCCCCCCCCCACCCCCCCCCCCCCCCACCCCCCCCCCCCCCCACCCCCCCCCCCCCCCACCCCCCCCCCCCCCCACCCCCCCCCCCCCCCACCCCCCCCCCCCCCCACCCCCCCCCCCCCCCACCCCCCCCCCCCCCCACCCCCCCCCCCCCCCACCCCCCCCCCCCCCCACCCCCCCCCCCCCCCACCCCCCCCCCCCCCCACCCCCCCCCCCCCCCACCCCCCCCCCCCCCCACCCCCCCCCCCCCCCACCCCCCCCCCCCCCCACCCCCCCCCCCCCCCACCCCCCCCCCCCCCCACCCCCCCCCCCCCCCACCCCCCCCCCCCCCCACCCCCCCCCCCCCCCACCCCCCCCCCCCCCCACCCCCCCCCCCCCCCACCCCCCCCCCCCCCCACCCCCCCCCCCCCCCACCCCCCCCCCCCCCCACCCCCCCCCCCCCCCACCCCCCCCCCCCCCCACCCCCCCCCCCCCCCACCCCCCCCCCCCCCCACCCCCCCCCCCCCCCACCCCCCCCCCCCCCCACCCCCCCCCCCCCCCACCCCCCCCCCCCCCCACCCCCCCCCCCCCCCACCCCCCCCCCCCCCCACCCCCCCCCCCCCCCACCCCCCCCCCCCCCCACCCCCCCCCCCCCCCACCCCCCCCCCCCCCCACCCCCCCCCCCCCCCACCCCCCCCCCCCCCCACCCCCCCCCCCCCCCACCCCCCCCCCCCCCCACCCCCCCCCCCCCCCACCCCCCCCCCCCCCCACCCCCCCCCCCCCCCACCCCCCCCCCCCCCCACCCCCCCCCCCCCCCACCCCCCCCCCCCCCCACCCCCCCCCCCCCCCACCCCCCCCCCCCCCCACCCCCCCCCCCCCCCACCCCCCCCCCCCCCCACCCCCCCCCCCCCCCACCCCCCCCCCCCCCCACCCCCCCCCCCCCCCACCCCCCCCCCCCCCCACCCCCCCCCCCCCCCACCCCCCCCCCCCCCCACCCCCCCCCCCCCCCACCCCCCCCCCCCCCCACCCCCCCCCCCCCCCACCCCCCCCCCCCCCCACCCCCCCCCCCCCCCACCCCCCCCCCCCCCCACCCCCCCCCCCCCCCACCCCCCCCCCCCCCCACCCCCCCCCCCCCCCACCCCCCCCCCCCCCCACCCCCCCCCCCCCCCACCCCCCCCCCCCCCCACCCCCCCCCCCCCCCACCCCCCCCCCCCCCCACCCCCCCCCCCCCCCACCCCCCCCCCCCCCCACCCCCCCCCCCCCCCACCCCCCCCCCCCCCCACCCCCCCCCCCCCCCACCCCCCCCCCCCCCCACCCCCCCCCCCCCCCACCCCCCCCCCCCCCCACCCCCCCCCCCCCCCACCCCCCCCCCCCCCCACCCCCCCCCCCCCCCACCCCCCCCCCCCCCCACCCCCCCCCCCCCCCACCCCCCCCCCCCCCCACCCCCCCCCCCCCCCACCCCCCCCCCCCCCCACCCCCCCCCCCCCCCACCCCCCCCCCCCCCCACCCCCCCCCCCCCCCACCCCCCCCCCCCCCCACCCCCCCCCCCCCCCACCCCCCCCCCCCCCCACCCCCCCCCCCCCCCACCCCCCCCCCCCCCCACCCCCCCCCCCCCCCACCCCCCCCCCCCCCCACCCCCCCCCCCCCCCACCCCCCCCCCCCCCCACCCCCCCCCCCCCCCACCCCCCCCCCCCCCCACCCCCCCCCCCCCCCACCCCCCCCCCCCCCCACCCCCCCCCCCCCCCACCCCCCCCCCCCCCCACCCCCCCCCCCCCCCACCCCCCCCCCCCCCCACCCCCCCCCCCCCCCACCCCCCCCCCCCCCCACCCCCCCCCCCCCCCACCCCCCCCCCCCCCCACCCCCCCCCCCCCCCACCCCCCCCCCCCCCCACCCCCCCCCCCCCCCACCCCCCCCCCCCCCCACCCCCCCCCCCCCCCACCCCCCCCCCCCCCCACCCCCCCCCCCCCCCACCCCCCCCCCCCCCCACCCCCCCCCCCCCCCACCCCCCCCCCCCCCCACCCCCCCCCCCCCCCACCCCCCCCCCCCCCCACCCCCCCCCCCCCCCACCCCCCCCCCCCCCCACCCCCCCCCCCCCCCACCCCCCCCCCCCCCCACCCCCCCCCCCCCCCACCCCCCCCCCCCCCCACCCCCCCCCCCCCCCACCCCCCCCCCCCCCCACCCCCCCCCCCCCCCACCCCCCCCCCCCCCCACCCCCCCCCCCCCCCACCCCCCCCCCCCCCCACCCCCCCCCCCCCCCACCCCCCCCCCCCCCCACCCCCCCCCCCCCCCACCCCCCCCCCCCCCCACCCCCCCCCCCCCCCACCCCCCCCCCCCCCCACCCCCCCCCCCCCCCACCCCCCCCCCCCCCCACCCCCCCCCCCCCCCACCCCCCCCCCCCCCCACCCCCCCCCCCCCCCACCCCCCCCCCCCCCCACCCCCCCCCCCCCCCACCCCCCCCCCCCCCCACCCCCCCCCCCCCCCACCCCCCCCCCCCCCCACCCCCCCCCCCCCCCACCCCCCCCCCCCCCCACCCCCCCCCCCCCCCACCCCCCCCCCCCCCCACCCCCCCCCCCCCCCACCCCCCCCCCCCCCCACCCCCCCCCCCCCCCACCCCCCCCCCCCCCCACCCCCCCCCCCCCCCACCCCCCCCCCCCCCCACCCCCCCCCCCCCCCACCCCCCCCCCCCCCCACCCCCCCCCCCCCCCACCCCCCCCCCCCCCCACCCCCCCCCCCCCCCACCCCCCCCCCCCCCCACCCCCCCCCCCCCCCACCCCCCCCCCCCCCCACCCCCCCCCCCCCCCACCCCCCCCCCCCCCCACCCCCCCCCCCCCCCACCCCCCCCCCCCCCCACCCCCCCCCCCCCCCACCCCCCCCCCCCCCCACCCCCCCCCCCCCCCACCCCCCCCCCCCCCCACCCCCCCCCCCCCCCACCCCCCCCCCCCCCCACCCCCCCCCCCCCCCACCCCCCCCCCCCCCCACCCCCCCCCCCCCCCACCCCCCCCCCCCCCCACCCCCCCCCCCCCCCACCCCCCCCCCCCCCCACCCCCCCCCCCCCCCACCCCCCCCCCCCCCCACCCCCCCCCCCCCCCACCCCCCCCCCCCCCCACCCCCCCCCCCCCCCACCCCCCCCCCCCCCCACCCCCCCCCCCCCCCACCCCCCCCCCCCCCCACCCCCCCCCCCCCCCACCCCCCCCCCCCCCCACCCCCCCCCCCCCCCACCCCCCCCCCCCCCCACCCCCCCCCCCCCCCACCCCCCCCCCCCCCCACCCCCCCCCCCCCCCACCCCCCCCCCCCCCCACCCCCCCCCCCCCCCACCCCCCCCCCCCCCCACCCCCCCCCCCCCCCACCCCCCCCCCCCCCCACCCCCCCCCCCCCCCACCCCCCCCCCCCCCCACCCCCCCCCCCCCCCACCCCCCCCCCCCCCCACCCCCCCCCCCCCCCACCCCCCCCCCCCCCCACCCCCCCCCCCCCCCACCCCCCCCCCCCCCCACCCCCCCCCCCCCCCACCCCCCCCCCCCCCCACCCCCCCCCCCCCCCACCCCCCCCCCCCCCCACCCCCCCCCCCCCCCACCCCCCCCCCCCCCCACCCCCCCCCCCCCCCACCCCCCCCCCCCCCCACCCCCCCCCCCCCCCACCCCCCCCCCCCCCCACCCCCCCCCCCCCCCACCCCCCCCCCCCCCCACCCCCCCCCCCCCCCACCCCCCCCCCCCCCCACCCCCCCCCCCCCCCACCCCCCCCCCCCCCCACCCCCCCCCCCCCCCACCCCCCCCCCCCCCCACCCCCCCCCCCCCCCACCCCCCCCCCCCCCCACCCCCCCCCCCCCCCACCCCCCCCCCCCCCCACCCCCCCCCCCCCCCACCCCCCCCCCCCCCCACCCCCCCCCCCCCCCACCCCCCCCCCCCCCCACCCCCCCCCCCCCCCACCCCCCCCCCCCCCCACCCCCCCCCCCCCCCACCCCCCCCCCCCCCCACCCCCCCCCCCCCCCACCCCCCCCCCCCCCCACCCCCCCCCCCCCCCACCCCCCCCCCCCCCCACCCCCCCCCCCCCCCACCCCCCCCCCCCCCCACCCCCCCCCCCCCCCACCCCCCCCCCCCCCCACCCCCCCCCCCCCCCACCCCCCCCCCCCCCCACCCCCCCCCCCCCCCACCCCCCCCCCCCCCCACCCCCCCCCCCCCCCACCCCCCCCCCCCCCCACCCCCCCCCCCCCCCACCCCCCCCCCCCCCCACCCCCCCCCCCCCCCACCCCCCCCCCCCCCCACCCCCCCCCCCCCCCACCCCCCCCCCCCCCCACCCCCCCCCCCCCCCACCCCCCCCCCCCCCCACCCCCCCCCCCCCCCACCCCCCCCCCCCCCCACCCCCCCCCCCCCCCACCCCCCCCCCCCCCCACCCCCCCCCCCCCCCACCCCCCCCCCCCCCCACCCCCCCCCCCCCCCACCCCCCCCCCCCCCCACCCCCCCCCCCCCCCACCCCCCCCCCCCCCCACCCCCCCCCCCCCCCACCCCCCCCCCCCCCCACCCCCCCCCCCCCCCACCCCCCCCCCCCCCCACCCCCCCCCCCCCCCACCCCCCCCCCCCCCCACCCCCCCCCCCCCCCACCCCCCCCCCCCCCCACCCCCCCCCCCCCCCACCCCCCCCCCCCCCCACCCCCCCCCCCCCCCACCCCCCCCCCCCCCCACCCCCCCCCCCCCCCACCCCCCCCCCCCCCCACCCCCCCCCCCCCCCACCCCCCCCCCCCCCCACCCCCCCCCCCCCCCACCCCCCCCCCCCCCCACCCCCCCCCCCCCCCACCCCCCCCCCCCCCCACCCCCCCCCCCCCCCACCCCCCCCCCCCCCCACCCCCCCCCCCCCCCACCCCCCCCCCCCCCCACCCCCCCCCCCCCCCACCCCCCCCCCCCCCCACCCCCCCCCCCCCCCACCCCCCCCCCCCCCCACCCCCCCCCCCCCCCACCCCCCCCCCCCCCCACCCCCCCCCCCCCCCACCCCCCCCCCCCCCCACCCCCCCCCCCCCCCACCCCCCCCCCCCCCCACCCCCCCCCCCCCCCACCCCCCCCCCCCCCCACCCCCCCCCCCCCCCACCCCCCCCCCCCCCCACCCCCCCCCCCCCCCACCCCCCCCCCCCCCCACCCCCCCCCCCCCCCACCCCCCCCCCCCCCCACCCCCCCCCCCCCCCACCCCCCCCCCCCCCCACCCCCCCCCCCCCCCACCCCCCCCCCCCCCCACCCCCCCCCCCCCCCACCCCCCCCCCCCCCCACCCCCCCCCCCCCCCACCCCCCCCCCCCCCCACCCCCCCCCCCCCCCACCCCCCCCCCCCCCCACCCCCCCCCCCCCCCACCCCCCCCCCCCCCCACCCCCCCCCCCCCCCACCCCCCCCCCCCCCCACCCCCCCCCCCCCCCACCCCCCCCCCCCCCCACCCCCCCCCCCCCCCACCCCCCCCCCCCCCCACCCCCCCCCCCCCCCACCCCCCCCCCCCCCCACCCCCCCCCCCCCCCACCCCCCCCCCCCCCCACCCCCCCCCCCCCCCACCCCCCCCCCCCCCCACCCCCCCCCCCCCCCACCCCCCCCCCCCCCCACCCCCCCCCCCCCCCACCCCCCCCCCCCCCCACCCCCCCCCCCCCCCACCCCCCCCCCCCCCCACCCCCCCCCCCCCCCACCCCCCCCCCCCCCCACCCCCCCCCCCCCCCACCCCCCCCCCCCCCCACCCCCCCCCCCCCCCACCCCCCCCCCCCCCCACCCCCCCCCCCCCCCACCCCCCCCCCCCCCCACCCCCCCCCCCCCCCACCCCCCCCCCCCCCCACCCCCCCCCCCCCCCACCCCCCCCCCCCCCCACCCCCCCCCCCCCCCACCCCCCCCCCCCCCCACCCCCCCCCCCCCCCACCCCCCCCCCCCCCCACCCCCCCCCCCCCCCACCCCCCCCCCCCCCCACCCCCCCCCCCCCCCACCCCCCCCCCCCCCCACCCCCCCCCCCCCCCACCCCCCCCCCCCCCCACCCCCCCCCCCCCCCACCCCCCCCCCCCCCCACCCCCCCCCCCCCCCACCCCCCCCCCCCCCCACCCCCCCCCCCCCCCACCCCCCCCCCCCCCCACCCCCCCCCCCCCCCACCCCCCCCCCCCCCCACCCCCCCCCCCCCCCACCCCCCCCCCCCCCCACCCCCCCCCCCCCCCACCCCCCCCCCCCCCCACCCCCCCCCCCCCCCACCCCCCCCCCCCCCCACCCCCCCCCCCCCCCACCCCCCCCCCCCCCCACCCCCCCCCCCCCCCACCCCCCCCCCCCCCCACCCCCCCCCCCCCCCACCCCCCCCCCCCCCCACCCCCCCCCCCCCCCACCCCCCCCCCCCCCCACCCCCCCCCCCCCCCACCCCCCCCCCCCCCCACCCCCCCCCCCCCCCACCCCCCCCCCCCCCCACCCCCCCCCCCCCCCACCCCCCCCCCCCCCCACCCCCCCCCCCCCCCACCCCCCCCCCCCCCCACCCCCCCCCCCCCCCACCCCCCCCCCCCCCCACCCCCCCCCCCCCCCACCCCCCCCCCCCCCCACCCCCCCCCCCCCCCACCCCCCCCCCCCCCCACCCCCCCCCCCCCCCACCCCCCCCCCCCCCCACCCCCCCCCCCCCCCACCCCCCCCCCCCCCCACCCCCCCCCCCCCCCACCCCCCCCCCCCCCCACCCCCCCCCCCCCCCACCCCCCCCCCCCCCCACCCCCCCCCCCCCCCACCCCCCCCCCCCCCCACCCCCCCCCCCCCCCACCCCCCCCCCCCCCCACCCCCCCCCCCCCCCACCCCCCCCCCCCCCCACCCCCCCCCCCCCCCACCCCCCCCCCCCCCCACCCCCCCCCCCCCCCACCCCCCCCCCCCCCCACCCCCCCCCCCCCCCACCCCCCCCCCCCCCCACCCCCCCCCCCCCCCACCCCCCCCCCCCCCCACCCCCCCCCCCCCCCACCCCCCCCCCCCCCCACCCCCCCCCCCCCCCACCCCCCCCCCCCCCCACCCCCCCCCCCCCCCACCCCCCCCCCCCCCCACCCCCCCCCCCCCCCACCCCCCCCCCCCCCCACCCCCCCCCCCCCCCACCCCCCCCCCCCCCCACCCCCCCCCCCCCCCACCCCCCCCCCCCCCCACCCCCCCCCCCCCCCACCCCCCCCCCCCCCCACCCCCCCCCCCCCCCACCCCCCCCCCCCCCCACCCCCCCCCCCCCCCACCCCCCCCCCCCCCCACCCCCCCCCCCCCCCACCCCCCCCCCCCCCCACCCCCCCCCCCCCCCACCCCCCCCCCCCCCCACCCCCCCCCCCCCCCACCCCCCCCCCCCCCCACCCCCCCCCCCCCCCACCCCCCCCCCCCCCCACCCCCCCCCCCCCCCACCCCCCCCCCCCCCCACCCCCCCCCCCCCCCACCCCCCCCCCCCCCCACCCCCCCCCCCCCCCACCCCCCCCCCCCCCCACCCCCCCCCCCCCCCACCCCCCCCCCCCCCCACCCCCCCCCCCCCCCACCCCCCCCCCCCCCCACCCCCCCCCCCCCCCACCCCCCCCCCCCCCCACCCCCCCCCCCCCCCACCCCCCCCCCCCCCCACCCCCCCCCCCCCCCACCCCCCCCCCCCCCCACCCCCCCCCCCCCCCACCCCCCCCCCCCCCCACCCCCCCCCCCCCCCACCCCCCCCCCCCCCCACCCCCCCCCCCCCCCACCCCCCCCCCCCCCCACCCCCCCCCCCCCCCACCCCCCCCCCCCCCCACCCCCCCCCCCCCCCACCCCCCCCCCCCCCCACCCCCCCCCCCCCCCACCCCCCCCCCCCCCCACCCCCCCCCCCCCCCACCCCCCCCCCCCCCCACCCCCCCCCCCCCCCACCCCCCCCCCCCCCCACCCCCCCCCCCCCCCACCCCCCCCCCCCCCCACCCCCCCCCCCCCCCACCCCCCCCCCCCCCCACCCCCCCCCCCCCCCACCCCCCCCCCCCCCCACCCCCCCCCCCCCCCACCCCCCCCCCCCCCCACCCCCCCCCCCCCCCACCCCCCCCCCCCCCCACCCCCCCCCCCCCCCACCCCCCCCCCCCCCCACCCCCCCCCCCCCCCACCCCCCCCCCCCCCCACCCCCCCCCCCCCCCACCCCCCCCCCCCCCCACCCCCCCCCCCCCCCACCCCCCCCCCCCCCCACCCCCCCCCCCCCCCACCCCCCCCCCCCCCCACCCCCCCCCCCCCCCACCCCCCCCCCCCCCCACCCCCCCCCCCCCCCACCCCCCCCCCCCCCCACCCCCCCCCCCCCCCACCCCCCCCCCCCCCCACCCCCCCCCCCCCCCACCCCCCCCCCCCCCCACCCCCCCCCCCCCCCACCCCCCCCCCCCCCCACCCCCCCCCCCCCCCACCCCCCCCCCCCCCCACCCCCCCCCCCCCCCACCCCCCCCCCCCCCCACCCCCCCCCCCCCCCACCCCCCCCCCCCCCCACCCCCCCCCCCCCCCACCCCCCCCCCCCCCCACCCCCCCCCCCCCCCACCCCCCCCCCCCCCCACCCCCCCCCCCCCCCACCCCCCCCCCCCCCCACCCCCCCCCCCCCCCACCCCCCCCCCCCCCCACCCCCCCCCCCCCCCACCCCCCCCCCCCCCCACCCCCCCCCCCCCCCACCCCCCCCCCCCCCCACCCCCCCCCCCCCCCACCCCCCCCCCCCCCCACCCCCCCCCCCCCCCACCCCCCCCCCCCCCCACCCCCCCCCCCCCCCACCCCCCCCCCCCCCCACCCCCCCCCCCCCCCACCCCCCCCCCCCCCCACCCCCCCCCCCCCCCACCCCCCCCCCCCCCCACCCCCCCCCCCCCCCACCCCCCCCCCCCCCCACCCCCCCCCCCCCCCACCCCCCCCCCCCCCCACCCCCCCCCCCCCCCACCCCCCCCCCCCCCCACCCCCCCCCCCCCCCACCCCCCCCCCCCCCCACCCCCCCCCCCCCCCACCCCCCCCCCCCCCCACCCCCCCCCCCCCCCACCCCCCCCCCCCCCCACCCCCCCCCCCCCCCACCCCCCCCCCCCCCCACCCCCCCCCCCCCCCACCCCCCCCCCCCCCCACCCCCCCCCCCCCCCACCCCCCCCCCCCCCCACCCCCCCCCCCCCCCACCCCCCCCCCCCCCCATGAACATCTGGAGAGCCGCAGGTTCCCTACCCCTGAACTAGACAAACTCTGGTAGAGATCAGCACAGCCGCATTTTATTTTATTAGACTTCATATACTTCCTCTCACTTTCTGGTCTTGAGGCGGCTCACATTTAATATCACACTTTAAAAAAAGCTTAGTGGAACTAGAATTCAGAAGCACCTAACTACCTTGCTCAAGGAATACTAAGCATACATCTCTCTTCCCAGCAGGAAAAATGGTCTTTGAGACAGGCAAGGGACTGCTGGGTGAAATGTTGGAGTTTGGGTTTACAGCTATATTAAAAAGCAATCTTGTCTCCAACAGTGTCTGCTACGATGAGGCCTTCTTCACTTGCGCTCAGAAGCCTAGGGACAATTTCCACGAGGTACAAAAATTTTGCTGCGTACACAAGCATTACTGTGTAGGTACCCAGGAGGCAATGATTTGCTCAGATGGCTCTGCTTCTATGAGTACATCAATGCACATGCATCCCCTTGCTCTGTGCAATTGCTCTACATCAAAGTGGCTCCCAACTGTGTACTGGGGGGGTGGGGGGTCTAAACTGGGCTTGAAATTTAGGGTCCTGTAGCATTTATGCTACACTTTTTCAGGGAACCAGTTGACTCCATTATTTAGCATTTATACGTAACAGCTCTACATTTATACGTAACAGCTCTATACGTAACCAGTTGACTCCATTATTTAGCATTTATACGTAACAGCTTTTCATCTAAGTCAGAAAGGGAGATGGGTGTATTTTAAGGCCTGTCGATTCAGTCATGGTCTAGACAAGGCTGAAGTTTTGTTAGTAGATGTTTTGGGTGACCGAGGATATTTCATTCTATTCTAGACAGAGTTCCACACCCCTTTATGGGAGAGATAAACAACTTAAGGGTGTTTTGACATCTGGCCTTTTGTTTACATGTGCAGGTTGCAAGAATACCTTCATCAGTTTTGGTTGGAACACCAGCTGCAACCCTGTTAAGTTTCGAACCTTAAGCCAATAAACAGACTCTGTATAGTTGATCAGTAATGTTTGTTGAGAAATGTCACGAGCACCAAATCTTGGCAAAGCCAGGTCTGACATACCTGGCTTTTGCCACCCCCTTTATCCCCTTTAAGTCCCCCCTCCCGAATTCCCAAGAAATTGTGAAAAACAGTCCCTGGAGCGAAGGCGCCCCAAGGTTGGTGGCTGATAGTAAGAGAAAGCCACCTGGCTTCCTGACCCCATAACGGATACAACTCCGTTTCTCAAGCGATCAAGGGCCCTTTCCGCACACGCAAAACAATGCATTTTCAAACCACTTTCACAAATGTTTGCAAGTGGATTTTGTTATTCCGCACAGCTTCAAAGAGCACTGAAAGCAGTTTGAAAGTGCATTATTCTGCATGTGCGGAATGAGCCTAGGTGTCAAGGAAAGCCTAGTTATCTACAGAGTGTGAAGCCATAAAGTAAAGATCAAGGAAAGAATGCCCCAGATGGCAGTGGTAACATACAGTAGGCTGGTTACGTATATCTTATTAGCATTTGATTTGTAGCATTAAGCAATTACAATTAGGTAGGAATGCACCTCAATCACCTAGATGCAACCCCCCTGACAAACCCCTCCCAGCTAGGCATACATTTACCCACTTGTGCTTCAGTAATAGTCATCTTAGATTACTGCAATATGTTATACAGAAATCTACTACTGAAAACTACTCAAGACACAGCAACTAGTTCAAAATATAACACCTAGGCTGCTGAGATATCTCAGTTACAACATATCACCACTACTGAACGTTACTCACAGGTTTCTTTTATTTCCAGATACAATTTGAAGTCACATATGGTATCGTACTAACTTGGCTAAAGAACAACCTTGTTGCATACAAACTTGAACCTGAAAAGCAAATGAAACCATTCTCCTAGTGCTCCTGTCCTCCAATGGCTAAGTGGTCATAATAGGAGAGGGGGTGTTTTCTGGTGACAAGGAAAGACCACCTTATTTGTCCAAACTTTTATTTACATGCGGCCTTTTGGATACTGTATTCCAGGAAGTTTCCTGAAGTGCAGGAAGAGGCGTGTCAGTTATGGAAGGAAGGAGCCAAATGGATGGATAGATGGGGCAGTGTTAATTGATGCTCATTAGATTGATTGCCATTTTATGGGACGTCACTATCTTCTGATAGCCACTTGGCTAAAGCGAATTTTAACATGTTCTATCTTTTAAGTAAATAAAATAACAGCAGCAATAGGTTTATAGATTCTAAATTCACTGTTGTTTTCAGCACAGTGTGGTCCCAAGTAGGCTTTGAACCAATGCCAAAATTAGCCAAGGGTTTTACTGTGGGAAAAAGCATACACATGAAAGCTTATACCAGTGGTTCTCAACCTGGGGGTCAGGACTCCTTTGGGGGTCGAACGACCCTTTCACAGGGGTCGCTTAAGACCATCAGAAAACGGTCTTTTTATATTTTATATATACCAATGTTATGGTTGGGGGCCACCACAACGTGAGGAACTGTATTAAAGGGTCGCAACATTAGGAAGGTTGAGAACCACTGGCTTATACCAAGATTAAAACTTGGTCTTCAAGGTATCACTAGACTCAAAACTTTTTTCTGCTGCTTTAGACCAAGATGGCTACTTATCTGAATTGGTGTTGTCTTATGTTTCTCTTGAGAACAGACTTGAAAGCAATCATCATATTCCACAAAACTTTTAGAAGCCAAAAGACAGAGACATGCGGGCAAGCACCATAAAACTGCAGCTTGTACAGTTACATATTTTTAAATGCAACTATCTGACAGGCATCTAATTTACATCACCAGTAAAACATGCAGTTATGGTAGATATCTGGAAGTCTACCTAATTTCAGTGTATCAGAGAACAGATACATACAATTAGCAAAAATGCTTTATTACATTTTACCCTTACATAAAATGGAGAAAATATCCTTCAGGGCTTCTTTCTACATGGAATGATGGCAGATCCAACCCATCCGTCAAGAGCAGCAAATCATGAAAAGGACCATTGCTTTCTTCTGCTTTCCAGTGCAGTCTCTTGAGTATTAAAAACAAAAAAAACCACTCCTGAGGAAGAAACAGTACAGGATGTTGCTCAAGAAACTGCAAAGAGGAACAGGATGAAATTCACATGCATATATCACATGCTCATGGCATGGTTGGAGAACGCATGAGATGGTGTATCAATTTCTTGTTCTTGCTGCAGTGTTGTTTTTCACTGCAATCCTTGTGCCACATCTCACATCGTTCCTGAGAGTATCTTAAGCCTTTGAAATGGCACAAGAATATGCAGAGAGAAGGAGGAATGGTGAAAACTTTTTTCAATGAACACGTTCTCATTCATGCAAGAGGTGGATCCAATTCTGTTTTTGAAGATTCCTTTATGGGGGTTACCTTCCCAAGGACCCATTTTTTCTTTTATACACATGTTATTGTAGTACAGTTGAGACAGTTTCACAGCTCAAAATGTGAAGAAACTTGTGAGGGGGAAAAGCTGCTTTTTACAACACCATTGGTTATTTTATACTGACTTTTGGCATTGTATTAGTACAGTTTTGGTTTCTGAATTTTTTGTTACCGTATATACTCGTGTATAAGTCGACCCGCATATAAGTCGAGGCACCTAATTTTACCACAAAAAACTGGGAAAACTTATTGACTCGCGTATAAGTCGAGGGTGGGAAATGCAGCATCAATTGAGGCATCAGTAGGTTAAATGTTTTTGAATATTTATTTCAAAGAAAAACAGTAAACTAGTTCTGTAAGTGGAAAAGAGGGTCAACAAGAACAATATGGTATCAACAATAACTTAAAAAGTACAAAAACCTTAGCTCAACCAGCAACCAAGCTAAAACACAAGAGTTAAAATCCTTCAAAACTGGATTCCTCATCATCATCTGTATGTCCAAATGTAATCCAACTTAGATTTTAAGAGGGATATTATCAAGAAATGAAAAATCTACCTACTAGCTTCCATTTGTAAACAATGGGGGGGATGGGGCATCCCCTTTGAGGGGTCCATAACTTTGGATCCCCCCTGACCCAAACTTCTACTTCAAACCTGAAACTGGTATCATAAAGAGACTCTCCTGATAGAGACCAGCCAGGTTTGGTGAAGTTTGGTTGAGGGGATCCAAAGTTATGGACCTTCAAAAGGGTAGCCCCATCTACTAATAGCTCCCATTGAAAACAATGGGGAATGGGGGCACCTCCTTTGGGGGTCCATAACTTTGGACCCCCTGAACCAAACTTTACCAAACTTGGCTGGTATCATCAGGAGAGTCTTCTGAGGGTACCCTGAAATTTTGGTGCCACTAGCATAAAAACTGCGCCCCCTGCTGGCCGGCAAAGTAAAAACACACAAAAAAATTTAATGACCCACGTATAAGTCGAGGGGAGCTTTTTCAGCATTAAAAATGTGCTGAAAAATTCGACTTATACATGAGTATATACGGTAATTCAAACTTTTGAAAGCTGTTGAATTTTACAGAACTGTTCATTAAGCAAAAACAAATATTCAATTTAAAAAGTGAGAATGTCAACATTTACATGTCTATTTTAGATTTTGACCAGTTTTGCAAACGAAAGCCTGGCAGGTCTTCTCATAATTCTGGATAGGTATCTCCTCCAACATTTATTCTTTCTGTTGCCAATAAATGTTTTGTTCATCCATGAGGATCAAGTTTAGGCAGTTTTGAGAGCAGACAATCAAACTAGCTCAATCCAAGACAAATGTTTTCATGGTCAACTATAATCATCTTCTAATCATTCTGTTCCAGGCAATCATCAACCATTTAACTACTAGATCAAATTCTGTGCAATTGCTTCTCATTAGTAGTAATTCAAGCAACACCTCCATTTTCAAGAATAATTCTTTACAGCCCAAACACTAGTTTTAATTAAACATCCCTGATTCAGTTCCTGTTACTGAAGTCTTTTTCAAAATGTATGCAAACATTACTAGTGATAGACAGTAATATATATAAACATATTGGATTCGGAAGGCAAGGACTGAACTCTCTGCTCACCTGTGATGCTCTTTCAATATACCTTAAGAAAGTAAGCCTGACAACATTATAAAGATGTGGCAAGAATAAAATTGGATGACCCCATTCATGTCAAGGGATTACTGCAGGAAGGTTGAGATGCAAATAAAATTAAGTCAATGCACAGGAACCGTCTTCCCTTATGACAGAATGTACGTTATATCATATCCACCTATTTGGTCAAGCTGCAGTGATTCTTCCTGCTTCTAGAAACAGCATAATGAATTAAGTTGCCAAAATATTATGAACACTCAGTGCACAATTCTTTGGACATCTCTCATGACAAGCAACTCTTCTCTATGCCTACAATATTATTTAGCACCTTTTGGCCCTCACTGGCCTAATCAAGTGTAGGAGCAAACATAAATGTCTCTTAAAATCCACAGCCTAAAGTAGCCAGGCCACACAACACTTTCTTGACAAACTTTTACAGTCATGGATTAATGTCTCCCATAATTTTATTGTTGGGGGTGGGAAGAGAAGAAAAGCAGTCGGTTTTGCCATATTGGCTCACAACTATTTCATGTTACTAGCAACTGGATTGGGATCAGTTCATGTATAGCCATAAAAGGAAAGTCTGAGTTCTGTTCATCTGGATAAGATCAGTTTCCTGAATATCCTACATACTGTGTCATGGCAAGTTTTGTATTATAAATATAGTAATAAATATTCATACAGTAACACCACTCAACTGCTAGTTTTCCGCTTACATTGGCCAAATGTGTTGATACCTGACTTTCATACAAATGTGTTAAATGGCCCATATCGCTAGATGAGGGTTCCCCACCATGGTGCCCATGAACACTTCTCCTGGCGCCCACCAAGTTTTTTCAGGAAGTGGATGAGGTCAGGTGGGGCTTTTGCCCAGAAGGATGTCTGATTGACCCCTGATGTGCTCTGCCGATTTTTAAGTTGCTTCGGTAGCAGCTGCCACCGTGGCATAAGGATCTTTACTGTATAACTGAAGATAAGTTGTCTGTATGCAAGAAAACATTTTTTAAACAATAAATTCATTTAAAAAGTAAACCTGTTAAGCAAAGCTTCTGCCTTGTTGAACAGTTATGCACAACTTCACTGCCTGATATTTGTTCGTTGTCTTGCTCTCGTGTGGAGGTCATTTTCTGGTTGCACCCACCATTCAGTGTCAGAATTCCAAAGGTGCCCAAAAGTTGCTTAATAAAGTTGGAGATATAAACAAGGTGGATTTCATCTGTTTGCTGCTAAAGAAACAAGAATAAAGCAAATCATTCTGAATAAACATAAAATGTGTGTGTTTTGGAAGTCCTCTACTTCATTATGTGATTCAGTTAAAGGCAAACTAAAGTTGTTGAAAAAAGTCCTTCTCTTTTTAATAAGAATCGTGCAGCAGCTATATTTAAACAAATTTTATTAACATAGTCAAGCAGTGATTAACATTCACATCTATTGTCACATCATACAAATGTAAATACAAAATTACTACATTACAATATATATTCTCTGCATGATCCAAAATATTTGGTGGCCCCAGAAAACTCTTCAGAATTCAGCAGCTTATCAAAAATCAAAATCATATTCTATTTAAAATGAAGTTGTGGTAGCTCAGAGGCAGACAAAAATCAATTTCATACAGTTGTCGAAGGATATGTTCGAAGGGAACATTCTAACATGTACAGAAAACACATCCAACTTAAAGCTTTCAAGCAACTCATACAACCTAAGTTGTCAGCAGAAAGTTCTGTCCATTTTGCTGCTTCAAACTATTGATAGTGCATCCAATTGTAACATCCAATTGTAACAGTAAATTTTAGGATAGATAAGAGTTAGCAAGAAAAGGAATTCCTGACTAAATCCTCTTGAGAGGGGAAAAAGAGTTTAAAGAGGAGGGATGCCCTTAAAATATTCCCAGGAATTTCTCGTTTTGCTGCATATTCGAAAGGAGATCCCTATTCTTAAATTAATTTACATGTAAGAAAAAAAACATAACATATTACAATATCAGTGCAGAAACGAATCTGCAAATGTAATTGCCTGGCTTAAAAGTGCATTTATCCAGCAAAACAAATAGTTGAAAGTTTACTTTAATAGAACTGATCGAGTCTTCCTATCTCTCTCACAAAATTTCAGCTCAAACTCTTACTGAAAGACAGCTACAAAGTATGCCCTTATTAACGTTTCATTCAGGAAAGCCTAACACTCAACTGCTCTGACAAAAACAAACAATTGCTGGCTGCAGACCTCATTTTTGGACCAAAGAGTATCTGAAATTTGAGCGCAGTGTTGAGTAGTTCTGCATTAGAAGGTATAGATTTATCCTTTTCATCTCAATATGAAATTTCCCAAGTAACCAAATACTTATTACAGTACATAATAAATTCATATGCAAATAGGAAAGTATCTTAATATATTACTGCTTGGTATTCAGTAGCTTACGGCAGCGACGAGTCTGATCTTCGTTAATGTTTACTGTTCAAGACTAGATTAACAAGTATGAAGACTCTAGTTACTTGCTCTAAAAGGTCTAAGCATCTGTACATGAAAATATATCAGAAGTATTTATACTGAGTCAGTCTTATTTAAAACCAGGAACAAAACTTTGTACTGCATAATATAAAGCACTCTTTATGGTGATTTTGGATGCTATTATGCAGATGCATCCTTCTCTTAAGAAGAATGTTTATATATCTTTGTTAATACATTCAATATGAATAAAATAGGTGACTTATATTGAAGCAAAGTCATGGCTGTCCCAAAGTTAATTTAGATATTATAGTTTAAGACATTAGGCAGTTCCTATATGAAAGACAAACAGGTACACTTAAGACATATTAGAAGCTTCTATCTGAACAAAAAGGGTACAAGAGTATTTACCTGAGATAAAACTAGTATGAATAGTTCTTATCCAAACAGCAACAAGCAAAGACCAAGTTTCAACTTTGGAAATCCTCCTACAACTAGTATAAATCTAATTACACAGTATTTATGTAGTTTAAATAATTCATGCCAATGCTAAAGAAAAATGTAGAATTATCACAGTGTGTATCAATAGTGTTTTACAAAATTAAAATTGCTTTATGTTTTAAAAAATTCTATTGGCTATATATTTTCAACACATTCATTCTTTTGTGCATGTTATCATGACTGCACCCTCTTTAAGTGGCAATAAAATCAAGGCTACAGATCTATCAAGTGTACTTTCTTGGGAGAAATTCCCACTGAAATGAACTGAACCTGCTCCAAGGAAATATGTTTAGGATCAAGATCAAAAACACTAGAATCTAGATAGTATTGTAACTGATATCCATATTCCAATTTAGAAAATAAACCAAGCTAAAAAGTTTACAAAATTGATCCATTTCCCTTATATTTAACTTTTGGAGAAATTAAATAAAGAATGCAAAGGAGATTTTTTCCCTTAATAGTCAAAAAACTGTTCTACTAGAAAACCACACCATATTAGAGACAAGTTTATCTGCAAAAGTGATGCATTTAAAATGCTTTAAAATACACTTTCTGTTACCAACTTAGGTTGATCAGCAGCTTTATTCACTGTTAGAATCCTTCAAATGCAGGGGGCCTTGGACAAGAAAACAAAGGCATATACAAAAACAGTAAACAATGACCTCCTGAGGTTTCTACAACAAAATATTCAAGTAGAAAATCTACATCACTTAGCAGCGGCTATTTCTGTAGTTTAGCACACTAAGCACTTTTATTTACTGTGTCGGGAGCAGATTTAATAAGCCGTGCTTGTAGCATGCCAAGAGGCAGAGAACACTGGAATGTAACAAAGACAAATGCACAATTCTACCGGTATAAACATTCAGTCAACATTCAAGAACTGTCAAGACTACACAAAGAGAATTAAGATGCTTTATATATCCCATGATGCAATTATATTTGATTAACAACTGTTAGTGTTGTATCTGAACTCTCTTTAGCTCAAATTGTAACCCAAGTGGTTTCAGCAAGTGTACAATATTTTATACAGTATGAATGATGGTTTGCTCTTAAACATTAACTCGTTAATAAGCATTAGCTGTAATATTGCTTCCTTGTTACTTTTCTGCCTGATCAGTTTAGTCACAGTAGAGCAGTCACATCCCTCTATATTAACTCAAATAATAAAATTATATATTTAACAAATGGCTATCGCATACTAACTTTTAAACATTATTTGCAACTTAACAGTTCAACTTGGTAATAGTCAAAGCAGATAAAAGGATTTATGACTAAGAACTCCCATTTTCTCTTGGATTAATGCTCTGTCTACTCACACAGAAATTAAATTAACCCCTGGAATAAGGCGATTTTCACCTTCAATAAATTTTAAGTTGTTGGGAAATTTACATCTAAGTCTTTGATTTGAAAAACTGCAACTATGTATTATTTTTGTCACAGGAGAAGCTGTAATTTTTGAAATATCAAATTGTTTTGAAAGTAGATCAGATAAAATTTTGTTCCAATGGATTTCAACCTTTATAGGTTTTTAAACAGGACATGTATTAAAAGGTCAAGCATGTTTAACCCACTCAAATTTGCAAAGCAAAAAAAAAAGAGGAATGTACAAGACTTGTGCATGCTTCCATGCATTAAACAAAAATTTGAAGTCATAGTTAATAGATTTCACACTCACACAATTGAACTTCAGTGCAATGGCTAAATCAAACAATCTGAAAAGAACCAAGTCATGCAAAGTCAGTCCTTACAAAAATTATTATCCAGTATTTGTTTCTGCAATGCAAAGATGAGAAGTTAAAATATAAGGCGGCTGTTATGGCTTTTGGTTTTTTTGCACAGATTAATTTTGCAGCACTTTGAGAAAATGGAAAGATGTGGCTTTACCTCTGACCAGCAGAGTTAGTTCTCTCCATTTTCCTTTATCATCATGGGATAATTTTTAGGCAATCTAAATTAATCACAACTTGCACTTTTATAGTAACACAAGATCAAGTGTACCAGTTAGATTTTCACATTCACAGTACATAAGAAAATACACATGGAAAGAAAAGTAAAAGGTTAACTTAACAAGGATTTATTCACAGGAATATAAGTGAATAGAAGGAAAACAGAAAAGCTAAACAAATGAAATGAAGAGGATCCAAACTATCTTCCACTCTGTAGCTATTAACTTGCACCCTTGTGCACACTTTAGAACACAAAGGACCACCAACATGCGCCGATAACAGTGCCAATAGCCTGCTTTACATCCATTAACTTATGTAGTATCTTAAGATCATGCTCTGAGGGGGAGAAAAATTATAGTTTGATCATATGTTGGAGTGGGAATAAACACTGAAATGTAGCAATCATGTCATTAGTTTTCTACAACTGTCTTTACGTGCCAACTAACATTTATGTAGCCTTTAACAGGTCTTACCATGTAACTCTGTTTAGAAGTTCTGATAAAAATCACTAGTATAACCATGCAGAAAGCACATCACACTGACAGCACAGAGGCAATACTTTGCACAGCTATATCAGCTTTCCACATTGTGCAGGTTACACAATACAATATCAATCTTAATCCTAACAGATCCTAAAAAAGATATTTCAAGGCCTAATTGTAACTACAGTATTTTATATCTAAATTCTTAATAAAAAATAAAATCCACAGAATCTTAAAGGAATTTTTAAATGCAGGGCTATATTGAATTGGTAAACTGCAACACAAAACTGGCGCAACGTAAGTAATGTTTACCACTCTCACTCTGTTGCAAGCATGCTACTTTCCCACTAAAAATACGCTCGATCACTATGATCCAAAATGCATGCCTGAACCTTAAACTGCACATTAAGAATTATGATTTCCTCTAGAAATTAAATCTAATGAAGTACAGTCATCAAATCATATCCACTACCTTTAAAGTTTCAATGTAAAATTAAAAAAAATGCCTTTCTTCTGAAATGCCCCTCCCCCACCCCCAAAAGGAAAAGGAGTGACTCATTTGGCATCTTGCAGGTTGCTTCATTTTGTTCAAGTTAACCTTTATTACTTTATTACGGGGTTATTTGAATTTGTACACTGCAAGTGCTTGCACCTAATACAGGTAACAAGCTCATTTAACTGTACTAACTTCATTTGTTTAGTTCTTCATTAACATGCAATACCTAGGAATCCCATCAAGATCAAATAACACAGAAACCCCTTATTATGATACCTTTACCCTCAGTAATCCTCATTCTTCAGTTTCCTTTATTGTGTGAACACAATATATTTCCTCTTTACATACCCCTACAGTTCAATTTTATAGTTTTCATTTTGGTACAGTTCCCCATAATATTGCAGAATGTGCTGTTTTGTGATATATTTTTTTTGCGCTTCTTCACATCCAGTGCAGAGTTGTAACAGGAGACAGATTTCCACCCACAAAAGCTCCAGATGTTAAAACATTTCCCAACATCGGCTTAATACAGTGACGGCAACACCTCCCTCCCGCCCCTCCCAGTAGGCTTGGGATTGTACTGTATTCCCTACTGGTTTACCCTTCCCCCCAGTAAAGGGTAACATTTTTTTCCCTGGGTGCAGAGGCTCCCTCCCAGTCTTCCAGACTGAAAGACCTGTAACAAACAAAAAAATGTATAATTAAATGTCCAGAATTTTTTTTAAAAAGAATTTACTACAAATTATACATATTTGAATGTCTTCAACACTGCAAAATGATAATTCTGTTTCCCTGCATGCACCGGAAGAGACATTCATACTAGTAAAGACATTTGCAGAACGAAGTTCTCTCATTCACCTTCAACATTCTTATCTCCCACCTTTCAGGATCCACCAAATGGCTTGGATCCAGAGAAGAACAAGTTCTGCTCACACTCTCTTCGATAAAACTCCTAGCTCACATGGCAGGAAGACACAGAACAGGAATCTTAGAATATAGTCCACAGCAGGTAGAACCAAATTTCCCTTGCTGCTGAGTAGTCTCAAAAATCCTTTTGTTCCATTCTAATAATAGACGAAAACGTGTTTTAGAAAGAAATTCTGGCCTCTGAATGATCATCCTCATTGGTGGATGTTATTATCTATGAGGCATTACTCCTAACTGCTTCAAAGAAGCCTGACATATAGCATATAAGGAAGAAAGGTTATAAGACACTTGTCTTCAACCATTCCAGACCCAACACCCACTTTTCATCAGTGGGTCGAAACACTAAATTGCAAGCACATGACAAAGATAACAACATAGGAAGGGTGCTAGGGTTGTGACTTCACTGGTGTCGAGGCCAGTTCTCAAGGCTGCAGATCATAATGACAGGTCAGAACCATGAAGGGATCCCTGAGGGATGACATTTATATCCTGGTGTTGCTTCGGTAGAAAGGGACCTATTTGTAATAGGATTCAATACATCTGGGAATGGCAGTTCCAGAAAACTTCTGACTGAAGTTCTATGATATGTTTATACCTTAGGTAAAAATTTGGGACAGTTCTAAGAAATGATGGGGTCCTCTTCAACCATTCTCATTAAATTTGTTTCTGGAAAGGTATGATTACCATTACCCAGAAATATCAGGAATTCATTTTAGGTAATTGTTCCCGGTTTTGATACTGTGTTGTATCGGCAAACCTGTCTTATCTACTGCCACCATTTTCAGTGGGTAGCTGATTTGGCATCTGGACTCAAATATTAGATCTACAGTGACTGATCCCAAAGGAAGCTAAAATAAGCTGAAAAAAATTCTGAAATAAGAAATAAATTTCAGGAATCCTGACATTATGGGAATGCCACTTGCTACTTCAATACCCCTCAGGCAAAATTAAATAGCAAATTTGGGGTATTAATATCAGTTCAATAATGTCCAAAAGTACAGGGAGTGTTAAAGTCAGGATGAGAGTAGTTGAACTGCAACCTTGAGCCTAAGTTGGCTGACGGACCTGACTGCAACTGGTTTGGGTTAGAATATCATTTTTGGCCATGGTTTCTGGTTATCTCTAAAGTAGTTCCCCCCACCCCCACTTCAGAAAAAAATTGTAAGTAGGAAGTCAGTTTCACAAACAATATGCTAAACTGATCAGGAAATTAGGGGTTGAAGTAAAATTACTTTGGGGGGGGGGGGGGAGAGTGGTTGAATTCACTCAAAAGAGTGAATAAAAAGAAGAATGAAATCTCTGCTGGTAGTTACCACTTAATCACAGACTGAGAAATATATGCTCAGCAGGGATAGCACTTGGGTCAAAATTTCTTCCAGGAATTAAAAGACAAGTGACTTATAATTTATAGCCCTGATTTAAAGAGTTTCAATTACAGTAGCTGAATTGCATCTCTTTCCACTGATTTAACCGTTTGCCTGGGCCAAGATCAGGGCCATGTGATGGGGGAAAAAAGAATCAGAAAACTGTCCAGAAAACTATCCCATGTTCTAAATAGGGTATGATCTGATTTGGCATGGTTATTTTGACTTGTATTTAGTAAACAGATTTTTAAAGTACCTCATGTTAATTTTATGTCTCAAAAGCAACAAACACTTGAGCTGAAAAAAATCGTGTGGCTTTAATGTTATATTTAAACAAATTAAAATTGACTTTGTTAATTATTTTACTGGAACAATATTTGAGAAGTTTTAAAAATAATAGAGCGTGTACATTGCTCATATTATTTAAAATGAAGGGGAAAACAAATAGGCACTGGAAAATGCTGTGAACAGATAACTTGATTTTTAAAATGTGGATAATATTCATTTGTGGTTTTATCCCAGCTCCCTAGTTTACAAATCAACAAAATACACTCCTAATCTCTCACACAATTCCAAGAGATAATCACTTTTATACATCTCTGAGGCAATCAAGCTTGCCTAATCTTTTATTTAGAAATGAAAAATTTTGTGTGGAAAAATAAAGTACTGAAAAGTTCTCCATCCCACATTTCTGGTTATAATACTCCAATACAGAATTACTGCATCCCCCTTCAGGTGCAGAGAACCCAGGTGATTCCATATCATTAGGGGGGATATGATTGAAGTCTATAAAATTATGCATGGGGTAGAAAATGTTGACAGAGAGACATTTTTCTCTCTTTCTCACAATACTAGAACCAGGGGGCATTCACTGAAAATGCTGGGGGGGGGGGGGGGGAATTAGGACTAATAAAAGGAAACACTTCTTCACGCATATGGCAGGTTAGTGCGTTTGGAATAATGCTGCCACAGGAATTGGTGATGGCCACTAACCTGGATAGCGAAGCTTTAAAAGGAGGCTTGGACCCTTTGAATTTATGGAGGAGATGTCGATCTACATGAAACACCAGTCTTGATCATCCTTGATCTCCAGATTACCGATACTTAGCATGAACCAAGTGCTCCAGGAGCAGCAGCAGCGGCAGGCCATTGCTTTTGCATCCTGCGCATTTGAGAAACCGAAGACACCGCAATTTGGGCCACTGCGAGTAGCAGAGTGCTGGACTAGATGGACTCTGGTCTGATCCAGCAGGCTAGTTCTTATGTTCTTATATGGCTTGCACACTTTCCTGGTTTGCCCAGCTACTGAGCTCCTCCTGTCATAATCTTGTAGAAGGGGTACTTGAATGCACACACTTGACTCTGCTCTCTGTTCCCTAGGGGCAGAATCAAATACCTCTTTGGAATCAACTGCCAATATTATGATCACAAAAGCACCAAATTTGTTACGTATCTGATCACAGAGAACAGCAACATTCCATTAGCAAGAATGACTAATGTTGTTATAAAAACTAACAAGCGTTAATTCTGTTTTGAATCTCAAGTACACATCAAAGATTTTATTCTGCCATTTGAAAAGGCCAACAGCCGCCAAAAGAATACCGGCACTTCTAAAACTCTAGTTTCAAACAATGGCCCTTCTTACGCGAGCGATTTACAAAAGCGGCTTAGGAATGACAAAAAATGCGCTTTCACCCGGGAGCGGCGTGAAGCCACTCCTATTAACCTCACAAAACTAGCTAGGTTTTTCTAAAGCACTGTCTTCCTGTCGGCGCGGTACGAACAACACCAGCGGGAAGACGCTGCTTTCCCTCTCCCCTCCACTCACCGTCCTGTCCTTCGTCACTCTGGAGGGCTGCAGAGCCCTGCCCACGCTGCCTCCGACCACTGGAGGTTGGAGGGCAGCATGGGAGGGTCCCTGCAGCCCTCCAGAGTGATGAAGGACGGGACGGTGAGTGGAGGCGGCGACCGGAGGCGGCTCCATATCGGCTGAGGGGGAAATGCCGTCCGCTCGCATGAAAGGATAAAATGTGTTTAAGATACAACAGCATATGGATCGAATCCCCAAGAAGCAAGCAAGAGAAACAAAAAGCCATTGAACACCCTGATGAAATAAGGGGATTCAGAACTCCCTCACTTGAAAGGTGAGGCACTATAACTACAATCCATTTCCTGCCAGTCTGAAGTTAAAGATTGTTGAGGGGTTGGATGGATGGTCCTTAAGACAAAGGCCCTAAAGAAAGTAGCCCTCTGAATCCCTGAGAATGTGCAAGGAACCGGGCCCGGGAGGGGGGGGGGCACACACAGACATGACTGGACATGAACAATCAGTTTTGATCTCCATCCTACTATCTTTAATGATAGTAAACCTGATTTTAACAAATTAATATTAGCAAGGATATTCTGTTCTTCTGAGAGAGATAGAAACTGATACAAATCTAAAAGTCTTTCTTCAAAAGGGTCCAGAGATACAATTATAATCAATTTTATTTATGTTATATACAGTTTGCCTTTCTCACAGGGACTTAAGATGGATTACACAGGAGTGAGTGAGTACAATCAACAAAATGGAACATTCAGTAACCAATGCATTAGGAGTTCAGATGTTTGGGAACCACCAGAAAGAACTGAAGCATAGCATAAATATTAGCATGACACATTAAGAAGTCCCAAAATTATATAATAGGATCCTATTTACAATAAGCTATCCACAGCAGTATTAGATCACAGTCCCTAATCATTTATCCAAGAAAGTTTGCAAGTAATTTTATACAGTGCAATCTTCTTGCCTCTGCAGAAAAGCCCACTTGAATAATTCCATTTTCCTTAGTTTGAAAAAAAAAAACAACCCAAAAGAGCAGGAGCCTTCCTGACATCCTTGGGCAAGCCATTCCGTAAGGTGGGGTATGTAAGCAGTTGTTGATTTAACTCATTTGCAGGTTGCCACCCACAGAAGCCCCTGCTGACAGGAGCAAGACTGCCATGGTGGAACACAGTACCATGGAACACATGGGGAGAGGCAGTTCCATAGATAAGAGGGACCAAGGGCTCTATATCTGATAGCCAATATCTTAAATTGTGCCCTGTAACAAATGGGCAGCCAATGGAGTGTCTGCAGAATGGAAATAATTACCAACCTTAGAATTAAAAATTGTTTGAGTTAAGGGGTTTTACACAGAGTTTGAAAAGAATTAATCCACAGAAAGCAGTTTCTTCTTTAGAAAGAGTAATGTCTACTTTGAATCATTCAGCAGTTCACAGGAAAAGGAATTTGAGAGTTACAGCTACTTACCCCTAACTGTGGTACTACAGCTTGAATACATGAGGTTAAACTCCATAGTAAGCTGCAAGGCGCTCTTTTAAGGGAACAGGGAACTGGTCAGAGAAACGCCTCCAATTTTCATCTCCAACTTGATTTTTAAATCCATGAAGGATCTGCATGTTAACAGAAAGTTCTTCAGAGACACTGAATTTCAAGCTTAAGAAGTACCGTGTTTCCCCGAATATAGGACAGTGTCTTATATTAATTTTTGTTCCCAAAGATGTGCCATGTCTTATTTTCAGGGGATGTCTTATTTTTCTGGGTTCTGTTCGTCGGGCATGCTTCCAAACAAAAACTTTGCTATGTCTTACTTTTGGGGGATGCCTTATATTTCGCACTTCAGCAAAACCTCTACTATGTCTTATTTTTCGGGGATATCTTATATTAGGGGAAACAGGGTAGGAATCTCTTAATAGAGGACTGCATTACAGACATGTAGGGTTGGATCCAAAGATGCATCTTCGGCTCATGGAAGGATTATTAGAAATGAGCCCAAGGACAGTAAAACCAAATCCAAAGAGCTTTTTAAAAAATTGTTGGCTCAAAAAAGCTGCCAAGGAGCTTGAACCCAAGAACTTAGCAACTCTGCATAAACTCTTGAGCAAGGGCAAGCTGAACAATGCTATTTTCCATCTGCTTGTGGCTCTGTTCCATGTCAGTAACATTAAACATGTTAATTTGGATCCTATCACAGCACTGAATTGAATTTTTTTCAGCTTCCACATATAGCTACTTTTAAAAAAGTGCTGAAAATGTCCAGAACACACAGTAAATATACTCAACCACTGCTTTGTATAGCAGAAAGCAAGTTCAAAAACTTACCTACGACTAACGACAACTTTCAGCAACAAAGTCTTAGCAAAGAAAAGGTGATCAAGATATCTGATCAGACTCTACAAATAAGTTAAAAGGTAGCTGCCTTAAGAAGGTCCATTCACATACAGAAGATTCACTGCTAATTATGAGTGCCCAGCTTGAAATTCTTTAAGGCAATTTTTAGAACATGTAAAACTTGGGGGGGAAAGGAAGACAAGACACAAAATAGCATATTACCTTACAGAACATGTCTCTCAGATCATCTTTTGGGCTAATCCACGAGGCAACAGCATCACAAAAAAATATAAAGTCCTGTAAACGTTCACAAAATTGAAAAAAAAAATCAGTATTATGGATGAGCTTGCACAATAGTCTGTGCAAGAAGGGCAAGTCTAGATCTACTTGCTTTTTCTTTTTTACAGTTGTGCCTTCTAATATTTTTGTATAACAATCATATAAGAGCAGAGGCTGTGCCAGTTACTTCCCTTCAGCAGTGGGCCCTCCAAGTCTCTTTTGCACCAGTCAGTAATGACAATCCCCCTGACTAAGGCAGTCCTATTAATCAATTCCATTTTCCCACAACGCTCGTTAGCCAACCACAATTAGCCAGAAGTTGCTTTTAATTAACTTCTCAGCTGCTGAAAGTCTTGAATAGTTCACACAGTTTAGTAATTTATTGTGTTATTATTATTGTTATTAATTAAACTTGTTATACCGCCTATCCCCCAAAGGGTTCTGGGCGGTGGATAAAGATAAAAATACAAAAACATATAATCGAATAATTAAGATCAAATTCCACATCGCAGATCGAATTGCACATCACAAAATCCACATCACAGGAAAAACCTAATTCCAGATGGCACCCGGAGAAATCTCCTTTCCCCCTGGGGGGGGAGGGGGACCGGCACAGAACAAAACAGCCAGTATGATGGTCCGTGGGGAGTAGCGAGGGAGAGGGCAATCAGCGACCACTCCCCCCCAAAAGCCTGGTGAAACAGTTGTTTTACAGACCCTGCGGAACAGGCTAAGGTCCTGCAGGGCCCTAATAGCTGGAGGAAAAGTGTTCCACCAGACAGGGCCAGGGCAGTAAAAGCCTTGGCCCGGGTAGAGTCTAGTTGCATCACTGAGGGGCCAGGGACCACCAGCAAATTTGCCTCTGCAGAACACATCAGGGGAAAGACCGTCCCGAAGGTATGAGGGCCCCAGGCCGTGAAGGCCTTAAAGGTCAATACCAACACCTTGAAGGTGATCCAGTATTCCAATGGGAGCTAGAGCAGGTGGCGCAGCATGGGGGGGATATGATCCCTGATAGAGCTACCCGTGAGAAGCCGCACGGCCGCACGCTGGACTAGTTTTAACTTCTGGATCAACCGCAAGGGAAGGCCCACATAGAGCGAGTTGCAACAGTCTAACCTGGAGGTGACTGTGGCATGGATCACTGTGGCCAGATCAATCTGGGAAAGGAAAAGGGGCCAGCCACTGAGCTGGGCAGAGAAGTGTACATGATTGCAGCATTCTAACTTTCACTGACGTCAATAAAATTTATATGTAGGAAATATTTTCAAAATTGAACATTATTTCAATGTGGCCTACTCAGTGTCCCTAAGCCCTTATTTAGACCCATGAAACCTACTTCTAAGCATACATTTCCACATTGCAACCCTGTCTCAGTGAATTATGTTACATCTTTAAGGACTCCTGTTTTATTATGCTGCTACAGATTAACACACCAACCATCTAGAATTATGCATAACTGAATACTAATGTTTTCATAGTGGAGTTGAAATAACACATGCTCAACTAAGTGAGTGACTTAAATATTTTGCAGTAATGGATCTACAGTAGGACAGAACATCCAGTGATAAGAATGTTCCCATTTCCTATTAGTAGAAAAGAAAAGGGCGTTCATTTTTAATTTAAGTTGTTTCCAGTTAAGGTAAGGTTCAATTAATACCAATTAACACGGCTTACTTGGACTACTCCACTAGGATTGACAGTGATCATGGTACAAATCCCACGGAATGCTGAATCTTTCTCCTCATTGTCCCTTATGTTTCGGAGAGATGTGCACCTAGTAAAACAGAGAACCAAGTGTTAAGTTTGGCTCTGCTTCAAAATTAATTTTCTACAGTATTTGATGGAGTAAATGTCACACAGGAAAAGAGGCTTAAGGACCAAGTAACACAAGCTTCAATTGTTCTACACCCACAGTCTTTATAAAAACCCAATTTGAAATGTATACCTTTAGTAGAGCTCAGATTAGCTTTATATTCTTTCTCACAATGCCAATTACTGTATCATGGACTCATATAAAGTGTGACATATTCCATAAATACCATTGCAAATAAATATATTTAGGAGCTTCTGCTACTGAAAGCAGCAGATACTGCCACAGTAAAAAATATGTCAAATTCCATTAAAAGAACATTTTTCACTTTTTTTACAGTGGCAAGCGAGCTACTTGATACATTACGAATCTATAAACATGTATTCCAGACAGCAAGTCATATCACCAAATGAGTTTGAAATAATGTAATGCAGTGCTTAACTTTTTGCACTATTTGCATGCATATCATCATTCTGGTGGATTTTAAAATGCTTTTAATACTCAAGCTTTAACACATCAAGCATGTGACAATCTTATCCCATGCATCAATTAGTTGTTAGCCACAACATGAAATATATATACATGACGGTACTGCTAAAAAAACTCACAAACCTGATAGGACAAGATTAGTCACATGGTTGGCAATGATTAAGAATAGTGATTTTTTTTGTAACCAACTGAAAAGTATATCTAGAAGTGAGACAGAGAGAGGAGAGAAAGAAAGAAAGTGAAGAAAAATGAATAAAAAAAAGATTGAATAATACACACCAGGGTCTTATAAACTGCTGTAGCATGGGGGCCACCTCTTGAGGACAAACGTAACCAAGACGACCAATTGTTATTGCTAAGGTAACGCAATCACGGTTATACACCACCAAACGCCAACCAAGACATGAGCAAATGAGGGGGGAAGGAGAAAAATAAAGAAAAAACAACAAATAACTCAGAAACAGAAACCAACAGAACCTGTGTATGATAATAAACATAAGAATTCACCAGTGCTGTTCATTACCACCCCCGAAAAAGAAGGGGCAGCAACATATGGCATACTATTTGGAGTGGGGAGAGGGAGTAAAAGGAAAAAGGAATTAAGTGAACGAGAGAACACCAAAAGCTACTTCACCACTTTAACAACGACCATATATTAAAAACTATCAATTCAGAGGCATTCTTGACATTCCTGTAACTGTGTATTAAGCTCTGTTGTATAATGTTAAGCCTGAATCTATGTTAAGCCTCAAGTATAAATTTTAATTTTAAAATTCCAATGTCACAGCCTGAAATTTATAAAGATTTTTTTTGTCAGAAAACACTTCAAAATAATTTCTTCTTGTGAAACTAATTCATTTACTTAAACTCTTTGATCGGGGGGTGGGAGGGGGGGACGACAGACAGACCAGGAGTCAGGACTATGCCCTTACACTATAGCTTTCCATATCAAACAACAGAAATGCAAAGTTTGTTAACAATGTATCAATAGGTATCAAGGATTTTGACAGATCTCCAAGGCATAAATCTAAGGAGGGTGTAAGAACATATTTGTGAACGTAAGAACTATTTTAACAAGTATTATTTAATGTGAGACACTGCCTGGAAATTGGTCCTGTTTGAACTTTAAATGGTGTTCTCTCAACTCACAGAGAAATTCTTCAGAAAAAGGGAAAGCGTGGGTATGTTTAAGGATTATTTGAAGCAAACTACATGAATACTAAAATCCAGCAGATTCATATGAAGCAGAGAAGCCTACGCTTAGGAGACATTATGCAACACTCCGAAACAGGCATTTGTGAACAATCTCATGAACACATGCAATAAAGCAGATGATGCTCTTTCCACTATAAGATTTGGTGTAGGATATAACACTGTAAAATGTATTTTCAAAAAACCTCTATGAGACTAAAATATTTTATACTAGTTTGCATGTGACTTTCATTTTGCCAAATGCCAAAATTCACTGAAACTGACTGCAATCCCCACAATACAAATGTTTATTAAAAAATAGGAAGTTTGGACTGAGCTGCCTGCTTTTGGCAGGTATTTTTTAGGGAGTGCAAAGTCTTGATCAATAATACATAAGGAACCAATTTGGAAAAGCATCGCAATGCCAGAAAAATGCTGAAACTGAATTTTCAATGTCTATAAATCAAGTAACTGCAAATGTAAACTGATCCCAAAGTATGTATTTGATATCCTACAACAAACCTGAAGTACAACACATTCAACATTTATTTTGTAGAATTAAACTCTCCAAGTATTTATATACACTATTTAAAAAAATAATGGGGGGATGGTTCTGAAGTCTTAATCTCTGCACTGTACAACAAGCAAACTATGCAGGTAATGCACTAGAAACCAATAAAAGGTCTCGCCTCCTGATCTTGTTGAAGAGATTTCTTTAAATTGCCCCACAAAATGCAAGGGTTTGCAAACTTTTTGTGAACAGTGAGGTACCTATAATGTACCAAGCTTCCATGCAGTTTTTCTAAAAGCTCACCTTCCATATAGAAAATGTAATTCTGCAGAAGTCTTTGTTTTCCCCTATTTAACCAACATACATTCAACGTATTTTGCTAATCCCACTTCTTCCCCAATGCTAAACTATTTATGGCTAAACTACAAACTACAACTACAACCAATATCTGTGAGCTTGGTATCGCTGGTATCAGATTATAGTGCAGACAAGGATTGCTAATGAAATTTTCTTCCCAGAATATGGAAGGTGTTCTTCAAAACCAGGACATGCTTCTACAAACGCTGGACAAGCTTCAAACTACGCTTTAAGGTTCTTTCAATCCCAAACCAATGTGCAATTATGAAAGGCCTCTTGTAAGAGCTTTACATACTTTATATCTGGCTAACATTTAAATTCAATAAGCTAAGTAAGTGTCCCGAATCAGATAATTAATGAAAAAATGCTAGCTAGCTACATTTATCTTGTTGCCTATTACAGCTATGAGGCTTTGGAAGATTAGCTAATTTTATCGAAATCACAAAGGACTTCAAACAACATATAGCTTTTCAGTATGTGTTAAACTGTTTTTCAAGTTATTTAACTGTGTTTAACAAATGTACTGGTGGGTTTTCCGGGCTATGTGGCCGTAGTCTGGTGGATCTTGTTCTTAACATTTTGCCTGCATCTGTGGTTGGCATCTTCAGAGGTGTATCACAGAGAGAAGTCCGTTACACACAGTGTCTAGTGAGAAGGGAATGTTTAGTGGAGTATATATTGTCCATGTTCCAGGGTGGGGAAGCTATCAGTAAGTGTTTGGGTGGAACTTGCTATGCAAAGGTGTGATTGAATGCATTGAATTGCGAGTGGGGTTATCAGTCCATTTACATTTGTAGTCGCATTTGCCACATAGCCCGGAAAACCCACAACAACCGGTTGAATCCGGCTGTGAAAGCCTTCAACAAATGTACGAACTATTCTCAGTTCTAATAAAGCTCTCAATTTATAAAAATTTCCCCCCCAAAAATCCACCCAATAACCTGTTTATCAAAGGCAGTTAAATGCAAGCCTGAACCTATGAAAAACATTGAGTTGCTTCTGCTTTAAAACAATTCTAATGCAGTTTCCCTACAACTTTCTGAATAATCTGGGTTAAAAGCAGACATCTGCATAACTTAATTCACTGCAAACAGTTCAGTTGTAGGGTACCTGTGTTTTCTAACAAAGTCTTTGGTGTGTTGGGTCTGTTAATGATTTCTACAAGCTGGTGCAAGACCATAGGAATATAAAGCTGCATCTCTATACCTAGAAAAAGACAACACACAAACAGTCCATTAAAAAATAAATGAAGACATGCAATTCTAATGGGCACATTAGCACAATCTAACGCCAGAATTTTACAATTGGCAGCAAGACAGAAAAGCAGTCTATACAATGCAGAATTCAAATGAGCTCATAAAAATGCAAACCTTACCCATCTGAATAGAAATTTCTCCAATTGCCCAGGTGGCATTGTTACACACAGAAATGAACTCAGGATTTAGGTTGGTTCCCAAAATTGGCATAAAATCCGCTAGAGGAAAAAACACAAAGAAGGCCACACCATTAGTGTTTACCCATACCACAGCTGCACAAGTGCATACCCTCAGCTTAACTTAGGGGACTTTCGCACATGCAGAATAATGCGCTTTAAATTCACTTTCAATGTACTTTGCAGCTGGATTTTACTGTGCGGAACAGCAAAATCACTTGCAAACAATTGTGAAAGTGGACTGAAAGAGCATTATTCTGAATGTGCGAAAGTGCCCTCAAATGAGAAAGCTCCTGAAGAGTGGCTACATTTTTAATATCCGAATCCCCCTCACCCAATCGAATTACATGAGGTCTATCTAAAAATGATTATACAACTATTTAAAAGGCTTTTTCATCTGTTTGTTTTTTTACACTAGTAGGACTTCATACCATAAAAAACCCCTCACATTTTGCAGAAGAAACAAGATCATGGAAGGAATCTCTTCCTTCCAACTCCCAATTTGAGTTGTAAGATTTTATTTGGTTGCATACCAGATTTTTAAAATCTATTTGGTATTGTTATTACTCTGTTGGAACCCAAATTTGTTTGTATTTTTTCCTCTTTTAACAGATGTTTGTAATAAAGTTTAGAATAACAAAAAAAAAGAGAAGGAATCATTTCTTCTACCCAGGAAAGCTGTTCCCGGCTATGAAAGCAACTGAACTGAAAGCAACAAAGAACTGAAGTGGTGGATGGAAATTAAGATTCAGCTGTTTTCATTACTGTCCAGTTGTCCAAAGGAAAATGGAAAAAGTTGCCTTTTGTTAATCATCCTTTCCCTGAAGGGCTGAAAGCCCAAAGCCACAATGTCTGAACTATGGCAATTCAAACCAATGCCACTGTCCTTCACCTTAAGCTCCCAAGTTTCACCTACACTTGGGAGATCCTTAAACATACTATTCATATTTGGACTGCAATAATGAAGAAGGGTAGTGGGATCAAGAATCTGCTCTGCACACTTTCGTGGGACCTGCCAATGTGGTAGCATCCCTTCCCATTCATGGCAGAGCAACCATCACCTTGCCTCTTGGCAAAGCCCCCATCATTTTATTAGGGCGAGTCTCTGATCTGGGTGAGTTACAGACAAAAAAGAGAAAAGAAAAAGAATCCACCACATCATGTGTTACCTTCTACAGGTAAGATAAAATGCAAGGCAAATGTTTGATACAGAGTTCCATTCCACTCCCATAACAGGGAGAAAAAACTTTCATATGAAAAGGATCTAATTTAACCACTTCATGAACAAAAAATAGTGCGCTTAAAAGACTGCAATTTAACAAACTCTACACACAACTCTAATTAGCTGACCTCAGGTCAGAGGTGGCAATAACCAACAATGAACATTTCTTGATGTAGTTCAAAGAGATAGTTCACTTTCTGGTTCGTATCTTGTATTAGCGAGGTTAGCAAACTATTCTCCTTTTTGGATGTTATCACAGTGTTTTTCATAGACAAATGTTTTAGGGAAAATGTAATTCCTTGCATGAGGGAACTGAAAAACTTGAGCTGGTCACCATGGCTGCTGTGATATGAGAAGTCCTTAGTTCAAGTGTCATCTGCACCATAAGCACCCTCAGTGCCCTGAGGCAAGCCTCTTTCTTTCAGCATCAGCACCCTGCCCCTGATAATGGGAGAAATAACCCTGGCCTATTTTACAAGGATAACAAGATAATGTCCATGAATCACCATAAATGCCAAATATTATTATTTCCGGGGACCCTGAAAGGAACTACTCTCACGGAACGTGCTGAGGTACACGAAAGAACCTACAGTCTCTTCCAAACTTGTTAACAATGGCAATGCTTCTCTTTGTCACATACCAATGCAAGGCTTCACATGCTGAAAACACGCTTTTGTCAGATCACCTAGCAATGCAAAAGAACTCTGTCGCACTTCAGGCATTTTATCCTAGAACAGAAAAAAATGAAAGCCAGTTGATTTCCCTTGACAAGGTCTTATTTGGAAAGAGGAAAAGAAAACAAACAAGCCATCTGCCTTACCTGCATGCACTGGTACATTAATGTCAGGATATTGCTCCGAGCCACCAGCTGCTCAATGTTGCCTCCAAGTCCTTCCGCTAAACCGCTAAGTAAATCGAGAGCCACAATCATGAAGTCTTTATCTGGAGCTTCATACTGGTCTGGCTGAGCATTGTGCAACTGCAACAAAAACAACACATAAGAGGCTTTGTTATGCCACACACAACATTCATTTTTTTGCTATTTACTTTAAGCCAACAGGACTGACTGAAGGACATTCTCTCTCTTTAGTTTACTGACACTGACAAATGAATTGGGGGTTAATGCCTTCATTGGTTTAAAGAACAACAAAAACAATACCATGGCTTGTGCAAGAGTCTTCTGTACCAGGTTTACACAGCGCTGGTACACAGGTTCACAGTATGGAAGGAAGCCAGATTGCAAGGCAGTGGCAACCGAAGATAGGCACTGAAATAAAGAAGGCAACACTGAAATTGACATCTCTTTTACTCACTCTAATCAAACATTACACTGAAGGAGAATGTGGATGCTGTTCTAAGGACATTACTAGGCCCTCAAGGCCACTTCCGCACATGCAGAATAATGTACTTTTAATCCACTTTACAGCTGGATTTTACTGTACGAAATAGCAAAATCCTCTTGCAAACAGTGGCCTACAGGAGCAGGAGTGGCATAGTGGTGAAGAGCAGGTGTACTCTAATCTGGAGGAACCGGGTTTGGTTCCCTGCTCTGTCGCCTGAGCTGTGGAGGCTTATCTGGGGAATTCAGATTAGCCTGTACACTCCAACACATGCCAGCTGGGTGACCTAGTCACAGTTCTTCTGAGCTCTCTCACTCCCACCTACCTCACAGGGTGTTTGTTGTCAGGGGGAAGGGAAAGGAGTCTGTAAGCCCCTGTGAGTCGCAGGAGAGAAAGGGAGAATATAAATCCAGCTCTACTTCTTCTTCAAACAATTGTGAAAGTGGATTGAAAGTGCATTATTCTGCATGTCTGGAAGGGGCCTAAGTGAAGTATTCATTTTGACATGCTAGAGGCTTTTCTACAACACTGTTAAAAAGTAAAGGCCTATGCAAGAACAGGGTCATTACTGACCCATTGGGTGACGTCACATCACAACATTTACTAGGCAGACTATATTTACAGGGTGATTTGTCATTGCCTTCCCTAGTCATCTATACGTTACCCCAAGCAAGCCAGTACACGTTTAACCAACCTCGGAAGGTTGGAAGGCTGAGTCAACCTTGAGCTGACTACCTGAAACCAACTTCAAGTTCAGGTCATGAACAGAGCTATCACCACAATATTGAAACTTATCACTCTCATATTTACACCCCCCCCCCCCAAAAAAAAATTTAGAAAATGAAACTCTGGAGAATGTTCCCCTCCAAAGAGATGGCGGATAATGCCCCAATGAATTTTCATTAGGAAAAGAATTAGCTGTATCTGGGTGTAAGAGAAGAGAGACGTTTTGGAATTATACCCCTTTTCTCAATTGTAAGGAATCTCAGAGCAGCTTACAAACTCCTTCCCTTCCTCTCCCCACAACAGACACCTTGTGAGGTAGGTTGCACTGAGAGAGTTCTGAGAGAACTGTGACTAGCTCAAGGTCACCCAGGAGGCTTCATGTAGAGGAGTGGAGAAACAAATCCAGTTCACCAAATTGGAGTCCACCACTCTTGTGGAAAAGCAGGGAATCAAACCCTGTTCTCCAGATTTGAGTCCACCTCTCTTAATTACAACACCACATTGGCTCTCTGTAACAACTACCCACCAGACTGGAAGTTTACCCGTATTACATAGCTTCCACCAAAAGTACTCTTGTATCATTTGAAAGAACAGTTCTGGTGGTGGGACATATGGTTTCCCAATGAGTAGTAACACAGATGTGCTACATAACTTGCTTTTTAAAAGGCTAACTTTATATACCTATAAAAAGCTCACAATAATGTGATGACTTGTCAGAGCAATGAGTTTGTATTTGAAGACCCAATGGCAAAACTCCAGCCATAAATCATACTGCAACGAATACTACTACAGCCCAAGTAACTCAGAAATAAGTTCCACTGAGTTCAACGGGACTCACTCTCAAGTAAGCATGAAGAGGACTGGAGCTTTAATTTCTACATATTCTCTTGCAAGTAACTGCAACTAAGAAGTATCAAAAAGGACTACAGAATTTTGATTAAGCAGAAACACTTACCTCTAATAAAGGGAAAAGATCTTTATCTTCATCCTTCAACATGTTCCATTTCTGGATCAGCGGAGGCATAAGCATTTGAATATATTCCTACAAACAGCAAAGAAAAGTTGTGCAGTTACTTGAGAACTGCAAATTTAATAAATCATAAGTCTTCCCCTGCCAATTTATTGAACAGATTTATCCCGGTATTTCTGTGCACAAAGATGCACTTTACTCACAACAGCATGCTATAATATGCATTTCAATAATGAAATCTCAACAATGAAACCTACATATATTAAATGTAGGACTCCCAGAACGGCATCACTAAAAAAGGTTTACAAATTATTGTTTGTGGTTTGTAATGGGCATTGAAATCAGTCATCAGTATTTAAATGTAGTTAAAATTAATATGAAAGCACAAGGACTGCAATTAGGAAGGAGGAAGTCAGAAAGAATATCTGTAACGGTTATTCATCTAGTGGTATTCTGTTCTCCAACTGCTGCCACAGACAAGTTCCTTTGAGAGGTAAGTGAACCCATACAAGTAAGTGTCAGAGTGCACAGTGGGGAAGGAGGGAGGGATGTGTGCCTGCACAGAAGACCATTCAATGAACATTTACAGGTATGTGAAACGTTGTTTTTCATCTTCGTGGTCTTATGTGCCGTCCCACAGGGGACAGTAGCAAGAGAATCACTTTGGAGGTGGGGTGAGAGAGTGAATGAAGCCCACTCTCACTGAACCAAAACAGAACCTGCACCTTTGGAACAGATCACACTGTTTTGTTACCATGTCACTTGAACAGGCTCTGTAACACTGCTCTCCCCACAGCTGCATTGCTTCTGGTGCATAATACCAGACATAATACCAGTCAATGGATTACACCATGTTGCTGCCCTTCAGATGACTCCGATATCAACATGTGCAGTAAATGCAGCTGAGGACGCTTGTGCCCAGATGGAGTGCCCATGCACAATGATGTGGCAGTCAACTTGGGTTATGATGTACATCTTGTAGATAGCCTTGGATACTCATTTAGACACTGTTTGAGTTCAGACTGCATAGCCCTTGCATAGTCCAGCAAAACAAACAAAAGTTTGATTTACATGAAAGTTTCTTGTTCTGTCCAAATAGAATAGAAAGGCTCTTGTTGCAACTATATAGGACACGCTCTGCATCTGATGAAAGATGGGGAAAAATATGGAGAGGACAATGCCCTAGCTCAAATGAAAGGCCGATACCATCTTGGGCAGGTGCTTCACACAAAGCACTGCCCTATCTGAGTGGATCGTGGTAAAGATGGATCAGTGCTCTTAAATCCTCCTAGCTGACATGAGGGCTCCTAGAAATACCACCATTTACAAAAGGTCAGTCAAATCACAGGATGACATAGGCTTGAATGGCTTACTAGGCAAATGCAAAGGATTTCTGGAACTCGACCTATAGCGGGAAGATTTGCTGGATACCTGCCAGGATGAGTCTTGAGAATGATCTCGCAGAGGAGTAATGGTCAGTGGCACTACCACGTGGACCAATGGGGATTTATGAGATCTCTCATCTCACTCAGCCACTCAAGGCATAGGGTGCTCCACTGGTGCATGGCAGGACTAACTCCAACAAGACAACAAATGGCAATGCTTGCTTGAAAGGGCAATGCCATCCCTAGAAGAATCACAGTCTCTCCGACTACCTGAGGAAGGTAAACTACAGCACCAAGTAAACTTGGAGTCAAAAGGCAAAAGAGGCTGGCGACTTTCGACATCTTGGCACTGCCTGGTCTTGGCACCATCTTGAATGGCAGCAGCTGGCAAATCTCAGCAACAAGAGGACAACTATGTTGGCACATTTCCCCTGGAGATCCCAGATGACGCCATGGGGAGTCACCCCTTAGACAGGAGTGCTCTGCAGAAGTAGGGGGGTCATCTACTGAATGGCAGGGACTTATTGTTCATCTCCACAACATCAGAATGGGAGGACAAGCTAATGCATTGACTGGGCGATCTGCAAGGGGTGTCCTTGCTCGAAGGAAAGCAACAACCCATGCCAAACTTCTTGGAGACTCAGAGTATGACCCCTTGGCAAAGCTGGCTACTTCCTCAGTGGAGATCTGGAAGCCAACCTTCAGACATGGATGGAGGATTTGCAGTGAGGGGAGTGTTCCCTCTCTGCAGGTTTGGATCATGTCTTAGCCTTCAGCAAAGCGGGTAGGGAGAGGATCCTGTCAACCTGCCCCAAAGTGGATGGTCAGAGTGTTTGGAGCCAAAACAACTGAGGGGGTCTTACTCAACTTACCCCTGGATCGTAGGGAACTATTTGGTGCCAAGGAGCATTCATACAAGATAGAATTAAGTCACAATGCCCGAACAAGGTGGGCACAGACCTTGCATGGGGCTGGGATACATCCCTCAAAAGGCAAAGACAGACAGACCACATGGCTGTTATTCTTTGCCATTTTCACTATGCACTTGGTGCACTTCTGAAAAGAGCTGAGCCCCTTTTTTCCATGTTGAACTTGAAGGAATAATCCACTAGGCTGACAGAAAAAAGGAACACCAAAAGCACATGTCCTCTCAACATGGCAGTGAAAAGGGAACTGAGGGAATTGCTCCTTCCCCCATCGACCTCGCAACTGTTTTGGCAGAAAATTTTTCTGCCCATGGCTCCAGGGGAAGGGAGAACTCTGTTGCTACAGGAATGCCTGAAGAAAAGCTTGATATTTTTCTCCATAGCAGGCCTGAGCATGGGAAGTTCCCATTAAGGATTGCACATAAGACCACAAAGATGAGTGATCCTTTCCACAAACTGTACTTCTAGTTTGGGATGAAAGAACTGAAGCTAAACAAGGCTGAAATGTGGGGTGTTTTTTTCAAAGCACTAAAATAACCCACAATTTTATATTTTATTTTGCTGGAGAGCCATGAGCAGTTTTATCTTAACAAAAAGGAAGCAGTACTTACTGGTTTGTTTAGATGATGGCCTACAGAATCTGCTAAAGTTCCTATGGCATCGTAAAGAATGAGCAGATTCTTATGCTGGTATTTACTAAAAGCAAAGACCAGAGTATCAAGTATATAAGCAAGATAAGGAACAAGTTCCGTACAAGCCTCCTCTTCTAGAGTAGCAAAGGCACTGAAAATAGAAATAAAAATATTCACTCTACAGATGGAAATACACCCATTTTCTTGAAGACAAAGTCCTTTAAAGAAATGGTTAATATGTAAAAAATGTAATGATCCCTCCACCAAAAAACACAGAAAACCACTCTAACAATTTTACCCAAAGAGCTGTTCACTTAACAAGCAGAATCTTGTGTCTGGAATTTTCACTGCACAAAACTAATATTTTGTGACGTACCTGCAGGCAGCTTCTTGTACTCTCTTGTTGCTATCAAGGATACGCTTTAGCAACTCAGTCATTAATGGCTTCAAGTACGTGTCTGGGGGTTGACTGACTACCCAGTGTGCATAGCGGCTAAGAGTCCAGCAAGTAATGGAGCGCACAAGAGCCTTTTTATCTGAGAGGCACTGAATAAGGTGAGGGATTAGCTCGGGAAGATATGGTATCATGCCCTGCATGCAACCTGTAAAAAGATGGTGCCAATTAGAAATGCCCTGCTAAACCAACATCTCCACACCTAGATAAAATAGCAAAGGCAACATGGAGGAAAAGTACATCATGGGTCCCTCAACTTATACAAGTTTGACAATATATGAACCAAAGTAATACATTTTGATGTGTACTTTGCTAAAAGAAAAAATAGGGTAGTGCTCAATTCCCATTCCATATCTACAGAAAACCTACTCTGGTATCTGCAAAAACAATATGCAATGTGATTTTTTAAATCTGTTCCCTGGTTAAGGAGAGAAAATGCAAATTTCAGTGGTCACAGTAAAATGATTACAGATCAAGCAGGATATCAGCCTAGTAATTGTTCAGAATATTCAGTGCTCTCTTCCCCATCTTCCTTCATGTGGCTAAAAAAATTCTATCCAACCATCTCTGGCTTTCTCTAAAGCAAGATGGGGGCAGGCAACATCATTGCCACATAATATACTACTCACATCCTATCCAGCAGCAAATTCTATCCCTCTTTACCCCCCAGTCATCCTTAAAGATGGTAGGTCAGCTAACAGGGAAGAAGTGCTAGCTACTCTGACATCTGGGTGGCTGCCACAGCCAGCATCACATTACACAGAACAGGGTACTGGGGAGGAACTAGGCTAACAGTCAGTAGCTATAAATCCAAGTTATTCTCAGTTACAGGGCACAACTTAAATCTAATGCAGTTGTATTTTACAACTCCAACTTACTTGACGTCACATTACCATCTCAACCACCATTTCAAATAAATGCATACTGTCATTAACCAAATCTCTTCCTACAGTTCTTATGCCAGATCATCTATCTCTAGATAAATATCAGAGACTCTCTATATCTATGATCTCAAATAAGTTTATTTTACAACATGGCTACCTTGTTTTCTTATAGGTACTTGAAGATTATAAAAACACTGCACCATAATTGGATAGTTCAAGAGAATTGATGATGCATAACATCTTAGCCGGAGAGTGCCAGAATCTGCTGAAGCCCCCCACAACAATTTGAAAAAGCTGAAAGTTTGAAGTTACAGCATTTTTACCTCCCTGAAACTACTTCTCATACACAAAAATGAACAACATTCCACAGATAGCAAAATCTAAGTTGAGCTGCGCAGGAAAACCTCCCTTGGTTCATAAAAGTTTTGATACATCTTCCTGAATAACATCTGCAAAACTTATACTTGGCTATTCTTTTTAGCATCAAGAGATTCTGCATGAAATGTGAAATTGAAAAAAAAAACTTTTAATAGTGCCCATGGAGATGACAGTTCTATGCACACTCTTTCTACCTAAGTGGCCATTACATATACTTTATATGCAATCTAATCAACTTAAATTTCATTTGGAAGAAAATGTGCTTTGAAATTATAAAACCAGGACTTGGACAGTAATTTTAAACATCCTCAGGACAACTTCAAATACACCTTTCAGGTGATCCCAGTACAAAAAAAAAGTCTGCGGAAGGAAGCCAATGAATTTCAATGCATATTTTCTCAATGCAATGATGGGTTGGATCCCAAAACACTACACAGGAAAGGTTTGCTCAAGGACTGCATCCTTCTTACCTGCTCTTTTCTTCTAAACCTTCCCCCTCCCTGAATACAACCAGAAAAGGCTTCTCTTGCATGTCTGGGCATCCTCAGAAACAGTGAAGGGGATGAAGCTTGAGTAGGACATCTATGGAAATCATAGATGCCTCCCATTCCAAAAAGCACAGAAGAAACTTCGTGATCGAAGACATCTTTGAATCCAACCCAGCATTACTAGCCCCTGCCTAAGAGAAATGTGCCGCTATTGTCGAAGAATGGACACAGTGTGCAACAGACTTCCTTCTGTGATACACCTCTGAAGATGCCAGCCACAGATGCAGGCGAAACATTAGGAACAAGATCCCACCACAACCAATGTGCTGCTATGTTTATGGGAATGTCAGGCCAGTTTAGTAAAGCTGTTTTGGGTCTCTTACAAAAATAAATGCAGCGTTATGAATGCATAAAATTCTTGGCTTAGAAACAGGAACACAGCTTACGTATTCAACGAGAAGGCTTACAGTGGCAACCACAAATGTAAACAGGCAAGGCTGAGATTATAAAACTCCAACCTTGTAATCTACCCATAGGCTTACCTTCAGCAATTGCTCCTAGAACCAGGATGCCTGATTCTTTGACGACCCATTCCGGATGAAAAAGCAATTCTTTCAGAAGGGGTAAAATGTGTGGCAGCAATTCATCACGGAATACATTGGCAAGTACATCAAGGGCAGCAGCAGAACACTTCCCTGAAGGCAAAAAATCAACGCTTTTGTGAGCAACCTATTTTAGTTAGAGACTGCATAGATACATTTCACTGGAACATTTCCCAAGGGTTCAAAGAAGAAGAAGAGGAGTTTGGATTTATATCCCCCCTTTCTCTCCTGCAGGAGACTCAAAGGGGCTGACAATCTCCTTGCCCTTCCCCCCTCACAACAAACACCCTGTGAGGTGGGTGGGGCTGAGAGAGCTCCGAGAAGCTGTGACTAGCCCAAGGTCACCCAGCTGGCATGTGTGGGAGTGTACAGGCTAATCTGAATTCCCCAGATAAGCCTCCACAGCTCAGGCGGCAGAGCGGAGAATCAAACCCGGTTCCTCCAGATTAGATACACGAGCTCTTAACCTCCAGTGGCTGCTGCTCCCCCTTTATACCCCCCTTTCTATTCTGTAAGGGGGTTACAAATTTCTTTCCCTTTCTTTTGAGATAGATGGGGCTGAGAAAGTTTCAAAGAACTGTGACTAGCCCAAGGTCACCCAGCAGGAATGTAGGAGTGGGGAAACAAATCAGGTCAGATAAAAGTCCATTGCTCATGTGGAATAGTGAGGAATCAAATGCAGTTCTCCAGATTACAGTCCACCTACTCTTAACCAGTACACCATGCTGGCTCTCAGGTTTTTAGGTTCAAGTGGTCAATTGCGTACTCAATACTATACAGAGTATCATCAGCAACTTAAAACAAGCTAAAAAAACCCTTGTCTTGGGTAAAGAGATGTTAATTCTCTGTGACATGAGGTACAGCTATTACGTGTCTGTATGGAAAACTTTGTCTCTGAGAAGAGGGAAGTGAGCAGACTGTGTCCTCGCAAAGTGTGAAATGGATGAAACCATTATCTGCCTTAGCCAAAGCAGAGTGACAAGGCTACAATATGCTTCTCCTCTCTTAATCTTACAGAATGAGGTAATGAGGAAAATGCACACAGAAGACATCCTGTCCACTCCTGCATGAAGGCAGCCGCCTGGACTAATGACCATCTCCATGTCTGTAGCCATGCAGTGCAAATTTTGAATCAGTCACTGAAGAAACTGTCAGTCATGACCAAGAGTAAAGATGGACACCAGGGGTCACAAACCGAGGGACCACTCTTTTGGGTGAATATGCACATGTGTTTGGCACTACAGCGTATCTTGTGATTTTGCAAAAGAGAAGTCTTTTTAATGTAGTGTAAGAAAGAAGTCTTTCTACTGTAATGAGTGAGGAAGAGCTCTGCTCACCTAAGATATGACTGTTGAGATAGTTGAAGGGAGCACCAAAAAATAATTTCTAGTGTATTTCTCAAAATTTGACAATACTCTTCAGTGACTGATTCAAAATTTGCACTACACTGCTGCAGACAAGGAGATAGTCTCACTTCATGCGACGGAATAGCTAGCCACCATTTCAGTAAAGGAACTTGATTGGGAATCCGCTCTCCCCTCGCTTACTTATGTGCTAGCTGGGTGCAGAGTTCCCCTCCCGCTGTTGGCTCCAGCCTCCACGTGAGGCCCAGTCAAGCCCAGTGTGCAACCACCACCTTGTATCAGCTGCACCCACCACCTTGTATCAGAATTCAAAGGTGAAAAACACTGAGTCCAACAATTGCCAGAAACACATTTTCAGGGGGTGAAGTAGGTTGTGGTGGGAGAGGAAAGTAAGGAAATACTGCTCTGCGATCTCCACTTCACTAGCAGTTCTTGTCTAAATCCAGCTTCTAACTTCAGAACAGTCGCTAAAGCTTTCAAAAGGGCAGGAAAAAGAGCAAGCAATAGAGACTCTAGCTACCTGTCTTGATTTTACAATCTTTCATTTAGCAATCTGACTTACTTAAATTCCAGTCAGAAATTGTATCGTCATCATCAAGTTCGTCGTCGTCATCGTCGTCTTCCTCAATACCATCTTCTTCATGCTGCTGAGCGACTGTCCGTGACCGGTGAAATCGGGGCCTTATGTCTTGTTCACTGTCTGGGATGGCTTCATCTTCTTCAACATCTCCCTGTTATCAGAAACCAAACAATAAAATCTAACAATACATTCACCCCTCAAGAATTTTTCCCCTCCTGTCAGAACAAAATCAGTGTTTTAATTATTACATTTTAAATGCTGAATTGATCCTTAAGTTCTCTTACATGTTCTAGAACTTTGGGAACATGATGGATTAAAGATATTTATTTAAACCTGGCACTGGCAATGTTTGGATCTGGGCCTTGGTTAACACAGCTGAAATAGAAGACCAAGAGGGAAAAAAACCTGAAGCATGTTGAATAATGGAATTTAATGGAATTCTAATTTTTAATGGATAGTAATGAACTACAGAAACACTGTTATTAACCAATTTTTAATATTATGATAAAGTTATATTATATATAAAGTTATATATTATAATTATATATTATATAAAGTTATATATTATACGTAAAGTTATATTTCACATGAAATTAATATTATGATAAAATTACAATGAAAGACAAACAGGGCAGCGTGGTATAGTGGTTAGGAGCAAATGAACTCTGATTTAGAGAATCGTTTGATTCCCTGCTCCTCCACATAAGCAGCCGAGTCTTATCTGGTGAACCAGATTTGTTTCCCCACACCTACATTCCTGCTGGGTGACCTTGAGCTAGTCACAGTTATTTGGAACTCTCTCAGCCCCACCTACCTCGTAAGGTGTCTGTTGTGGGGAGAGGAAGGGAAAGGAGTTTGTAAGCCCCTTTGAGTCTCCTTACAAAAGAGAAAGGAGGGTGGTAAAAATCCAAACTCTTCTTCTTCATCATCTGTCTAAAAATTAACCCTCCCGCTGGAAAAGCAAACTGATCTTTCATAGCTTCACACCTCCCCATCTATTATGTAATACAGTACCACTGGTCCTCTCCTTCACAACAAAGAACCTAGAAGAACTTGAAGACAGAATGATGCAAACAAATAACTTTACAGGAAATTACTAATCTCATTCCATTCTGCTCAGCCAAATTTGAAGCCCCAATGAATGTGCCTCTAACTTCAACAAGAAAGCCTCTTCTGCAGAAGAAAGGCTTCATACTTGGCTGAGTGGAACAGTTGGCTAAAAACCAGTCAAGTTTAGTATTTATGTACACACTAAGAAGGTTACATTTATGACATCTGTCAGTAAGGAACAGCATCAAAAATGTCTTTTAAAAAGGTAGCTAACCTAACCATTGATACCTAATTGGCACTCTTACCATGGGGCAAAAAAATGATACTTACTTTTAACAGAATTATATCTATTTCTGAGTATTTCATGCCATTCACTAAAACAGGTATCAACCTACAAAGAAAAAACCTCCATTAACTGATGAGTACCAATTGGAAAAGACAGTGCTAGGAAAGGTGGAAAGCTGCAGGAAAAATGAGATGGCTTACAAGACCTGAGCAAGGCTATTAATGATAGGACATTTTGGAGGACAATGATTCATAGGGTCGTTACGAGTCAGAAATGACTCGACAGCACTTAACATTCACACACACAAACTTATGGCCTTATCTGGGAGGGGCAGGAGGAGAATCCACTTATGGAGGCAGCGCACATACATGCCAATAAATCTGCCCTTCCAGGGTACTTACTCCAGCAGAGAAGAAAATGCCCTGGTGGGCAGATGCTGCAGTGCTCCGGGACGCAGCACAGGGTGCTGCATCAGCATTCCTGCACTGCAGTAGCATGTTAAAGGCGTGCCCAGGGGTGGAGCCGATATTAGTCAGCTTCTAGCCCAGCTTTGTGTCCAGTTACACTGCAGTCCAGGCCTGTCCATTAAGCCCCATGGAGGGCTTTCTGGTGGCTGAGAGGTCCCCCCCCCCCTTTTTCTGCTTTCCCACACTTTCAGAAAGCCCTCTGGAGGCAGCAGCAACTACAGCGCCATCCCCAGCCACCTAGGGATCTGGATTGGGCTGCCCAAAACCCCAAACCTTATTGCCACAACTTTCACTTAAGCAGTTCCAACGGAAGTGGAGAAACATACAAACGTTAGACTAATTCACATAGTACCATGTAACACTATGAGTTTAATATTGCTGTTGGAACTCATACAGGTTTCCAAGAGCCTACGCAAATGAAACATAAAAGAATGTAAATGTTGGATTTGGATGGAAGCATTCTAAATGATATACATACATGCACCCATGCACTTTGCAGAACACAGCCTTAACAACGGTTTGATCCCAATAATTAAGCTTAAAACATGCTATTTGACTATTCCATAGATTATGATAGCTTTTAAAAAACATTTCAACTCCCCCTCCTATTTTCTTTTAACCACCCTCTCCCAATATCGGAACTATGCACTGAAGTCTCTGACATTTTATGTAGTAAAAGTGAAGATAGTGGACTAACAGATGGGGTGACATACTTCCAACAGCAATGGCATGCACACAGTCTCATCAACTGCAGGTATGAGAAAGTGGGCTAGTCACAGTGCCCCTTGGCTGGCCCCAAACAGAAAGATACACCTGTCTCTCGATTTTGCACAAACTGTGACATGCCAGAACATACCAATTATCAGTTAAACTACTGCCAAAAGCACAAAATGATTATGAAAAAGTTTCACTTATATACAGAAAAATCCATACTGATCTTTTTAAAAGGCACTGAGTGAGAACAAGACTAATATACATTATTGATTTGTCAGTGAAGTTTTTTAAAAGTAAACTTACTTGGCCAGATGCCGACACAGCACTTCTTTACAAATGGGCTGCTCAGCCAAAGTTAACCAAAACTCACAAGCTTCCAAAGCTACATTTTCATCTTGGTCCTGTGTCCTTTGTAGCATGTACTACACCCAGCATGAAGAGATATGAAAACATGTATAGTTTTTATTAAAATAATTAATTCAAGTTAACATAGAAATTCACACATCATATCTTGGGTTGTAGCTATAAGTCATAGATACTACTATTTTGCTTCTGGTCACTGAAAGCACATACAATGATTGACTGCACAAAAATGTTGATTTCACAGCAGCTGAATATTCAAGTGCTGAACCATTCCCCTAGGTTTGTATTTTCTCCTTCTTCTTTATCTGTTTAGTCATGTCTGACTCTTGGATACTCTGTAAACCAGTCCTCTCATTTGAAGCATGTCGAATCTGATCCATAGAGTTTTATGGTGAAGGCTTTACGGGGTAGGTCACCAGGTCTTTCCCCAACCCATAGTACTCAGACACATGACCACCACAGTTGGTATGTCATGTGTTGTTACCCACCCAGAACTTATTATTATTAGCCTTCTCATTATTAACCAAAAAACACTGTAGGTGTTCAGGACTAACTGATGAAGCTGACCTCAAAATATGAAACACTGAAATAGTTTTACAACCCCCCCCCCCCGCAGCCATCTATACACTTGCAAACTCTGGGAAAGCATCCAGTTAACCAAGCAGAAGAGTCAAATTGAGAAAATTTTGCCTTCTACCTTCTGAAACCCACATAATTTGCATATACCTCAGTTTACTTCAGTTAATAATTTGGTTTTTATTTCTCATCGTTTGCAATCTGCAGTGTATATTCAGATGGTGTTGAGGTAAATTTTATTTCAAACAGAACTGAAAGGGAATTAGCATATAATTTCAAAAATCCTGTCAAAATTGACAAGATTCTATCGTCTTTATTTTCTTGTTTTTTCTCTGTGGTGTCTCTGCTGTTTTTTGATACTGTCAAAGGGAAAAAGTGCTGATATTTTGTCTTGGCAGCTGGTGGCCTGTTCAACACAACCCCAGTGATTGCTTAAAAAAAATTTGTGTCCTACTTCAGAGTTTCCTACATCTGCATACACACACAAAAGATGGGCAAAGGTATACTTCGGGATGGCTCCCATAGGTGAATTTGTCACTCATCATTTTTCTCCAAACGATAATTACTGAATACAGCTACCCGCTACTCAATTTATAAGAAGTGTTTCTCCACACAATCTCATATACTGGAAATAATGCATGGAATGCAAATAGCTCTCACATGTGGGAACCAGCCATTAGTCTTCTGCTAACATGCTCCTCTCTCTATTTTAAGCCTTAGAAAGTAATTGGAGTATTCAGTCAAAGTATTCAAGCATCCAGACTTTACACAAATGATGGAAAAGGAACCATCACCACACAAAAGCACAGAAGACCATTCAAAAATAATTCTGAGGAACACATTTTACCTAGCCTCAGGCAATACAGTTTTCTTCCTTCACATTTCATATGAACAGGTACAAGAAAGAGTATACAGAAAAATGTAGATTCTTGCCACAGAATAAAACAATATGGAGGACACTCCAAATTTTACCCCACTCACATCTCTACCTCACACACTTTGCACGCAGAAGTGAAGCCTGATTCCATATCTTCCCTTTTTAAGCAAATAGCAAAAGTTACCTCAACAATACTGATCATATGGGGAAGCAAGCGGTCCATTCGAACTTCAAGTAGCATCACCAGAGCCCGACAAACATTTTTACGAACTTCAGGCTCCTCATCCCCAGCCAGTGCAAACAGATTCTGTTAAAGGAAGACAAATATTTTGTTAACTTGTTTAGTACAATTTATTGTACTTTTCCTCCAGAGGTGCAAGGTAGCATACATCTTTTTCCCTGCCTCCACTTGGGCTTCACAACTACCATCCTCTGAAGCAGGTTAGACTGTATGATTGGCCTAAGATTACTCTGCAAGCTTCCACAGCAGAATGAGGGTCTGAACCAGGGTTTTCCATATCTATCCTAGTCCAACACACTAAACAGTATACCATACACACTGTTTTATACAGATCCCAATATTCTGTATGCCTCATGTACCAGATCAAACTTTGATTATTTTCCTTTAACAAAGCACCTATTTCTTCAACAGCAATAGCTCTCATTATCAGGAAAAATGTACGTGGGAAAGCGTTAGTCTGTCCGAACAAAATTCTTCCAGCTACACAAACTACCCAAGTAGGCACAGAGTTGTTGGATTAATTGGAATTTGAAACTAGAGATTCTTGAGTCTGCTTTTCTAACGAAAGCTAGACAAAAAATATGGTTCCAAAACTATAGCACATGAAACGGACCACTACATTAGCTGTTTTCTGGGACGTCTGAACTGCTAGCTCAGTTTTAAAGTTAATGGTTAATTATTGCTGGAGTCTAACTTTTACACATGGTGTTTAATAATTTTTGTACATAAATTGGCTTGAGCTTTAGTAGACTGACAGTGTATCATTTCAGTAGGCTACATACACTATATTACACTAGTACCGTACATTAGGTTTTCCCTTCCTACTGATATTTTGCTGCACTTCAATAATGGGAAATGCTTCATCATAATAAGAAGTGATAAGCTGCTTTTTCAAGGACTTGTCTGGTTCTGACAGCATTCAGTCTCTTGTACAAAAGTGTCTGTGAACAATAAGATATTAAACTAGACTAGAGGGACTGGTCCTCTCTTTCATCAGTGAACTCCTTCCAGGACTTGGAACTAAGATACACATGGCTGTAGCCCTGTACATAAAGGAGAAAATGTCTACAACGGCTATGAGGAAAATACCCACTTATTGCCTCAGGAAAAAATCATAACGTATATAAGACAGCATCTAAACCAGAGGTCCTGTTGGGGGGAGGCAGTCCTTCCCCAAAATTATAAGGATGGAATTTGTCCTCTTCAGTGTTCTTGTCCCAACCAAGGTGGGTGTGTTTTGGACAGCACATGAAAAAAGTGTTCTCACCCGAAATCAGTGCAATGTTTCTGTTGACTGGAAGTGCTGACAGACAGCATTTTTGCTACCATGTTGTGTTATCCAGAATTGTGCCCATCTTTTTGCTGGAGGCCATTCCACTCCGTTCTGAACTGAGCAATAAAGACACCCTGAATAAGTGGTGGAAGGGCAGCCAACAAGGGCAGTACCAACATGAATGGAAGGATCAAGGTGTTCCATTGGACATAGGTTAGGGTAGAAGTGGAGTTGTCATCGTGCCAATGAGCACATAAATCAGAATTCAAAGAACACTGCATTGGAGAACAATGCTGGGCCATGATTTCATGCTTTCTGATTTTACAACTTCCCCATTTCCCCTCCTCCACTGTTTTGGCATGTGTGGGCAGAGCAGGAGACTTAAGTGTGACACTTAAGATAATGAATGAATATAATCAGAGTTTTACATCCACCTAGTTCAGGGGTCAGCAACCTTTACCAATCAAAGAGCCATTTGGACCCGTTTTCCACAGCCACGGAGATCTATGGAGCCGCCTCCGGTTTGGCCCCTCTATTCACCTTTCCTTCCAGTGCTGGAAGGCGGAGGCGCCGGGCAGGTGTCTGCTCCGTGGGGCAGAGAGGGGATGGCGGCCATGGCCTGCCTGGTGCCGCCACCTCTCGCGCTGCGGGAGGCAGCGGCGCCGGGCAGGGAAACCCCTTCTGCTCTGTGGGGCAGAGGGGGGATGGCGGCCGCGGCCTGCCTGGTGCCGCTGCTTCTTGCGCTGAGGGAGGCAGAGACGCCAGACAGGGAAACCCCCTCTATCCGATGGAGCAAGCAGTTGCCTGCTCCGTGGGGCAGAGGGGGGATGCCAGCTGCGGGGATAGCAGAGGGGGGATGGCGGCTGCTCTGGAAGGACATGCCCACGCTACCCTCTAACCTCCTGGGGATGGAAGGTAGTGTTGGGCATATCCCTACAGCCCTCCAGAGAAGCACTGGAAGGAGAGGTGAGTGGAGGGGATGCGAAAAGCAGCGCCCTCACGCATGGAGCAGCCTCTGGTTCGGCCCCTCCACTCACCTTTCCTTCCAGCACTGCTCTGGAGGGAAACGCTGACGCTACCCTCCAACCTTCTGACCACGTGGAGCTGCAGTATAAGGCTGAAAGAGCTGCAGGTTGCAGACCCCTGACCTAGTTAGCTTTTCAAACTGCGATGTCTGTGATGTGAGCCCACAGATAAAAATATTTATTTATTTATTTGTTTGTTTGTTTGTTTGATTATTTTATTAGGCTTTTATACCGCCCCATCCCCAAAGGGCTCTGGGCGGTGTACAGAATATAAAAATAACAGTATAAAACAATCAAACATTGAAGCAGCAGTAAAAACTAAAATTTCAGTTATGCAATACATTGGCGTCCAATTTTCCAGATTAAAGTCCCCGCTCCCCCGAAAAAGGGAGGCACCATTAGCGGTCGGCTATTTACAGAAAAACATTAATCAGGGGCGTAACGAGGCAGCCCTGGGCAAACTGTAGCCCTGGGCAAAACCTGAGTTGGATGCCCCCCACCCCCCACCCCATGGGCGGCCACTCCACCACGACCAAATTTTTTTTTTGCACCAGGACATTGGTGCCTGCAGGGGGTGCATTTTTAGACATATCAGCACCAATATTTCAGCATATCATCAGGAGACTGTCCTTATGCTACTCCCCAAGTTTGGTGAGGTTTGGTTCAAGGAGTCCAAAGTTATGGACTTCCAAAGGGGGTGCCCCTATCCCCCATTGTTTCCAATGGGAGCTAATAGGAGATGGGGGCTACAGTTTTGAGGGTCCATAACTTTGGCCTCCCTGAACCAAACTGCACCAAACCTGGGGAGTGCCATCATCTCCAGATGATACCCTGAAATTTTGGTGCCGATACATCCAAAAATGCACCCCCTGCAGGAACATCCGAGAAATTTGCCCAAGAATCTGCATTCAGTTTTCTGCATTGCTGTCAATGGGGGTTGCAGGCTGTGGGGGGGGGGGGCACATTTCTGAAGGCACAGTCTCAAAACTTTCAGGGTCTCATCAGGTGACTTCCCTAATGATACCCCCCAGTTTTGGTGCTGTTTGGTTCAGGGGGCCAAAGTTATGGACCCTCAAAACTGTAGCCCCCATCTCCTATTAGCTCCCACTGGAAACAATGGGGGATAGGGGCACCCCCTTTGGGAGTCCATAACTTTGGACTCCCTGAACCAAACCTCACCAAACTTGGGGGGTAGCATAAGGACAGTCTCCTGATGATACGCTGAAATTTTGGTGCCGCTAGCCTAAAAACTGCATCCCCTGCAGGCCAAAAATGGAAAACCACTAAAATACCCAAAAATGAACCCAGCATTTTGATGCCCCCCACAAGGTGATGCCCTGGGCAGCTGCCCACCTTGCCCAATGGGCATTACGCCAGTGACATTAATTTCCCAGATGCTGCAGACACTAAAAGGAGAGATACCTACCTCAATAAATGCATCAATGTGCATCATAAGGGCTTGAGTCTTGCTGATGATAAACTGGTTGACGCATGCAACTGCATGGGACCTACAAAAATAAATTGTAAAAGAAGAGGAGTTTGGATGTATACCCACCTTTCTCTCCTGCAAGAAGACTCAAGATGGCTTACAAACTTTTTTCCCTTCTGCTCCCCACAACAGACACTTTGTGAGGTAGGTGGGGTTGAGAGAGTTCTGAATGAACTGTGATTAGCCCAAGGTCACCCCCACAGGCTTCATGTGCAGGAGTGGGGAAACAAATCCAGTTCACCAGATAAGAGTCCACCGCTCATGAGGAGGAGTGGGAATCAAACGTTCTCCATCACTCGTAACCACTGCACCACATCTCAAAATCAAACAAGGTCTCAAATGTACCCAAACCATCTCAAATATTTCCTTTTTCCAGAACAGCTGACATGTCCAAAGGTCTTCTAAGGATTGAGAGTAGCTTCTTAAGTGCTATTCATTAGCACTCTTACCCTCCACCTCTCTACTAACACTGGCACCCACAAAGCTTTACAAACAAAAAGATCCAAAAAATACTAAAAGCAAAAAAAGAAGAAGAAGCAGAAGAAGCAGCAGCAGCAGCAGCAGCAGCAGCAGCAGCAGCAGCAGCCTGGACAACTGCAACAATCCCAAACTTCTCCACTTTCTCCACAGTGCTACCGGAGAGACCAAGGCTGGGAGAAGACACAAAGCTGGTGAAAAGGTCTCCTCAAACCCTAAGGTGGTCCTGCTGGAGCAAACTCTTTAGATGCAGCGTCCCCACTCACTGAAGTTGCCAAACAATCTCAGCAACAGATGTCAGTAGCCACTAGAGGAGAGGACTTCCTTCTCCCAGATCACAGCTCTTAAAGCAGCCCCAGCAGCTCCTTTTTCTTCTGTAGGAGAAATGGCAAGAGTCCTCTCCCCAGCCCCCAGGTCAGGATGTCCTAAACATGGGATCAAACCTCCACACCAGTGGTCTCGAACAAGTGGAAACAAGAGGGTATCATTCAACTAACATTTAAAAAGGTTTAGCTGGCAGCACCGCTCAAATTAACATTTAAAATGATTCTCCATTAAAAATAAACCTCTCCGACTGATGTATCTTTTACTCAAGGAGGGAGAAAGGAATGGCAATCTGTTACCTGATTTTGGGGCTGCTATGCTTGAAGAACTGTAAAAATTTCGGAATCATGATATTGAGAGGTCGCTCTAATACATCGCTATCTAAGATCTCAGCGGAATCTTCACAAATCTTCTGAAGTGCTCCAAATGCACCCTGTAAGAAATATATATTCGGGTATTTTACAGATGCATATAGAGAGATAGACGCTGCTATTTTGCACATCCTTAATTTCTAAGAAATAATTAGACTATCTCGTTCTGAAAACACTGAAACATTCTCCACACCACAACACAATGATTTATTGTGCTGAGCTTGCTCAGAAAGAAGGGCTTTTTGTTGCTTGTGGAAGTAGGGCAATCTGTCAACAGGAACTGCGCCTAGCAGACAAGGTCTTTGAAATTATGATATCATCCAGGAGGAGGAGGTCCTGCTTGCAAGAGAAGTATGAAAATAAAATCTCTCCCTCTCAGCAGCGGTTATAGGAACTAGAGCTGAAACTAGATCCAATATCAATGTGAAATATTTCAGAAAGAAATAACTGAAAAAAACCTGAACTGAGAAAAGTGAACGAGATTTGCCCAGGGATCCCCTAACTATCTCTAACACTTCTGTGCTCATTTGAACATACAAAGCTGACATGTGTCACATTGAATTATTGGTCCATCTGGTCTAGTCGTGTCTACTTGGACTGCCAGTAGCTCTCAGGGACTTGCAAACACCTGTTACGTGAGAAGCCAAGAACTGAACTTGGAGCATATGGAAGTAGTATGGAAACAGGAAGGAAGTAGTACTGACATGCAGTTTACTGCCAGGCAAAATGCAACTTCACATAAGAACAAAAGAGGCAGGCAGGTGTACTTAGGATACCAGCAACAAGAAGCTGGCAAATGTTCATATCCTTTTCTACTGAAAAACAGCAGCATTGTTGACTGTAATCATTGCTAGGGAGACCCCAATTAACCTCTCAAGAACAGTCTATGAAAGTATATTTCCCCTAAGGCAGTTCAATTAATTTTTCTATAAATTATTAATTCAGATTTTTTTTCTGGGACTGCCCAAGAATATGCTTTCTGCTTCCCAGATAGGGCTGGCTGGGGCTATCAGACTTTCCCTCCTGGATGACATCATTGTATCTCTGAACCTGTCTGCTATCAGAAAGTAAACCAATCGCGGCAATTGCCACCATCACTTGTCAAGAGAAATGCTACACTAGAAAAGCATGCTAGAGTGCTTTTATTTCTGCAGGCATCTACGATGGAGAAAGGAGGCACAGTTTTTAAAAAGTATCACGCACCTACTTTTAAAGTCAGGGACCAATTAATGTCTCTAGCACTATTTATTTTAAACTGAAGCACTACATAGTATTTGCTGCTTTGGTATAGGCTTGCAGTCAAGCTGAATAGACAATTTAAACACTGCAATTAGCAGTTTCTTAACTCCAGTGAAAAGCAGACTCTTTTAAAATTAGTGAATACTAAAAAATTGTGTGCAAGCTTTCTCTCTAAAAATCCACTTGGTTAGAAGATCATGTAATGCACACTTATTTAGATTTTAAATATCGGGCCCCGAGATTTCCGGAACCTAGATATCCTGCTTCAATTCGCCCATCATCCCCTAGAAATGTTGTATCACTGAAGGAGATGTGATAATAAATTTGCATGTACAAGTGCAAGCTTACGCACTTATCCCTTGATGTCAGATGACACAAATACATGTGGTAATACAATGGCATGAGAAACTGCATTTAAATACTTGGGATTCATATAAATGGTATTTGGAAGCCAGGGTGTCCATTGTACTCAAACATTTCCAATATTTTTCCTGTCTTACAATTTGTTTCCCTCTTACAGACTCACTCTTACCAGCAAAATTATTCTGGGCATTTTATAGAAAAAGTCCGATTTTTCCTAGGTAAAAATAGCACGACTATTGTACTGATAAGGTAGAAAACTGTAACAAAGTATCAGTATAATATAATTGTAATACAGTTTAAATCTAAATTACCTCCCACCAAATGCACAGAAAGGCCTAGATAAAAAAAATAAAACCTTACCTCACAGGTATTGTAGTCCTCAGAATCCAGCAGGCTACAAAGCTTTGGTAAGAGTTCGGGCCAATTCTGCAATTCTCCTTTTGAGGCAATGGTTGTAATCAGGATACCTTGGATGTGCAGACAAGAGTAATCCGTTATCAATGCCCAAGTTTGCTTTCAGTGATTCTGTTATCAAACCGCAAGTTAGCTTTCAGTGGAAAAGCCCTCCCTAGGTTACTTACCCTGGTGGAGGGGGAAATCCATTGGCAGGCAGCCACCACAGTTATCATGTTGCATTAGCACCCATCACCGCTGTAGCGGAGACAATTCAGAGGTTGGTTCTACCCCCTGGTAGAACCTAAGTCAGCTTCCATCCCGACATAGTCTTCAGGGACACGGCCCCTGAGAGAGGGACTGACACCACCCTTTCAGGTGGCATAAGCCCACTGAGCCTAATGGAAGGCTTTCAGGTGGCAGAGACGTTTTGCTCTGAATTTTGCCTCCCTGCACCGCCAAAGAGTCCCCTGGAGGTGGCAGGCGGCGCTGGCTGCCAAGGGCTCCATATTCGGTTTTAGCACCCTTGCTTGTTCCAACCTGAAACAGGGCCAATATTGCAGGGGGAAGAGTTGTCTCTCTTGGAATAATGTAAGAGGCACCAAAAGCTGTACAAGTAGCTCTTCCATGTTCAAATTACCTGGTAGTGCTACTGACAGATCTATCCTGGATGGTAGCAGTCATTATAACAGCAATCAGAATCCCCAGGGGATCACTATTGCTCATCTAAGGCAGCCATGTGCAAACTAAACCACAAAACTGCACAAGGTGAGAGGATTTTTTTAATTACTAAAGGAAAGAAAATCCATTTAAGAAGTAGTCCACACTACAACTGATCTCTGGATTCATGTTCACCAGCACTGATGCACAAAAAGAAAAGAAAAAGGATTTCTCATGTTTATACTTCGGAACTTACTATTCCTTCCAAGCAGAATTGCTAATCTATTCCATTTTGGAACAATTAACAATCAGCTGCCAAACAACAGATTTCTGAATTGCCTCCAAAAGCAGGGAAATAAGCCAACCATTTCAGGAATTTGAAACATTTTAAAAAGACATTTACACAAATGTGTGTGGTCTAATTAGTTAATTTACCAAATTCTCTAGGAGACACCAGATCCAAGGACCACCACCACCACCACCACCACCACCACCCGCAAAAGGGTAATATCACAAGCACTGGAAGCCTGTGCCCTCCAATTAAAAAAAAAACTTTGAACAGGTGTTCCAAAACGAGCTTATTTTCCATGCGGACAATGAACATATGGTAATCTGGGGGAAGGGCCATGGCTCACTGGCAGAACTGCCACTCTGTATACAGAAGGTCCCAAGTTTGATCCCCAGCACCTCCAGTTGGAACAGTGGTTCTCAACCTTCCAAATGCCTTCCCTTTAATACAGTTCCTCATGTTGTGGTGACCCCCAATCCTAACATTTATCCATTTTACAGATGGAGAACACTGATGCAGAGAGTCTTAGGCGACCCCTGTGAAAGGGTCCTTCGACCCCCAAAGGGGTCCCAACCCACAGATTGAGAACCACTGAGTTAGAAGGATAAGGTACCAGGCTATTTGAAAGACTTCACCATAAGGTCATGGAGAGCTGCTGCAAGTCAAGTAGACTTGGTGGTCTAATTCAGTATATGACACACAGCTTTCTATGTTCAACATGAACACCCAGACACTACATTTTTACAACCACACTGAATAGGTTAATCGTGTGTCATATGTCTTCAATACCTGCAACAATGCCTATACAATTCCTGTCACTGCAATAAATTATACAAGCATAAGAGTAACATATAATGTTTGTTATAGTATACTGTTGAAAACGACATTTGATAATTTTTGTATTCCCCATCTTCTGGTTATTAATCAGAATGGATAAAATCAATGATTGTTCTTAAAAATAAATTGATTTTTTAAAAAATAAAATGCTTTTTGAGGAACAATCTATCTAAATATAGCTTAAATGGTTTTCTATTTAAGAGCCATTTGAGTCCGAAGGTTATTCACCCTGAAATAAGGATTGGCTTTTAATTATGTAGTATGAGACTGTATATTCATGCAATGTTTAAATCTTTGGGTAAATGAATTCCATTAATCCATTCACAACGCATTGCTCTTTCAGAGGTTTCTGTCAGATTATTTTGGACAAATTTTCCATCTAAAAATATTATCATAGATGCTTGGTTTTTCAGTTCTCAAAACTGTGAATTTGTAGGTGCAGAGATATAATGTCTCTTCTTCATAGTGAAAATATTATAAAAGAAGCATACAGAGTTGGGAATTTTTTTATCTTTTATGTATTTCTAACAGTAATACGCAAATCTGTTATTTTTTTGATGTAACTGTAAAACTAATCTGAAAAGTTATTATTCTAAAAATGAACATTCATCTGTTTGTAAATACTAACATTATACCAACAAGAATGTGTCTTTACGTAGAAAACCATTATTTAAATCAAGTCTTGTGATTTAATTTGATTTGATTTAAATCAAATGCACCCTATTACTAATTATCTCTATTCAGTGCAGTGGGTTGGCAGTTGCATCCTTTCCAAATTTAGCAAGCAAGGGCTTTTGATACACTACTGACACAGAGCGATCTTCTAACTACAGGCAGGGACAGTCCTCTCCTCCCTACCCTCGATTAATATAATCCAGATTATAATCACATGCGGATATAAAGGTAATTTTATGAGAGGTATTTTCTGAGAGAGGATTTGTATTACAGCAAGTTCCTATGAGAATTCTCCTGTTTCTGTTAAGAAGCGGCTTAATTTTATTTTTAACTTTAAGTTCAGTAGTTTGGAATTTACATTTTTGAAAGAAGTTTAAAGGTGTACTAGTTTGAATGCAAAGTCTCCAATTAGTTTGAGGATTTTTTCCCTTTTTTGTGCCAATATACTATGGATTTCTTTTACTTTTTATAAAACACAGTTACAAATTCTTCAACAATACATACATACATATTTTTGTAAGCACAGTTAGTTTTGTTACAGTGCAGTAGTGGCATTTTGAAAGATGGCCACGCTATAGAAATTTGGGGTAATCGTCCCATCAGAAATAGTTGCACAGAAATAGGAAATATTCCAAACCCCAATCCAGTTACGGCTACTCCACCAGCTAGACCACAGGTGTCAAACTCGCGGCCCTCCAGATGTTATGGACTACAGTTCCCATCATCCAGCATGATGCTGGCAGGGGGTGATGGGACCTGTAGCCCATAACATCTGGAGGGCCGCGAGTTTGACACCTATGTCCTAGACTAACTGTGTGGTTACTGATCAATGTATTATTGTGTAAATTATCACAGAGCAAAACAACAACAAAAGTCTTAAATGAAATCAGTAAGGCAGAGAGAAAAAGGGGAAAAAGTACTAACACAGAGCTTGAAGTGTTACAAATGATTTTTTTAATGGCACCAAAACAGTAAAACAAACAAGACTCTTTCATGCAACACCCAAGTCAAGACAGGAGGAGGACTGCTTGCTCTGACTGTGCTGGAATTGCAATAACACAAAAGGAGAAGAGGGCTTAGGGTAGACAAACACTCTCATCACTTGTGCTGCACTTCAGTCATTGCTAACTTCATATCTGCATCAGAATTTCCCAATAAACCATTATGAGGTCCGCACAAAACACTGGTACTTTTTCCTCCACATTGATGCATCTTTCAACACAAATTGCATTCCAGTGCCACACAGAATCGCACAGATGCCGGTGCTAAGCCAGCCACAGCAACCCCACAACCCCTGTGTCGATGTTTCAGGAGGTTCCCATTTCACTTTCGCCTTGGGAACACCCTTCCCAGTAATGCAGACACAGACTACCAAAAAAGGTAGCGTAAATCATTTTACGCTACAGGCCTTCCCGGGGTTAGTAAAGGTTTCCATCTTCTCCCCCTGTACTCACTCCACTGATTGCCTCTTTGGAGCCAGTATATCACTCTGTTGCCCTCCCCTTTGGTTTGGGCTGTTAAGCTATCTATAGGACACTGACACTTATAGTTCTGTTATTTTACCATATTTATTCACAAAGCAAACACTTTAATTTGCAAAACATGGCTGAACCAAAGAAAACAAATTTTCCCCCGTATAGCAAACAAACTTTTCCATATGTACTTCACTTTTCATACATACACGGCTATCAACAAAGGGAGGGTAATTAATTTTAGAAAATTCCACCATATTGAATCCATTAAATTGTTTAAAAAATTAGCCAACCATGCATCCCTGAAATTAATGAGTTTAATAGATTTTAAATTACAAGTTGCTTGAAGAAAGGGAGCAATTAGTGAATCATCCTTTTCTGTTATGTCAAATTAGCACCACTATATCCAAATGAAATGACCATTTTTTAATTACAAAGAGTTTTTTTTTGTAAAGGGTCTTACAAAGAGTTTTTTTTTCTGTTTGTTTCTGGATAAAATAGCTTGGATAAAATGTAGAAGAGAACAAGGTAAGCTTATTTAGAGCTCCACTGAGGAGAAAAGCAGGGTATAAATGAAATAAATATTTATTACTTTTCAGTTCAACACCACAGACTCAACTACAACCAAAACATACAATATTTACTGATATAATCAAATAAAACCAAAACATGGATTTGAAATTATTTTTAAACTACTCCAATTTTTAGTCAAAGTTAAGTGTTATTTTAAAACACCTCTCCTCAAATATAACTATAAGTTCTGAGTCCACATAACAAGGCATTCCTGTAGATAAAAATCCCTCGAATGGCACTCTTAAATTTTTAAGTGAAAGAAAAAGAGGGCTAACCCAACAACGTGCCACCAAACTAAAAACAGGGAAAATGATGCCAGGTAAAATGTTTACAGATTACTCTTCATAAGCATGGACAGAGTTTATACACATAAAGCTGGCTCAGAGTCAGACCGCTGGTCTCTCAAGATCAGTACTGTCTCATATCACAGCTGTTTTCCAGAGTCACCGGTAGAGATTATCTACTACTTGTTCCCTGAACTATAAGTTCCGGAAATTAAACCTGGGACCTTCTGCATGCAAAGCAGATTCCTTAGCAATGAGACGCGTCCCTTCCCTAAACTTGCCATGAAATAAATGATTTTAAGTATAACTCACCTACAGTGGCTCTGATTAATGGGGAGGAGTCGCCAATATTATTTAAGCACTCGCTCTTAATGAAGTCAGTGACTCCATTAGGAAAGCTGTGAAAATGAGCTTTCACGTTATTCTTCAAGATGAGGCCACTCAGCGACCGTGTGGGTTCATCTGTAATCATTAAAAAGGATAATGTAAAATATTTTGTTAAAACAATCTAGTTGTACTAATCTACAGAAGCTCTAAACCAGTGTTTTCCAACCTTTTTGACGTCACGGTAACCTTGACCTCACTCTTCATATCTCATGGTACCCCTGCCATCCTCCCCCCACCTTCCCCTCCCAGTTCCCCTGCTTGTCACCTCCACCTTCCCTTCCCAGGGTCAAGGGAAGCAGGGGGGTTGGGGGTGTATGAAGTGGCTGCTGACCTTGCGGCAGGCCCTGCCCCCTGGGCCAGCTCCATATCCTTGCTGGTGCTGGCAGGAGACACCGCAAAAGTGAGGGGGGCCGGTAGCATTGCCGCAGCACCCCTGGGTCATGCTCACGGCACCCCAGGGTACCACGGAACCCTGGTTGAGAATCGCTGCTCTAAACGCTTCCAAAACAGGCAGTATAGACATATTTGATTCAACTACAGAAATTAGCCTTTAAAAATACCAAACCTGATAAATGTGTAGCCATTGTTATTTTGTGCTCCCTGCGATATGAGGAAGCCCTTTGGAAAGAATGTGGCGGCACCAGATCGTCATTATCCCTATCTGCCAGCCCAGCCTGGATTGGGCTGTAAGACTTTTAATAAGGGGCAGGTTGAAGGGTTTTATTTAATAGAAGGAAGGATGGTATTTGATGTTTATTGTATTTTGTATGTTTGAAGAGACCTTGAGTCATGGGTGGCCTGTATGGTATAAATATTTCATTAAAATAATTAATTTTAAACCACACAACATAGTTTTTGCACATATATAAAAGAAAAAACTGTTAGGTCATGGTATTCATCAAGAAGGAATAATGTTAACTCAAATACAATTTATGTTCTACTGAAAAGAATATTGTGTTTGGTATTCAAGCCAATTTCAATAAAGATTCTTCTCTTACAATAGTTTAAAGGTTTTATAAATGCCACTTTCTTTGCATCTCTAAATTATATGAAGCTACAGGCTACATTCTGAAACACTGTCCTAAAATGTATTCAATTGCTGATTCTCATTACATAAAAATTTCAAGTGTGTTAAAATAGCGACTTCTACCAGAAAATATTATCTATCTATACAGTGAAATGAATGGACTTAGACTGGAGTAACTTTACATAGGCTAACACTCCTAGAGATGTACAAATTGAAGTACAGGCATAAAATGTAAACCACAGGTACATGCACTACATGAAAAGCAAATCCCACCACATAAACCGCCATCTTTTGATTATCTAATTGCCACACACAGTTAGAATCCAGGGATTTGTATAGTTCAGCAGGAAGTGCATGGTTATGGATCAAATATGTGACCTTTAGAAATTCTCAGCAAGAATCCATACATCAAAAGCAGGATTTCTTTCTTAAGGAAACTCTGAACTCTAGAGTATGTAACGGTTAAATTATAGCAAGCCAGGCTACTGTGGAATAAATTATTAACCCTTTGGCAGTACATAGTTGCATACAGAAAGCAAAAACTAAAGCACAAACTGTATTAATAATACTAGAGCCATCAGATTCCTGTCTAAGCCCTCATAACTTCTTCTACTGCTTTGCTGTTAAAGAAGGCCTATGTAGGCTAAGTTTACCATCAGTTCCAGTCCAGTCAGGTTTAGTAAAAAAAAGAACATGTGCTAGGAATAATGTTTTGCTCTTTAAAAAGGTCAATATACCCAGTTCACCACTAATGTTCATGAATTTGCCATTTTTACAGGAGTCTTGCAATATTCAATCTATAAACCATCCTATAATAAACCTGTTTTGTACAACTGTACTTGGAAGTCAGATTTTATGGGTTTCCATAGTACTGTCTTTATGATATGATCTCCAGCAAAAAAAAATGCACATAATCCAGTCTATCGAATTATTATAATCTATAATTTAAGTCTTGGACAAGAAAGAACATAAGAACATAAGAAACAGCCTGGGGGATCAGACCAGAGTCCATCTAGTCCAGCACTCTGCTACTCGCAGTGGCCCACCAGGTGCCTTTCGGAGCTCACATGCAGGAGGTGAAAGCAATGGCCTTCTGCTGCTGCTGTTCCCGAGCACCTGGTCTGCTAAGGCATTTGCAACCTCAGATCAAGATTGGTAGCCAGAGATCGACTTCTCCATAAACCTGTCCAAGCCCCTTTTAAAGCTATCCAGGTTAGTGGCCATCACCACCTCCTGTGGCAGCATATTCCAAACACCAATCACACGTTGCGTGAAGAAGTGTTTCCTTTTATTAGTCCTAATTCTTCCCCCCAGCATTTTCAATGAATGCCCCCTGGTTCTACCATTGTGAGAAAGAGAGAAAAATTTCTCTCTGTCAACATTTTCTATCCCATGCATAATTTTATAGACTTCAATCATATCCCCCCTCAGACGTCTCCTCTCCAAACTAAAGAGTCCCAAACTGGGAAACCCTGAACAGCACGTGCCCGTCATATTTAATTTTATAAACACTTAATTTTAAAAGGTATAAAATGAGTGACTCACCTTCAGATTTTAGTTTTGTAAGAACAAAAATTAAGTAATTGTTGAAGTCTGGATACTGATTTAGTTGTTCCAGTTTCTTAAGTAGAACATTCTGTTAAGGACCATTTCTGTGAAAAACTGCAAATTCTCATGTTTAAACATAGAGTTGAACCAAGATGCAATTATTTAAGAGATGGAAACAGGAAATCTACAGTCAAGCTACTTACCACATCTTGCTTTATTTACCCATTAACCCCACTGCTATTGGCTAGTAGCATTTTCTCTGAAACAACTATTAACAGCATAATCAGAAGTACAGCATCACATCATGTGGAAGACACTAAAGCTGTCTCGCTTCTGCTTTGACAAGTCTCCTGTATGCTACTGCTGTGTAGGCATCTATGGACTTTACATGCTCCCATTTACTCCTGTACTCTGTGTGAACTGACACTCAAGGAAGTAAATGGAAGCCAATCACCTTCTCTGCTAGTCTGCCTGAGAGACTAGAGTACAACGTAGGTTACCTATCCATATTTTCACGTTTTAATCTAATTTTCCTGCACATAAAAATGACTGAAAGTATCTTAAAAGGTGATTCTTACAATAGTCTGCTAGTGTATTCATGCTTTGAGAAACTCAGACTAAAATTTCCTTTAGATCAGTGGTTCTCAACCTGGGGGTCAAACAACCCTTTCACAGGGGTTGCCTACGACTCTCTGCATCAGTGTTCTCCATCTGTAAAATGGATAAATGTTAGGGTTGGGGGTCACCACAACATGAGGAACTATATTAAAGGGTCATGGCATTAGGAAGGTTGAGAACCACTGCTTTAGATGATGTATGCCTGTTAACCCTTCAGAGCATTTACTGAAGCCTTACATTATATTAATGTACTATACGTATTTAATTAATTATATGCATTTAATGCCCTTATTGGATGTTTCATAATATGCTAGTCTATTTCAGAGACAGGAACCTCTCTCTAAAGCAGGGGCAATTGTTGAAACCTTTCCTGGTGTCAACCAAGAGTTTTTAAGAAGTGGCAGGGCCAGATGGGATTTTTTGCCCAGCCAGGCTTCTGATTGGCTACTGGAGATCCAACTGGATGTACCAATTTTTAAAAGTGTTGTTTTGGCAGCAGTTGCCACTACAACACAAGAACCTTCATTGCATTACTGAAGGCAAACTGTATATACAAGAAAATATTTTTACACAATATGTTTTACAAGGCATTCTGTTAAACAGAGCTTCTGTCTGAAATGTTGACAATCTACTATTGGAGTTATGAATAAGCCACATTCTGTGGCTGATGCTGCCTCCTGCGACAACAATTTTGTGATTGCACCTACCATCCTGTGCCAGAGTTCAAAAGTTCCCAAAGGCACAAAAATATTGGGGTCTCCTGCTCTAAATGCTATTGGTTGGGAGTAGACAAAATACCCATTTGCTTCAATAAGAGATGTCACAGAAAAGTGAGTCCTCCCTTTCACTTATAAAATGGACACATTTTTATACTTTATACTAAATTTTAACTCATGTAAGCCACTTTGGAGACTAATATAGTCCAAAGAGAAAGATCGAGACAGAATTAAACAAACGTGTCTATAACCAGCCCAGCAAGCAAGATGGGCCATTTTTGTCCAGCTGAGATCTGGTTTATCAGAAGGAAACCATGAATAGAGAATCTGCATCCCATCTGAATACAGGATGCTAACAAGGTCTTTCTAAATTGGGTGAATCATAAAAGAGAAGAGAAAGTTAAAACAGATAATAATTTCAGCAATCTACCAGTATTTTGCAAAAGCATCTGTTCCTCCACTCTGTTTAGTGAAAGAGAACCTTTTTGGAACAAGACATTCCACAAAATTAATAACAGAAAACATTAAGATCAGCATATAATTCTGTCAGGTTTACTTTCTTTAAAGAATTCAAAGTCCTTTACAATATATTAAAGTCCAAAGTAGCCCACAAGACTTAAGAGACCCATTTCCACTATTAGCTGATTGATTCTCAAAGCATAAGAATCTCAGTAAGGAAGTACAGATAGCTGCCAAGAAAGGAACAAGCTCCTCACTGATCCCTTGTATTTGTGTCATGACCTGGTCAGAATAAGAGAGCTAATTTAACCACATCCTATTCAGTAAGCCTAACAGGGACCTGTGACCCATTGGATATTGGTTTTCAACTAAGAGGCCATCTTCTTCATGTATTGAGCCTGATAAATGTTTCCTCTTACAGGTTCAGGATTAAATGAGTAAACAAGGTTTAAAGATATATGGTAAAACAACTTGTGCTATCTCCAGCATACATCAAGCAAACCATCCTACTCACTTTCTAAATAAAATTATATATTCTAATATTTTCCATGTTATTGGGTAACCCATTTTTACAGTGTTTCATTTTAAAGTAATAGTTTGACAATACCTGCAGGTTCACTTATCAACCTCACTCTTGCATTTAATGGGTAGAAACCACCAGTATTTTTCATATTAACAGTTACACTGCCTCTTTCAAAAGAACCTATTGCCAAGCCTAGAGGTAACCATCAAGAATGCTAAAAATCTTAGAAGGTAAGGGGATTGGGATCTGCTTGAGTGCTTTTTAGTTATTCTTCACTCTTCTGATTGGTACTCAAAACCTTATTCTGGGTGGGGTGACAAAGAACAGATTATTTTAGACCCTAATCCCTGATCTTCACAGGTACAAGCACTTTCATTGTAATACCAACAAAAGGCACTAAACCTGCAAAACAAATAGAGAACTTATTCAGGAAGCCCTGAGAATATGGGATTATGACATATGTATGTATATCCGAGGAGCCATTTTTTCCAGCAGCTTTCAAGGGATTCTACAAAAGACAATGGGAGTCCTTCACAATGCACCAAACAGGAAAACTAAGGACAGAAATTCACTCCTGTTTCCCCTAGCAACTACCATGGAACACAATACTTAATGTTCTGTGGTTTCATGCATAAAATCGTAGCTTAGCTATTGCACCAAGTATGACCCCATGTCAGCCGCCAACTCCCACTTCACCAAGATCTAATTCGGCATCTGCAGGTGTCCGTTGGGAGGCGGGCAGGCAGATTTTCAGAAAAGCAAATCGTTGGAGAAGGAAGCATTTTGGGGTGGGGGGAAGTGGTCCTTGATCCCAATCAGCAGGGATATGTGAAAGGGAAGTGGGACCCCGCTGCTCTTCAGACTGGCCGCTGGCTCAGGCCCAGCTATGGAGGGAGGGACGGCAGGGAGAACCTGGGAAAGTGGCCGATACCGGAGCTGCAAAACTCGGGCCAAGCCTTTAAAAAAAAAGGGGGGGGGGGGCAGGGCTTGGCTCCGGGCTCGCAACAGGTGCGGGGCCAGCCGGGCCGCCTGGGGGAGGGGCGCAGCAGCCCACAGGCTCCCTCCGCGTTTCAAAGCCCGCGCCACGACCCGGAGGAGGCCGGGCCGGGCCTACACCGCCCCGGTCCCCTTAGGGAGGCGGCCATGTGCAGCGCCGCTACTCCCGGACTACGGAGCTCGCCTCGGCCGGCGAAATTCGTGGCTGCTTCCGCCCGCGGCGCGTTACGCTGGGTCTGTGCGTGCATGTCCGGGGCAGCACGGCCAAGCAGCCCCGGCCGCTGGGCCTCGCCATCCCCGTCCCCCGCCCGCCCGCCCACCCGCCTTCCCTCCCTCCCTCTCCCGCCGGAGGATACTTGTTGCACGGCTCTCTGCGTGGTGGTGTCCGGGGACTGAGACTCTTTGAGCAGCTGCAGGATCTGCTGGAGCCCTTGCTCGTCGGGTTTCCACTCGTACTCCATCTTGGCGCTCTGCAAAGACAACAGGCGGCCGCATCCGTTAGCAGAAGCGGCGACGGCGACACTAGGCCGCAGCTACGAGGAGGGCAGCGCGCCGCCAGCCAGCCAGCCAGCCAGCCCGCCCGCCTCGGCCCACTGCTTTCCCCGCACCCTCGCCCCGTCGGCCTCCCTGCCTGGCCCAGTGCAGTCCGGCCCGGCCGCGCCACACACCGACCTGCTGCTGCTGCTCCCCCTCTCAGCCCCGGCTGCCGCCTACGACGCGCTGCGCGGAGGAGCCGACTGAGTCACCGAGGAGAATTGGCAATCTGGTTCGGAGAGCCCGGCCGCCCGCCCGCGTCCCCCTGGGTCCTAGCGCCTCCGCGCCCACGCAGGTTCGCCCGCTTCACGCCGGCGGGGAAGGAGGTGGCTGGGGAACTCCCGCGTGTAAGGTCCCGTCCTTTAACTTCTGCCGAAATATCCCCACCCGACGGCGCCTCGCTCAAAACAGCCAAGTGGCTGCGACCTCTTCGTCACCTGCGAGAGGTTTGTTTCCTCCGCAAAGATTCTTCCCTGCCCAATATGGGGACCAGCCTCCCACTCTGTGCAAGAGAACACCGTCCCTGCACGCAACAGCTGGCCACCACCTCTTCTTTTAACCGGCCTGTCCCAACGATCAGGGCTGTTAACGTGAGTTAAGGGGGGACATTCTCTGACACCCGATCCCCGCCTCGCCAAATCCTATGCATTCGAAGCCCCGGCTTTTTGCAGCGGTATAAAACCCACATAGAACACACAGCCTTAAAGGCTTGCTGCTGGTAGGACATAATCCTTAATAACCTTATAAGAATTAACTCCAACTGCTGCTCACGTTAAAATGCATGTGCCTGTATGTCTTCGGATGGAAAATGTTTCAGACATCTGAATCTATTAAATGTTCAAATAATTGCAGATAGAAGCTAGGGTAAACAGCACAAGGAAAATTGTCATATTTGACATGTTCAGCAAGAAATATTTTTCAGTACTAAAGCATTGTAAGATTTGGATTCACTTCCATCACAAAACATCCAAATGAGACCTCTAAAGTAGATAGTATTTTTATTTAAGTTTAGGGCAGATGACTAATCCATAAAGAGACTTTTAGTAGCCCCTGTATCCTAATCCATCCAAGGGCACTTCACAAATGTAACAGCTGCACACGTCCCCATGCTTTCCATCATGCAGGCAACCCTAAACATTTCCATGCCCAGGAACTGGGGGGAGATATAAAATTACTGGTGCACCAATCATTCCTTTCTCAGCAATAAGTATCCTGTACATATGCCACCAGGGATGTTATACTATTAAATCTCCTCTCATATACATATCAGGAAACACAGATATGACAGCAGTGTAGGGATGCACTGCTCACCCAGCAGCACCGTAAGTAGAGCGCTGGCACACCGGCGCTCCTACGGCCTTCTGGTCGCACCGCGCCCCCACCCCTCATCCCCCGATGAGTCACAGGTCATGAACTACCTGGCTCACAACCACCGGGTGTCCCGGACAAAGGGACAATGGTCTTGCCCCCAGGTGAGGATTAGGCCCAGACGCTGATGATCCTCTCCGGACGTAGCAGCCAGATGAGATCATGCATCACATGATGATCTCTCAGTCTCCCGCTCTCCCGCTCTCCCGGAATTCCCCCCGTTCCGCTCTTCTACACGCCCCCGTTAGAATCATAATAAAAGGTGCCAGGAACCAGCACGCGGCAGAGTCGCTAGGAACACGGACACCCAGCTCATGCTGGCACTCTCCACCAGATGTTATCACCGCGTCGCGTCTCGTTCTTGCGCTGACCTACATGATCACGACTACAAGCTGGTGCCGAAACCCGGAGAATCCTCGAACCTCCGCCTGCTTACGATGCGCCTGCAGGAAAGGGCGGCGGTACCGGCGTCCGCTGGATCCGAGCATCCAGAGACCCACCGCCGGTATTGCCGCGTCCGGCTGGATCGGCGCATCCAGGGACCCGAGTCCTAGGACACTCTCTCGTCCGACAGAACACCGGTAAGTATGGGAGCTTGCAAAAGCAGGGCTTATGACAAGCACGTTAAAGAACTAAAAGCGTTAGCGAAACGCATGACAAGTCCCCGTAAAGAGAGGGGAGCTGCGCCAAATTGGATTGAGGAGATTGAAGCTCCAATGTCCATGGTACCCGGAGGGGGGGACATTGAATCTTAGAGATTAGAAAACATCGAGCGCACTCTTAGCACAGAGCCTGTAGCGCGCCGGTGTCACTGCTACTGGCGATGGAGACAATGCTATGTCGTATCAGCCTCTGGACCTATGGCTCCCTTGCTGTAGGCAGCCCTCCTTTTTCGATCTTTCAACTTCAGTTTCACCCCACGGAATTTTCTCTATCCTCTAAATTGGGCGCCTGTCCTCCTTCTGCCCCCCTTGCTCCCCTGCCTCCTTCAAATTCTCCTTTGGCTCGGCCGCCCCCTCCCCTTGCTCCGCCTTGTTTTCTGAAGCCATAGCACCTCCGTCAGCGCCACGTAATGGAGCAGGTTTCAAAACCGGCTCGCAGAACGCATTAGCCTGACCTGCGAAAAAAAAAACCCTGGCGGAAGGCGATGCCGATATCCTCGCTCTATGCGCCGTTCAGGTCAGGGATAGCGAGGGGGAGGATGGCATTGTTAAGCGGAGTTGTCGAGAATTACCGCCCTTTAGGTTGCAATATCCTCCACCCGAGGCTCCGCCAGCGTCTGCGAGATGTAGGAATCACCAGCCCCTATGTGAGAGGCATGCTAGGAGGCAATCGTAAGGAATCACCCTAATGGTTCCGGATGATTTTGGAAGACCACCTTTTCATGCTTTTGAGCCCTGCACAATATGTGATCTGGGAAAGCCGAGAGTTCATGGCAATGTCTCGCTAGGGGAGCAGCCTCGGGCGTATCCTACACCGCCAGCGCAACTTTACGGCTTCGATGCCAGCCGTAACCCCAGCGATCAGATTGTCCTGCCAGAATGCCACGCTTACGATTAGCCTCTGAATGCGCATACCCTAGGCGTTTATCCAAGGTTCCCAATGCCGACCAGCCAACCCAAAGTTTCTCCGCCATCCGGCAAAGCCCCCAAGAGCCCTACGCTGGGTGTGAACAGGCTCAGGGAGGCTCTCAAGAGGCGGAGTAGCAGATAGCGAGGAGGCCCAAAGCGAGGCTCCTCATGCGCCTCGCCAGGGAGAAGCGCCTCCACTGAGTGCCGCCAAGAGCAATCCGCGGACACAGGCAAGGATCCTGAACTGGCCCGACATGCCCAAGGCTTGCCAGGACATCGGGATCCTCAGCCCACCAAGCTAGCCTCCCTGCGCGCAGCACTCTCACACCGCCAGGGGACAGCCCCAGGATGATTGCTGTAGCAGTGCGGCAGGTCAGGACACTTCCGGAGGGAGTGTAGGCAGCCCGGCGGGGGGGCCTACAATCCCGATGGAGGAGGATGTTCTTTGGCGAAGGCCCCCGAGGCCGTAAACCCGATGCCCCCGGTGCCAGAGAGGCTTCCCACTGGAGAAAGCGACTGCCCGTTGGGGCTTCGCGCCCGGGCATCTCCCCAGCCCAGGACCAAGGAGGAGAGTACTAGAACAGGCCCAAACACCAAGACCCACACCCAAGCCACCCCCCCTCTCATTGGCATCACCGGCTCACGTGCACCCAGCCCATCTCCGGCAAGGTTCCCCCATGAGGTCCTCGTTAAGCCCCAACCCAGTATGGCGACCCCATCCCTACCAGGACCATTGGGCTGGTGCTGCCCAAGGCCTCCACAGCTGAACAGGGATTGTTCATGCGTCCCCGGAGATGTCGACTCCACGCACCCAGGGACCCATCCATCTCCAGAGTCTGGGCGAACATCCCGCGGGAATTGCCCAGCCGGAACCAGCTGCGCACAGCTGATCCTCCTGCCCCATGCGCTGCCCGCCATCGATGCAATAAAGGCCACGAGCCCCGGCAGCCATCAGGGCGCAGCCAAGTACCACCATCGCAGCGGTGGAAGCACCCATCGGAAACTCCACGCCCATTATCTGGAGCTCACCATGGAGGGGTATCTGTTCAAGGGGGCCTGGTGGACACCGGCTGAGATGTGATGACGATCATCAGAGCAGCCGAGTAGCCTGACCAGTGGCCAAGCGGCAGGGCCTATCCGGCATCTGGGGGGGGTGGGGAAGACAAACCGCGAGGCGGAAGCGTCCAGCCAGCTCCCCGGTCCACAGCCCGCAGGAGCTCGAGCGGCAGCTCACAGTCCGCCCCATCATTCTGGACATCCATGTCAATCTCTGGGGAAGGGACCTCGCCGAGCCAGGTCAAAGCGACCCTAGTCTGGGATGGATAAACCCATCACACAGATTATTGATCCTAATTGTGCCTTCTACGAACTCATTTTTGAACTTCCGCATGAGAAACTATTCCCCCTTCTCTTTTTTCCTTTTCTCTTCCCTCTATTTTTTCAGCCAGCAAAGGCAGGAGGGCCAATTGGCTGACTGGCCCTCCCTGGATTAAAATCTGGGCCGATCCTGGTACCGCAGCACTTGCCAGGACAGGCCCCAGTTTAAAAAGGAGGCTGCCGCCACTAACCTTTCTTTCAAACCTGTTTGGCTTGTGGCTACCATAGCCAGAGCAGCTTAGCCGAAGCCGCCCCTTAAAGAGGTGGTTTTCGGCGGCCAGGCGCAAACCTCTAGTCAAGGGGATGCTGCCGCGCAAATTCACACATAACCTGTGTGGGTTGTAGTTGCCAAGCGCCTGGCGGCCTGTATGAACACAGTGTGCAAGGCCAGGCGCTTGGCTGAAGCGGCCCCTTATAGGAGTAGTTTCGGTGGCGGCAATTCCCCAAGATAGTGTCCGATTACAAATTCAGCACCATTTCCAACCTCCTCGGCGTTAACCACAAAGATCGCGGTGAGTATGTGTTTTTTCCTGCAAAGAAATACCCCCTCCCCCTTTTGTGTGTGGAGTTTACCCCTAATCGCCTGATTGCTTTGTCCCCTGGATGCATCCATCACCCAAAAGCGCATCCAAGCCCTCTTTTATGTAGCAAATTAGCATGCATACCCACAATTCCCCCAGGGTCCGGCTTGCCCCCTCCTCCCTCGAGGGCTCGGACCCTGGCTCTGAGCGCACCCTGATGACGCTCTGAAGCCAGCTTCCATCAGGATCGCCTACCTCCCTCCTGCCCTTCCTGTCAAACAATTTTAAAAGAAAGAGGAGTGGGGCGGCCCCCAGTAGACTGCATTAGAAGCAACCCTTACACATGAGCTGCAAAGATAAGCCTTCATATATAGTCATCTTATATCAAACACTAAATCCAACAAAACTTGATTTTGACCTCCCGCCATCGGCTCTCCAAGCCTGGCAGGACCCGGCCCCCTCCTATAACCTGGGGAAGGGGGTGTGTTTCAGTCCTTCTTCCTACCGATCTCCGGTGGATCCCGACTCGCATGCATGACAGGCCAGCCCATGGAATGGCGCCAGGAGGAAACCAGCCCCATTCCGGAGATCGAACGAATCTCTTTGGAGGATCCCGCCCGGCGGCCTCAATGGAAACGCCCGCCACCCGACGCGTAGGCGGTCCAAAGACCCGGATGACCTGGGGGAATATCAAAGCAACCGCCAGCCAAGCTCAAGAGCTGCTGCATGCAGCGAAACCACCCCGAGGCGGCCGAGAACCTCTGTGCCGCCCTCTTTGCAATCATCACTGCCAACTTTCGGCGGCCGCATCCTGTACCTGCTCTGCTGCACTCCCCTGCCGAGTGGCTTATTCGGCCACCCCCTGGCGAGCTTTGACCAAACCAACATCTGGAAGCAGTTTGCTGCCACTGCCGCGTTTCGTCCTTCTGCCTGGGCCAGTACCCACAAGGAGTCGGGAGCCTGCTAAGCCTGCTCCCCGTTTGCAAAGCCCCTGGAGACTTCCTAGCGGAGTCTGGTCTAAGCCCCTTGCTGAATGCTTCATCCATCAGAGTACTCTATGAGCGCTGACTGGGGACCCGTCGTCCAAACCCTCCCGGCCGTGGCTCTCTCCCTTCTCACCAAGACTGTTAAGCCAATCACAAGTCCAATACTTGCGCCCAGCATTGCAGTGACAAGACGCGAGACCGACCCGGGAACATTCACCCGGCTCACCGACCAAGTGGAACTTCCTACTGCGCACCACGGAGGACATTCCCCCCGTGTATGGAAATATCTTGCTCCCCAAGGGTTGGTTCTGGACCTGCGGGGAGAGAACTTTCAACTTCATCCCTGCTTTCGGCTTTCTGCCGGGACTCTCTGTTGCCTTAGCAGCCTCACCATCGTCCTGCCTCAGGGCTCCACCCCGGGAGCCCGGACGCCTTGTCGCCGCTGGCTCCACTCTGCCCCTTGACCCCCTCTTGCCGGAGGGCGGCGCGGTTTTGCCCTCTCCGAAGCGGGAGTTAAGTCTCCCTCAGCGACTTCCCTAGTGGGAGTCCCCGGACTCGCTTCTTACAACTGTAAGACCATTAGTGCGGCTGTATATTATACGAGGGAAGTCCATCAACTCCACCTCCATTGCTCTGGATGCTCTGGCCTCCAGGCAGCAGGAACTTCGTCAAAGCGGAGCTTTAGATAATCGTGCGGCTATTGATTATTTGTTGTTATTGCATCACCAAGGTTGTGAGAATGTACATGATATGTGTTGTTTTAATCTTTCTGATAATTCCCATTTGATTCATATGAAAGTGCGTGAACTGCAAGATGGTATATCTAATCTGAAGTATGGCCGTTTTGCCCCGCTGGTGGTCAGCCCTTTGGAGCTGGCTACCGCAGAGATAGTTAAAATCATTATTATTACAGCTCTGCATTGACGTGATTGTGTACCTCATCGTCCGGATCTTGTTTCATTCAATGTATATCTAATATTGCCTGTAACATGTGTAAGAAACCCCTCTGCGACTTTCCCTTACATCGCAGCCAAGTTCTAATGTTGCACAAGCAGCTCGATGAGCTTGGCCAAACGGCGGCCGGAGAGGCAGCGTCCCCTTAAATCGCCCCCTAGCATTTCGGCCTCGCTAAATGTAAAAAAGGAGGAAGTGTAAAGGGATGCACTGCTGACCCAGCAGCACCGTAAGAAGTGCGCTGGCACACCGGCGCTCCTATGGCCTTCTGGTCGCACATCCCACCCCTCATCAGCCGATGAGTCACGGAGTCATGAACTACCTGGCTCACAACCACGGGTATCCCGGACAAAGGGACAATGGTCTTGCCCCAGGTGATTAGGCCCAGGCGGCTGATGCTCCACTCTCCGCTGCGTAGCAGCCAGATGAGATCGTACATCGCATGATGATCCTCTCAGTCTCCCGCTCTCCCGAATTCCCCCATTCCGGCCCTTCTACGCCCGTTAGAATCATAATAAAGGTGCCAGGAACCAGCTGCCTTCGGCAGAGTGTTAAGCTAGGAACCACGGTTTTACCAGCTCCGCTGCGGCTCCCACCAGATGTTATCACCGTCTCGTCGTTCTTGCGCTGACCTCGCCGATCGCGACTACAAGCAGCACCTGGTTTACCCTTTAAAAACGTTACGCGGTGATCACAGCAGCAAAATCAACACTCTCTACACCGGGGTCGGCCCAAAGAAGCCATTTTAAGCCCGTTTCCACAGAAAAAGAAAGCCTTGGAGCATAAATACTTTTTGACACATTTTAAAAATAGAAAGATAAACACTGTGTGTGTGTGTGTGTGTATATGTATATATATATATGTGTATATATATGTGTGTGTATATATATGTATGTATGTATATATAAATATATATATAACCTTTACGCTTTGTATAAACAATTACACACACACATATATATAAAATATATAATTATATCTACCCCAAATGTCCTGGGATTTGCCTGCCGGGAGTTGGCAACCCGCAACAATCATGGCTGAGGATGATCCCGGCATTCCTCCCTTCCACGATCTACAAGCTAAGCCTCCACTGGCTAACTCTGAGAGTAAACCTTCAAGATCCATGTGCAGGGCTTACGGTATTCACTCCTGCCCTCCTTCGTAAAACAAACAATTCCACCCACCCGCCTCCCCATCAAACAAGCCGGATGAGTGCAACCTTTGCAGGGCTGCAGGTATTAGAGATCCTTTAAAACCTGGCGTCTTTCTCACCTGGACTCAGCCAGGCTGCCATCCAGCCAGGAAAACCTCTAGACTCAGCAGAACACTGGTATCTGCAACAGGTGGCAGGGCCCCAATATTGCTCCTGCCGAGAAGGACCGAGTGAGGAATACACAAAACAGGGTACTGACCCCACATTCAAGGGAGGCGGACTGAGAGTTAGGATTAAGCTGAAAATCTGGCTCCTGCAACTCCCTCCCATTTCCCCTCTTAAATTAGCTCACCTTTTTCAAGAGGATCCTGGCGGGTGCTCTTTCTTGTATGCATCATATGTCGCTTCAACCAGGCAGCTGGGACAGGAAATAACAGAAATTGGCTTGGGATGGCCTCTCTAGGAACTGGGACTCTTTCCCATTAACCATAGGGCCACTCTCCAAAGGAGGCTGAGAGGACCAAGCCTCCATGAGCGCCCAGTAAAAGGATGAAAGAGGCTGCATCACGACTCCGAACCACGGAATTACAGACCCGCTTGCTTCTAGTTGTGCAAGATACATCCATCATTATATCAAACTTAACCATGTAGGGAAAGGGGAGCAGGAAGAAACCTGTTCTGGAACAATAAATAGCTTTAAAATGCACTGTAGGCAGGAGAACTTTCAAAGTCATCTAACAAATAAAACGGAAAAGCAATTTTACATTTTAAAAAGTAATTAAAAAGTAATGTTACGGCACTGGACAAAAACCACATCAAGATCATAGATCCTGTAAGAAGCAGTAATGAGTCTGTTCCCTTTTTACAAAATCCTGTGAGAAATTAAAACCTCTCTTCATAAATTTCTAAGGGTTTGGGTACGCTGACCCTGTTCCCTACAGTTTGCAAAAGCTCATAAACAACTGTTAGACGCTCCTGCAGCAGCCAAAAGACTTCAAGAAAGATAAATCTATTTATTTATTTAGGATTTATATCCCGCCCTATCCCCAAAGATACTATTACAAATCAAAATAATAACTCCATTCTATCCTAGCCTTATATGTTACTAGCAGGGCAGCCGTTAGCCAGCTATGCATGCTTATCACAGGCTCCTAAGATTTTCGGGGTGATATTCAACATACTTCTTTACAACCTGTTTGTGAATTTTGGAATGACATGCATATTTTCTCACAGCCTGTCTGTGGACTGATGGAGTTTGTTTTCACATATTTTGCAGCAGCTTCCTGTAGTTGTCTTTTTTAAATGCAATGTGTTATTGCTCTCTTTCATCTGGTGGGCTTCACGTGGAAGCAGCCATTGTATTTTCAGAATGCAGAAAGGAAGTGCTCTGCCACTGGATGCTGATGAGTGAAGGCTGTGAAGGGTTCAGGGTGCAGGGTTGAAGGGCCAGGGGAGCTGGACTGTACCCCCACTGCAGCACATTCCTGGGGACTTATCCCGCCACTTCAGAGCATGACACCAAGCACAGGGCGATCGAAGTCCGAGATGAATAACCTTGTCTCCACAGTAATCAATGTGAGATCCATATTCAAAACCACAATAAATACTTTTAGTCCAAGGTGATAATTTGATTTGTAATCTTTTTTATTGTATTTGGATGTAGTGGTCTGGTGGTTAACATGAGGTTGTTAAGGAGATGCTTTCACAGCCTCTCTAAGAACTTCAGGGTGACATTCAGCATACTTTTTCACAGCCTCTCTATGAACATCTGGGTTGTTTTTCACATATTTTGCAGCAGCTTCCTGTAGTTGTCTTTTCCCCATTGAATCTGTAAATGCGCTTTCTCGCGTTTAATCCTCTCCCTCCCTTTAGCTGTTCAACAGAACAGATTTAGGTATCACGGTGAGGGAAGTCGTGGTAGAGAATCAGTTGGGCCACCATTGGCTCAATTGTGCTTGTTGTTTGGTAGGAAAACCTAAAAAGAAAGAAACCCAGTACTGGTAACTGAAAAGCCTAAGGGCTAAATGGACTTGTGTAATTGGAAGGAGTTGCAAAGAACCAAATTTAAACAAAACAGTTTACTTCTCTTTACAAATAACATTAAACATCAACATTTAACATTTACAATTCAAGGTCCTGTTCAGGTTTGCATTTCAAAGTCATATATTTACACAGTCTACTGATATTGCCAAGTCCAATTCTTCTTTGCTGGTGGTTGGTTTTGAAGACTTCAGAGGCTTGGTGAATGGGATTCAAGATGATGAAGGTTCCCAGAAAACTCTCACCATTTACATACACAAAAACCCTGAAACAATAAATTCTAACATTTAAAATATAGCAAAAAAAAATAAACTCCCTTCCCACTAGTTCCCCACAACATTGCAGTTACCTTAAACAAGGTGTTAAGGGCTTAATAAAATCAATCAAGGTCCCAGCCTGGTAGCCTTGCTTCCTCCAACCTCATGAGTTCTGCAGCATTCTGCTTCTTTTCAGACTCCACCCCTTTCTGGGTCATCCCATTCTGACACAGGGGTTACACTTGCACCACCCTGTTAGGTAACGCAAGTCCAGGGGTCCAGGCACCACACTCCTGGCCCTAAACCCAAGGTGGAAGCCGACTAATGTCAGCTTCACCCCATCACCCCATCCTCACCCTCCGCTGGCATCCAATTGGATGGCAGCATTGTTCCACAGTAGCCCTAATATCAGAGTTTCACTGCCGCAGAGATGAGAGGTGACTAAACGCCAGTGCATTTGCTCCCTGCACCAGTGGGGCTGCCCCTTATGTGCTAGTGTGAGGCCACACCGTTCTCTCAAGCTCTTTCAGGCCCCACTCTGATTGGAGCCATTAGTCTGGAAGATACAAAAAGAATCCCACAATAAATGAAGGTTATATGAAAACACTAATGATAACAGGTTAGTGACCTCTAGTACACTACTTTTAGGTAACATTAAGGAATGTGTTCTTTCTGAGCACTGGCAAGGTGTCCTGATTGAAAATTACTATAAGAAGGCAACATATTTTGGTAGAGGGCTGAAAAATTCTTCAACCTTATCTGTACAAACAACCAAATTACTATAGGGCAGGTGTCTCCAGGATGGTGCCCATGGGCACCATGGCACCCACTAAAACCTTTCCTGGTACCTATCAAGTGTTTTTAGAAAGTGGCAGAGCCAGGTGGGACTTTTAACAACAGAATTTCTGATTGGCTGTGAAGATTTTTTAAATGTTGCTACAGCAACAGCTGTTACCACAGCACAAGGATCTTCACTATGTGACTGCAGGTAGGCTATGGCAGCCATTTTGTGTCAAAATTCTGAATATGCCAGAATTCCAAAGGTGTCCACAGCCTCAAAAAAGATTGGGCGCTCAGCTACAAAAAACCCGACCCTTCAGCATAATCTTCCATATATGATTATGTGTTTAACTTATGCAGAAGAGAAGGTTTATACCCACTTTTTTCTACCTTAAGGAGACTCAAAGCTGCTTACAATCATGTTCCCTTCATCTTTCCACAACAGGCATCTTGTGATGTAAGTGAGGCTGAATGAGTTCTGAGAGCTCTGATTGGCCCAAGGTCCTGTGGAAGTGTAGGAAAACAAACCCAGTTCTCCAGATTACAGTCCTCCACTCTTAACTACTACACCACGATGGTTCTGATCCAAATAAATAGTACATGGTTTAGTGCCTTATATCTTCTAATTCAAGTTCATGTCATATTGGTCATTTTTTCCATATGCCATAGTGTTTTAAAAATCTACAGACAAGAGATAAATCTCTTCCTACTCTTATTGTTAATTAATATGACTATGCCTGTTTTACATACAAGAAAATAGTTTTGATTTTGTCTGAGAGTGGAGAATGGCAAAAGTTTCCTATCAATAGTGGAAATATATACAATATACTAAATATTTTCAATGAGTGGAAAGAACAATGGCAAATTTCCAATAATTAATAGATTAATGTGGTAAAATAAAATAAATCAGGACTAGCAGTATTATTGACTTTGCATTTTATTTAGGAACACACTTCCAAATTTAAATTCCTTATACATATACATCGGAAAGCAGTTTTACTTTAATGGAATATTTGAATAACTTCATTTCAGTCAACTAGACTTTTCTTTTTATAGCAGTGATGTGCCTGAATTACAAATGAAAAATTATTGATTTTCAAAACATGTTTCAGCACTAGTGAAGGGACAACTTAGAACATGAGAACATGAGAAAGAGCCTGCTGGATCAGACCAGAGTCCATCTAGTCCAGCACTGATATACCCAGATGCTTTTAAAAAAACAGCATTTGCAGTGGCATGATCAGTCAGGATTTGATTGCACACTAGCACACTCAAATGACCACTTTATCATGAACTTTTGTAAGTTTAGATTGACAAAAGCACTGATTCAGTAGGAGGCTAAAAATTATGTGAATTGGCTTTCATCCACTTCAGAAAAACTGGCAGGCTCAAAAATCTCTAGCAAAATGCACATGCCACTTCCTTATGTTTAGAGTAACTTGATAACTGCAACGAGATAAATGGGATGGAGAGAACATCTCCTTCCTTTCCACTTTACTTTGACAGCAACATCACGGCTGACATATCAGCCCTTCCAACAGTTAAGGCTTCCTGTCAGCCACACAGAAAGACAGGTCAGACTCACCAAACTGTTCGCTATTTAGGTAACACTAAAAAATAGAAATGCAAGAAATACTTTATTGCATACATAAGTAGCCTCTCTTCTTAAATAAATACATAAATGTGCCTGAAGCAATTTTCAGCAAGAACATACATGCCTCTGAGGGTCAAAAACTTTGTTCACTAGAGCTATTTCCATGCACAAGCTTACATATCTTGTTCTCATGTGTTCTTTTAATTTTTTCCCCCGAATCACGCTATTTGACAGACTATTCTTTCTCTTCTCTTCAGGGTAGGATGGTTAGTAACTAGCAATATAGTATCAATGGAAAAAGACAAGACTACAACTGGATGATGGGCAGCTCCGGAGGCTGTTCCATTCACCCGCCCATCCTTCTTTTTTTGCCGTCAAGTCACATCTGATTTATGGTGACCCCTGAAGGGGTTTGCAAGCCAAGAGACTAACAGTGGTTTGCCACTGACTGCCTCTGCATAACAACCCTGCTATTCCTTGAAGATCTTCCATTCAAATACTAACCAGGGTTTACCTGACTTAGCTTCTGAGATTCTGATGAGATCAGGCTAACCTGGGTTATCCAGGTCAAAAACTTTAACATAGGATAAAGGAATCCCTTTAGAGAGACTACATGTATCCATTTGAAAGCCTGTTGCTATTATCCCTTGGAAAAAGTCTAGACTAGTATTTGGTCCTTTTGACTTTGAATGTCAAGTTAGAATGTAAGTTAGAAGCAGCATAACACTACAATCAGCTTTATCTGACAAAAAAAAATTCAGGTTAGGAATGAGTGTAGGGTAATTCTGGATTAAAGTTTTGTATGTAAAGCATTGGGAAGCTCCTTGTGATCTATAAATATGCTATGAGATTGAAGTATCAGTGGAAGAACTGTTTGAGCCTCCAGAGGAAACAGACAGGATTACTTCACATGTCACCATCTAATGGAAGATAGCCAAAAAGTAACAGAAGAACAATTCTACTTTACAATAGATCACCTCTGTCTATCTGTCTGTCTGTCTATCTAATGCTGTAGAGATAAATCAACAGCCCCCTAATACAATAACCGTCATTATCTTCTTATCCTGAGGTTATGCTTTGATATTGCATTTTTAAAATGAGCCTGTTAATAACAGGAGTTGGTTTTTATACCCACCCTTTTCTATACCTTAAGGAGTCAAAAAGTGGATTGCAGTCACAATCCCTCTCTCCACAATAGGTACCTTGTGATGTGGGTGGGGCTTGAAAGAGTTTTGAGAGAATTGTGACTGGTCCAAGATCACCCAGCAGGCTTATTCTGGAGGTGTAGGGTGTCAAGGCTGTTTCTCCAGGTTAGAGTTCATTGCTCATGTAAAAGAGCAGGTAATCAAACCTGGTTTGCCAGATTAAAGCCCACTACTCTTGATCAATATACCACTCATACTGAGGAGGCAAAGCATTCCTCCAGATGGTTGAAAGCAATTAATTGGGCCAGTTTCAGATTATTTACCTTAGGCATTTTACAAGAGAAATAGAAAGAACCAATAGAACATTTGTTCTCGTATCAATTACACACTCCATCAGGACATTCAGTGGTGGACAGACTTCAGGTGCCAGTAACTTTATTTGTACATAAGCCTTCAAAGTGGTTGAAGTGCATGGAATGCAAAAAAAAAAAAGAAAACACCGAACTGTTCATACCAACAGTATCCAGTGGATACTGTGCTTACAGTGTCTATTTGGACAAAGGATACCCTAACCGAAATCCTCAGACTGCTATGAAGCTCATCAATGATCTTGGGACAAGTCATTATGGTTCGACTGGATCTAAAGCACAAGGTTGTTGTAAGAATAGGGGTGAGCTGTGAATACGGCCTTGAGTATCTTATATTTCGCAGAAAATTAATAGGACACATTGATGGTAGGAAGATACTCCCTGTTCCTTTTCTTTCCTTTCCTTCCATAATCAGAGTTTCAACATTCTGTCCATTCTTTTCACTACACACATGAAAAAGGTAATTTCACCCTTGCTCCAAGAAATGCTTTCTGAAACCTAAGCATTAAAATTGCCTGCCTAGTTTCTTCAAATATCTTTCTGAGAAACCTCAGGCTGCAGTCCTAGGCACGCTTACTTGGGAGCAAATCTCTGTGAACAGATTTCTGAATAAACATGCATGGGATTGTGATGTGCCACATTCTTCACCCATGCCTATCATCTCTTTCAGAAGTTTCAGAAATTGCATGAAATAATAAAGACTACAAGAAGCATAGGCCTAAGAAGGCATACTTAGAAGGAAGTTCAACTGAGTTCAATGGAATTCATCGACTAGTAAGCATATCTAGGACTGCAGCTTATGGATGCAGTCCTATGAACAATTAATCTGAAATGTCACACCCTGTGAAGTGAGACTTCCCTCTGAGATTTCACATTATATTTTATCGTTTGATAAGTCAACAGAAACAGAATGCCAGAAACAAAGCACTTTCTCAGAGACGTCTGTTTATGCAATACTGGTTGCTTGCTGAATCATCGGCTACTGCAAAATCCTGCTAATAAACATTTTGTCACAGCATTTGGTTAGCTGTAATCCTTTATAGAAGTAATTGCAGACTATCCAGTGACAATCATGGCCTTTTGAGAAAGAAAAAAAGCCCTGGTTTTATAAGAGAAAGTAAAAACAACTCAATATTTTTCACCAGAGGCTTTGTATATTGAGATGGTGTCATATAAGTTAGTAACGTATTATGCAGATACCATGGTCTCAATCCAGGGATCAATGATGCATTGACAGCAAACTATACATCTGCTGCTGTTCACAGAAAACTCCCCCCCCACACACACACACACACGCAAATGGCCAACACTCGATGAATCACCTATTGAAGGAAGTGCAAAAATGGATACCTAGAATCAGCCCTTCAACTCTGAACAGGTAATTAGTACTGTGAAAGCTGACTGGCAGGATGCCACAATCCCTTCACATCAGAGTCAGTTTTCTCCTAATTTAGCATCTTTTTATATATATATATATGCAGTAACAAAGAGAAAAGGAATGCATAAATAAAATGAGGAAAGGAGTTGCATAAAATTTTTCAAATGAAATGTGTTATCCTTTAAGTTAAAATGAATATCTAACAGTTAACTTACTTAGTACATGTTTTGCTGCCAGGATGAAAAACCACCTGAATAGAGGCAGTGAAGGATAAACCATCATACTATGTATAAATAAACTGGTTATCATCAGTTTTCTGGGCTGTGTGACCATGATCTGGTAGTTTTTGCTCCTAACATTTCGCCCGCATTTATGGGTGGCATCTTCAGAGGCACACCCCGCCCCACCTGTGAGGTGGGCAAAACATATACCCCATCACACAATCACTTCACACTGAGCCATGGAGAGAAACACATGTTACTGTGACACGCCTCTGATGGTGCCAACCATAGATGCAGGCAAAACATCAAGAGCTAACATTACCAACCACAGCCAAGCAGCCTGGAAAACCCACAACAGCCAACAAAATGAGACTTACTTCTGAGCATAACTGTTTAGCATGACTCTCAAAAAAACTGTGTAACCTTTGATATACAAAGAATCTGTAATTTCAACCTGATCAGGAGCATGGACTGGAGCACTCTGGAAATTACAGGGATGGTCCAACCTCCTTAGCTGTGTCTGGTGGTGCAAAACCTCAACTGTGCCTGGAACTTCCTACAGTTGACGACATGATATTCAGACCAAGCGCTCTGGACATGGTAAACATGTGCCTTACCACTATGCTTTGCAGTATTCCCTGCAGTGGTAGATGTGGCTGGTATCAACACCATAGCTGCGAAGGGATGCCTAGTGCTCTATGCTGTGTGCCAGTTAAATGTGTGGTTAGGAGGATGCACCTATGGAAGTTGTGAGGTCTCATCTGGCTTCTTCGCCATTTTGCTATTGATCAACCCACTACTGGGCAAAAGGTGGTCTTCATCTTCTTGCCAGAATTCCCCTCCAAGGGATCTAAACACATGGCTCCGGTTTACCAAACTGGGTAGGTATTCCCAGAGAGCTATGGGGAAATTGGCTAGGAGGGCTTCGGTCAATGCACAGCTGGGTGGTTTCATGTAGCTGCCATAGGGTCTGCCTCTCCCTTACCTGGTGCTCCTGAAACCAGAGAGCTTAGACTGGACTAACTCTGCATATATGACACTGTTATATAACAAGGTATACTTTGCTAAACGCATTAAGAGAGAAGCTCTTACGATTTCAAATGAATCTGGCAGGTTTAAGAGATGTTGTTAAAGAAATAACTTGGATGCCTTTAAATGCAGTCAGGGAAATTTAGTACATCACCAGGTGCAAGACGTTTCAGCATGCACTGAATATTATACATTTACTATTGGCACATGAGATAAAGCCATCCTTGCAGAGTTACTCAGAACGCTGGACTGAGATCAGCTTCTCAGTTCCTGAACAGAAACAAATCAAGAACAAAAATGACGGTAAGGTGGGAGTAAAATGACTGTCTGAAAGAAAGATGAGTCACAGCAGTTTATAACCTTATCAGAAAACAAATGAGTTGCCACTAGTTTTGTTGCCTTGGCTGTAAGACTCAACATACAGGTTGTAGGCATGGAATAGCTAAGTTCTGCTTGAAATTCACAGGCACCAATTTCCAGTTTTTAGAACTGTAGTGATGAGACACCTGGATTTTCAGTAGCTTAATTATGACACAGCCCCATCCAAAGGGCTCTGGCGGCTGGGAATGGCATTGCGGCCACGCAACATTCAAAGGGCTTTCAGGTGGCGCAGGCAGTGACAAAGAAAAATCCCCCGGCAGCCTGGAAAACCCCCTCCCCATAGCCCCAAATGGAATTACACAACCTTTTTGGAAGTGGACTCCGAGGTCCAAGCCACAGCATTCCCAGTTCCAAAGCCTGGGTGGAAGCTGGCTCAGCTCCACCCCCTGAAACACCCCAGCCTGCTCCCCTGACCCCCCTCCACTGGGAGTCCAGTGTAGTTTTGCAGCAGAGCCCACTTCCAAGTTTTGTTGCTGTGGACCTGTGGTGTGCCTATTTGCCAGCGTGTTTGCCTTCTATGCCAGCAGGGATGCCCCTTACACTGGCAGAGGGGGCAAAGACATCAGTGCAGCCCTCTGCCGCGCCCAGAAGCTGTTTCACCTGCCCCACTCTGGATTGGGCAGTCATAACCTGATTCTAATATAGTTGGTATACACACACTTATTTAGCTATCACAAGGAAGCTGTTCTTGGCAGCCACCCCATTAGTTATCTCCAACTTATCCTTAGCATTTAGAACTCCTTCTGTCTTACCATGTGGATTGCTGCTATTACATTTAAAATGTCCCCATCCCTTGAGGATGTCATCAGTGATCACTGTAATGAGTATAGAGATGTGACATGATGGTAGCAATGTCCAATATTAAAACATATAACCATACAGAATAAGAAATACTGTACTCCCTTGCATGCCACCCCTCACTCCCTCCCCTTTCCTTGCATGCCACCACTCTCCTCCCTCCGCTAGGGTGGGTGGGCCATGTCCAGATGCCAGGCCTCCTCCCCTGCATGCCACCCCTCACTCCCTTCCCTTTCATGCCACCCCTCCCTCCCTCTCCCTCCCTTGCATGCCACCCCTCACTCCCTCCCCTCCCTGCCTCCCCTTGGGACCTGTGCCACCCTACTAGTCACTTCTTTCCAGGATGAAGATGAGCCATTAATTAGCACCCTTTGAGTTCGATCAGTCAACATTTTTATCAGTGTATGTTACAAATGTGGGTTCTCGAAATCATGCCAAAAGTCTCCCTGGAAGCTAAAATGTCCAAACTGAGACTTGTGCAAGACAATAGGTTTTAGAAAAGATAACGATGCTAAGGAAAGTTGAAGGCAGCAGGAAAAAGAAGAGTCAATGATCAAGGACTCCACAGCCCTCAGTCTGCGAGAACTGAGCAAGGCTATTAACAATACAATGTTTTGGAGGACATTAATTCATAGAGCCACTGTATGTCAGAAGCAACTTGTAAACACTTAGCACACATATTACAAATGAGAATGCCAAATGTCTGATAGCGACAAATATGTTAACAAGTCTTGCCTGATTAATGTCAAGAACTAAAGGGCAAATAGTTTCAAAGAGCCCAATAAGAGTTTCAAATACCCACTTTTTTGATTGTTTGATATGGGGCAGGATGACCAGATAGGTATGCTGTATAGTCTGCAAGACAAGCATTTGTTGATATTGTAAAAGTTGTCATATAGCTGCATTCTGGGACGAACGTTAAGGAAGTGTTTATGGGATGGGGAAATGTGAAAACAAGGTGCCAGAAAGTCTCAAGAGATGGACCTTGATGGGAATGAATTTCTGTATTACGTATATCTCTTGTCTCTGATGTAACTCCTTGGGACTCTATGAGAGGGGCTGTTTTTTATTTGTTTAGTGTGCCTTTCTATTTTGCTGAACAGACCTTTGTCAGTCTGAATAAAAATTTCTTTTCTTTAAAATATTGTTGTGGCTCTCATTCGGCCTGGCCCAGGTTATGGTAACATAAACATAGCAGTTCCAGAATGAGCCCTAAGCATGTTTACTGGCAAATAAATCCAACAGAATGCAGTGGAACTTACTTTCTACCAAGTGTGTTTAGATCTGCAACATAAGAAAGTTAGCTCTTCGGGGCTGTACTTGAATTTATATTGGAAGTCGCCTTTTATGTAGAAGATGTTCGAAAGTGTAATTTTTAAATTCAAAATTGTTCTCTCACCGTAGATTTAAATTTTCTATTGCAGCTCTCAAAAGGTTTCTTTATTCAGAACATATTTACAGTATAGTCAGAGTTTAGACTTGTGAGTTCCATTTAAATGGAATATGAAACTTTAAATCTCACTAAGTTTTGATGTGATAGGAAGCAAAGATATTAAATAGCTAGACAGAACTATTCCTTAAATGTTGGCATAATATTAGAGGGGAAACTTCGTAAGCAGTAGAGTTCCAAAATCTGAGTATTTGTAGATTTATTATAGATATGTAATACAAATCATTAAACTCTGAAGGCTGGAGAAATTTTACCTGGTGTAATCCTAATTGCATTAATTGACTTTAATGTTCTGCATGGAGCAATAAGGAAGGTCAATATGAAATATCTTAAGTAAATCAGATAGTTAAAACTAATTATTTTTCATGTTTAAAATTCCTCGTGAGTAATTCTGCATAGGATTCTGCTGTCAGCTCTGTTCATACCTTCAAACCATGTTGGCAAAACATATGGAAGAGGTGCGAGATTGTAACTTGTGCCTTCACAATTCAGATTAAGTGAATCGAACCCAAGCATAAAAGTTTGGTGCAAAAGATAGGACACTCAGTTGTGCTTAGTGATCCTAAACAAACATATAGGGCGATTTTGCACTTGAGAATTGACATAGGGTCGACTCATCAGGCTGAAAAGAGTCAACCTATGTCAATCCTTTGTAGCTTCCCACAGCAGCCGAGGTTGTCCTGCTGGAGCCGAGTTCAGCGGGCGGGATCACCTCGCCGCGTCATTCACTCATCATGCCTGATTGGCTGCTGCGTTCAGACGGGAATGCGAACGTGCGTCCCTTTTTTTCCATTTCGTTTTACGTTTCAGCTAGGTAGTTGACGTCGCAACGCAATGTGCGTAAGAAGGCGCAATTTGCGTAGATTCTCACGCTCGTAGCTTTCATTTCCATTTTGCACAGGAAACACATCTTTTGATCCTCTTGTCAGAACAGTTATGGATCCTGGGGTGGAGCAACTGCTGGCCACGATTCAACTGTGCTCAGCTGTCAGCAGTCAGATCAAAATGGCAACTTCCCCTCCAAAATGACAAACGTTTATAACATGCCACCCAAAAGGAGGGAGGGATGAGGTGTGATTGATGGGGTGAAACAGTGCTGTGAAGGAAAAATGTTGCCATTTTGTTGCTATGAGCGGCATGCAATCTGCCCTTTATTACTGCACTTGGTTGTCAGTGTTATACGGAAGCGGGGGGAAAGGCGCGCTTTTCGCCGGCGCGAGTCTTCCATTCTGCGCATGCCCAAAACATTCGTCTGTGATTGGCTGAACGGGTGAATCAACCTGACGAAGATTCCCCACTCCCATCAGCTTTGCTTGAGTTCAACCTAGCTTCGCTGGTTTACCCCACCTCGGAGGTGGAGTCGAAAATTTAATGGCAGAACAGAGCAGGACGAACCCACGTTGGATTCACCGGATGTGGGGAACACTTGGGTTGAACATATGTCGAACTTAAGTTCACACAGTAAGTGCGAAATCACCCATAGAGTTGTTGTCCCAGTCTCATACTTGTACTTGTGACCATTTGCACCCTCTTCTGAATGCATGGAGGTCAGGACACTAGTAGGGACGATGCTGCTCTTTCCTTCCACCCATTCAACAAATGCAGTTTATGAATAAGGCCCTGTTGTAGAAAAAGTTTTCAAAATGGTGGTGGTGGGGCGTTTGCAGAGGAAAGTCAACAGGCCTGAAAAGGGCAAACTCCCTCTCTGAGCCATGGCATTAGTGCTATGTGAGAAAGAGGCAGGGTTGGGGAGTTATGTGTATGCCTGGAAACCAGCAAGACATACGGTATTACCGTTGAGCTGTCCATGGAGTGGTAGGTTTGACTCTGCCCATTCAGTGATCTGAATGGAATGGAATGGAGTTTGTAAGCCACATTGAGTCTCCTTACAGAATCCAAATGCTTCTTCTTTATCCTAATGTATCAAAAGATTGTACTGTTGTCAATGTGTGTGAATGTCCACTTGTAGAGAATGTGCATATTCCTGAGCTATGGCTTTCCTGAGCTGTTGATAACCATTATTAGTAATGTCAGGGAAACACAGAAGTCTATTTTCCATGCCAAGTACCTTTATCCTATTGGCCTCACCCCCCTTTTCTGACTGTTATTTCTATTTCTCAGCCATCTGCAAGGCAGGTACCTTTTACATTCTATCCAAAGGTCATTAGATGAGAAAGAAAAACTGTTTTTAAATCCAACCCTCAATATCTAATTCTATTTCAAATTAATTTCTAATAAAAACATTTTCTGATCAGGTGAACCAGGCTACATTTAGAAAATCTAAAGAAAAAAACTGAGAAAAACTATAAGAAAAAAATAGTTCTTTTATTGGATTAATTGTTGTTAGCAAGAGTTTTCTGATAGAATACTTTCTATAAACTAATGCAGATAATATAATTAGCTAAGAGTTTGTTTTTAAAAACAGAAACACTGAAATCACTGGACTCAGATTTGGGAAACATAGATCCTACGTAGAATGACTTCTGTAGCTATACAAAACCTGTTAGCAAGCTACCTAATCTCCTATCTAGAAACAGAATTTCGTAAGAATGTAATTTCCCAGAAACAAGACGTAAGTGATTTTGTTGTTGTTACTTTCAAACCCTACAGTCTAGTTTTGCAGTATATTTTGCATCCCTCATGAAACAATTCTGAACCGAAAGAACAAGGAACCAGATTCAGCAGCATCACAAAAGGCACACGAGGGAGAAAGCCACAATCTGTTGTGCTGCCAAGTCACGGTGAGGACCGCGCAACCCCAGATTGCCCCTTGTTCTTTTCCCTAACAAGAAACAGGAGGGCAGCATCATACAGGCAGCTCTTAGCAAACCCTTACATCCCTCTATTGGAGCGCCAGGAGACAGAAAGCTAAAAACCCCAAATGCTGGGCAGCAAAAGCAAACGCAATGCACATTGCAAAGGAAAACGCAAAGTGCCATCACAGTCCGAAAGCAATCTCCATCATCCCGAGCTATAAAACCGTGGAGCCGTCTCATGCACGGGACCAACCCACAGTTTAAAAGCTACTTCGCTAGATAGCCATTGGCCACGGCCACTCGCGCAACGTCCGCCCTTTGGAAGCCATACCTGCTGTCATTGGTAACCAGGGTGCCAATAAAGTCACCAGCGGTGAGGAAACTGCCGGGCGCGCAATGCCCCTTTTCCTCCTCCACAACGTCCACCCTCCCTTGCCGGGAGCCTCGCAGCTATTCACGCCTTGCAGAAACAATGATGCGTAGCAGACGACCCCCGTGCCTCAGCCCGACCCGCGCCCTCAGTCCCCTCCCCACACCATCCCAGAGCCCAGCTGCAGGGACGAGGCAAGCCGGGAAACGATCCAAACCCCTCCTCTTCCCGCCCCAACACCAACAAGACTCCGGCCTCTGCGATGGCTGAACAAAGAGCGCTTCCCTTCCTCGCCACAGTCCGTCCCATTGGCCGGAAGGCGGAACGAGGGAGGCTCCAGCCTGCCTGGGAGGCCTTCCTAAGCCTGCTGCTGGTAACCAAGGGAACCATGAGGCAGGTGCCAGGCAGGGGTCTGCAACCTGCGGTTCTCCAGATGTTCATGGACTACAAAGCCCCTGCAAGGCCCCTGCCAGCATGCCCAAGAAAACTATTGCTGATGGGATTTGTAGTCCATGAACATCTGGAGAGCTTGCTGACAAGGCAAGTGAGCTAGTGATCCGGAGCTTAAGCTCTTAACCACTACAGGACACAACCACTAGAGGAATTAAGGTTCCATTTCATTTCATAAACTATATTTCATGGTATTTTATGCTTGTCGCTTAAATAAAACATGGCTTTATTTGTAATTGCTGCCCTTAGGGTTACTTACCAGGTTTGCACCTTACCTTATATCAAATAATTATTAATACATGGTGTGAAACTGTCCTTAAAGAACATCGCTTGCCTTATAACCTTAACTGTATCATAAACCACATTTACAGAAATGATTGCAACTGAATTTCCAAACAGTAGGGTTGCCAGCCTCCAGATGATGGTTACAGATCTCCTGCTATTACAACTGATTTCCAAGTCATAGAGATCAGTCCCACCGGAGAAAATGGCCACTTTGGAAGATGGACTCTATGGCACCTCCCCTAACCCTGCCCCCCTCAGTCTCCACCTCCAAAATCTCCCGGTATTTCCCAAGCAGGAGCTGGCAACCCTATCAAAGAGGCTCACAAAGGGGAGCTGCAGTCAGTGAGAATCAGTTGAATTACATGCAGTGTGTTGAATGCCACAACTTATACTCCACAGTATGCTAGACTATGTATGGCGACAGATGGTTCCTTCACTTCCCCATCCTTATACCTGTTCACTGTTTGAGACATGATAATAACATTTTAATAATCTGAACCCATAGGAAGGAGGCCCTTGGAATATTTTACTAGGACCCTCCTCAGTGGGACATTCCTACGAAGGTCAAGTGATGGCAGCAGTTACCCTAGAGAGAGGTAAGTCCTAGGAGGAATTGGGAACCCTTTGGAAAGGGCTGGGTAGAATAGAGCCTGCAGGTGAAAGCAGACCTGTTCCACCACATACAACAATAATTCCTGTTTACCATTTATATTGATGAGCAAGTCAGCCAGAATGCAAATCATAAAAGGACAGAAATTTGATATTAAAACGTTACTAGTCAGAAGCCTGTGGGCAAATTTGGATCTCCCACAGTTTCTTAAAAGTGGGGAAAGGGTTCAAAAGGAAGCTGCCAAATTCCTCAGCAAATGTGTGGAACTTGATCCAATTAAATCCTGCGGTTCTCATCTCACTGCAGTAAGTAAACATCCTTCAGTATATATTTATTTGCTGTATTTATTTGCTGTACCTCATTATCACACGCATCTGCTAGATGGGAGTGGGTTAAACCCATGTGATTAAGTCTTATGGTAATTCAATAGGATTCTGTGGTTATCTGTGCTTTTGATAGTATTGTGGTGCACTTATTGCTATTTCTGAACTGATTGACCTTTGTCTGTAGTAGTAGAACCTAATTTGATGCTCATTCTGGCATCTGATGAAGTGAGCTTTGACTCAGAAAAGGTTATACCCTGGAAATGTTTGTTGGTCTTTAGGATGCCACTGGACTCAAATTTTGTTTTGCCAATTAAAAAATCATTTTCTTTATACTCACTTTAGGCATATGACAAAGTGGATTTTGGTCAATGCAAGCTTATGTCACAGTAAAAGCAGCCCTGAGTGGGTGGGGTATAAGTGTAATAAATAAATAAATAAATAAATCTGCTAGTCATCCGTTAGATTTGTGCCCATTCTTGGTTTTCCTGCAACAAGCTAACGGGATAACCTTCAATTTGTCACAAATTCATAGAAGAAAACACATTTAACTTGTTTCAGACACAAGCGGTCCATATTTTTCTCTAATTTTGTGAATGTACATTCCTATTTTTAAAAAATTTTGTGAGCTATAACCCAGCTCATCAGAAACATGTAGTGTGCCTTCATATGTCAGAGGAAAACAGGCCACAGAGAAAAATGGTAACAATGGGATTAAAAGGCAATGAAATGCTAGAGATACACCCTGTGACATTACTATAAGAACATAAAAAGAGCTATGCTGGATCAGACCAAAGATCGGTTCTGTTCCCACAGTGGCCAACCAGCTATCTCTAGGAAGCCCACAAACAGGAAGACTGTGCTCTCCATCAACTGATTTAAAGATTTATAAGGCTTAATTTATACTGGTACAGTGATAATTCCCCCCAAGAGCAGCAATTATATTTCTTGCATTTCTAAACTTAACACTTGCATTGAGATCGGAAACCATTGTCTTTATTGAGGCGTAATGAGGCAGTGTCAAGCTTCCTAATGAATTTTCTTTCAGCCCATTCATGCTGGAGTCTTTTCTGAAAATTCTTTTCCAGAAAAATTGTGACTTTCAGGTCAGCAACTAAGTATCCTAATGGACATGTTCTCCAACTGGCTTCTTAATATTGCTGTCTTTAAATCAGATTTGTGCCCATTCATTATTTTGCATAAAGAATGGCCTGTTTTTCTATGTGGACAGCACAATGGCATGGTTGACAGATGACTGGGTGTAGTACTGCTGCCTGAGTGCACCACTGACATTACATATCAAATGATGGTACACTGCTGAATATGCCCCATGCTCTGCTAATAAGTTTGGACTTCACTCAACATGAATTCACCTTGACACTTTCTGACGACTTCTCCGCTCTCATGGGTCTCTCAGACTGTCTTTATTTTGTCTAACAAATTAGATGCACCTGAATCACCAGGGACAGCCCTTGCTGCCGGGGTGAACAACGCAGCAAAATAAGGGGTATGCATGGCCTGGCGGCATGCTGCAGAACCGGGTGCAATGATTGGCTCCCAGCAGTAAAGGCGGGAGGAGCCTGGGTATATTAAGACGCCTTCCCCGGTCCGCGCCCTTCCCGGCAGCGAGAACCAGCAAAGAAGCGTGAGTCGTGTAGCTTTAATTGTCACGCGTAAGGCCTGGAAGGGAGACTGGTCACGGCCTCTTAGCTGTTTTCCTTCCTTTTCTCTCTGGCTCTCTTAAACTTCTTTGCGCTACATCTTTTTCTTCTTTTTCACACGCCTTTGGTTGCGTGAGCCCGGTTTCACAACCGCCATGGGGCCAAAAGCGGGCCAAGAGCAGGGAGCCTTCTACGAAGGCGGCGGCACCATCGGGCAAGAGCTCATGCTGCCGTAAACAGGGTCGAGGGCCCAGACTGGCCCTGGAGCGTCCGGACGACAGCCCGTTGTTGGGCGGATCGAAACAGCGGCCTTGAAGCCCACGGACTTAGGCAATACTGTCCCCCATCGGCAAGGGAGCAGGCGGTGGGCCTGGCGGGACAGTCTCTCCTTTGGGGGGGGTCACTTTCCTCCCAGCGGTCGAAGTGCGGCCCGGCATCTTCCAGCCAGCGAACTTGCCGGCGAGACAGGCCCTGATCCGCCTTGTAGTCCGCATAACCCTGGCCGGACACGCTGTTACACCTCTCCCAGGCCCCTCGGTGAATGCGGCTGGCGAAGCCTGGTCCCCGCTCGGGGGTTAGGGGCCCTGAGCCCACCCGTCGGCGGCGGTGTGGCCAGCAGTGAGGCGTTACTTGGCCCGAGCAGCGGAGGAGCTGCAACTTTCGCCACGGTCAGTGCGTCCCACATCCGGTGGATGCATCCGTCGGCCCCTCGGTAGCGAGGGCAGGAGGAGGAAGCGTTAAATCGATGGCGTTCCCGTTCCTCCAGGCAATCTCCCAGATTCTTCATCGTCCGGGTAGAGTCCACCGAGGGGCGATGGCAGCGCCAGCACTACCGAGGAATTTTGGGTGCGGGGGAGGGTGCCTGCCCTCTCCACTGTGGCTTGCAAAGCGCCAGCGTTTAAGGGGTGGAAAGCGTCATCCCTGGCCCGACCCAAAGAGCGACGCGCCCGGCAACCGCCCGGGTCCCCTGCCTCCCCAAGGAAGCTCCGGGGAGGGCCGGGCACTGGATGGAGTATTCGGTGGACATCTTTTAAGTTCCTCGCGGCCAGGAGGGGGAGTTGGGCCTGTCGGGTGGGAAGGCGACAAAAGCGGCGAAAAGGACCGGCTGGCGGCAGCGGAATTTCAACAACTGGCTGCAGGGTTTCCACTGAATTCACTGGCCCTCGCCGAGGGCCAGCGTACTCCCCTGCGGGCTTGGCACCTGGTAGCCCACGTAAAGCATGTGCTTTCTGCGGGCTCGAGAGCTGGCGGGGATACTGAAGCTTATGGCCGAGGGCCATCATGCCAGGAATGCTTCGCTGCAAGTGCCATTTCCGTTGGGATCTCATTCCACGACCAAACTTGGATGGTGGAGTGGTCCAGCTCCCGCCATGGGAGAGGCGGCCCGGAACCATCCGTCCCAGGGAAACCCGGCAGGAGCCTACCCGAAGCGGGTGGGGGCAAAGGGGCTGTGCTGGGAATTCAGCAGAGGCGGCTTGCCAGCGGCCAAAATGCAGATTTGAGCATGTTTGCTCCAACTGTTCCGGCAGCCACAGCAGGAATTCGGCTGCCCCAAACCGGCCGATCGCTCTCCCTTTTCGGCAGGCCCGGTGAAAGCCCCGGCGCCGAGGCCACTCCCAAAAAGAAGCCGGTGTGCCAGGGCAGTGCTCCGGCTCCCACAAAACACTGAGTTGCCAGCTCAGCTGCAGTCTTTGGCTCCCTACACCCGTTCCAGCTCGGGGGTGCTGTTGGAGTGGCTGCAGCGGTATCCCAATAGGAAGGGAGCCTGCGTGTATGCTGGGGGATGGCTTCTCCTCGGTTTTCCATTATCCCCTACCAAGGCCGAGGAGGGCTTACCAAGCGAGCAATTTAAAATCAGTCTGTGATCTCCCTGGCGTGAGTGGCTGACAAAGCAACAAGGAAGTCAGGGCCAACCCGCCTGTCGCCCTGGCCCTTTTAGCCACCCGCCCCTCCCTAACCTCAAGGGTTTCTCCCATTGGCCGTTGTGCCGAAAGCCCCGGGGGAGTTTAAAAGCCCTAATTCAGGGGTAGGGAACCTGCGTGACCTCCAGATGTTCAGGAACTTCCACAATTCCCATCAGCCCCTACCAGCATGGCCAATTAGCCATGCTGGCGAAACTGATGGAAAGAGACCTGGGCTAATTTACCACTGGAAAATCCTAACTAATTCAACACCTCTCCCACCCCCCCGGGCTTTTATTCCGTGAACCATTCTCATTGATCCTGAGGTTTGCCTTTCGGGTCCCGGGTATGCCACCCTGGACGGTGAGGCCATCCCTTTTTATCGAGGCGAAGGCGGGTCCAGGTGCCTCCCTGGCAAAGTCGCGACATTCAGTCCGCCTTCCGGCCTCCTGCCCATTTCCCCCCCTGCGATTTTTGAGCTGCTGGGCATCCCACTTCCAAGAGAAATTGAGTACGTGGAATGGAAGGCCATGCCCATGGAGCTGCTCTCTTCGCCTGCTGTGTATGCTGCTTTTGAGACTTTCAGCACTTTCCTCGAATGGGCTTTCCAGGGCAGAAGGTGACCCTCCCGGGCTGGTGAGGGACCTCATTATCTTGACGATTTCTTGTTCATCGGCAGGCGGGGCACCAGGGAGTGTGATCTTGCTCTGCAGGCCTTTCAGGCCCTGGCCGCCGAGCTAGGGGTTCCCTTGGCTCCCAACAAGACGGAGGGGCCTTCCACTGCCCTCAGCTACCTGGGCATCCACCTGGACATGGTTCTAGGCACGTCATCGCTCCAGGCGGACAAACTTACAGCCCTTTCCGCCCTGCTCCAGTCCGTTCTCCTCCTCCGAAAATGCAGGGTGCGCCTGGTGCAGTCCTTACTCGGCCACCTCAATTTCGCCTGCAGGGTGGTGGCCCCAGGTAGGGCCTTCTGCTCCCGGCTGGCGAGGTCCTTGGCATGCTGCAAGTCCCCTGACCATCACATCAGGGTCTCCCGGGGCATGAAAGAAGACCTGCGGGTCTGGCTGTCCTTCATCCGAAGCTTCAACGGCATCTCCCTGTGGCAGTCATCTTTGGAACCTGGCCTGGAGTTGCAGGTGCACTCTGATGCCTCTGGGGCCTTTGGTTTTGGTGTGTACTTTCAGGGTCAGTGGGCGCAGGGCCTCTGGCCGCCGGACTGGCATGCGCAGGGTATCACCAGGGATCTCACCTTTCTGGAGCTGTTTCCCATCCTGGTGGCGGTGCACATTTGGCACAACCTCTGGCTTAAAAAAAGGGTGCTTTTCTGGTGCGACAACCAGGCAGTGGTACGCGTGGTGAACAGACAGTCGAGCAAATCGGCGCCGGGTCATGCGCTTGGTTCGCAATTTGGTTCTTACCTGCCTCACTTATAATATCTCTTTCAAAGCTGCTTTCGTTCCAGGTTTACAGAATGAGATTGCTGGCGCCTTATCTCGCCAGCAGGTGGATGCGTTTCGGCCTGGCCCGGGCTGAGCTGTTCAGCGACAGTGCAGCGTCCCTCTGGAACCTTGGCGTGAGACGTCATCACAGGTGTTTTGAACTTCGTTGGCACTGGCCCGCGTGTAGGCAGTAATGACGGAGCCGAACGGCGCGACTTCCTGAACTTCGCTGCGACCTCTGGGCGTCCGGTCTGCGGCGGGGTGGACACTGGCCTCCTCCTCGAGTATCTGGTCCGGCTCCATGGGCAGGGGATGCACCCGCGCACCATGGGGGTGCACCTGGCGGGCATCGCCTTTTATTGCAGGGTTTCAGGTTTCCCTGATGTGACCAAGGCTTTCGTAGTCCGCCACCTAGTGGCTGGGTGGCGGCGGGTGGGGCCCAGGCAGAGGGACCTCAGGCGCCCAGTCACCAAGGAAGTGTTGAGGGCGGTTACTGGAGTGCTTAGGCAGGTGTGCGCTTCGCGCTATGAGCGCTTGCTCTTCTCAGCCGCTTTTCACCTGGCACACCACGGGGCCTTCAGGCCTGGTGAACTGGTCGCCCTTACTGGGGATCGACCTTCCAGCACCGTGCTTCAAATGGAGCACCTCGTCCTGTCGGGGGACATGGTCTACGCATGGCTGGCCCATTCAAAAACCGACCAAGAGGGCCGCGGGGCCTGGGTCACCATGCCGGTTCTACCGGGCGATGCCACCTGCCCCCTCCCCCCCTTATTGAGTGGCTACGGCACAGGCCTCGGGTGGGTGGCATGATCCTGGTGCACGAGGATGGGTCCCCCCTCACCAGGTTCCAGATGCTGACGGTATTCAGGGCATGCTTGGCCCCGGGCCGGGCTACCGGCCGCCGAGTTCGGCTTGCACTCGTTTAGAATAGGGGCCGCCACGACCGCGGCACAAGAGGGCAGGGCCCAGGAGGACATCCGCAACCTGGGCAGGTGGCGGTCGGGGGCCTTTCGGGCGTACATCCGCCCACATCTGACCTGTTGATTTCCCTCCTCAGTGCCTCCAGGGACGCCGCAGACTGTCTATCGGCAGGTGTGGGTCGTGGGGCACAGCCTCGTCAACAGAGTCGGGGACTACGCCTGCAATTCCGAATGGGGACGGCATCTCGGACTTGGGGCGCACGTAAGAATTGCCAGGATGGGGCAGGGGCACATGCTTTGGCATGAGCTGGAGCCCAAGATCATAGAGTACATTTTTCAACTGGCCATGCCGGACCTCCTGGTCATCCACCTGGGGGAGGAGGATCTCCCTGCCAGGTCGGGCCTTGACCTGCGTTTTGCGGTGGCCGCTACGCTCAGGAGCTTTGCCAGGCATCGGCCTGGCATGACCTTGGTCTGGTCCGAGATGTTGCAGCAGGCCCATTGGAGCGGAGCGGTGGATCCCTATGCAGTGGACAGGGCCTGCAGGAAAGTAAACAAGGCGGCTGCCGAGGTGGTGCTTTCCCTTGGGGGAGCGGTGGCAGAACACTCCGAAATCACCCGGGACGTTATGGACCTTTTCCAGCCGGATGGCGTCCGCCTGTCCCAATGGGGCATGGACTTGTGGCTTCAGTCAGTTCAGTTTACTCTTCGTCGATGGTTAAGGTAGAGACAGGCTCAGGCTTGAGGAGCTTGGGCAGTGAGCTGCGAGGGTGGGCAGCTCATGGCGGGTTTGCAACGGTGTCGCACATCTGGGGAGAGAACGAGCCTTCCGGCTGGGGTTCCCAGGCTTGCGCCCTGTGGTAGGGCCGGGGGGGTGGGGCGGGCAGGCTGGCAGGCCGGCAGGCCGGGCCGCTGCCCGACACCCTAGGGAGTGGGGTTGGGTTGGGCCGACAGGCGGCCATGGGCTTAGCCGGTGCCCGACACCCCAGCAAGCACGGGAGGAAGACGGGCTGTGGGGTGGCCTTGGGGCTCAGCCGGTGCCCGTCTCCTCAGCATGGGCGGGAAGGTGGAAGCAAGCAGGAGTGTTATCTCTGGGGCTTCCCTTCCCGCCAGTTCCCATGTTATTGGGATGTGATGTGCGACCCGTTTGCCGCCCAGCTCTGATGTAAATAGTTCTTGTTGATATGTTTGATGTTTAATAAACGGGCTGCGGCCCATTCCTTTCCAGCCTGTCGTTGTGGTGTGATTATTGAGCGAAGAAGGGGCTCACCATCTGCAGCAATTTATTGAGGCTCTGACTTTCTCTGTATACCTTCTGAATTTCTGACTAACTCTCTCATAGAGATTCAACACTCTATGACTTCTCACTCAGAAACCCTAACCCACTCATTAGAGTTTGGTCACACAGAGCTTTTAATCTTTAGGACTTTTCATTCAGAAGCCCTAACACATTCTGCCATGGTCACACAGAGCTTTAACTCTCTCTGTGTAGAGTTTTGACATTCCCAATCCTCTCACCTTCTGCCAGTCCAGCACAGCCCTCCCAAATGCACACTCTAGAATCAACTAATCATATCACTCCCTCATCCCCCTCTCACCCCCTTTCTCTCTCAAACTCAGTTCTCAATTCAAAGTCACCCATGCACCCACACATTAAAACCATTAAAGCTTCTTTCCCTACATGTTTAAAAATCGGAAAAGAATCATCCAAACACATTGGTCTTTAGTAGCTACAAAGGTTTCCCATAATTAATACTGTATGGAACAGTTGTGATGTTCAGTTTCCAAATACTGGAGCAATTTTTAAGTTGTATTATGACATAACTTCAGTCCCTAATCACGTTCATCACTGGAAACCAAAGGGTTACCATACAGTCTATCTATATAAAAAAAATTCTGCACTCAGCCAAACTATGCAAGAATGTAACAGTTGCTGCCTTGCTGTGTGTCAGCATGATTTCCTAATGCAGTTGACTTGCTCTGAACCACCACCAGGCAGACATTCCAAGAGTTCTGTGCTCAAGTGTCTCTTGGCTGGCATCCATAATTCAGCTGGCCAGAGCTCAGAAATAAATCCCACGAATATGCGAGTTGGTGGTATCTTGAAATGATATCTGTTCTGCATGCTGTTTTACAGTCATAGTCACATTCAAAGCATGATGGAAGAAACCTATGAGGTTACCTACTCCATTTCTGCTCCTTTAGCATAAATAAACTTAATTTTAAAAGCAATTAATGTGCCATAGACATTTCTACAGGAGTGAAAGTTCATTTTTTTAAATTAAAAGTTTTATTCAAGCATGAGCTTTATTAGCCTTGCAAAACATCTCCTGCACTGGTGGTGTTACAATTGATAATGTACAAGCTTTTCTGTCCTTGGGTATCCAATTAATCATAAGCTGTTGATGGAATATGGCAGCCTTTTTGAGCCTACAGGCACTTTTGGAATTCTGACATATGGGGTAGATACAGCCATAAAACATCTGCCACGTGAAATGGAGCCAGCCACAAAATGGCTGATGTGCTGACCTTCAATCAAACAATGAACATCTTTGACCTGTCATTGCCAAACAACAGTTTTTAAAAATCTGTGCAGGTGATCAGAAGCCTTGCAGGGCAAAAGGCTTTCCAGTGGGGAAAGGGAGGGATACAAATCCAATAAAGTAAATAAATAAAATAAAAGGCTCACCTGGCTCCATCCACTATCTGAAGGCACTTGTTGGGCACCAGGAAAGATATCGGCAGGCACCATGGTACCCATGAGCCCTACGTTGGGGATCCCTGGAATATGGAGTATGGGTAACCTTTGTGCTGAGTAGGATATAAATTTGAGAAATAAGTAAAATAAAGATTCTTTTAAGCACACACCTCCTAAAACACATTCATCTGAGGAGACAGGGTAAGAACTGCTTGGCTTTTTCTTAGCAACAAAGGGACCTCAAAATTGACAGTAGGTTATATTATGGTATTTTCTTAATACAGGGTGCTAAGCCAGGTGTAGCGATTAAAGCTGACTAGGACTAAGAAGACTTGAGTTGAAATCCCCTGCTTGGCTATGAATCTGTGGGGTTACCTTCGGCCTATCTCTCTCTCTCAGTCTTACCTGCCTCATAGGGTTCTTATGAGAATAAAATGTAGATAAAGGAACCATGGGATGCCTCCTAAAAATATTGGAAGAGCAAGATTAAAGTGAAATTAATAACTAGGGGGATCTTTGTCTTTTTCTGCAAACCACAAATGAAATGTCTTGAGGGTGTAAAAAGAAGTGTTTTGGGGAAGAACTCCACATAGCTTTTTTCCCCAATATGTCTTCCGGACATTTTATTTCAACTCAACCTGTGGTATTTTGAAAACACTAAACTAGCAATCTTTTCCCCCAAGACAACTTTAAGACGTTTCCTGCTTACTGTATGGAGCTCAGGAAACATCTTATTTCTCCCATCCAGTATCAATGCTTTCACTTTTGTTTTCTCCTTCGTTCATGCCTGCTGTTTTCTGCAGGTCCAGTGATCTTCTGTGGTGCCCACCATTTGAAGGTTTCCCACGGACGTTTCCTCCGCTTGCCTCACAGCCACTCGTCATTTCAGCATTTAAACTTAGTTTTGCCTGGCGATTCTGTAAACATATTGTTTTTCCTCCTTCTTTTCAATGAGGTGTCTTTGAAGCTACAAAGACACAATATGAGAATCGGTGCCAAAAAAACTATGCTGCAAAAGCACAGTTTAATTAAAGCATAATCTTCAGTTAACCTATTTGCTTGAAGATGCCTCAGGATCCCTTCACATTTACGCTACTTGAGCAAATACTTTGCCAGATCCCTCCTGTTGGCCATTCTCCTAACATTCATTTTTCCTCATTAGACTCCTCATTAGACTCCTTTTTGTCTTTTTAAAAAGTTTTACATGTAAACTGCCTTTGTGTATATCCACTCACTACCTCACAACTTTTGTGTGTGTATATATAATAAGCCATCAAATCATTTCTGTCTTATACTATAGTTATCCTATGAATAATTAACAGCCTTTTCAAGTCATGGCCTCCTTATAAGTCAAACTATCTCATGTTGTGTTTTTTTCCTGCAGCCTTCAACTTTTCATGGCATTACTGTTGTGAGTCTTGTTTTCTCAATGATGTGACAAGGTACAATAGCCTCAGGGCAGTCATTTAGCTTCAAGGGAGAGTTCATGCTTGATTTGATCTGGAACACACTTATTTGTCTCTTTGACAGTGAGCACAGTATCCATAAAACTGTCCTCCAACATCACATTTTAATTAAATCAGTTTTCTTCCTGACAGCCTTCTTCGCTGTTCCACTTTCATATTTCTTTTGCTGATTTCTTTTCCTTTTCAAAGCTGTCATGTGACTATACAGAAAAGCTAAAAGCATGACAAGTTCCTTCAAAGAAGAATGTCTTGAAGAAGAACCTGCTGTTTTAGAACATTAAATGAAAGTTGCACTCAAAGCAGTTGGGAGAAACAAGTCACCAGAAGTAGAGTTATTCCAACCCACAGAAACAACGTCCATCAGAATCTGAACAAGACTATGCTGACAAATATGGAAAACAAAACAATGGCTCACAGACTGGAACCACTCAATCTTCATTCCAGTGCCGAAAAAAAGGAGATGTTAAGGCTTGCGGCAACTATTGGACAATCACATTAATTTTGCTTGTGAGTAAAGTGATGCTTAAAATTTTGCAACAAAAACTGTGACCATGTGTGGAACAAGAACGAAGGTGGAATATTTAGCTACTTGAAACAAGTTCACTGGCATGTCAAATCTAGTCATATTAGCCTTGAACTGCACAACATGCCTGTGAACGGGCAACAGACCCTTTGTGATCGAGACTTTGGAAACAGCTGTCCTATTGTACCCTTCCAAAATGTTTATAGAGACAAGGCATGGTGTAGCAATGTGATATTTGTTTTAAGCAGAAGGTACTTCCTAACTCAAAAAATGTCAAATGCAATTTTAGGTAGAGTGAATATAACTATCATTTATTGGTATTGTAAGTGGATCAATCATTTATTGCTGTTGTATAAAAACTGGGATAGCTAATTAGCAAATATAGTTTTGTCATTACCATTAGAAATGGGGAAATGGCAATCATTCTAGCCTGCGAGGCAGCTTGGAGAGCCTGGTGTTTTATGACTGATAGCCAGTTGAGATTCTTTCAGAAGCTGAAAGGCAGGTCTCATGTACCAGTAAACTGAGACCAGAGTTTGGCCTGTGTATAGTAGGACATTTGTCACCAGAGGGTTAGCTCAAATGATATTGAGCCAGCTCTTGCAAATAACTAGTGGTGAATGTGGTGGTGTAATGTGGTGGTGTAAAATTTACACTAGTGGTGTAAAATTGGATTTCTGTGAAACTGATTTGAAACATCTCACACAAATTTATTATTTGTCTTTATAGAAGAATAGAATAGAATAGAATCTTTACTGGCCAAGTGTGATTGGACACACAAGGAATTTGTCTCCGGTGCATATGCTCTCAGTGTACATAAAAGAAAAATACATTTGTCAAGAATCATAAGGTACAGCACTTAATCATAAGGTACAGCACTTAATGACTGTCATATAGGTCTAGTAAGCAATCAGGAAACAATCAGTAGTAATGAAAACATAAAATGTAAAATCATAAAATAAAATAAAATGTAATAAAATATTAATATATTGAGACAACCTTTTATTGCCTGATTGCTGGACATTTTTAATACATCATTTTTAATACATCAGTCTATGAATGAAGAAGCTGTTGCAAGCAGGAACATATTGTTTTGACCATGTCTTCATACCAGAGCCAGAGAACTTACAACAGATTGACATCCCCCAGATTCTGTAAAGAAAGCAGACAATAAATGTCTGTTTCTACACAGAGCCTTTGCTCCAGTTTTGTGTATAAATTGGAACGGGTTTTCTTCCCTTTTCTTCATGACAACATCTTCTAACTGTCCACTTTCTGTGCTTTCCCCCACTCAGCTGCAACCTTTTCCAGACCTGGTTTGGTACAAGAATTTGGGAAAGATCATAAAGTGCCTCTCTATGCGGTGTGGGCAGGAAAGTTTTTACAGGTCCCACACCCACACTAGCTTCATTTCCTTCCCTTGGCTACCATACCTCTGTTCATGCCACTAGAAAATGTTGTTGGTCTTTATGGGAAAAAATCATTAGCAGACATATTGCTATAGCTTAGCATTGTAGTAATATGTTAATTACCGGGGGGGGGGGGGGGGTTAGTGCAAAAGCCCCAAGGTAGGGCAGAGGAAAACAGTGATTCTGGGGTTTTGTAATTGAAATGGGTGAAATGGCTGTGAATGCTCCAGTGCCACTACTGGCAATGGATGGAACATGAAAAACTGTCGCCATGTAAATGCAGCCAGTATGTGATTTGATCATCAGGATGCCATTGCTAGAGAGTGAGTAAATTACAAGCTTTGCTTTAACTCTGTTTTCAGAGTTAACGAATTGTGCTTGTTAGCCCTTCTGATGTGCCCAGTTTTAACTGCCAGCTCCAGGTTGTCTGTATTCATTTTCTAAAATCACAGTCCTCTGACATTCCTATGGTTTCTTGATACCCAATGATAAATTCATCTATGCAATTTTGCTTTTTTATGATTAACAGTTGCAGTACCTGAAATATACTCCAGTTCTTCCGAATTCTCAAAGACAGACCAATGATAGCGAGCACAAGATCCCCATTCTTTAGAAGGAGGTATTACCTTTCATTTTTAAAGCCCTGACAATAGATTTGGTATTTTAACGTTATAAGGATGCAGTTTTCCATTAGGAGAAGGATAACCAAGCAAGCTCTTCCGGCAAGTGTAGCTTCCTTGTGCTTCATGGATCATGCAGTTACAGTAATAACACTGCAACTGGAATCTCAGTGTTGGCAGGCAGTATCTCCTCTTTCAACAAATATATTTGGCAAACAAGTACTCTTGAGAGAAAAAGCCATCTCTTAAGATAGAACTCTTTGACTCCCCCACCTTGTAACAAAGAACTTTCAGTGTTCCAATCTTTTGCTCTGATTTCAGATTGAGTGAACCTTTGATGCACATGTGATGCCCTGCACAAATTGATGCAGACCCATTCAGTTTTGAGAAAAGGTGAATATGCTATGCAATCAATGCAAACAGCCCTGCCCCCCAACTCACTGTTGGGACTAAACTCTCTTGAACTGCAGTGCAACCTTAAACACAGTTACACCCTTTATTACTATGGCTTGAGGAAGAGGTGATTCTGCTCAGGATCACACTGTTGGTATATTGCAGCCCTGTGTACACCAGAGCTAGTGGATACTAACTTTTGTTAGGTCTTCATGAACAGTAAATCAAAATTCTGCACTATGGTAACCCAAATTATGTGCATTAGGTATATTTGCATATGAGCATTATCTTAATGCACATTTTATTCTCTTTCTGGTAGGCATGGAAAGAGGCCAGATAACAAAGGCCCTAAAGACAGGTTTTCACCACTAGAAATTCTACTCAGCTTCCCAGTCATTTTCAAGACTTCTTAAAATCCCCAAAACCTCCATTTTGCAGATGCTGAATTCTGTGTCTATAGTTCCAAACACTTTATTTGTATGGAATGCAGAATGCTCAGCTTTCAGTATTATGTATTAGGAGCTCTACATGGAGGTCTTCTGATAGAATGCAATTGTAGTTCACTTGAGAGATTTATAAATATTAATCTTGGTAACCCCTACACAGTGAAAAAGCCTATCATTTCCCCATATGCTACCATATAGATTTATTCATGAGATCTTGCACTGCACTGCTATCCATCTCTGAGAAAAGCAACATTTTAATTGGTGGTACAGTGGACAGGCTACGCATTATAATCATGATGGGGAGACGATCAGGGAAAGAGTTTCCATTTGACAGTTGTTTAATGAAGCTGCCATGGTATGCAGTGTGACTTGCACACTTGATTCCCCCTATTCTGCAGGCTGTCCAGTAAAAAAAAAACACCTTAAAATAGCTCATCTATATTGCTTATTCTTTATTATCATCAGAAATTACTATAGCCACTGACACCACAGTAGAAATTCACCCCAAAACTATTTCTGAACTTGTGGAGTATTATGTAAAAAGACTGTCTCAAACCAAATTGTTTTATATATTCTTAGGAGAATATTCCTGCCAGATATCTAATTTTGTGGAAATTTTATAGACTAGACCAGTGTTTCCCAACCTTTTCAACATCACGATACCCTTGACCTCACTTTTCATATCTCACGGTACCCCTGCCATCCCCTCACCTTCCCCTCCCAGTGCCCCTGCTTGCCACTCCCCACACTCCCCACACTGTGTGGGAATTGGCTGCTGATCTTGCAGCAGGCCCTGCCTCCTGGGCCAGCTCCATGTCCTTGCTGGCACCGGTGGGAGACACCACAAAAGTGAGGGGGGCCGGTAGTGTTGCTGCGGTACCCCTGGGACACACTCACAGCACCCCAGGGTACCACAGAACCCTGGTTGGGAATCGTTGGACTAGACCTTTCAAAAGATTCCTCCCATCCCCAAAGTACAGAAAATGTTGTGCATAGACAAAGTATTTTAGCTTCTAGATGTTTGACCACACATCAAAATTATCTAACTGGGATAAAGACTAAAATAGTCAACACTTTATTTAAGGAATGGGCAATACCAAATAAAAAATGAATTACCGGTATATCACCTTGCCATCCAGTCCAATCCCCTGAATGGCTTTCCACTTCAATGCTGTAATCTTGCAAAGAGCCTTCTTCAGAATTGTGTTCCAACAGTCTCAAATCTCCCACAGTGTCATCAGCCACTCTCCTATATTTCTTGTTACTCCCCCTTTCCTACCCCCAGCACCACTAGGCAGTAAACTACTGCCTCTATCTGTCCAAATGACCAGGAGTGCTACTTGGTTCAAAAGCTGAGCCACTAGGGCCCATGCCATACCTATGTGACAGGCCACCCAGCTCTTCTCTAGCCTTTATCACTCCACAATGATGCTGACCAGCCAAATCCCATCCTCAGTGCCAAGTGTTCCACCAGAGGCAGGAGCTACTTTCAGAATTAATAAGCTCACAGAGGCAAGATCTTTTTGAAACAAGAGTGACTTTGATTTAAAAAAAAACATATATAACGGTACATGTAGTATCTTACATCCCTTCTGTTGGAAACTCTTGATGGCAATGCCCACGTTTCATGGTTTATTCCATGGCACTCTATCAAGCACTGGGACTTTGGTGAAACCCCTCTGATTCTTCTACCACCTACCTTTTATGCTAACTTAGCCTGCTGAGTTATGCTTGTCAGGCTTAACAATTAGCAACACCTGATGCTCATGCTCCCCTCTTCTTAGGAGGCTCAGAATGACAACAGCAGCCCTGTTAACAGCTGGAGGCAACAGGTTGAATTAGTAAATAAGGTAATTAGTATATCCATTTCAAGGGCCAGAACGAGAACCACCTGACAACATCTTCTCTAGACCACCTCAAAATTCTTGCACATTTCCACTAAACATTTCCACATTTCCACGCAACCCCTGGGTCATTGCTCACTTATGGGGTGACATCACATCACAATGCTTACTAGGCGGGTTTTGTCTATGGGGTGGTTTGCCACTGCCTTTCCCAGTCATCTATACTTTACCCCCAGCAAGCTGGGGACTCATTTTACTGTGTTGGAAGGATTGAAGGCTGAGTCAACCTTGAGCCGGCTACTTGAAACTGACTTCCACCAGGATCAAACTCAGGCTGTGAGCAGAGCAGTCCTGCAGCTTACCACTCTGTGCCCCCTAACATAGCAACTAATCCCCAAAACTGTGCAGGACATTGCATGTCTTGAAGCTAAACAGAATAAGTCTTCTATTCTTTTATTTGTTGTACAGAAGAGGGAATTTCAGATGGCGTCATTTCTTATCCCGTTATGACAAATTGACCCAAATTATCTTAGTAGGCATATGGTTTCTGTCTGCTATTGCATTTACACACCCTAACTGTGGTAAAAATGTCACATCCCACAGTAATGTGTATAGTCTGCAACTCAGGAAGTGAAGTGTTTAATTGGCACTCTGCTGATGTTCAGAGGTTAACCTAAAACAAAAACTGACCATAGTTTTTCTAACTAGCTTTCAGTCTGCTAGAAAAGGGAGGATGACAATCTGTGTTAATGAGGAGTAACTAGCTTGAAATCAAGACTTTCCTAAATAAAGACTAAAATGATCTGATCTCACAGTCTTAAAGAAGGGAATGGATTTTTTGTTTAATGGCTTGTTTGAAATGCCAGGAATTCCAAGACAGTGTCCTCAGAGTTTCAGAGACTAAAATTTGGCCCCACTGGAGAATGAAGGAGGACTTCAAGAACATGATGAAAATATCAGAACTGCCATCTGGTAACTAACATTATTCTGACTACTTTTTTTGTTCAGCAGATTATTTTTATGTCACCACCAAGTTGCATCTGTTGAATACAGGCAGCAGTTGAAGACCTGGTAAGCAGAGGTGGGATCCAGCAGGTTCCCGAGAGTAGGTTACTAATTATTTGTGTGTGCCAAGAGGGGGTTACTAATTGGTGATTTTGCCATGTGATTTTTGCCTTAGTTACGCCCCTCCTCCGCTCTTCAGTAGTAGCGCGCAGAACTTGAAGCAGTCTAGCAGGAGGTGCACCGGTGTGCATGGCAGCCTGTGCCTGCGTGCATTCCTTTCCCGCCCAAGGACCGGCGCAGTGGCTGCATCCTTGCCACAGCCCCGCCCAGCAATGCCCAGCCATGCCCCTGTCGTGCCCCGCCCAGCCCCATTGGCACTACTCCACTGTTTGAATCCCACCACCATGGGAACCTGTTACTAACATTTTTGGATCCCACCACTGCTGGTAAGCCCCTGGTGGTTGGGGGGTGGGATTGGCAATGCTGCCTTGACCTACCTGTATGCATGTTAACTAGCCTCATCAGACCTCAGAAGTTCAGCAGGATTAGTCCTGGTAAGTATTTTGATGGGAGACCATGAAAGAATACCAGAGGTTGTTATGCATAGGAAGGCAATGGCAAACCACCTCTGTTAGTCACTCCTTGCCTTGAAATCCCTACTGGCTTACCATAAATCGGCTGTGACTTGATGGCACTTTACACATACAAACCAGCTACATAACCTTACTGCTCTCATGCACATTCTTCTTCTAAGAAGTTAGAAGGCAAAGCAGTACCTGAGAACTAGTGATAGTCCTTGATAATGCACCTGTTAGTATATGTGTGCAGTGACAACCTGCTACCTGAAGAAGTAGTTCTCCTATCACATTGTTTGTCTAGGTGGGCTCACAAAGTATACTTGAAAAAAAAACAAATTAGCAATTGAACAAAGCTGATTTACTAAATATGATTAATGCATTTCTGTAGAGTGAAATGTTGTGAGAATAAGTGCAAAGGTAAGAAACTCAATAGGTACTACTACCAACATCTTTCAAGAAAACAGTATGGCAGTCCTGCAGAGGTAGCACCAAAAGATCCCCTTACCTGGGGAAAGAAATAGGCAAACTGCAGTTGACTCCACCAGCAGCACACAGGAGTCTGGACAAGACCAGAAGATTTTAACGACTAATATTCAAATGAAATCAGAGCTTGCTTTTTGGGGCTTATGGCTAGTTTGAAAAAAAAAAAGATATAGAGTTTTGTTTTAGATATATGACATCAGCAGCAAAAATATGGTAGCTTTGAAGGGTGGACTATATGGCATTATACTCCGCCAAGCTCCTTCCCCTTCCCAAATTCAGCCCTCCTGAGGCTCTGACCGAAATTTCCAGGAATTTCCCAATCTAAAGTTGGCAACCCCAGCATGAGAGCCGCACCAGGCTATAGAGGCCAGGTGGGAGGAGTCAAAGGGGTTGGACAGTAGAAAAGGGGAAAAGGGCCACAGCAGGGAGGAAACAGGAAGAGATAGGAGTGAAAGTAGAAGCAGGGGAGAAGAGAAGGTAGCACTAAACAAGGGCATCCAGGAGGGCTGAATAGAACTTGTGTGAGGAAAAAACTACAGGGAGCTGTAACTGGTGATTGTCAAATAATGGTGTTGGCACAGACTTTTCTGCCAAGCAGTGAGCCTGTGTCACTATAGAGGGCTTTTAATATTCTTTTCCCCCAATAGGGATCACACATAATCACTACATCTTTGCCCAGTCCTTGCAAAATCTTAAAGAGACAATTGAGATGCTTGAGCAAATTTATAACTCCTGTCATGGGGTAGAAGAGCGAGTTTATTAAACCAAAAGAGAACACTTGTGTACATATTAAACAGTTAATATGTTGCTATTGAATTGAATTGAAACCTTTAATGGCATTGAAAAATATATGCAATAGGCTTGGAGAATATAAAAATTAAGATCATTAAATAGAACGATCTTTTCAAAAAGAAAGGATTAAAAGTTTTGTGTAGTGAAAAATTGGGAATGTGGTAATGTCAGGCCTGCGCCATTCCAGGAGTGGCACTTTACATGTTTACACCCCAGCCACAGATGGCCCAGCCATTATCATTGCTCAAGGCTACGGAGGCCTCCCCCTGCTTGCAAAGTAACTAGTTCAATAGAGCTTAGCCAGTTCACCCTTATCTGCCTTCCTGAAGGAGTGAACTGTCTGCCCAAACAATACTGCTGTTCCCACTATCCTTTCACATGCTGATATTATGGGAATGCGAGGGTGTGTGTGTGTGTGGGGGGGGGGGACTCCAGGGGTTGAACTAAACTGTAAAGGTATATACCAGGGGTCAGAGAGCCAAACCCCCAGTTTCGGCTATCTGAGCCTGGAAATGGCACAGTTCCAATAAAGCTCTTGAAAATCTTCCTGAGTCTTGTTGATGACTGGAATAACAGACCTTTACAGGTAACAACGACACACAGAAATCTGGTCATAGGTTCCAATATTGAGACAGAGTTGCTATCTAACAAAAACAGAGTTTTGGCAGCATCCGCAATGCTGTCTAGGCCAGACAAAAGGGGTTCAAGTAAGTTTTTCAGCACAGAGTTGTAATTTCTCCAATCCAAGGGTACGAATATGTTGCTGTTAAGGTTCCTCAAAATAACCTTCCAAATGTTTCATTGAGGAGAAAAATTCCCAGTCATCTGTATTCAGACATGGAAAACTGTACAGCCCTTGATGACTACTTTCTCTACTAACTTTACAAGTAAAAGATTGCCCATCAAAGCAGAAGTAGAAGGGACATGGAAGGAAAATTCAGGACCTGAAGAAGATCCTCATCTGGATCCTCACAGTTATATAATTTATGTCCTGTTAATACAACCCTTCATTCAGAAAACAGATCAATTCTCATTCACGGTGAACTTCTTCCATACTCTTTCTTTATTTCTATTTGCCCAGTGAAAGCCAACTCCCCTGCACAGACATTTCAGCATTTATAATACCTTTAAAGTTTTTTTTGTCATCAGCATAAATGGTCTTGCAAATGACAGGACTGTCAACTGTAGCAGATTCTGGCCTAGTCACTATGAGGGGAAAATTCATAATACAGATGGAGACAATTGGAGTATTTATCGGTCCTCCCACTTATTGTGCCCTGTAAATTACTTCTGTACTTCTGAAAGCATTCAAAGCATTGGAAAGTCTAAATGAGTTAGCAAAGAAAATGCAGTTTATTATATTGCTAAGAAGAAAAATGAGTCACATATTCCTTTTGCAAAGCTTTACTTTTCTCGGGAACAAAAAAGGGACTATACGGAATGCTTTTTTGAATGACAAAAGAAGAAGAAAAACTTATATAGCTCTCTCTCCTGTCCTTTTATTTGGGAAAAATGATATACCAAATTCTGATCCAAAATAAATAAAACAATCTGTGACAACTCCAAGATGACAAACATCAGAAGCTTAACATACCATCAGAATGAGCACACTTTCACTCTCTTTATCATAAATATTAGCAATGTTGGGTTCTGGCAGTTTTCTTTAGAGAGGAAGTTTCCACTGTGGAGAAGGTGCTGCTCAGAAGGTGCTGCTCAGAGCTGCTATTAATCTGAGGTAGGAAAGGGTGCTATGAACAAGTGCACCTGTAAGCCCGGCTGCCAGAAATCAGCAATAATAATTACAACATTTGGATAACCATGGCTGCTGTTTTCAGGAATTTCAACAGTATGTGAATACAACCACTGAAATAGTTAATAAGTCTCTTATTATCATATATGTTTATTTAAACCATTTCCAGGCTAACTTTCCCAGATATTTGAATATTCCTCATGAAGAAAGAGTTTGCTGTTGCCAACTTAAAGAACCTAAAACTACTGTGCATATCCTCTTGCGCTGTCCATTGCAAACTTAGCTGAATTCTCAATTGATTTATCTCCTTCTGCAGGCCCTAACAAGACTGGATGATTGAAGTATTAAATTTCTTTTAGCTGATTGTAATCCTGAGGTTACTGCAAAAGTAGAGGAATTTTTAGAAATTGTGTCTTCAAAAAGAGCTTTTCAGAATTAGTGTGAAATTAATTAATTGATTTTATGGCAATAAAATTATCTTTTTTAAAAAGGCCAGTAGATGTTTTGATTGTGTGATGCTGGCTTTCCACTCAATCAGGATTTACAAGGCAGCAATCACAATAACATTAAAACATTTAAACAACTAAAATACAGATAAAATATAAAAGCAAACTAAAATACATAAACAACATTAAAAGGAAGTCCAGTAACAATTCATGTGTCTATACCAGATAAAAGACTTCATCTTTTTGTGAAAGACACTGATAGACAGAGGTAGACTTGTCTCCCTGGGGAGGCAGTTCCAAAATTTTGGTGCTGTGACAGCCCTGAGGAGGTCCTTTCTCAGATGCTATCCATCTGGCCTCAGATGACAAGGACAACTGAAACAAGCCTCTGAGGAGGACTAGACTGCGTGAGTTCGTTGGTATGGGTAAGGTGATCCTGAATATTCAAACTGAAAATGACAATGGCTGCCTAAACAGAGTTATGCCTTTTGAAGTCTATCAATGTCACAGGTTTAGAAAGTGTCACTCTCCTTTAGATGACCCTGTAAGGTGTCATGCCCCCACAGAGCCTTTGTTTATTTCCCCTTTAGTTTCCCCACAGTTAGCATGGGTTTAGCTATGTTTTGTACAGTATTCAGTGGGAGGGAACCGAATTTGGTTCTGTCCCTTTAAGAACCCCTAGGGCTGGTGTTCTACGGCAGTTATTACCCAGCAACCTGTCTGATTTGGCAGTTAGGGGCCAACGGAAGCTGGGTGACAGGAGCAGTTAGGTGCCAACGGAAGCTGGGTGACAGCAACAAGTTAGACAGTCCAAGATGTTATAGACTCTCAGTATTTAAGTTAAACAGTCAAAGATTTTATAGATTCACAGTATAGATGTTATAGTCTCACAGTGTTTACAATAAATTCCAGACTCCAGAAAGTTTCTGCAACAAAGTAACCTTTATTTAGTTAGACCCAGGAGGAGTCAGGGTCTGTCAACATTGTTACAATTAAAGCTTTAAGTATTGAATTGTTAACTGAGTCAGTGAGTCTTACATTCTGCTTTGGCCGGGTGCAGGCACCTAAACAACCACCTGGGGAGCAGAACAGTCTAACTTGAATGTTTCCAGTTTCCAAAAGGCCGAATTGAAAGTTTCAGTCGGTGAGAAGCAAGGCAGGGAGCCTTTGCAGTAAAGGAACAAAGAAAGTCTGCCTCGCAACAGTAAGAGATTGGTTCCTATAAGCCCTAAAGAAGCTGGGCATAGGAAAGTTGAAGTCTTCTTTGCTACCGTGTTTCCCCGAATATAAGGCATACCCATGAAATAAGACATAGTAGAGGTTTTGCTGAAGTGATCAATATAAGGCACCCCCCGAAAATAAGGCGCCACGGAACAGAACACCAGAGCAGGAAGCTGTGGAGCGGCCCCTGGAGGAAGTGCACCAGCAACAGCAACGTTTGGCTTTTTACCCCGCCTTTCTTTCCCATAGAAAGAAACCTCGGGCCACCGAGGAAAGAGCAGCTTCTTTGTGCACGTTGGGAAAGGTCGTCGTGCCTCTTTTCTCCCTCTCGCCTTCTACTTGAAAGCCACCTTGAGTCTCCTTACAGGAGAGAAAGGTGGTTTATTAATCCAAACTCCTCCTCTTCTTCTAGTAAGTTAAAAAAACCCTCCTACTATTTTGAGACGCTGCTGCCCGCCCCCAGAGCTAGCTGGCCGAGCAGCAAGTGGGCATTTAAACCTGCGCCCGAGGGCCAGTCCAGCCTCTGTTTCTGGCTGGTGGGGCTCGCCGGCGGCAGCGATGGCAGCGCCCAGGCACAGGAGCAAGTGGGCTGCTGCTGCCTTCCTCTCCCCCTCCCCACGCCTGCAAGGCTCGGGCTCACCTTGGGGCCTCGGCCGCTGCCCCCTCCGCCACCCTTGCTGCCTCTCCCGCCGCTGCTCCTGCCCCTATCTCCCCAGGAGGGATGATGACAGGGACGCCTGTTGTGCTGAGGGAGGTCGTCGAGGCGGTGGTCAGGAGCTTCACCAAGCACACGCAGGGCTCCTTCTTCCTCCTCTTGTTTACCAGCCCGCTTCTCCACCACCTCCTCCTCCTTCCCCCACACCCTGCAAGTTTGCAAAAAGACCCCAAAGTTGCAGCCTTTCCTTGCACCCCCCACAACGGCCCGGGGGTTGCAACTTGCAAGCATCGCCCTGCGGTTTGCAAGCAGCGCTGGAAGGATCGTGGGTATTGCTCCCTCCCATTTTTTTTGCAAGGGATGCCTGGAGATGCAAAACTGCGAACTTGCCCCCGGGCCTGGGCACATTTGGGTTGGTTGGAAAGACTGGCCCAGGCCGGGGTTTGTTTTGGCAATGGGTCCCTCCCCACTCGGTCGGGCGCGCGGCTTGCAAGGCGCACCGGGTCGGTTTCTGCATGCACGGCTGAAGTGGGGAAGGGGGACCAAACAGCTCCCTAGCGGTGCTGGATTCTGCAGCGCTTTTGCACCGCTGCTTAGGCCAGTAGGGAGAATTAGCGTACTTTTAGGCCCCGTTGGAAGAAGCAAAGAGTGACTTTTGAGGTTTAGGGTGTGGTTGTTCATGCAGGAGATGGAAAGGGGCGGACGGGATTCCCCTCTCAGGACTTAGCAGCCCTAACCTGCAGCTCACTTCAGAGCCCAGCAACAGCTCAGCCCAAGCCCCTCGAGTCTTCCAAGAGAGGAGGAAGGGTCACTGGGCTGTCAAGAAAGCGGGCGGGATGAGACGAGGAGGCTGGCGGCGTGCAGCCAGTCCGGCCGGAGGGGACAGCTTGGGGGCAAGCAGGAGGCGCTGGGGTGGAGGAAGGAGAGTGAACGGAGCAGGGAGAAAGTCAGAAGGAAAGAGAAAGAGAACGGAGCAGAGAGGGAGCCAAAACAGAAGAGAGAGAAATGCAAGGGGGAGAGAGAGAAGACGAAGCAAGACAGGGAGAGAACAGAGAGAAACTGCAAGAAAGGGCTACCAGGAAGGGAAGGGGGAATTGGAAGCCCTGAGAGTCAGAAGGAGGGGAAAAGAGGAGGGTATCTAGGGAAGAGGCAAACCCTGGGTGGTGCCTCTTCAACAACTCCCGGGACATCCTGCAGTCTGGAAGACAGGTGGGACAGCAATCACTCTGTGGCTAACAGCCTTATTGAATGACAGACTCCCTAAAACCGGGGTCTCAGACAGGGACAAGACCACCCCAGATAGGGAAGGAGGGAAGGCACAAATTCTTGATAGGATTCACATTTTGTCTAGTTATGCTGGTTTGTGATGACAACTACTGTACAGTATATAATAAATGTTCATTTTTTTGTTCAACAATAAATGTGAATTCTTCTTCATGGAAAAATAAGACATCCCCTGAAAATAAGACATAGCGCATCTTTGTGAGCAAAAATTAATATAAGACACTGTCTTATATTCGGGGAAACAGGGTAGGAGCACTGGCAGAAGAGAGAGATTGGTTCCTATAAGCCCTAAAGAAGCTGGGCATAGGAAAGTTGAAGTCTTCTTTGCTAGGAGCACTGGCAGAAGAGAGAGATTGGTTCCTATAAGCCCTAAAGAAGCTGGGCATAGGAAAGTTGAAGTCTTCTTTGCTAGGAGCACCGGCAATGCAAGAAAGAGAAGAAACTCACTCAGAGCCAACAAGCTCTATTTCACAAAGCAATGCTAGAAACAAAAAGCCCACTACCAAAATGTTAGCATCTTTGCAAGATCAGGTGAATGTATTGCAGCTCAAATGCTCTAAGGTGTGGCAAGACCTCCTAGCTATTTATCAATCTGGAAAATGCCTTGTACAAGAAGAAGAAATATTAAGTTGTAAAGAGACCTTACAACAACGGTACCTTTTATGGAAAGGTCAGCTAGGAGATACGATTTCCCTCCTAGAGCGTATGAATACATCAGAAGCCTTGAATATCAAGACAAAGATGGAGAAGGATCAGAGAGAAAAGGCAAACTTCTTTAACAACATTATGTGTGGTTTATCCAGCAAGTTTCAGGGATTGCAAGCAAGTCAACAATCAGAGATCCAGCACGCGCAAGAAGAACAATCCACCAAACCAACTGTAGACACTGCATCCCCACGCAGAGAAATAGGAAGAGGAATGTCACCTCACATTCCAAGAAAGGTTACACCTGAAGTGCCAAGCAAGTGTGGCAGTAAATCTGCAACTAAAACCTCATCTTCCCACACATCCCACAGAACAAGAAGCACTAAGTCAGGCTCAAATTATAGCAGTGCCTCTTGTCGTTCCCAAAGAGTGGCTATGGAAATGAAGATCCATAGAAGCTGATGCAGCGGCGGCTGCAAAACAAGTAGATTTCTTAAAACGAAAAGAAGAAATCATTGAAGAACAAGCTCACTTGAGAGCCCAGGAAGCAGCTCGTCAGGCCCAGTTGAAAGCTCAGGAAGAGGCTCGACAAGCAAAAGTAGAAGCAGCCTTGTCAACACTAAAACAAAGAGCAAAGGCAGAAAAGCTGATAACGAGAGCTCAAGTTTTGGAGCAAGGCCTTAAAGAGAGTTTATTTACCTTCCGCTCTGAGGAAATAGAGGAAGAAGACCCTATGATGAAGGTATCTTCCTATTTAATCCAACAGTCATCCAACTTTGGAGAAGTGACTGCTGATTCGGAAGAATTCAGAGTGACAGAACATCTGGCAGCTGCAGAATCAGCAGAACTAATGTCCCAGATGTCCAGAGTGCAGCAATCCATGGTCCAGTTCCAACCACAGCATAGCATGGTTGCGCCAGTAGTGGTGAGTCAGCAGACAGTACCACAAAATGAGCTGCCCCAAGCAATCAACAAGCAAAGTCAGTTAGCAAATGAACAGAATGAGGGGAGGAAAACCTTCACAAATCCAGTTGGGATGCCCAATTTGGACTCTACAGTTTTTAGACAGGAGCAGAAGTCTCCTGAAGACACAGTTGTACCTGGAGTATCAGCTTCACAGTTATACTCTACTCCGCATCATCAGGCAACAAATCCCATTATGCAACCTGACATCCCAAATTTGTCAGATGTTTTGAAAGCTACCCTTTCCAGAAATCCTAGAAGAGATTTAGCAGACAGAGGCATTCCTTTAGATGACCCTGTAAGGCACAAAGTAGAATAAAATACCTTCAAACAAAATTATATGCATCAGTCTAAAACATCTAGATACTCCCTGTGACAGAATGTCTTGCTGATCCATGGGGGCCACTCCTTGGCAGCCATCCTGGGTTTTTGCCCCATGGCAGGCCTCTCTCTTGAGCCTGTCCAACTCCTGGAGGGTTTTCTTACTTCTGTCTGGTATTTCTGTTGGCATCAGCTGGCCAGTTAAAGTATCACCCACTAAGAAGATCAGCATTTTCAACACTCCATCCATGTTGCCATTTACAGGCTATAGTACCCAGTACCCACTTCTCCTGCTTTCACTCTGGCTAGCCTCCACAGGGATGACTTAGTGCACTTGTGTACTGGGGATCTAGTGATCTCTTGTTGATCACCTGCTTGCCTTTCCCTCACTCCCTTTTAGCAATGTGTTCAAGTGGGGCTTGTCATGGTGAGAAGAACAAACTTCCAGCATTCAAATTAATAGAAAATTTAGTAAAAAGAAAATGTCCACACATGTACTCAGCACACAGATAAGGTTACTAAGTAAAGCTGAATACATCTAACTCATGCTTTGTTATTCTAGGGTTTATTCTAGGGTTTATATCTTTCTACCAGTCATCCATTACCTTGAATCTTCTTCCAGGCTGCCTGCCCTTTGTTAGCTCCATGTGGTAATAACAACCATTAAGATGGAGCCCAAATCAGTCGAAGTGCACTCCCCCACCCTTGTGTTCAAGGAATTTAATTTGTCTCTCTCTCCCTACTCCCCCTGAATTCATCTTTCTCTTTCTTTCCTTATCAAGAAGAGATACTTTCTAGGATTTTGCATCTCTAAATTTCTGGCTGGGTTTGAGATAGCCTTTTGATTGTTCTCTGCTAGCTGGAACCATTTGTACAACTGGGACTTAATTATTGTGAGCTTCCAAGAGCCATCCATGGAATAGCAGAGCATGAGAGCAATTTAACCTGTCTGCTGTTTCTTGTCCTTGTGCCAGCAGAGGAACTTCTTAAAATGAATATGGGAGGTTTTGTTGCCCTCAGACTCTTAATAATGTGCTATAGTCCAAGTGAAGGGCATTTTTCCACATCCCTTTTTGCCTAGACAGACTGCCTTTATAGCTTTCTGGGATAATTTTGTTTTACAGCTTTGCCAAAAAGCCAGGAGGTTAAAAGCATTCCTGACAAGGAAAGTTCCTGGTGTCCATTGGATGAGTTTAAACCCAATGTAATCATTGTGGCCTGGATCTAAGCCAATTCACCCCTGTGGTTCGGCTGTTCTACAAGCATGGAGAAGCCACTGAAAGGCCTCAGCCTGGGCAGTTTCAGAATACACTTTGGAAATGAATTCAATGACCAACTGATGAGTGGAATTGCAAGAGAATACATAGAATGTCAGTTTAGAGCCGTGTTACTTCTACTAACTTAAAGCAATACTTCGGTCCTTTATGCACAACACAAATAAGACATCATGGGGAAGTCTTAAATTTAAAAAAGTGTTTGCTCTTTTTTGTCTGGACAGCACTGACAAATAAAATATGTGATGAGAAAGTGGGTTTTTTCTCCCACCCGATCTGCAAGCTGTCATTTTCAGTTTCTCCACAGCTCAGGCCGCCATTTTCTGCTGCAGGGATTAACTGTGCCTCCCACCATTCGCTGAGTTGTTCCCAGCGCTGTTTCCTCTACTTGCATCACAAGTGGCTGCTATTTCAGCTTGTAAAGTACCCTAACAAATTAAATTTTCCCTGGCAATGACTTGCACGTATTGTTTTTTCCATTTTTTTTTTGTTTTCAATTCAGTGAAATATTTTTAAAGTTATGAAGAGGCGATATGAGAATTACTGATTGTCCTATTGTGTCTTCATAGCTTTGAAGAGAATTAATTTAAAAAATAGGAAAAAATGACATGTGCACATCACTGGCCGGGAAAACTATCTTGTACTTTACAAACTGAAATAATGGCCCCCTGTGATGCAAGCAGAGGACACAGCTTTGGGAACAACTCCGTTAATGGTGGGTGACACAGTTAATCCCTGCAGCAGAAAATGGCAGGTGCAAACTGCAGAGAAACTGAAAGTGATAGTTTTAAAGTCAGGCAGAAAAAATAAGTCATTTCCTGCTTTCTGCATAGCAAGCTGGAAACATCTTCGACCCATCTTGGGGAAAAAGATCACTAGTTTAGAGTTTTCAAAATAATTCAGGTTGAGCAGAAATAAAACACCCTGAGGACATCTTGGGGAAAAGCTGTGCTCCCCAAAACATTTATTTTTACGTCCTCAAGACATTTTATTTGTGTTACGCAGAAAATTCCTTAGATGTTATAAAAGGCTGCCCTAATAGCTTGAGGCTTTGGAATTTTCATCAGACAGTGAATATTATCTTGAGATTTGCCAGAGCTTCATGGCAAATTAAAATGCAATCAAATGTTGTTTTTTCCCCCAGTGTCATAAACACACTTGGATGATCACCATTTTCTGTGAATTTTGTGACTGGTCTGTGGAATTTGGCTTCTGTCGAATAGCATTAAGCTTGCTTTCTGGATCTGATCCAGTGAGAATCTGTGCTGCTGTCACTATAAATCACTCGAATGTTATGAAAGAATTGCTGCAAGTCTGACTCCATGAACAAGACAAAATGGAGAAATCTTATCAGCAGGACCCCACTTCCAGATGACAAGTCAGAATGAAAACGAGTATTCTAATCCTCACATAATTAATCATTTCCCATTTAACCTGGAGTTCTTTAATACCCAACTGTCCTTTCCCACTATTCCTGTGAGGTATTTGTGTTTCCTATACTCACATATAAGTATTTTTAATCCCGCTGGTCCCTAATCACATTGCAATTGCTGATTATTTGTATATAAGAAGCACAAGTCAATTAATCACTCCTACTTCTTTCAGATTCATGACCAGCAGCTAACATGTATGTGCAAAGAATGATAAATCTCACAAACCATTTTTTAAAAATGCAAACTGGGTTTGTTGGGAGAAGCACGGCACAGATTTAAATACGGTTGCACCTCGACACACTGTGGCCATCTTTTAAACCATCATGCTTTTGTAATATTATAAGCAGACAGACCTGCAGAATTTAAGTAGTTAAACTTTACCTGGCATCAGAGGCGTTCCTCCCATTGGGCAAAGTGGACAGTTGCCCAGGGCGCCACCTTGTGGTGGGCGACAAAATTGCAGGTTCGTTTGTGGGGGGATTTTGTATTTTCAGTGTTTTTTCCATTTTTGGCCTGCAGGGAACGCATATTTTAGGCTAGCAGCACCAAAATTTCAGAGATTTTTTGGGAGACTCTTCTGATGATATGATCCAGGTTTGGTGAGGTTTGGTTTAGGGAGTCAAAAGTTATGGACTCCCAAAGGGAGTGCCCCATCCCCCATTGTTTCCAATGGGAGCTAATAGGAGATGGAGGCTACACCTTTGAGGGTCCATAACTTTGAACCCCCTGGACCAAACTTCACCAAACCCGGGTAGTATCATCATTAGTGTATCATGAAGATACTCTGAAATTTTGGTGCTGCTATCTTAATAATTGCACCCCTGACAACAGGCACTCCCTAAATTCCCCCCCAGATTGCATCTCTTTAAATCCAATTCCACTTCCCCGCCAATGCTTGTTTTCTTTTCTTTCTTTATTCCCCTCCTCAATGCCTAATAAAGCTGTTGTTGTTGTTGTTGTTGTTAATCTAACTCTTCAGCATGGATTTGGGGTAAAGGGGAGAATCTGAGGTCCCCAGTTTTAACATTTAAAGGGATGCTGTTTCGGGTGGGGGAGAATCCACCCCAAAATAGCATCACTTTCAATGTTGTTTAAACTGGGGACCCCAGATTCTTACTTTCAGGTGGATTTAAAAGGAGAATCTGGGCTCCCTAGTTTAAACACCATTGAAAATGATGCTGTTTGGGGGGTGGATTCCAGGGCCCCTCACTTGTTTAAACTAGGGAGCCCAGATTCTCCTTTTAAATCCACCTTAAAGGGAGAATCTGGGGTCCCCACTTTAAATAACATTGAAAGTGATGCTGTTTCCCCCAATTGGGGGGACTGGATACAACACCATAAAATGTTTTCATAGCAGTAATAAAGCATTTTGAAAATGTTTTCCAAAAATTATTTCTGCTGTGTGGCATGGCCCATTGCTGTGTTCAGATTTGTGAGTTGGGGGATGTTCTATAATGTGATGGTGACTTTGAAACGACCTGGTGGAAAAAAATCATTGTTTGGTCATGGTGGGGGAGGGTGGCCGCCCATGGCAGGGCATCAAACTCAGGTTTTGCTCAGGGCTCCAGTTTGCCTAGGTACGCCTCTGCCTGGCATGGAAATATAGTGATAGTGTGGGGAGGAACGGTTCATTTTTTAAATTGTTGCATGCTTGACAGATATTACTCTGAGAAGAACAGGATCAATAAAAATGATGTGAATCTTACAGAGAATACAACAATCTACAGTTTAGTTCAGACACCCCTAAGAGTGGAGAACTGAGAGGATCCAAGGAGATTGTGTGTAAAGTCACCTTCAAGCCACATCCATTTTATAGCAACTCGGGGGGGGGGGGGAATTCAAGGCCAGCAACTAAACAGAGATGGTTTTGCCATTGCCTTCCTCTGCAGTGTTGTCCTTGGGGTCTCCCTTCCAAGTACCAACCCACTTTAGCTTCAGAGATGTCACAAGATCAGGCTATATTATACCATTCCACGACCCCCCAAAGGAGATTAGATTTCAGTTAAAGCCACAGGATTAATTGCTTTCCAGCTTCTGCCGCATGGCTTCTGGGACTAACTCAGGCCCATCCTGTGAGATTTCCCTTATCCTGCGCCTTTCAAAAAATGATAAAATTGGCAGCTCTTTTTAAAAAACTGCACCGCTCCCACTCCCATGCAAACACTGTGGGAGACAGACCGGTTTATTTTTCCCACCTCGCTGTTTACAGCCAACCAGAACATCAGAAAAACGGGACAGTTTGAACATGTGCAGCAATGTTGTCAAGGAAAATGAAACTAAACCGGGGGCTATGCAAGTTCTTCCTCCCAGCCTGAATGTGCTGATGGGCTGCAGTGTGAAACCGAGATAGAAACATTCTGGTATGTATGATCCCAGTGCCCCCCCCAGAATATACTGGCCGTGGGGAAAATGCCACAGAGAAGCAGACAGACACTCGCAGTTGGGTACATTACCTTGGCAGTGCAGGGTCTCTCTCTGGGGATCTCACGTATGGCATCATATCTGCTGTTTTGTACAAAGGAAGCTGGGAATCACCCTGGGCTGAGGTTGCTGTCAGGGTGGGGTGAGGCGAAACCAGCAGATGCCGCCCAAGTAGGGGCGGAAATGGAAAGGAAGCCATGCCTGGCAAGGGCTGGCATCACCGGAGAAAGGAGGAGCGGACCGAGACTTTAAAGAGGCTCACCCTCCTTTGTGCCAGCCATGTGCTGTGCTGCGATTTGCCCGCTCACCTCTCCCTACTTTTCTTAATTATTAATGCATGCTTATTTTGTCATACGTTGGCGGTTTGGCGCATGGGTATTGATCTGGAAGGACAAGGGGAAGGGAGCTAGGGAGCGAGGCCTTCCCCTTGGGAACGGCAACAGCGGCAAGAGGCAACCACCCTGCCAAACAGGGCCAAGGGGGAACACCTCTTGCCAGGAGTGTCCGCCCGGCAGAGACCCAGTTGAGCAAAGCTTGGGTATGGGGCGTCCTCCCGGCGGAGCTTCAGCACGTTACCCGCATGACCAGATCCAGACCCATGCTTAGCCTCATGCTTCTGCTCAATAAAATGGCTATGGCCAATTTGTTACTCCAGCAATGGAGTGGTATGTGTTATTGGTAAAGGGTTCGCACAAAAGGGGTCCACCCTCAGACAGCAACTGCCTCCACCCAACTCTACTTGTACATTTGTAAATAAGGGAAATACTGCAAAAATGAAAAGTGTGTATTCTTCTCCGTAAAAAGGATCCACTCCAGGAAAGTTTTGTACTTTGGAACTTCTCATTGCTTGGGGATGTAGTGTGTGCATGACAATATTATCACATGAGTAAAAGAATATGTAATTGTTAAAAAAAGATATTGGCAGGAAACACAGGGCCCATTCATTGTAACCTTGTCTGCTGATAGAGGATTCTTCAGTAGCATTTGGTAAATTCAGACCAGTCATTGATCCACTAGAAGGAAACTAGCATGTTATTACTAAAAGCAATGCATTTTAATTTTTATTAATTTTCTAATGGTCTAACTTGGAGCAAAATTCTGATCCTGAAAGAATTCAGACATTTATTGTGTCACACAGCAATAGTTAGCATTTATATAGTTATTTAGAGAGTTCAAAACATTACATAAACTGTATTGTCGAAGGCTTTCACGGCCGGAATCACTGGAGTGCTGTGTGGTTTCCAGGCTTTATGGCCATGTTCTAGCAGCATTCTGTTCTGACGTTTCACCTGCATCTGTGGCTGTCATCTTCAGAGGATCTGATGTAGGAAAGGAAAGCAAGTGGAGTATATATACTGTGAGGTCAATAGGTGAGGCCATCTGAATAGAAGTAGCTTGGCATGTGAGTCACAATGAAGATAGCAAGGTCAATAGGTGAATGCATCTGAATGCCAGGTTACTTCTATGTTCCACTGGCTTTCCTTTCCTACATCAGATCCTCTGAAGATGCCAGCCACAGATGCAGGCTAAACGTCAGGAGAGAATGCTGCTAGAACACAGCCATACAGCCCGGATACCACACAGCACTCCATTACATAAACTTGCTGTTATCTTTATAGCAAACCTGTAAAGTGTATTAAGTATTCTGATCTTCAAAATGAGAGAGAGAGAGAGACAGAGAGAGAGAGAGACAGAGACTCTTGCTTAAAGCTACTTACCAGTAGTATGTTCACTGGAGAAGATACAAAAGTTAGAAAGTCCTGATTCGTAACTATTTTATGGATGTGTCCTTTCACTTTTGAAATTATTTAATTCACCAGCTTACTGAGAGCTATTCTGTTTCATTAGCTGCATGTCAGATTTGGTGTTCAGCAATCAGAGAATGCATGGAAAATCTGAACAATGGCATCTAATGGAAGATGCACTGGATTCAGTCCAACTAGGTCACAGGAGAAAGAGTTAATGTTGCTGGGAGTAGAACTCAATATTTGCTAACCTTGCAAGCCACTATTTGCTGTTGTCAAGCATTACATTGGCATAGTAGCATTATTCCCCCCCTATTTCTCCTGGATATTTTCCCCCCCATTGTCATGTTTTCCAGCCACTGTGAATCAGATACACATTTGCAGGAGGAGGCTGACTTCAATAACTTCTATACAACTTTGTGTAACCTTTTAAATAACCAGGTTGGGAAAACATAAAAGTTAGAATATGTAGGTGAAAATCAGATTAGAATTTGAAACTCACCTACATGCTCAGTATTACTGAAATGTTATTGAGAACATGGCATGGTATACTGGAGAGATTTTGACTACTGTTGACAGGTGCACCTATTCAGGAATGCATGTACATTTGACATACCTCAAGCCAGAGCCAAAAGTAGGAATGCCCCAGGCTGTAATCACTGTCATGGCTCACTGAAATGAGATTCAGAGAGGAGCTCAGACATCCAGTCCCAGCCCACGAAAGCTAAATGTAACTTTGAAACTTGAGCCACCTGCCTGTAATTCCCAATACTGGAGCCATTCCAAGCATCTACTCTGGCTGAACTACTCATTGATTACAGCATCAAGAGGATACTGAAGGGAGATTGATATTTGCTTTAATCAATACTATGTCTGAATAATTCTGAATTTTTTTATTTTACGCTTTAAAAATATTTGGTATATATTTTAAAAGGAAATTTTATAGCTAATGTCTATAACATTCAAAAGCTCCTGAGTATACCCAAAGCGAACCCTAAATAAAAAAAACCTTCCTACTTTTTCTGTTTTGTACACATATCAAAGGGACCTAACTTTTTGGGTGATCAAAGGAGACCTTTTGTCACATTTTCATCAGTAGAAAAGCTGTTTGGATCCACGCCACGGAGATCTGCTTCTAAATATACTTGCTTAGGATTGCAGTGTTTCTGTCAACTAAATAAAGATTGGGTTTAGGATTGAGATTCCCAAAGTGGGTGGTGCTGCCCCCCACCCCCCCGGCTGGTGGAAACATTAAGGGGGATGGTGGGGAATTTTGGGGCAGTATGGGTGGTGCAGGGATTTCTGGACCTCCTGGTGGGAAAAAGGTATTCCATCCTGTTGGCTAATGAGTTTTAGAGGAAAAACAACAGCACCCTCCTTGCAGCCTGATGTTGAGAGCAGAGGCGTAGCTCCAAGGGATTGGGGGGGCACGCTCCCCTGTGGGGGTGTGGTGAGGGAATTCAGGGGTGTGGCAGGGGCATTCTGGGTGTGGGGTGGGGTGTTCCGGGGTGGGGGCATTCCGGGGTGGGGGCAGAGGACGCACCAGTGCACCAGGCACTTTTCTCCCTTGCTACGTCTCTGGTTGAGAGGCTGATATCCCTGCACCAGGCACATCCATCCCAATAAGACATAATGGGTGTGATGCAAACATACCCTTTCATATTGCTAAAACAGCTCAATAAATTGGCTAAATTTTACTAGATCATGTTTTATTTGTGAAATGCATGCATGTGTTTAGAGTGTTAGAAATTGTTTTGAATTTGCAGTAGATCTAATACCTAGAAAGAGGTATGTGTTCATATGTGTATGGTGGGGATCTGGCTGGGGAGGCAAGGGAGCAGTAGCCCGAAGAAGTTTGGGAACAGAAAGACAATTCATATCATGAAAGAAACAAATGAAATGGAACAAAGAAATATGACTACAGAATGACACACCACCCTACTACCATCATTCCACGCCCCATCTTGGTTGAAAGTGGCAAGGATTTCTTGCTGTGTTGGGTACAGTTAAAACTGACAAATATTCGAATCACTGGTTTGCCCACACATTCCACTTTTTTCCATTAGCCACACTACTAGTGGTAATATCCTGCACGTGATATCGTGCTACATTAAAAAAGGAAACACCACTGAGTATGGGTAAAATGCCTTTTCGATGGACTGCAAGTCAGCCCATATGCTGAAATTTCAACTTGCTGGGGCAGTGTAGAGTTCCTAGAACAGGGGGTGCAATGTGACGCTCTTGACACTTTTTCTGATGCCCACTAAGTGCTTTTAGAAGGTGGAAGGACCAGGTGGGACTTTTGCACAGCAGAACTTCTAATAGGCCATTGGGGATCTGATTGGTTGCGCAGAGTTCATTGTATGACATTGTGACTGAAGAAAATAATTTTATATAATATATTCATTTTAAAAGGCATCCTGTTAAACATCCTGTTAAACTAAGGCTGTTTCCGCACGGGCGGAATACAGCGACCCAGGGACGCTAAAAACAGCCACATTGCAGTAGCAGCGGCCTCGCAACCCCCCAGCGGTGTGAAGCCGCTGTTTCCGAACCTCGCTCCCTGAGCGAGGTATTTCGGAAACAGCGGCTTCCAACCGCTGCTGTGCAAACCCTGGAAGGTGCCATCCCCCCCCCTTTCCAGAACCCCTACCTTGTCTCCTGGCTTCCGGCTTGTCGCAGAGGCCAGGGGACACGCCCCCCTGGTCTGCAACTCCAGAGCCGTTGCCAGGAGACAAGGTAGGCATTCGGCGACGGCTCAGCCTGTGCGAATAGGGGCGGGGGCACCAATAGAACAGTGCGAATAGGGGCAGGGGCACCAATAGAACAGTAAATGTAACGAAACGTGAACAGGAACAAAAATGACACACATCTCTACTAATTTAGAAAAACAAATGCCTTGCTTTCATAATTGCATGAAAAAAGGGGAACGTTTTATTTGTAAAGTGTATATATATGGTTTGTACTTAAGGAAAATTCTTCTCTGTTTGGAAAACGCTTCTCAAGGCTTAAGTTAATGGATTACATTAATGCTATATATTCTGGCAGACACCTGCTACAGTCTCACACCAGATGGCATTAGTAAAAAGTCAGAATGGTGGCACGTGCACTTACTGGGTCCAAACAGGGCTGAAACTTACCCCTGTTTCTTACATGGTGAATGAAGCATATTGATTTCCACCCACAGGTTTGGCACAGTGAAATTATTTTCTAGATGGCTGGATATGACGAGGCTGCAGCGTGCCATCACTTGTAAAGATATTCCAGGATGTGATGAGCTGTCATATCTTCACATGCTGGAACATTCAGCTGAACACTTAACAAGGTCAAAATTCCATAGTAATACATATGTCTTCTTATCTGGGTCTGACTCTGAATATTACCAAAAACTCTGACCTACACTTGGCGCTAGCTCATGCCCGCTGTAGCACATCCTTTGTATTCTGTCTCTTAAGAATTCCCAGTGGTAATCCCTACCCTGATCTACCTCCCCTCCTTGCCTGCTTTCCTAAGATATAAGCCATCCAGAGGCTGGGAGATCAGTGTGTTTGTGATGGGCTTGAACCTACTTTTAGGGAATTTTAGGCCCTTGCCCTGTGACCCTGAGTAATGTGCTGCCACCATCTGTACTAGCAGTGGTGGAAAGTGCTGCTAGTTACAGGTGGCTTATGGTGACCCTATACAGTTTTCAAGACACGAGATGTTTGAAGGTGGTTTGCATTGCCTGCCTCCACATAGAATGATTGAGTTCTAAGAGAACTGTGACTGGCCCATGGTCACCCAGCAGGGTTCATGTGAAGGAGTGAGGAATTGATCCTCATTCTTCAGATTGGAGTCTGCCACTCTTAACCACTATATACTGTCTTCTGAACTAGCTTCTCATTAAAACTCCCTTTCTGTGACCCAGCTCACTGAAAGCATTGTGTGTATATTGTGGAGAAAGTGGAAGACATTGAAAGTGGAGAACATAATTTCCTTCAAGATTGCTGCTTTCTCATCTGGCATTTCTGGCTTTCTAGGGTTTGGTTTAAATTTGTTCACATTTAACCACAGCATCCAGGTAGCAACTCAAGACCTCTACAGCATCACTAAGAGATTTGGACAAAGATATGTGTAGCTGTAGATTGCATATTGGTGACCATGAACCCAAAACTATGAATGAAATGGCTTAAGCACTTTGCATAAAGATTGAAGAGCATGAGAGATAGGATTGCTCCCTGTGGGATCCAAAAGGATAGGTCCCATACTGATAAGAACTGGCCTCCAGTGGTAATTCTTTGGGTCTGATCTGTGAGGAGTGATTTGAACCAATTCAGTGCACAACCCCTGATGCCTACTTCTTCCTCAAGGAATCTCAACAGTGTGGTATAGGCTGTTGTGTCAAAGGCACCTGCAGGAGGAACAGGGAGGCCTGACCTTTTTCAACATTTAGAATAAGGTCATATTTACATTTAGATGCAGAAAATGCAAAGTTCTACCCATGAGTGTGGCTGAGTCCTGCAGTTTGTGTGAATTTATCCTTTCAGGTTCATTATTTAAGGATGTGAACCTCTACTGAACCCTAGTTTGTTTGGTTCTAGATTCCCTAAAGTCTTCTGAGTCCCATAGCAATGCTAAATAGATTTAGGCTGCCAAATGATTTGCTAAGACCAGCCGTGAAAGGAGGAAGCCTACAACTCCAGACAAGCATAAAAGATAGTAAAGCAATCTTTAAAAAGAGACTAGCTTGCACCTTAGAAGCCAAACATTATTTTACTTGGATTCCTACTGGCACAGGGGTTGCCTAAATGAAAGGGTTATCTAATTGCAGTGAAGCAGTCCAGACACTGGCGTAATGCCCATTGGGCAAGGTGGGCAGCTGCCCAGGGCATCACCTTGTGGGGGGCATCAAAATCCTGGGTTCGTTTTGGGGTATTTTAGTGGTTTTCCATTTGTGGCCTGCAGGGGGCGCAGTTTTTAGGCTGGCGGCACCAAATTTTCAGCGTATCATCAGGAGACTGTCCTTATGCTACCCCCCAAGTTTGGTGAGGTTTGCTTCAGGGAGTCCAAAGTTATGGACTCCCAAAGGGGGTGCCCCTATCCCCCATTGTTTCCAATGGGAGCTAATAGGAGATGGGGGCTACAGTTTTGAGGGTCCATAACTTTGGCCCCCCTGAACCAAACTGCACCAAACTTGGGGGGTATCATTAGGGCAGTCTCCTGATGAGACCCTGAAAGTTTTGAGACTGTGCCTTCAGAAATGTGCCTCCCACAGCCTGCAACCCCCATTGACAGCAATTCAGAAAACTCAATGCAGAACAAAGATTCTTGGGCAAATTTCTAGGATGTTCCTGCAGGGGGTGCATTTTTGGATGTATTGGCACCAAAATTTCAGGGTATCATCAGGAGATGATGGCACCCCCCAAGTTTGGTGCAGTTTGGTTCAGGGGGGCCAAAGTTATGGACCCTCAAAACTGTAGCCCCCATCTCCTATTAGCTCCCATTGGAAACAATGGGGGATAGGGGCACCCCCTTTGGGAGTCCATAACTTTGGACTCCTTGAATCAAACCTCACCAAACCTGGGGAGTAGCATAAGGACCGTCTCCTGATGATATGCTGAAATGTTGGTGCTGATATGTCCAAAAATGACCCCCTGCAGGCACCAATGTCCTGGTGCAAAAAAAAAATTGGTCGTGGTGGAGTGGCCACCCATGGGGGGGGGGCATCCAACTCAGGTTTTGCCCAGGGCTACAGTTTGCCCAGGGCTGCCTCGTTACGCCCCTGAGTCCAGATTTTTGCCATATTTTTACACAGGGAATGTAGCTGACACAATGCATTTCATGTTGTGTAGGTGTTCTCTTCTTTCAAATGTGCCTGTCTGTAATTGTCACCTTACTGAAATAATGTAACAGTGGAAGGAGGGAAAAATCTCCTTATTAAATACTATTACAGGTCTACTGTATTTGTTTAACTCTCCATGTACAATTTCATCTTTTAAGCTTTTAGGACAATTTAGATATTTTCTGCTGCATTTCTCTTCAGTTTGGTATAGTTTAAATCTCCATAAGGTATAAGATGCAGCATAATGGACCAGTGAGCTGCTCTTTATATCATCTCTCCCTCTACTCCTAGAATTTGTTAAGAGGTCTATCAACCTGCAGGATGGGGGAGGAGGGCCTAAAGAAGCTTTCTCTAGTCTGTATGTGGTGAATAGGGTACAAGGAAAAATGTTGGGAGCTGATGTGTGGCCCTGAAGTGTGGCCCCACTCCAGATACCTGAGTTGCAGGCAGCCAAGTGTCTTAATTGTCCTTCAAGGTTACTTTTTTGTTAGCTAATACATTAGCCCGCAGGGAAAGGGAACCGCAAGAACATAAGATCCAGGGACATAGGAATAGATTTTTTATGGGGGGGTTCAGGGGATGGGGCCAGGCCGGGGGGGGGGGGGTTCAGGGGGGCGGGGCCAGGCCCACTCTGAAACAGCATCACTTTCAATGTTTAAACTGGGGACCTCAGATTCTCCCTTTAAATCCATGCCGAAGGGGGTGGATTTAAAAGGAGAATCTGACAGGGGCTGATGGAAATTGTAGTTCAGGGGCTGATGGACAGGGGCTGATGGAAATTGTAGTTCATGAACATCTGGAGAGCTGCAGGTTGCAGACTCCTGATTTAAAGGAACCAAATGTTCTGTTAAACTAGATGACTCACGCAAAATGAAGAGCATTTTACCAAGATATAAAAGATAAATGAAATGAACTGTTCCCGTTACTGTTCAAAAAACAGTACAACTGCCTACAGGTTTCATTAATTTATTTAGGTGTTGATTGATTCCACCAAGCAATGTACCTGGTCTATCCAAATGATTAGGGTTTGTTTTCTCTTCTGGCAATGTAAAATGTATATATTTGCACATCACTGTGATGAGCGATGGTTACCATGCACCAGCCATAGTAACTGCTTTAAAGCTTAAAAGTTCGATCAAACCACTTAACATACAGTAGCTCTGTGACTTGAAATTCAAGAAGTCATTCCAGCATCCAAAAAGTACTGATGAAGAAGCTCTTCTGTTTCCAAAACAACACTTCAATAGGCCATGAATATTTCTCCACACATAATTTAAAGTTGAGAGAATACACGAAGAGTAGAACAACATACACTTCAACAAATAATAAAGTTGTCCAGAATACAAGAAAAATCAATAAAAGACAAACATAATTTCTTTTTTCCCTTCTCATAAAATGTCAACAAGCAGTGTGCAGTAAACTCTTCTCTCTTTATTCCTGTGCCTCTGATCAGGACATTATCTATTGAATTGTTATGAAATATATATTACCTCTAGGGAAACTTTATTCTAGATCGCATTTCTTTTTCTGCAAATTTTGTTGGGGAACAGGGCGGGAAGGTACCCATCACTCAGGAAAACCCATTTTTAATATTTTTATTCCTTCTATATATCCATAACACATTTCAAAGTTCAAACACTGATCTGCTAGCTAGACTGATGAATACTCCCTGAGGCTACTTCTGAACTCAGCTGCCTAGAATGCAAGTCTTGCTGTTTCCTGTCTCAAAATTCTGAATCATGAAAAAAGAAACTCCAGTAAAGTTAGGGTTATCATTTATATTCTTTCTTCCTTTCACATAATTCAATGCTGTGAACATAAGGCTCATGGGAAGTTTGGAACCTAGCTTCCAACCAGACCGCGACTTGCTTAGTTTCCATAGTTTGCATAAGGTTATGTTGACTGCTGTTTACAATGTTATATTTATAGCACCCAGTTTATTGCCTGTTATGCTGCTATGTTTATGAGTTATATCCATGATGTTTTGTGATGATATTTATGATGTTATGTTTGATCCAATATTTATTGATGCCCTGTTTATTGATGGTTGTTGTATGGTGTCATGATTATTGCTGTTATTATGTTGTTGTGCACCGCCCTGAGCCTCTCAGGGGAGGGCGGTATATAAATTAAAAATACAATACAATACCACATGCTCCAGAAGTTGCTAATAGCCCAATCCTCTGGGGGGGGGGGAGGCCAAAGAGGTGGCACGGGGCCACACCAGCGCGTTTGCCCCCTCCGGCGGCATAAGACATACCCTCACCAGAGGAAGAAGAAGAAGAGTTTGGATTTATATCCCCCCTTTCTCTCCTGCAGGAGACTCAAAGGGGTTTACAATCTCCTTGTCCTTCCCCCCTCAAAACAAACACCCTGTGAGGTAGGTGGGGCTGAGAAAGCTCCGAAAAGCTGTGACAGAACCTTCTTTGGTGAAGAAGCATTTGTGCATGATATGCAACCAAGTGTCCAATTAAAAAACACTTTGATACTGAAGCAAGTACATTTGTGACCTGGAACCCTTCGGTCTTCATTTGGTATGCCTAAGATTATTTGGATGTTGGATCAACACTAATTCCTAGAAAAGGGAGGAGTAAAGGAAGTTGCTAAGTAGCCGAGTTCTTATTCCACAGCATTAACTCAGTTGCTTTTCTAACTTTTCTGGTTGTGTCTCCTGCTTCACATGGGATAAATTTCCAAACATTTAATTGTATTTAGATTTTTAATCTTATTCTTCCTACTAAAGCTCAGGGGAAGTTTTGAAGAGGTACAATTGTACTGAAAGTATGTCTTGACATACACCTAAAGGATTCTTCTGCCCACCCAGTGTCCAAAGACATTGCTTCCTGAGAGACCATTATGGAGAAATGGTTAGATAGTAGTGTCATAACCTGTCTCTTAGAGCTGTCATAACCTGTCTCAAGATAGGAAGAAGAGTTGGTTTTTATACTTCACTTTTCTCTACTGTAAGGTGTCACTAAGTGGCTTACAATTACCTTCACCTCCCCCAGAAAAGGTGTTTTGGAGCTGGTGGGACTGAAAGAGTTCTGAGAGAACTGTGACTGGTCCCACATCACCCAGCAGGCTTCATGTGGAGAAGTGGGAAAAGAAACCAAATTCTCCAAATTACACTCCACCACTCTTAACCATGACACCATATTGGCTCTCTCAAGATCCTGGAGCTTTTAAGAGGACCTGTCTGGTCTTATTCTGGTCTAATGCTAGGAACTCAGCTAAAACCCCAATTTGTTAAATGTTGTGCTAAGAACAATTAAGAGAAATGGAAGCAAAGGAGATTTGGTTAGTTACTTTGGGTTTATGCTGACTGGGTAGTGATCATGTATTCTCTATGGCTCTTGAAGGTACAAGTGAAAGGAATGCATCTGCAAAACTGTTGGACCAGCTATCCTGCAAGAGAGGAAGCAGCTGAATATGAAGGCTGAGTTTCTTTTCTCCACTCCCTGCAAGTAATTAAACCTGGGTATATCTTAAGGTGACCAGATTGTCACCTTTGTAAACCGGAGGTTCCCGAGGCGGGCGAAGCCCACGTGTCTTGTGCTCAAACAGCAGCAGGAAGCGCGCCACTGCCTTCTGGGGTGCTTCCCGGTTTTCCCCCGCCCTGTCACAGGGCTGGGAGGCCGGGGAAGAACCCCAGAAGAGCAATGCTTTATCCCTAAACGGTCATGTCTTGAGCAGGAGCTGCTTACACTACTGCCTTCTGGGAAGGCGCTCCAGAGGAAGGCAGTGCGGCAGCCTCCCAAAAATCGGGACGGTTCAAAAAACCCGCGGGACAAATTGTTTTAAGGTGGGACTGTCCCGCCAAAAGCGGGACGTCTGGTCACCATAGTATATCTATGTCTGACAAAATACACCCATGCATTTACAAATTTCTTTACCTTGCAGTCTGACCAATAGTCTGGTGAACATTTGCCTACTGTGACCATAGACAAGAAAAGGATATGTACTGAACCAACACCCTGGTGCCTGTTGGGTACATACCTTTATACTAGGGTTACTAACTCGGGCTTGGAAAATTCCTATAGATTTAGGGGCAGTGCTTGAGGCATGTAGAGTTTGGGGAGGAGAGAGTGTTCAATGGAAAGTATGATGTCATAGAGTCCACCTTTGTCAATCCTCCCTATATGGAGGAAAATCATGGCCAGATCAGGCTACCTTAGGGAATAAAAAATAAGAAGAAATTTAATTTGGATTAGTTAGAACTCACTTAACAAACAGGGTGTGTTTTATGGGATTTTGATCAACAGCTTTCTAAATATACACCTTTACCTCAGCTACTTTTCTGCCCTCAAGGGAAAGAATACAGGAGAATGGCACACCTGAATGTTATTTCTAGCTTGGGCCTTTAGCCCTTTGACCCAACCCAAACTTTACCACACATAGAACAGCATCTGGTATTTGTTGTCGCCTTCAGCACAGTACAATCCAGAAAGATAGCATCCCTCAGGTTGTTCAGGGTTCTGGCAACTTCTCTAATCAACAAAGTCATCTTTCCCCCCCCCCCCCTTTTTTTTCTTTTTTGGCGTGTGGTCCTAAATTAATGTTTATTCTATTATGGGTCTCTCTTGCACCTTATAGATGCCTATAGCATCAAGATGCAAGAAAATAAGTTAAAGACATACATGTCTCAATTAATATATGAACAATAAAAAACCTGGATACAACAAACACCTTTAACACCCTCAAAGCCATATGTAACAATAACATTGCTTGAAAATAGCCAGAGCAAAGTCTACCTAAAGCTTAGCGGACTTTCTAGCACCCAGCTAATTTAAGACAGAAATTCTGAAGAAGAAAACTATGAAAAGTGACAGTGGATTTTAATTCTAATTACGACTCTGTAGATATCATTTAAATCAATCAAATATATTCCCCAAAGGCAACATGAACCAATTCATTTAAATAAACACAGCTTGCATAGAGATGCCTTAATTTGCTGTGTGTTTGAGGGACAGTCAGCATCTGGAAAGTGGAATCAAATATTCTAGTTGCTCAAAGTCAGCAAGCCAGCTTGATCCAAGAAGGACTGTTATTAAGGACTGTAGGAGTTCTAGTGGGCTCATTTTAATCTGTTGCTGCAAAAACGTTTCCTTGACTGATATTTCTGTAGCTCTCTCCTTGAGATGGATAGTGGCATATAGGAGGAATCCTTCTTATTACTAATTCAAGCCCTGACATGGAAAGGAATTATTCTGAAAAGCTCAATCCTACTCTGCTATTTCCCAAGTTCTCCCATGGTGGAGGCTCATGGATCTTGCTTTAGAATTATTTGGGGAGTATACCAGTCTCATGTGAATCCCACTTCTGTTACATCAGAAGCTGATAGAAACACAAATATGATTTACTATAACGCTTTTCCCACCCTCTTCTAATGAACCATATTTTGGTAGTATTGAGTCCATTATTGGATAACCATTTTAAGTCACTCCAAATTTCTGCTAAACCAGCAGAGTTGTGGGGCACCTTGAAGATTAAGGGAACAACCAGAGGCTCTGCAAAATCTTCCTTGGTGGTCTCCCATCCGAGTACCGAGCCAGCTTATCTTCTGAGATCTGATGAGATTGAGCCATACTATACCATTCCACATCTTTGGACACATTAGAAGCAAGCTGCACAGCCATAGAGTTAGGCTGCTTGGAACAGTTTACCAGCTTCATTAGAACTGCTCAGTCTAAGCTACAGCTCAGCCAAGTTTCCTTCAGAAGCCCTCTCTAAGATCACCCACAAACTGTGGCCCCTTTTCACAACTGTTTGCAAGTGGATTTTGCTATTCCGCACAGCTTCAAAGAGCACTGAAAGCAGTTTGAAAGTGCATTATTCTGCATGTGCGGAATGAGCCTATGTGATCAGCAGCAGCTCTTCTGGCCTCCATTTTAGTAATCTCTAGTTTTTCCCTAGACTTCTATAGCTCTTCCAGTTGACGCTGCTATAAGACCAACTCCTGGATTCATTCTGGAGTACATCAAAAAAAATTATTTATTTTATTTTTATTTTATTGAATTTGTATCCTGCCCAATCCCAACCAGGTTCGGGCTTGGGATGGTTTACAATGAATAAAACTTATAATAAATTAATCTCACTAAAACCTAATCATTGATGGTGACAAAAACAATAATGTCCTCTGTAGCCTATAGTATACATTTTTCTACCTCAGCAGATCTCTTGTTTTCCGAGGGTCGGGGAAACAAAATGCAAAGGGGGACGGTACATCATTACTAGGTAATAATCCATCATTTGTAGTTATCATTTGGGAGGCCAGTAAAATGGTAAGATGGACAGTGGGTGGCCTCAACCAAAAGCCTGGTGGAACATCTCTGTCTTACAGACCCTGAGGGACTGTTTGAGGTCCTGCATAGCCCTGGTGGAACAGAGAGTTCTACGAGGCTGGAGCCATGGCCAAAAAAGCCCTGACTCTGGTTGAGGCCAACCTCACATCCTTGGGACCCAGGATCACCAGTATATTCTTGTTGGAGGACTTGAGTGTCCTCCTTGGGCAATATGGGGAACTGCAGTTTTGAAGATATAAGTTTCTTGTTCCCTCGAATTATAACTGATATCCAGATTACAGAGATCCATTCATGTGGAGAAAATGGCTGCTTTGAAGGATATACTCTGTTGCATTAGATTCTGCCGATGTCTCTCCCTCCCACAACCTTTGCCCTCCTCAGGCTCCATTTCCAAATTTTCAGGAAATTCTGCAACCCAGAGGTATTTGATTAATCTGACCTTGGGATGAGCACTTGGTAGGCTTTCTCTGTGCAAGTCTTCTATGAGAAATAAGGAGTCTGTTGTTCTTATGTTATGAATCATTGCATTAAATGGGATTTTACAAAGGACTTCCTCCTACCTTCTGCTTTTGGTAACTAAGAGCAACATTTGATATAATTCTCCACTTGCTTACAATTTTTCAAGTCTTCTGTGTAAGTAGAAACTGGGATATTTTATAATTTTTTTATTTAAAAAAAGCTTATTGAATTCAATGAATTACAGATAGTCTAAAATGACTCCATCTTGAGAGCCAGCATAGTGTAGTGTTTAAGAGCAGTGCACTCTGGGAAACCATGTTTGATTCCCCATTTCACCACATAAGTAAACAGGTGAACTGGATTTGTTTCCCGCCTCTACACAAGAAGTCTACTGGGTGATCTTGGGCTGGTTGTATTTTTTCAGAACTCTCTCAGCCCTACCTACCTACCTACCTACCTACCTACCTACCTACCTACCTACCTACCTACCTACCTACCTACCTACCTACCTACCTACCTACCTACCTACTCACAAAGTGTCTGTTGTGGGAAGAGGAAGGGAAAGGAGTTTGTAAGCCACCTTGAGTCTCCTTACAGGGGAGAAAAGTGAGTTTAAACCCCAAACTCTCTTCTTCTTCTCTTTTCACAACTTTCTTAATTTTTTGGAATGTTATTCCATAGTTATACCCTATTCCAGGAAATCAGGAAACACTAGAATACATATTATTTTTAACTGAAGATCTTCCTTTCAACTTTAGGATTTTGTTTTCTAAAATTTTTGTATTCTAAAACTTGTGACAGCAGTTATAGTTATCCTGTGTTTTCTTCCCCAGCCTAAGCTGTAGTTTTATTAAAATATGTCTGCTTTCTGCCTCTTAAGTATGTTGGCTAACTTTAAAGTCAATAGATGGCACTCTGCCCTTGAATGAACAAGTTGTGACCTGTAGTCATCATTGTTTGCCTTCAGTTTTGGGAAGTTCTTTCTTTTTCCATGATATTTTAAAGCAAGTTTCACAACATGAAAGAAAGTCACCTTTCCATCAGCAACGTATCACTTCTCCATGCTGCTAAAGCAGAACAGAAAACAAGAGACAACTTTAAAAACAAATAACCTTTTAATCAGAGTGGATTATTAATCTGAATTACAAAATACATACATGGAGAATGCAAAAAGTGGTGAGTGAAAACTATGCATGTGATCCTGTGATACTTTCAGGAACCAACTTGTGGCTAAGAAGAGTTGTGAATGTACCTTATTGTTTCTGAGCCTCACAAGAGATAAAAGGATCTTCTAGAGCTGCCTGAAATAATCTGCCTGCCTCCTGCCTATAAAGTCTGAACTTTCTGTATGGGAGAAACTACACAAATATGTATCTCCACCAGTTGTTGGATTCCACTCCATGAAAGTGTAGAGTTGCTGTTTTGTTTTTCTTTAAATAAATTGCATCCACATAAATACCCAACTTCCCCACCCACCTTTAGAGTCTGGATTTAAGTAAATAAATACCTGATGTAATTCCATTGGAATGTAAATCAAACTGACCCTCTTTGGCAATTCCCAAGTGCCAAATACTAAAGGCCATTTGTGTGGAGTTGTTGGAGTGTGTGCCCTTTTCAGTAGCAGTAATTGTAGTAGGCTGACCTGACAGCAAAATGACCATATTATAGCTCTATCTGCACCACAAACAAATAATTCCTTTTCTCCTGGTAACCCTGAGAATTGTAATTCTGTGAGGGGGAGCTAGAAATCGTAAACAGAGAATAGAAGAAATCAGTGCCAATAGCCTGAAATAAAATGGATATATGTTTCTAGAATATATCTACCTTTAGTGGTCGAAGTGTTGTATGTGAAGGCAACGAACAGTCAAGGCACAAATAGTAGTAGACCAAGAACATTCTCAGAGAATATTGTTTTTATTAGAAATTTGAAGAAGTTCCAATTTGAAAAAAATAATGGGGCTTTGAAAAAGAGCTCTGAATTAAAAGGAGATTAGACAAATACATTGAGGACAGGTCATCAGTAGCCATAGTGACTGAAGGCAGTGGTGGGATTCAAATAATTCAACAACCGGTTCCAATGGTGGGATTCAAATAATTTAACAACTGGTTTTTACAAGCATCGTTTTAACAACCAGTTCTGCCGAAGTGGTGCGAACCTGCTGAATCCCACCACTGACTGAACGGGACATCAACATTCAGAGGCAGTAAACCCCTGTGAAGTCAGGAGACAGCATCAGGAAAATGCCTCAGCCTCTATGCTCCATAGTATCTGGCTAACCACTATGTGGGACAAGATGCTAGACTAGATGGATCACTAGTGTGATCCAGCAGGGCTCTTCTTATGTTCTTAATTCTTCTTTAGAATTTGTTTGATAATGAAAAGAGTTAAAGAATTCAGAAACAATTTCAGGATTACCCCAGTTCAAATGTGAGATCTTCAGGTTGTGGCCTCAATCAAGCTAATCTCTTCCTTGTCGCAAGCATCCTGTGCCTGAAGACAGACTTGCAGTTTCAGCCCAAGATGAGTGCTTTCCAAATTCTCCAGCAACTTGAAGTTTCACCAGAATTTGCTTTCCAAAAGATGTACCAATGAGCTCCAGATTGGCCAAGCAGAGAGCTGGTCCCGCCTTGTGGCAGAAGAAGAATTGTATGCAGTACAAATTGGGTAACCACCCTGGGGCACCATTTGGAAGGTGGAGGGTTAACCTTCAGACCAAGCCTGGGGCCTTGGTTGGTCATGAACCTGGGACAAGAAGCTCTTGAGTGATGTCATTATCCTTGGCCCATCGACCATGTGGCTAGGGGGACAGGAAGCGGCACACCTCCTCAAGTAAATAAGGGGTAGTCTGATTCTTCTGCATCCTACCAATTGCCATACTACAAATGGGTTTGAATAGAATTTGGCCTGTGGTGTGGTAGATCCCTTTGATCAATGAAAATAAATAATTGAATAAATTTGACCCATTTTATTTCCCAACTGAGATGTTTGCTCTTATTCTGGCAAGCACCTTTTGCTTTGTGAATGATGGTTAAAGTTCTTGAAAATAGACTTGTAATTTCAGTCCAAGATGAGCCTTTTCCAAATTCTGCCACTTGAAATTTCAACAGAACTTGCTTCTCAAAAGACATATCAATAAGGATCCAAATGGTACATAAATATCTAATTAGCTGTCCTCCTTTGTGATGTTTCTCAAGCAAACGTTTTCCAGTGAAATTATCATTGTAATAGATGGGTATTGATGTTCCAATTGTTGTGCCTTTGAGGCCAGATCAAGGGTCCCACTGTGGAATTTCTGAGATCTACAAGTTTCCTACATCTGTTAATGGCATTTCATCACTTTGAGATAAGTCTTAGTGATTATTGTTTGTCTCTCCCTGTTGCCCATTTGATTACCGTATATACTCGCGTATAAGTCGACCAGCATATAAGTCGAGGCACCTAATTTTACCACAAAAAACTGGGAAAACTTATTGACTCGCATATAAGTCGAGGGTGGGAAAGGCAGCAGCTGCTGGTAAATTTCAAAAATAAAAATAGATGCCAATAAAATTACATCAATTGAGGCATCAGTCGGTTAAATGTTTTTGAATATTTATTTCAAAGAAAAACAGTAAACTGGCTCTGTAAGTGGAAAAGAGGGTCAACAAGAACAATATGGTATCAACAATAACTTTAAAAGTACAAAAACCTTAGCTCAACCAGCAACCAAGCTAAAACACAGGAGTTAAAATCCTCCAAAACTGGATTCCTCATCATCATCTGTATGCCCAAATGTAACCCAACTTAGATTTTAAGAGGGATATTATCAGAAATGGAAAATCTACTATTAGTTTCCATTGTAAACAATGGGGGATGGGGCATCCCCTTTGGGGGTCAATAACTTTGGATCCCCTGACCCAAACTTCACCGAACCTGGCTGGTATCATAAAGAGACTCTCCTGATGAGACCAGCCAGGTTTGGTGAAGTTTGGTTCAGAGGGTCCAACGTTATGGACCCTCAAAAGGGTAGCCCCATCTACTAATAGCTCCCATTGAAAACAATGGGGAATGGGGGCACCTCATTTGGGGGTCCATAACTTTGGACCCCCTGAACCAAACATTACCAAACTTGGCTGGTATCATCAGGAGTGTCTTCTGAGGGTACCCTGAAATTCTGGTGCCTCTAGCATAAAAACTGTGCCCCCTGCTGGCCGGCAAAGTAAAAACACACAATTTTTTTTAATGACCCGCATATAAGTCGAGGGGAGCTTTTTCAGCATTAAAAATGTGCTGAAAAATTCGACTTATACATGAGTATATACGGTAAATGTTTTTTTTCAAACACCAAAGGAGCCCTACTGGAGGGGTGCACTGTCCCCCAGTTAGCAGCAGTTCTTTTCTTTCCTGCGTCTAGCACATTGACACATTGCACTGTAACTTCTATGCTACATTTTAATATATTTTATGCATCATCTACTAATGTGTTCCTGACAAGACATAGTGTTATTATTTAGCTTGTTACATCGTAATAAGTCTGTGGGTTGTGGTTGGCATTATTCCTCAATTCTGTAGCTAGTCGGTTCTGACTACAGAGTGAAAGGGCTGTCACTGGGCCTCTTTCGTTCTTGCCTTCCTTCAGGTTTACAAATAGAAGCTGACTGAGCAGAACTGCTGCCAGCTTGAGCTTTCCATACTTTAAGTTATATGATACATGACCCTCTCCTTCCTTTCCTATTCCTCAGCATATTTCTGCCTCATCGTCTTTGGAGCTTCCTCGTCATCTTCTCTGGCAGCCTCAACCTAATTAAATATTGAGAACTTCCCATGGCACTGGTTTTGGAGCCAGGTTCTTCTTACACAGTTCTTGTGCGTTTTGACCCTGGGCATAATGTTTCATTGTTAGTGTTTTTATCCCAGTAAGATTAGAATTATTTACATGCGATGGGCATGATTCAGTGTGGGAGTTAAATGCTGCCTTTTCTGTGGAGATTTTCAACAAGAGATGGTGTATTTATTTAGTGCTAAGCAATCTTTGTGAAAAATGACAATTTGTTTAAATAAGCAAATGAGCTACAGAACAAAGGCCCTTGAAAGCTGGCTTTCCTCACTAGCTGGATAAGGGACTGTGTGGGACAGAGGCTTCTGCATTTATATTTGGATCCGCATCCTAGCTTCTGAGGTTGTGCGCTGCTAACCCTTAAAGAGCATAGGAGACTTGGGCCATTTTTGCACAGTCAAAATATCCCAGGGTGAGCATGGAAAATATCCCTGTGCAGTTGGGAATTCTGTGCAGCTCCTGAAGCTGCCCAGGGTCTGCCCCAGTGTTGCCCGGCGATATTTACCTGTGCCCAGGATTTTCAAAAATTGCCAGTTTGGAGGTTCTTTTTAAAAATCCCAGTGGAACCCTGCTTGTGCCTGCTACTGTGCAAAAACCAATCAGGAGCAGGACCAGTTTATTTTTCCCGCCTAGCCACCTGATCTCCCCACTTGATGTCCATTCAAGCTGCCGCTGGGCAAACTCACAGGTGCTTGCAGTTCCCACTCAAAAGCAACAGGCAATCAGAACAATCACTTGGTCTATTTTCCTCAGTAGAAGCTTTGTTTTAAATCAATTAGCAGACCTATTAATTAGTTTTCTTGCTCTGACAGCAAAATCTTATTTCAAACCACTAAAAACACAGATCAGTTTCTTAGATTCCCACAGCACATACACAGAAACACCAATCGGGAGCAGACCAAGTTTATTTTTCCCGCCTAGCCTTCTGATCTCCCCGCCTGACGTCCATTCAAGCTGCCACTCAAAAACAACAGATCTGCAGATTGCTGCCTGGTCAACTCCATCCATGCTAATGAAGCATTAGTAAATTGATGTGAATTCAAGGAACAAGGCAGTTGTGTGAAGAGTGGTGTTAAGAGTTGCTTTTTTGTTGGCCAGCCCATATCCACCAACTCTGTAAGTGAGCTTGCTGCTTTCCCATGTGAGACGGCACAAAAGCCACAAGGATCAAAAAAGAATAAAAACGGTTGCACTTACCTGTAACTGTGGTTCATTGAGTGGTCTTCTGTCCAGGCTCACATTCCTCCATCTTTTTCATGCTGTGGGCTGCTCACTCAGAGGGCCTGTATCCAGTGGTGGGATTCAGCAGGTTTGCACCGCTTCGGCAGAACCGGTTGTTAAAATGGTGCTTGTAAACAACCAGTTGTTAAATTATTTGAATCCCACCACCGGAACTGGTTGTTAAATTATTTGAATGCCACCACTGTCTGTATCCATCCACAGAACTGAGGGGCAAGTGCAGTCCCTGAGTCTAGCATGTGCCCATTTGGGTGAGAAAAGTTACCTCAAATGGTGGGAACCTGTCCCTTTTAGAGTGGAGGAATTAGTGAGAGAAGAATCTTGGCTTATCAAAAGGTCGGGCAAGCTCAATAACTTTGTTTTTCTGTGTATACTAAGGTCAGCATTTGCAAGAGTTTAAAATTTATTTGGGGATTATTTATTTAGGGATTATTTAGCACACAATAATCAAAGCAGTAGAACATACACAAAGTCATATTTAAGCAGTGTTGAGAGGACAGATTGGGAATAGATGAAGGGAATTGGGGAGTAAGGGTTATAATCACCTGATCTTGGAGTGAAAAGGTCCAATGAACAGAGCTGACCAGTGCTAACTCTGGTAGAAGAAATAACAACACAGAGAGATTGAACACTGGGTGAAGACAGTTTTCAAAGGCAACCCCTTTTAAAATGGCATTAGAATAATCTAAGATATTGTAATTAGAGTACAGATTGTTGCTTTTGGAGAATGGTCAATAGTTGGTTTATTACCTGAAGGTGTTAAAAGGCACTATGTGTCACAGAGGATATATAGGCCTCTAGCTGTTGAAGTTCTGGGCTTCAACGTGTTCTCTTTTTCTGAAGCAATTGGAGACCAATTAGTCTTTTCATTTGTATCTGATGAACTTTGACTATGGAAATCTCTTACCAGAAAATCTTGTTGGTCTACACTACTACTACTACTACTACTACTACGATAACATCTGCTGTTTTAGTGCTGAACAACAAAGCTACTCTTTGAAATCAGTTTAATTTCTGTCTTTTTTCCATTTTTTTTTGTTCTGATTAAGCTTGTTAAATGTCTTTAGGTTTTGCCATCTTACTCTAAAAGCAAGACTCTACGTTTGGTACATTTTGTTTTGATGGCATCCACCCATGGAGTAATGAATTATTTCTTATGAAAGCCATCACAAAGATATAATACTTGAGGAATTTCTTTTGGTTTAGTGATATTTATTTTTCCAAACATTTTGTTTGAGAGAAAACGAGATGGCTATCTGTCATTTCCTTATTTTTCTGCAGGAAAGCTAAGAGTTGTTGACTTCCTCTCCCCTCCCTTCCTTCCTTCTTTCTGAAGGTACAGAACTCATCTGAAGGGGGGGGGGGAAGAGAACGAAGTGATTGTTCCTGTTCTCTTTCTTAAGTTATTTGGAACACTGTCCCTCTTCGTTTTTGTAATTCACTGCAGTTGCTGCACAAGAAGCGACAGAGGTTGCCAATTAGGGAGCAGGTATAGACCTTGGTCAACCGTCATTCCAGTGTCAGCAGCTGGTAAGTTTATCTTCCAAGCATACTAAATATAACATAAGAAACTTGAAGAAAATGTGATATATTCCACTATTAGGTACATTCTGATTTTGTAGATGCTTCAGCAAGCGATTTGTGATGTAAGAAAGAGGAAGGTTGATCATATTTACAAAAGTGAAATGTTAAGAATTCTTGGTATGCATTTATGATTGCCAGAGTCTGTTAATTTGAGAGATTATACTCTGTTCCAGGACGTCACATCTGTTTAAAACACAACCCATAGCCTTACTCCTGAGTTCTATGGCTCCATAGATATAATGGAATTATTGCATAGCACCAAAATATTTTTCACTTCTGAAAGTCCGAACTGGCAAATCTAATACAAATACCTGCTCCAGTTGTCTGAAACTTAAAGTTTTGGGAACACTAGGAAACTAGATGAGATTTGTGTTCTGAATCCCCCAGTTACTTTGGGGAGCCCACAAAGGTATACATGTTCAGGGTCTGACTTGCCACATTTGGTATGGAAGAAATATTACTGCAGTTCAGGTTTGTGTGCATTTTTGTATGTGCAGGGAGATGTGTGCATGCCTTCGGCAAATATAATATGATTTTGTTCACCTGCTCATGATATTTGAATTCATTTCTGGATAAAGGGCTATTCCCAATCGTGGTCTGAACTCTGTAGGATGAACAGCAGGGAATACGACAAAATCACCTTTTGATCCCTACCAGTTCTAGGACCGAGGAGAAGGCAGAGGATGTATGTTTTAATTAACATTCATTCATCTTCATTGCTAAGAGGATACCAATCCACAAATCTGCGTCATGAACACTAAAGGGTTTTTAGATCAGTTTTGAATATAAGTATATTGCCTTAGGATGTTTTTGTCTTTGCACGCATACTCTATCCTGCAAGATGATTACATTATTAGTAAGTTCTAGCTTTAGGTTTTAACAGTTTCAGGTCACAAGATACTGTGTGCTCAAAGTCATTAAGCATGCATCATGAAGATCTTGATATCTACAATTTTCACCAAGCAAGAATAAATACACGGTATGAAGCCATCAAACTTCACTTCCCCACAGAGGTGCAATAATGCTTGATATCTTTGAACAGACTGAGTGAAAAAGGCAACATTTCTAGGTGACAGTATATAAAACACCTGTTCACTGTTCACATGGCATTGAAGTCCAACATTCCACCACCCTAAGGGACCCAGGGTGTCAGATTTGCAGTGCAGTCTTAAACAAGTTGCAACCTTCTGAACCTGTTGACTTCAGTGGACTTAGAAGTTCATAACTCTATTTAGTATTGCATTTTTGACCAATGAATTTTGTAGGTATTGTGTCTTGTCCTTAAGTGTAAATTCTGTGCCCCAGTGCAACCCCAAAGAGCATTAAACCCTTCTAAGCCAATTGAAGTCACCCTTCTAACAGTGTAATTCTAAAAATACTTTCCAAGAAGTAAGCCTCATTGAGTAGACTTGAGTAGGATGCTGAGTAGACCTGTGTAGAATTGCACTGGCTGCCTCTTTTTCTTACCAGAAGGAGGTAATTTGTTCCAGGTTAGCCAGACTTTATAATGATGTCTTTTGCTTGACTATTAGATAATGTGCACATAGCTGTACAGCCAAAGGGTGGTTCATTCACCTGCACTGGTTACATGCACAATTAATTATGCTTCAAGACTTTGTCATATGACACTCCTAGATGCCAGGTTAAGATCTTCTTTTTGCCAATCTTTTAGGCCTCTCCAGCACTTCACATTTCTGAAGCTACAGGACAGTTAATTAACAGCTCCCCAAAATGCTGCTATTTTAGAGCAGGTTTTTGCAATGTTGATTTTAATTATATTTTAGGATTCTTTGAGAGCTTTTCAAACTGTGACAGTATTTTAGAAATACAAAATAACAGCAACAGAGAATCCATGAGCCATTGCCGCTGCTCAGTAGACATCAGTGCTTTTGTGTCAGTGGCTGCTTGCGGTCTTGATGTAGTATGACTTTGTCTCACTGTATGGTTGTGTCTCAAGGGGGAGTTATACTGTTGATTTGAACATGGGTCAGTAGCTATGAGGCTGCGGAATTATTCTTAGCCCTTCATGAAGTGTCCCAAAAATCTATTTTTCCCATTGTAACCTTTCACAAACTAATTGAATGGCAAGGTTGGAAGTTCTCTGGCAAGGTATTTCTATATCAGAGTTTCCATGGGAAGAACAGGACCAGTGATGAGCTATAACTGTGAAAGTCACTGCTTCTGCCACTGTAGCCAAGACCTATATGGTGGAATGATCTAGTGCAGGGGTCTGCAACCTGCGGCTCTCCAGATGTTCATGGACTACAAATTCCCATCAGCACCTGCCCTGATCTAGTGGCATAAGTTCTGGTAGATTGTGAGAGTCTTCAGATCAGTACCTAAGAGCTTCAGGCTTGGGTCTATATCTTTTTTTTAAGTTGTGCCTAACCTTTAAGACAATTGTCATAAGTATCCATATTTTCTGTGGTCTTCAGCTTTTTACTGTTTCATTATTATTATATGATAAAATCGCAAGATCAACATATTGAATGATTGACTGGTATTTTAGTCATCTTTGCCCATGGTGATACCAAAAAATTGCACACACTAGTAATTACATTGTCTGACTTGGGATACATTACAAGACTAGGCATAGCTTCACGTTTATTATAAAAGGATGCCAAATTTTGTGCAAGATGACTTTGACAGCAAACACTTTGTAACTCATAGTTATTTTCCATATAGGAGCATTTCTGACAACATAAATATTAATATCCATGACAACTTTTTTTGTATATCTCTTAAAAGATCTGTAGATCACACAGCTCTAATGATTTCCAGACAACACCACACATTTCTATTCTATCTTTCCACCATTCTAACTTTTCCACCTCCAGATGGCTTGCAATAAATATATAAAACATGTTACCATAAAATAATCTATCATTCTACAAATCCAGCAGATCATATGCTAACAATAACATCAGCCCAACTCCAGTAACATCAGCAAAATTAAATCAATGAAAGCCACCAAATGCCAGGTAAAGTTTTCACTTATCGTCTAAAAGCAGTCAGCGTATACAGCAGCCAAATAAGAAGGCAGTTCTACAAGTGGGGCAGTACCACAGAAAAATGTTATGACTCTGATAGCCAGCCTCCCGCTTAGCCTCAGAATTTGGAGCTACCAGAGCAACGACTCCAATTAATATGCTGGCAACTGAGTGTTGATGTTGTCATCATTCATTCCAAGTGTTCACTTTGTAACAAGTTTCTTATACTAGAGTGGACAATTTACTGCTACGTATCAATCATATTAGAGAAAACAGCTACATGCCCCAATACTGCACAATATGGAAAAATGGACTTCCTTAGGTTGATTATCACTATTCTTCAAAAGTCTGCAGAGCTAGATCCAAACTAAATTTTCCACTCACATGAAGAACTTATGTCAATGAAACAGAACATTCCTGCCCTCCAGCCCTCCTATTGCAGCCCACTGATCTCCATAAATGCTGCTCGTGGGGACAGGGAACCCTCTGGAACTGTATCAGTGGCAAACTGGGGGACAACAGCAGGAAAAGGGAATTGGTGGTGGGATCTAGCTCATCCTTCCCATTAGAGCAAATTTAGGCTGGATCTGATTCACAGTCTTCAAAAGCTCTGCAACTGAAATGGAAATGTGACCCCAGCAGTGTGAGTTATTGTGCGTACAAAGTACAATAATAGAGAGAAGAAGAGTTCAGCCTGTCCTCGGTGTCCACCCTAATCCTCTTTCCCATTGCCCATCTCTCTCTAACTAGGGGGAGGAAGGGAAGAATAGTAAAAGCCCCCTGGTTCAGGCTTAGCAGATCAGGCACTAACCCTTTGAGGAGCTGCAGTTGAAGGTCAGCCGGCTTTGAAAACTATGGCTTGGTTAGACAGTGAAAACCACACAGCAAAGAACACAGATAAATAAGGGAAAGATGGAGGGATTGATTACAAGGGAACAGGAAGATAACATGTATTCATCATAGCAATGTTACAAATTAAAATTGGCTAGAAATTAATAATTTTGGGAATTCTTACTATGGTATCCCTTCCATCAGAACCTCAGTCAGAGGGAGCCAGGGAGTGCACAGACTATATGCATTTTTCCCCAACACAGAATGTTAAGTTTGTGACAACTTTAATTTAATGAATCAGAGTTTGGGTTCTGGCATTGAATATTTCAAATCTAAAAATTGCAAAAAGTGTCGGTATTCCATGTATTCAAGCTCCAACCACCCAACTCTACTCTGGTTCTGGGGGGAGGGAGTGGAATCATTTATCTACTCTGGTGTTGAAATATAACTGTCCCTCCTCAACTTAAAGATTTCTAACATAAATAAATTCCACAGCCAGTGCTGGATGTGACTTGTACTTCATTGAAGTCACACTGGTTCTTCCTATCACCTTTTCTAGATCAAACCCTAAAAAGGTAATCAAATCAGTAATGTGGATAGGAATTAGTGAAGATAGATAGGAGATGGTCCTCAGTTTGAAAATGGCAAAACATTTTACTCTGCAGCCCTGATCAGTACCTAATGAAATTTTTCCATAAAGAAATTAAATGTCAATCACTCTTTCCATATGTACATTGAAGGATGGGTGGAAGACTCTGCCCCAGTCCACTTCCTGCATTCAACTAATCTAAGGTCATAGGCTTGAGTAGCTGCCCGCTTGGTTCCAGTGCCAACGCTATGAATCACGAAAATACAGAAAATAAGCTCTCTGGGGCACAAAACACTGCTGTTTTGTTTTTATAGCTGTTGTGAAGTCAGAAGCTTGTGACCCTTTGGCTATTTACAGATGATAATTTTCAGAAACTTGGTGTGACATGAAGACCAATCTTTGCTCTCAGTATTTGCATTCATTTTTTTTCTCCTTTGGTCAGAGCAGTTTCACAGGGTTTTCAAACATTTCAAGCAGTTCCTTGAAAATGCCAAACAAGTTCCCAGGAATATTGGAACTGCTGGTTACAGACACTTAGTGGCAGTATCCTGGACATCATGTCTTTCATCGTGCAGTCATAAGCACAGTAATATCCTTCTAAGTCCATTGAAATCAATGGGTATAACTCTGGTTAGGATGCACTGTTAATATGATAAGCACATGTATACAAACCACTCATCTAGACTTACGTACATCCCAGCAAAATCCTGCCTACATTGATCCTTGGGAAATAACTTGGAGATTTTGGGGATTGAGCCTGAGGAGGTCGGGGTTTGGGGAGGGAAAGGACTCCAGTGGGACATAGTGCCATAGAGTCCACCTTCCAACGTGGCAATTTTCTCTAAGTGATCTCTAAGGAGATCAGTTGTAATCCCAGGAGATCTTCATCTATCACCTGGAGACTAGCAACCCTAGCTCTTGGCCTTCTGTAGGCTAGATTGACCAGGGTGGGGGGGCTCTTGCAGTTGGTAATATCTGGGAAACTTTACTAACTGTCCATGCTCTGTGACCTTTTGGTATGTTAAAGTGAAAATGACATGAGTTACATATGAATATCCACTATTGTCTTGCATAGACAACAAGTAAGCCTTTCCACTCTGGGAATCAGATGGTTAGAGTGCTGGAGTGAGCAAAGCCCTTATCCCATATGGCTTTTGAACATGTAGGTCCCATAGGACTCTACCTTCATTTTTCACCAGCAAAAAATCTGGTTGAATCTAGCCCATTCACTTTTTGTTCTTTTATTCAAGAATATTGTTCCAACTAGATGAGGGTCTCTCCAAGAGAAGATGCCCTAAAGTTATAACAGCCATGTCACTTGATTCAGGTTAGTTTGAAAGCTTCATTTGCAATGAAAAGAGAGAAGAGGCCAAGTCAAGGCTTCAGAGTGAACTTGCTATAGGATTGATTCCACTCATGGTGATTTATCTATTGTGGTTATTGTTGCTGGCGCAGTTGTTAAGAACATAAGAACTAGCCTGCTGGATCAGACCAGAGTCCATCTAGTCCAGCACTCTGCTACTCGCAGTGGCCCACCAGGTGCCTTTGGGAGCTCACATGCAGGAGTTGAAAGCAATGGCCTTCTGCTGCTGCTGCTCCCGAGCACCATCTGAGATCAAAGAGGATCTAGATTGGTAGCCATAGATCGACTTCTCTTCCATAAATCTGTCCAAGCCCTTTTTAAAACTATCCGGGGCTCCTTCTGCACACACAAAATAATGCGTTTTCAAACCACTTTCACAACTGTTTGCAAGTGGGTTTTGCTATTCCGCACAGCTTCAAAGAGCACTGAAAGCAGTTTGAAAGTGCATTATTCTGCATGTGTGGAATGAGCCCAGGTTAGTGGCCATCACCACCTCCTGTGGCAGCATATTCCAAACACCAGTCACACGTTGCATGAAGTCCTTATTCTTCCCCCCAGCATTTTCAATGAATGCCCCCTGGTTCTAATATTGTGAGAAAGAGAGAAAAATTTCTCTCTGTCAACATTTTCTACCCCATGCATAATTTTATAGACTTCAACCTCAGACGTCTCCTCTCCAAATTAAAGAGTCCCAAACACTGCCGCCTCTCCTCATAAGGAAGGTGCTCCAATCCCTCAATCATCCTTGTTGCCCTTCTCTGCACTTTTTCTATCTCTTCGATATCCTTTTTGAGATGTGGTGACCAGAACTGAACACAGTACTCCAAGTGCTGTCGCTCCACTGCTTTATATAAGGGCATGACAATCTTTGCAGTTTTATTATCAATTCCTTTCCTAATGATCCCCAGCATAGAGTTTGCCTTTTTCACAGCTGCCATGCATTGAGTTGACATTCCCATGAAACTATTAACTATCAACTGTTGTTCAATTTGTCCTTGCAACAGAGATTCCACATGGTACTGTCTGATTTTTTTAACCTTTGTTAGTCATATGTTAACTGTTTCATGCAACTTGCAGCCTGCGAATTGCATCTCCTTTCCCAGATCAACTTTTGTCTGGTTTGTAAAAAGTGGAGGCTTTAGCAGGAAAAAATGGGCCATTCAAGATTTGTACAGAAATGGAGGACAATGTCATGTGGAAATGATCAAACAAATAACAAAGTGCATGACTAGAGCTGCTAAACAGCAACACCACCATGTGGAATCAGCCTCAGATTTCATATGGAATCAACTGCACTCAAAACAACATTTATGTTTATATTCACTGAAAAACCAACAAATACAAAAGATAGTTGAAGCTACTCGCTATAGGATGATGTAAGAACATAAGAACATAAGAACAAGCCAGCTGGATCAGACCAGAGTCCATCTAGTCCAGCTCTCTGCTACTCACAGTGGCCCACCAGGTGCCTTGGGGAGCTCACAGGCAGGAGGTGAAAGCAATGGCCTTCTGCGGCTGTTGCTCCCGATCACCTGGTCTGTTAAGGCATTTGCAATCTCAGATCAAAGAGGATCAAGATTGGTAGCCATAAATCGACTTCTCCTCCATAAATCTGTCCAAGCCCCTTTTAAAGCTATCCAGGTTAGTGGCCATCACCACCTCCTGTGGCAGCATATTCCAAACACTAATCACACGTTGCGTGAAGAAGTGTTTCCTTTTATTAGTTCTAATTCTTCGCCCCAGCATTTTCAATGTATGCCCCCTGGTTCTAGTATTGTGAGAAAGAGAGAAAAATGTCTCTCTGTCAACATTTTCTACCCCATGCATAATTTTGTAGACTTCAATCATATCCCCCCTCAGCCGCCTCCTCTCCAAACTAAAGAGTCCCAAACGCTGCAGCCTCTCCTCATAGGGAAGGTGCTCCAGTCCCTCAATCATCCTTGTTGCCCTTCTCTGCACTTTTTTTCTATCTCCTCCTCAATATCCTTTTTTGAGATGCGTGCACCAGAACTGGACACAGTAATTGCTCCAAGGTCGCATGCGCTTCACTGCTTTATATAAGGGCATGACAATCTTTGCAGTTTTATTCTCAATTCCTTTTCTAATGATCCCCAGCATAGAGTTTGCCTTTTTCACAGCTGCCATGCATTGAGTTGACATTCCAATGGAACTATCAACTAAGACGCCTAAATCCCTTTCCTGGTCTGTGACTGATAGCACTGACCCCTGTATGTGAAGTTTGGATTTTTTGCCCCTATGTGCATCACTTTACATTTTGCTACATTGAACTGCATTTGCCATTTCTGAGCCCACTCACCTAATTTATCAAGGTCCTCTTGGAGCTCTTCGCAATCCTTTGTGGTTCTCACCACCCTACATAATTTGGTATCATCTGCAAACTTGGCCACCACGCTACCCACCCCTACTTCCAGGTCATTTATGAATAGGTTAAAGAGCACTGGTCCCAAAACAGATCCTTGGGGGACACCACTCCCGACATCTCTCCATTGTGAGAACTCCCCATTTACACCCACTCTTTGTTTCCTGTTTCTCAACCAGTTTTTAATCCATAGGAGGACTTCCCCTCTTATTCCTTCACTGCTGAGTTTTCTCAACAGTCTCTGGACCAGGAACAAAGAATGAGAGCAGTGCTTCTATGCCCTTAACAGTGCAGCGAGCCATGTATTTCTAAATGGGAATGCTATGGACAGAGGTGGAGAGTGCAATTTCTTTTCCAGTTCCTAGAAATGATAAACACTGACATATATTTCAAAAGTTAAACTCATACCTGGCACTCAATTTGCTTGTGCCATCTCTTTTCTCCAGCAATGAAGGTGGGAGATGCCATGCTGCTGTCCTTTGGTATTCTTACTTCTGTAATATTGATTATATTTTTAAACTTCCTTGGGATAGGTTTGTTTTATTTATCTACTTGCAGAACTCAACAACTAGTCACAGAAAGTTTGAAACTAATTGCTGTAGAAGATTTGTACTTCTTTTGCTGTGTTTAACAAGTCACCCCATCATATCCCATCTAATTATATGATCTATGGCCCTACAACATCAGAGGCGTAGCAAGGGGGGAAAGCGCCCGGTGCACCTGTGCGTCCTCCGCCCCATCCCGCCCCGGAACACCCCCCCCACGCCCCTGGAATGCCCTTTTTTTCAAGACTTCCACTTCCCTCCAAGAGAAATACTGGTAGGAGCTTATAATTTAAGTATCGTTGATACCTCCATGTCTCCTACACAGTCCCATGGGTTGTATCAATAGCTAGTAGTTCAAGTCAAAGTAGATGTGGAGTCCTAATTTCATTTCATTGTATTAATATGGGCTCAGAGATGGCAACACACAACAAGGTGGAAGCAATGGGAACCACCTGGGTTACCTGTGTTCCTTTGTGTTCAGATGGAACTGCAACCTGATTACACTTTGATATTTGAACTGCATTTGCTGTTCCTGATCTAGCAATGGATACCTGCATGTAAAAAATTACTTTCAAGGAAGTTTGCATTTAAGAACAAAAGTCTCCACTAATATCCACTAGAAGACCAGTAACAAAATTCCTAAAATGGAATAACAGCAGGGTAAGCTAGAAAATTTTTTCCATTTCTCTTTGTTACCGCTTTTAAATTTATTTTGACCTGAATAGGTATATTTTTGTGTGGTTTCCAGGATTTTGTTCAGTGACCTTATTATACCATGAAGCTTTGACATATTGCCAGACAAATCTGGCAATGACAATCTATACTGGAAAATTCCCCTGTACTAGACTTGACTCTAAGAAAACTGGGTTCAAACTCTCCAGTAGAAATTTAGGACTTTCAGCATAATATGGCTGTTTGAAGATAAAGACATAAAGGCTGTAAGGTTATAGGAATTAATAAAATTAAGACCTCTGCTAAGAATAAAACATTGTAAATATATTTTAAGCAGGTTGGAAGATGATCTGAATGTTCTGTGCCCTCGAACTGAGGACGGAAATTTATGCAGAGACAACAGTGAGTCAGATCATTGCAGAAATCACAAGCAAAAAATAAATCACATGAAGGACAAAATACATTTCTAAGTTAATGCTAGAAGCTTCAAAACTCAGGCGACTTAATGAGTCTGGTAACAGCATTTATTTATTTGGAAAATATATACGCTACCTGTCCAGAGAATCTGGTTGAAGCAGCTTACAAAATAAAACATGGTAAAAATAAGAAAACTGTGAAAACCATTAGAATCATTAAAAATTAACAACCAGTAAAAACCCAGAACACATATTTTGTTGGCAATTAAAAAAAACCATGGTGAAATGGTGGTATTGAATGTGGTCATCACCCCTGATAGAAATTGTATTTGTCAGACCTCCTTCACAGGCCCTTGCTTTGCACACCCCCATTTGTAGAAGTGAAGATGATAGCTGCCAGAGACAGGACTTTCTCTGTAGTGGAGTCTTAGGTCGATTCCCCACTGAAAAAAATGAATGTAGATACAAACTGGTTTGGGAAAAACCGGGACATTTTCAGCACAGTTTCAGCGTCCCCACTGCAGCTTGTACCCAGAAACGCAGCAGCAACAAAGGATTTCCCACTGAGGTGGACTGAACGCGTGATCTGCTCAGGGGCTATCCTGATTGGCTGTTGCATTGTGTTGGGGTGGGAATTTTTTTCAAACTTCCGGATCCACGTCTCTGCGAGCATGCACAGAACGACCCTATATGGAAACGAAGAAACAGGCGATTAAAGCGAAGTCCTGTTTCCGCGCGCCTCCATGTAGTCGGATCCACACGAATATGACATGTAGCACTGCTTTGTATTGCCTTCTACTCAGCCCATCAGTCAAAACCAGCCCCATATTGCTTTGTATCCATGTGGATCTCTGGTCCGCGAAATTTTTTAAAAGGCTGTGAGTGCATTGCGCACAACCCACTGCATTCTCATTGAATGGGAGGCTCCACATCACTACCAGCGGCAGGAAAAACAAATCCAAATTCACCCCCCCCCCCCACTTCCCTACCGCTCCAGATTGCACATGTGTTTTTTGAAAAGGTCTACTTTCTTGCAGGTTCTAAAATAACATGTGCTGGGGGGTGGGGGGAGCGCCAGAAACGGGATGAAAGCATGTTCAGCACTGGTGCAGTGGGTAGTTCTGCTGGAAACCTGGATATTTTGTGTGACAAGCACACATCTAATCCTCAGTGGGGAATCGACCTTATTTAGGGAATTCCTAACCCTAATCAGTCAAGTCTGGAGGCAAGAGTAGTCCAGGCTGGATGCAAGCCTGGATTATTCTAGACCCTGGCTGGCTGGATGCATCCTACCTGGACTGCTCTTGATTCCAGCCTTGTCTGATTAATTAAATTAAATAAGTTTTTTTTTCTTTCATAAATGATGATGGATTATTATTTTGATGATGGATTATTATTTTTACTGATTCCTCTGTTTTTATTGCTTATCTGATTTATATACATAGTTGAAATGTTATTACTGTTCACATTTATTTTAATATTTTATTATATCCTAAAGCACATGAGAACTCTTCTTATGAGGCTGCAGGTTCTATCCCTGGTATCTCCAGTTAGAAGACAGCAGGTGATGTGGAAGACTTTGGAGAATTTCTGCTAGTCTAAATGAATTCTGATTATTAGAGGTGTGCAGCCAGATATTACTGACCCTAGATGTCACTGACTTACGAGGCATTGAGTTGGTTAGGCTATATCTGAGGCAGTAAAAGTCTTCCTGGAATGACAACTGAAGCTCTTAACATCATGAATTAATTGCTGGGGATTTGTTGGGAATTTAACTCCTGTCCATTTAAAAAAATTGTTTCTCTGCATTCCTCAGGAAACAACATTTCTTTCAGCCAATCTTAGCTGAGTGACCAATCAGGCAAGTTGCCATGGCCAATCAATTGCGCGATCCTTTATGAAAGGGGAGGGAAATTTTGAACTGCAGCCATATGATAAAGTTAGCTGTTTGGCGCCAAGTGTGTGTTCTCTGTGTGCTGTACTTGCTTCTCCTGCACCCTGGGAGAGATGCCTAGCTTGGATGACCCTGGCTGGCTGCATTCTACCTGGACTGCTCTTGTCTCCAGACTTGTCTGATTAATTTATTATTACCACTAGCTAGACTTTCCTCCATACTTTGCCCCAACAGAGGATTAAAAGAGGAGACACATTTGGTTGCTTGGGGTGGAATTTGGGAGAGGTGCTGTTTTTATTGTTGTTTTGGGTTCTTTTCAGTTTAACAGTTGGTTTGTTTTGCTCTTCTGCCTTTCTGTACTTCTGAAAAGTTTGTTTCTTATTTTTCATTATTATTTTTTTTCTTGGTAAATTGGCTTTTTCAGTTGCTTTCATTAGATTATCTATTTCTCACCTTTTTGCAGATTAATTAGTGATTTGGGGCAGTGTTGCAATTTTCATTGTTTGGGTTTGAACAGGTATGCTCCTTTTCCTCCACAATGTGATCAGTAGCAGAGGAGGGCTCTTCACTAGGCAGGTCCTTTCAAGAATTACATTTACTTACAGTTACTGTGAAAACCAAAAACAAAAAATCCCGAGACTATTTTATCCTTGCTTCCAGCTTTTCACCATAGAATGGTAATAGAATTTTGAACTTGAAAGAAGATCACGTTATATGTTTTACCTTACTCTTAACACAGTTCAAAGGATTATCTTTTATTCTGTCTACCCCTTAGACACAAATGCCTTCTGGATTCTGGACAGATGCATTTAAAGCAGAATTTGGCACAAAGGAGGTAAATTAATGTAAGTACAAATGCTGCACTATTGATTCTTATGCTAAATGCACATCTACTCAACCAGCATAGCACATTAGTACATTATCCAGGATTGATTTTAAAAACTGGAGAGAGAACAGCATATCCAGTCTGTGAAGGGCATATCCAGGGGACTTCAGTTTAGGGGACCGGATATCTGGTCTCAGCATCAGCCCCCAGCCATTGCCTTCGGGCTCACACAACTGACAGGAGTCCATGCAGCCTCAGTATGGCTATGCTGCTGGTTGGTTTCACATAGACTTCTATAGTCTGGTGCTGAGACACTTTTCTGGGTGGAACTGCTGTTGCCTTTTCCTAGGAGACCAATGAGCCAGAATTATACAAGCTTGGCCAGAATTTCATCCTCTTGGCTAAATGACAGAATTGGAAGGTACACAGCCGGAAAAGATTAAAAGTCCAGAAAAACTATTTTTTGCAGTTAGGGCAGATGCATGAGAAAGGATATTCTAAGGCATCTAAGGCATCCCATGGGGTGGTTTCATTTAGCAGGCAAGTAGGCACTGGGGGTGTTTGGGCATGGTGCCTCCATTTGGAGATCCAACACCATAAGAAGCCATTCTGACAGTACCAGCATGCAAAGTTGCAGACAAGGCTTCTAGTAAGAAGGATCTGAGCACAAAATCTCTAGGTTAGCTCCCTCTCAAGAAGATTCTGCACCAAGGTTCCCTGGAACAGCACCAGTGTTTGGCAGTGCTAGAGCTAATCTAAAGAACAGCGTGCCAGATTCTCATTAGATCTTAGAAGCTAAGCAGGATTGTCCATGTTTAGCATTTGGATGGATGACCACCAAGGAAACTCAGGGTTGCTCTGCAAACCACCTTTGACTAGCTCTTGCCTTGAGAACCTTACAGGGTTGCCATAAATCAGCTGTGACTTGGTGGCACTTTACACATGCACAGTGCTAACTCTATGATGTCACCAGAAAGGAGTTACTGATTGAATAAATAGATTACAAGGCACTGAGCAATACTAGATAAGTCTGTATGATGTACAAGATTGGACCTTATTCTTCATGGTTCTGCTTTGGAAGTTGCCATGGCTCAAGAGATTCCCTTGAAACTTTGTCTTCTGACCAGGAATCTTCTTTGCCAACTGATCCCAGTATGCACAGGGCTGTCAGAAGATAAAAGTTCCTATCACTTATAACAGATTGAAATTCTGGGAATTCCAGTTAAGCCCCATAAAAGCAACAAACAATGGATCTGTCGTTTAATAAGCAGGAAAAAGAAAGTATTAAAAGATTATTACGTTTTATTTAAAGGATGCAAGAGGAATTAAACGTGATGAAGAAAGAGGATGCTCATTTCAATACGGACAATATACAAACATTTCCGTTTCCCCACTGCTTGGAACCTGTGACCAAGTCAGATGTAGCTTCACCCCTTGATGAAGAATTCAGAATCAGAACTCAGCTTGCACAGTTTAGATATGGCCCTACACCAGATATACCGAGCTTGCATGGCTCCTTAGAAGGAGGATCCCATAAGCGTAAAAGTGTGCCTACAAAAATGCTTTCTGCCAATTCTCCAGGGGATGCTTCGGCTCCAGTGCTCAGTTCTGCCGAGAACACTGCAGAAGGTTCTCCCAGCCTTCCTTTAATAATCCAGCACCACACACAGCCAAAGTACAACTTTCACATGATCGACCTGTGCAACATTGGATTTCAGTTCTACAGGACTCTTGAACACTTTAGAGTGAAACCTGTAAAAGAGGAAATAGTAAAGCCCAATGTGATGTGGCCCAAAACCACTGCCTTTCTGCAGACTCCCTACCCATACTATCCTAAAGTTCATCCTGGTCTGATGTATCCTTTTATTATGCCTCAAGATTTTCATTTCAGAAGTCCCTTCCCACTGAAAAGGGCCCCGGAGCCCCCCTTTGGGAGCTCTGAGTTGGCAGAACAGGATGAAAATAAACAGAAGGTGGAAAGGGTGGATGTTAACATTCAGATTGATGACAGCTATTATGTTGATGTGGGAGGGGAACAAAAACGCTGGCAGTGTCCTATGTGTGACAAGTCCTACACATCGAAGTACAATTTGGTCACTCACATCTTAGGGCACAGTGGCATCAAACCACATGCTTGCTCTCGATGCGGCAAGCTTTTCAAACAGCTGAGTCACTTGCATACCCATATGCTAACCCACCAGGGCACCAGGCCTCATAAGTGCCAGGTGTGTCACAAGGCCTTCACGCAGACCAGCCACCTGAAGAGACACATGATGCAACACAGTGACGTGAAGCCCTACAGCTGCAGGATCTGTGGGAGAGGTTTTGCCTACCCCAGCGAGTTGAAAGGCCATGAATCCAAGCATGAGAATGGCCGGGAGAATATTTGCATTGAGTGTGGTCTTGACTTTCCAACCTTGGCTCAGTTGAAGAGACACTTAACAGCACATCGAGGCCCTGTACAGTATAACTGCACAGAATGTGATAAAACTTTCCAGTACCCAAGCCAACTGCAGAATCATATGATGAAGCACAAGGACATCCGTCCCTACATCTGCACTGAATGTGGCATGGAGTTCGTGCAACCTCATCACCTCAAGCAGCATTCTTTGACTCATAAGGTAAGTGTGCCTGAATTCCCAATGGATAGACTGACAAAAGGCCTTTTGATGGACTACCCAGTGTGCTTCAATGTAAGCATGTATAAACCAAGCATATACAGAAACATGTTAATTTTCTTCTAATCTTTGAAAGAAGAATATTGATATATTTGCTACAGGAACATACAATGGTTGTGTTTCATTGTTCTACAAAATTGACTTTTCCAGTTGTGCTACCTGAAAGACTTTAAACTGAAGAAATCAGGTATCTTTTGCATTCACAGCCTGTGCTTCACTGCTGATCATCAACCCTTATCCAAACAGTATGTCTTTCTACTAGGAAAAGAAATGTTATCTGCATACTGCTATAAGAACATGTGTACAGAACAACAATTTTTCCATTATTCATTATTATTTTTCCTAACCAACTTACGTGGTGGCAGCTGTATATGTTCTTGGCAGGCCTAGAGGTTTGTTCCGCTCCTTAAGTGCAGTTTCCATATGACACTATTTATAAATCTAAGAAACACAAATCATTATAAATGAATGGATATGAATACAGACATAGGGCTCCATTTGCCTTTATGATTCCTGTGGTCTATGGACATGTAAGTGGCCTAGGAGGTTAAGAGCTCGTGTATCTAATCTGGAGGAACCAGGTTTGATTCCCAGCTCTGCCGCCTGAGCTGTGGAGGTTTATCTGGGGAATTCAGATTAGCCTGTACACTCCCACACACGTCAGCTGGGTGACCTTGGGCTAGTCACAGCTTCTCAGAGCTCTCTCAGCCCCACCTACTTCACAGGGTGTTTGTTGTGAGGGGGGGAAGGGCAAGGAGCTTGTAAGCCCCTCTGAGTCTCCTACAGGAGAGAAAGGGGGGATATAAATCCAAACTCCTCCTCCTCCTCCTCCTCCTCCTCGTCTTCTTCTTCTTCTTCTTCTTCTTCTTCTTCTTCTTCTTCTTCTTCTTCTTCTTCTTCTTCTTCTATTTTTAATCCTATTTTTTCCCATATCAGGAATGTTTTTGTCATATAGTGGTACCTTTTTAGGCCTCATATCTACTTTCTCAGACATGTATATATTTAATTCATCAAAAATATCTCCCTTATTATTTTATAGCTTCTAATGGAACTCAATTTATTCATTGAGGTCTCTATTTTTTAAAAATCCCAGAATTAAATTCTCTGGGTTTTTACTTAGAAATGAACACAAATATTTGTGCCTTCATCTTCCATCAATTGGCACAGGATTATATTGGCTACCGTTTTGATAGCCATCACAGGTACAAGAACCATGCAATTTCTAATGAGAATATAAGGGTGTGATAGTTGATCATTACCTTTAGAATGACTACTACTTGGCTACTGATATTAAGAAAAATAAATTGCCAAGATAGCATCCTCTTCAGTTTTCTTGCTTTTATGTCCTTTAAGGGTGTGAAAGAGCACAAGTGTGGAATCTGCGGACGGGAGTTCACACTACTCGCCAATATGAAGAGGCATGTCTTAATTCATACCAACATCAGGGCCTATCAATGCCACCTGTGTTTCAAGAGCTTTGTGCAGAAGCAGACTCTCAAGGCCCACATGATCGTCCATTCAGATGTCAAGCCTTTCAAATGTAAGGTGAGTGCTTCATATACAGAAAGTCACGTGAAACAAAATGGCAACCAAGCATTTATAAGGAAGTGTAAAAATAAAAAGGAACTCAGAGTTTATCATATTTTGCTAGATACAGTCAGAAAATTAAGTAACAATGCTGTAAAGTAATGGAATGTCTATAGCTAAATCTTTGGTGCTTTGCTATAACTTCCACAATAGTTTAGTAGAGTATAGTCTGTATTTGTTTGGGGCAGGCTCAGGACATTTTGCAGTCTGAAGAGGAAAGTATAATATATAAAATTACCTGGTTGAAATCTGCTACCAATTCTGGTGGTCAGTAATTAAGTCTGTCTTCCCCAATTGCTGCTATGATTAGTTCTTCCTTGGTTAGATGATCTTTAAATTTCAGTCAAGGAGTAGATTTAATAGCAGCCATTAGGGCAGATAATCATAGTAGCTATTAGAGAAGGTAGGTTTAATTGCTGGCCACCAGAATTAGGGCATTTTTGAAATAATGTTCATACATGAGATTGAAATTCCTCAGAATCTCTCTCATTCCATTTGGAAAAATGTGAATATTGTTTCTGTGGAACAGAAAACAGAAAGGAACCATGTTTTAAAAACATGGATTCCAGTTTTTTTTTTTACTTCTGGTGGTCAGTAGTTAAGTCTATCTTCCCCAATTGCTGCTATGATTAGTTCTTCCTTGAGGATCCTCTGAAGATGCCAGCCACAGATGCAGGCGAAACGTCAGGAGAGAATGCTGCTAGAACACAGCCATGCAGCCCGGAAACCACACAGCACCCAAGTTCTTCCTTGGTTAGATGCACTGTAAATTTCAGTCAAGGAGTTGATTTAATAGCAGCCATTAGGGCAGATAATCATAGTAGCTATTAGAGAAGGTCGGTTTAATTACTGGCTACCAGAGTTGGGGCATTCTTGAAATAATTTTCGTACATGATATTGAAATTCCTCCGAATCTATCTCATTTCATTTGGGAAAACGTGAATATTGTTTCTGTGCAACGGAAAACAGAAAGGAATCATGTTTTAAAAACATGGATTCCAGCTTTTTGGGGTTTTTTTAAGGAATCTGTCAGGACAAAACTACCAGGGCAGTGATTGGCCTTACTTATTTCTGGGCCTGAAGGGCTTGAGCAGAAGACTGGAACCTGAAGTACCTTAAGGCAAAACCAGTGCTGTCTGTTCTAGGTGACGACAGAAGGTTAAGCTACTCATATTGGCTGTTTCTGCACAAATCTCCTAAAACGTTCGGAAAACGTTTTCAACCTTCCGCTTCTTTAGCATGATGTATGTCCTCATGCACACCCTCAAAATTGTTCATGGCCACCATTATGTGTTTTTCCCTTTAGGTAGTTGAAGAATTGATGCTTCCATGTTTCACAGCTTCCTACTGTGATTCTCCACATTTCATATAATTGATGTCTTGATTAGCCCCTGCCCCACCCCCAAATAACAAAAACTCGCAGAAATGATGAAATCCACAGGTGAGGGGGAACGGAGAGAGAGCTCACAAAATGGCACTGAGGAGGAAGTTTGGGGAAATGAGAGGTGTGGAAAATGTTTTAAAGGGACCACACAGCAGTGAAGCTGTTTTGAAAACATTTCAGCCTAAAGAAAAGTTTTTTAAGGGGATTCCCTTAAAACATTTTGACGCTTGAAATAAAACGTTTTCAGAACCAAAGGGGAAAAAACCCAATGTGGAACTCCATGGAGAAAACATTTTATTTCCTGCCTCAAAACCTTTTTAAAAGTTTGTGTAAAAAGGGCCAGAGACTCCAGATATGGTCATTTGGGGGGCTTTTAAAAGGGGACACATATATATTTCTTTTTATACCTGAAGAGAGCTCACTAGACTAGAGTTAACCTTGAGGACCTAAAGCAGGAGTCAGCCAACTTTTTTGACCTGAGGTCACATTTAGATCTATGCCCATTTTTGAGAACACTGACTGATTTAGATACCAGCTCTTCATGTTTAGTGTCCAATTTCGTGCCCTCAAAACTGAACAGAGGTCAAAATGTGGCCCTTTCTCTTATTTAGGGTCGTGAGCTCTGGGTTGGGAAATACTCTGCAATTTTAATGGCACTTGGTTGTCAAGATATTTAATATTTTTTCAGGAAGCTTGATAGCCAATCCTTCAGTCCAACCAACTGATGCTCCCGACAAATTACTAAACAGCATTGTGTGGACTGCATGTTGTCCCTGGGCTGTTATTAGTCCATCTCTGCCTAGAGGCATTAAATAAAATTCCAAAAACAGGAAATGAGAAAAAAAAATGGAAGGGGGAATGCCTGAATACTGTTGACAAAACAACCAATAGAATACAAGGATGGTAACATAGTTGTTCAGTATTTGACCATTTCTGAAAACAGCGTACTGGGCCTATTGAAACTCTGGCCACAACCTTGTGTTCTTCTTATCTTTTTTAATGTGAATGAGAAAGTCATGAAATTAAAGTGTTAAACCTATTCACCTCTCTGCTTATTTTTGGTTTTAGTCCTCATCTTGTGATTACACATTCTCTTACACTGCACTTAGAGTAATTGCTGGTCTGCTGATGATAAATATATCTGACATTTGCATAGCACATTTCTTCCCAAAGGGAGGTCAAGGATTTAACAGTGGTCCTTTCCGCACAACACAAATAAAACGTGTTGCTGGAAATTAACCTGGGTCCTGACAGAGCTCTGCACAGCATTTTCCCAAAGTGAGGTGACCATGTCTTATTCTAGCCTCCAACTGACTTTTTCAGATGCTGGATTTTAGTGATCTTTTTTACCCTGAGACACAGTCACCAAATTTTCCCTTACCTGTGTGGAGAAAGGATGCATTTCATTTTTTCTGGCCAGCTTGGAAGCTTTCTTACTTTTATTTATTCCTGCCCACCATTTTCTCCTGCTTGAATCTTCTGTGCAGTCCACCATTTGCTGAAATTCACTGGGACATTTCCTCAGCTAGCAGCGTAGCTGTTCACGTTTTCAGTGATTAAAGTACATGAATGAATTCATTTCCCCCTGCTGATTACCACAATGTGTTGGTTCCCCGTTTTTTAAATATTCGGTGAGGTATTTTCGAAGTGTCAAAGACTTAATTTGAACTTCGAAGACTCAAATAAGCCACTTTGGCCACTCAGAGTAAAAGCAGTATGGAAATCTAATGGGGGAAAAGAAAAATTGTTGCTGTAAAAAGAAACCAGCCATTTTTACTATGCTCAGTAGCTGGAATTTGAAGAGAGCATAACATATCCATTATTGTGGCAGAAACTCTATTCTTCTTCCCTGCAGTACATTCCAATTTGGTCTGAAGGGAATTAAAAACATTACTCGGTTGAGAGTGTCCAACTGACTCCCCTTTTTTTCCTAACTTCAATAATTCCCTGAAGAGTTTAGTCTCAAACGAGTCCCCTTGGCTGGCATTCAGCAAGTTAAGGCAATGACCAGATAGCCTCCATTTGGCACCAAGATCCTCTGAGGCAGAAGGAAGGATATAGCTGTACGAACTGCTTGCTTAACAATGGCTTGCATGTCCCTAAGGAATGGCCTACAAATAGATTTCATCTTGCTTTCTCTTGTACTTTTTGGAGCTTCCTGTTTTCTCACGGCTCTTTTGGATAGTTTACAGTCTTTCTCCCTCTCCCTCTCTCTTACTTTCAGGAAAGGAACACCCTTCTTATTAAACTTTTTTTTAAAAAAAGAAGAAGAAGAAGAATGCACGGGAAGGACGGCACAGCAGTGGCCTTTCTGCCTCACGGCAGGCTGCAGCTTTCTTTTACTTTTTTCTCAGATTGAAAGAACAACATTGCTTTCCTATGGCGATAATCACAGCTACACAGAGACCATCTGTGGCTGGAGAGCAGAAGAAAAGCTTTTGTCCCTCGCATTTCCTCACCAATTTGATTTGTCTCTCTAAAGGCCAATGTTACCTGTTGTCTTCTACGTTAGTAAATTCCAGAATTTTATTTCCTTCCTTTAAGAAATCACAGCCAATTTATGGCAACTCCGTAGAGTTTTCAAGACAAATGAGTAAGCAGAGGTGGTTTGCCATTGCCTTTGTATAATCTTCCTTGGTGGTCTCCTACTCAAGTACCAACCCTGCTCAGCTTCAGAGATCTCCAAGACTGGGCTATACTCCACCATTCCATATCCTCTGTTTTACTAATACACACATATAATTTAAACAGTTCTCAACTGCAATAACTTTTAAAAATCCCTTTGTTACTGGCTCTCTGACCTCTCTAATTCTCATCAGAGTTTGGAGGCCTTTTCTTGTTCACTAGTTTATGCTTCGCCAAATGAGGCTGGTTATGTATTTCTATGTCCTTTGCCAAAGTTCTGTCAGAGGTTAGACTCTAGAAGCCATTAACTCCCAAGCAATTTCACTGAGGCTCTATCAAAGTCATTGAGAAACTCTGGAACATTCCTTCAATACATTTGTTTTGGGTTGTAGCCATGGTAGATGCCTTTGTTAGCCAAAACTGATATGCTGCTTTGTAGTTTTCAATAGTTCAAATGTGCCTTGTGGTATCTTCGTAGGACTTCATTACATTTGACTATCTCATTAAAAAATTCTGCAGCTTGCTGAAGAATTCCATGCCAGAGAGGCTGACTAAAGGCTCCAGTCTTCCAAGTCTGATTGGTGGGGGCTTGGCTTGTATGCCACTGTAACAGACTCAACAGAGTTACAAGATGAACAGTGAACTGTCTCATTCCATTCCTGAAAGATCTTGGCCTATATTACCCAGTTCCCGATAAATGATTCTCTCATATTTAGACTCCAATAAGGAAAAAAATAATCAACAGCTTTTTGAGGCAACTTATTCCTTTCCTGAAATATTTTCTTCACTCTTAATTTGCCCTCAGTCTTCTAACCCTACAGTCTCCTTGAGTGGTTTGAGTCTTCTCTATTAAATAGGATGAGCCTCTTTTGAGTCAGCTTGGATGACCATGGTTAACTGAGAACAGGATTTGTTTGGGTGTCTGTCTCTGCTTCTATTTTTTAACCTATTTTTAACTTTTTAATGGATGGAATAGCATGCTAACAGTAACACCTGCTTGCATCAATCTTTTTTTCTTTTCCATGACATCTCATAGTTTTTTTTCAACGCAAAATCCAAGATGCACCCTAACCCCCAATTCTATTAAGGACTCCAATAAAAATACCGGATACATTGTGGAAGAATAAGTATGGGTGTAACTACTTTGGGACACAGAAGACAGAAGCATGACCAAGTCAGAGATGAATTAAGAAACTGAGGCGTCATAGTGCCTGAAGAGGAAATGCACAACCTTCTTCATCATCTGTTTTACTTTCCTGCAGCATTCCAGGGATGCCTTCCCTTACTAGGATAGATTCAGTCTAATATCATCCTGGAAAGAGGCAGCAGTGCACTTGGCGTGAAATCCTGCTTGAGCTTCTGTATGAGCTAACAGAGTTTTTGATACACACATGAGATAGGTTTGCTAAGGAGTATGAACTCTGCAAGGTGCTGCAGCCAGCCCCCCTTTAAAAAACCATGTACCTGTATGATACAGGTGCTTTTAGATACCTGTTTGTCAAGATACTTTAGTGTGTGCCTCAAGTTCAAAGACTATTTTGCTTCAGTGAGAGTCAGAGGCAAAGAAGACCAACCTCACGTTATTTAATTACAGACTATCCCTCTCTTTGGGGACTTATTTAGCAGCCATGGATAAGCTTCCGCCTATTATAGAATGACATCTACAAATTAAATACTCACGTACACATCACTGTTTTTGACAAGCTGAGGAAGATGGGAGACAAGCTCTAAGACATTTTGTGCCTGCATGATGAGGCAGAACTCTGCTGTGGGCATTCAGGTGCACAGCTCTGCTGTCCTTGTTCCTAGATCTTGTTCACCTTTCTCTTCAAGGGCTCTATGCCTTCTGTAGAAACCTTTAAATGAGAGGGAAGTTATGTGGCAATCGTACACATGCTTTTCCCATGACCTCATCCTTCTAAAACTGGGCTTCAGCTTATATCTTTAGAGGTCTTGTATGTATTACAGTTGTTTGCAGTTATTTGGTTTGGGAACCATTTATCCATATAGAAGCAATGGGATCTCTCTCTCTCTCTCTCTCTCTCTCTCTCTCTCTCTCTCTCTATCTATCTATCTATCTATCTATCTATCTATCTATCTATCTATCTATCTATCTATCTATCTATCCATATGTATATGCAATAGAAACTATTTCTATAAACACAAGTTCAGAATGGTAATTTACAGTGTCACTGAGATACTGTCCCGACTGCAAAAAACAGTCTCAGGGACACAAATCAATCTCTTCTGTAAAGGGTTTCTTCCATATAAATAATTTTGATTGTCATTGGTCTTTTGGCAGCTGTGTGGAAAGGAATTTAATCGAATGCATAATTTAATGGGACACATGCACTTGCATTCAGACAGCAAGCCATTCAAATGCCTCTACTGTCCCAGCAAATTTACCTTGAAGGGGAACCTCACCAGACACATGAAAGTCAAACATGGAATCATGGAAAGAAGATTTCGTTCTCAAGGTAAATCAGTGACTGGAAACCAGGCAGCTTTTGCATTAGATTCAATAAACTCACCGATACAGTATCTGAAAGACATTTTATGCATCTCAGAGTCAGCAAAGTGTCTGATCCAACCCTCAGCAAATAATAAAATTATGTCATGTGAGGGTGTGAATTCTAAGGACTGAGGAGGATAGGCTGAGAGGAGGATAGGCTGAGAGGGCACATTCTGTCTCTGATCACATGCCCCTCACAAGTCTATTAGGCATTGGTTGTGGTGGGTTTTCCAGGCTGTGGTCTTGCGGACCTTGTTCCTAACGTTCCTCCTGCATCTGCGGCTGGCATCTTCAGAGGTGTATCACAGAGGGAAGTCAGACTTCCCTCTGTGATACACCTCTGAAGATGCCAGCCACAGATGCAGGAGGAACATTAAGAACAAGATCCATCAGACCACTGCCATACAGTCCAGAAAATCCATCACAACCAGTTGAATCTGACTGTGAAAGCCTTTGACAATACTATTAGGCATTGTTTAATGCCAAGAAGTATACCTGACTTTGAAAGTTTTAAGGGCCAAAGTTTATTGAATGGCTTGCTCTGACTTATTTGGTGTTCCAGTGTCTCTTTCAGGACTAGATGGTCTTGTCCAGGGGTAGGGAACCTGCGGCTCTCCAGATGTTCAGGAACTACAATTCCCATCAGCCCCTACCAGCATGGCCAATTGGCCATGCTGACAGAGGCTGATGGGAATTGTAGTTCCTGAACATCTGGAGAGCCGCAGGTTCCCTACCCCTGGTCTTGTCAGACATCACTGAACAAATACATAAAACTGAATTGATCTAAACTGACTGTCCAATGTTCCACCTATATATGTTTGTACATTAGGCTACTGGTGCAATCATTTCAAAGTTGATGCCTTGTCTGAGATCATCCATAAACTTTTGATGAGTCAGATATATTTATGATGATGATATATTTCAAGTACAATTCACCTAATTCATTAACCCAAAGGAACATACTTGAGTAGCAGCTTCAAGAAATTAGTCTGCATGTCTTATTCTGTAAATAAGTTAAAATTAACATATTGCATCTAAATGGAAAAAATGGGGGAGGGAATCTCAAATTAAACAGTGGCAGATGATTTTATGCTAAGAATGTTAGTGTTTAAGTGGGTTTGTACCCAGTCATATAAGTCAAAGGTTCTTCTGAACAGAAGGATGAATAATAGATAGACTACAAAGGCACTGATCTGAATAGTTGTAGAGATCATAACATTAATCTTGTATCAGCCCAATCTATGAGGTTTCAGGCTTGAACAGAACTTGGAAAACGCTTTAAAATAATGTTTCCTTTATAAATGAGCATGATGTTTACAGCCCAAAGTCCAAAAGGACAAGGTGGCAATTATTCTGACAATTAAATACCTTCTTCTTCCTTCTAAATACCTTTATCCACAATCAGTGCAACCACCATATTGTCATTCTCTTGACCTACTTTCATCTCCTCATCCTCCCTTCCCTGCTCTGTGGCTTAAACTTGGACCAGGCCTAGCAGTCCCCATGGCAACTGTGATAAATGTCATCTGTGGTGAGGAAATAAAATGAACCAACTGGAATCCCTCTTATTTCCCCCCACCATTTACTGCCAAATAAACAGTTCAAAAATAATGGGACCCACACTGAAATATGATAAGTTACAAGGTTAGGAACAAGATCTACCAGACTGCAGCCACACAGCCCAGAAAACCCACCACGACCAGTTGAAAATAAGATCGTTTCAATTACTAAGTTAGAATGGACCTGTGAATGTTCCAGTTAATATATTAATTTTTTTAACCTTCCAGGCCTTGGTAGAGAAAGAGCGAGAGCATCACCAACAGATGCTATACAAAGCCGGGAACAGGAAGAACCATTTGACCTCTCTCAAAAAAGTCAAGGAAAAGTACTTTCATTTCATACTGATGGTGAGTGTGCTAAAGAAAGCCCATATCCTGAGGAAGAGATGGACAGCTGCTATAGGGCAGAGAGGTACAGCCCTAGCATGTACCACAGTGACAGTAAGGTGTTTCAGCTAAAGAAGCTTTCAAGCCTTCCAGAACAACAGAGTGAAGAATCATCCTGTGATGGTAAAGGGAAACCCCTAAATGGAGAAAGAGAGAAGCAGAAAGAAAACAAGGACAAAGAAAGCCAACAAGAGGAAGACTTTACGGATAACGGTGAGGAGCACCTGAGCTTTAGACACTTTGAAAATAACAGGTTCAGTCAGTCTTTCTCTGACTACCTGTATTTTCAACACAGAAATAAGAGTTTAAAGGAACTGCTGGAAAGGAAAATGGAAAAGCAATCTGTATTTCTGGGAATCTGAATGGATGCTTACCCTCAGGAAAGGGTTGATTCTTTTCACTGTTGGGCTTCACACCAAGATGGTAAAAGAGCACAAATAATCTAAGATAGGCAAAAAAAAAATCATTTGTCATTAAACTATTTTTTTTTCATTTTTCCTATTTTATGCAGTTATGTCACAGATATTAAAAGGCAGTTCACAGCATTCTGTCCCACTTTCTCCCAAAGTCTCTCTCCCTAACATGACCAAGAATCATAATCTGAGTCTGGGCCATATGGTCTTGGTTGTCAGTAGCTGCCATTGAATTCTATTAAACCGGCTGCAATTTGGACATTATGGAGAATTAGGATTGGAGAGAACGCCTCCTAATTCCAAATGCAGGGTATCAGGGACAAGAAGCACCCAGGGATTCCCAGTTCTGAGGAGATTCTGCATCCACTCACCAAGGCAGCAACACTCATAATGCCTTTAAGGCAGCACCTGCCATACTTTTTTCAGGATAAAGATGACACCAGATTTGAGAATTCGTCTGCCATTTCCTGGACTGTCTTTGTTCTAGAATGCTCCATTTGGGTCCTGGTGCCTACCTAGTTCTGTCCCCAAGGCCCTTGGATCCAAGTAGAGCATTCTAGAACAAAGATGGTCCAGGAAATGGTGAATGGATTCTCAAGTCTGATAACATCTTTATCTTGAAAAGGGTATTGTTAGCTGTTTTACAGTGATTAACAATCAACTGGGAAGGGGAAATAATGGAGTTAGTCATAGTTGAGATGCTGGTGTAGTGGCAGCTTCCCATGGGAATTGCTCACATCCCATGGGAATTCCAGTGCAGTGGAGCCTCTACTGAGGACTTTGTAAGGGAAAGTAAAACATGCTAGGCCAGTGATGGCAAACCTTTTTGAGACCGAGTGCCCAAACTGCAACCCAAAACCCACTTATTTATCACAAGTGCCAACACAGCAACTTAACCTGAATACTGAGGTTTTAATTTAGAAAAAATGGTTGGCTCGGAGGCGTGCGTTACTCGGGAGTAAGCTTGGTGGTAGTTGTTGACTGTGCTTTGAAGCAACTCTTCGAATGGGTGAATCACAACCCTAGGAGGGTTTACTCAGAAGCAAGCCACATTGCCAGCAACTGAGCTTACTCCCAGGTAAAGGATCGCGCTTTAGTTCTTTGCATGAAAATCAGTGGGGTTTAACATTGCTTAACAGGGTTACCTACACTGCTTGCCCAAAACTAGGCCTTAGATTTAATGCTAATAATTGAGCCCAGTGGCCCAGGCCAGCCTAGATGTGTGTGGGGGGGGGGGGCAATTCCCCCCCCCCCATGATGAACTCTGTTTGTGCGTGCCCACAGAGAGGGCTCTGAGTGCCACCTCTGGCACCCGTGCCATAGGTTCGCCATCACTGTGCTAGCCGTTTCTTCTCAGAGGAGCAAGGTCAGGAGACAGTTTAAGGAAACCTCCCATGGGAGGCCTGTGAAAGTGCACACAGCACTCTCTGTAGGCAAGGATCTACCAAACTCAGGCACAGTGTCTACAAGGGGGTTATCTGAAGGTAGAATAGGTCTGGCCTTCATCCCTATTGAGTTACATCTCACATAGCTGAGCAGCTAGCACACATACCATGCTCAGACACATTTCTCTCTTTCAGAGAATTCTGCTATAGGCTTCCTTCCTTCCATACAAACATTGAATGTTAATAGGTATGTTGTTAGTTTGCCAGAAAAAAACAAACCATGAGAAGAGGGAAGTGCAGTGATTTCCCTCTGATTAAGAAATGCTAAGTACCATGTCTTGTTACTCAATCAAAATGTAAAATACTGTGGAATCTGTGAATATATCTTCACTGCGGATTGAAACAGGTTCAAGCGCCATTCTCTCCTACTTGAAAGCCTGGGAATTGTTGTTCTGTTTGTAACTGAGAATTCTCACCATCGTCACCAAACATCACTTGGGGAAGCTATGACAATTATAGTGGCATAAAACCAGTATATGTTTTTAGGACAAATATACTCCAAATTATTAGCTAGCATATAAAGAAAACTCAATATATATCTGCCAATGTTAGAACAATCAAATGATATTGCAGAGTAATTGTTAAATATGGATACCCAGAAACAATCTGCTATACCATATATGTTCCACTAACTCATTACACAGCATTGCAGTAAATGATTTTAGTGCCTCGTTCATATTGGGAGGACAATCATCAGATGAACACAAATACATTTAGGGCACATGGAAGGTTTGGAGTGGCTTAAAATTACAGAGCTCATACAATTTTTTATAGGAAATGTTTTTTTATAGGAAATGACACAGAAGACTCTCTTTATGGAAGCTTAAGAACTGAGCTGACCTTTCAGCCCATTGCTTGTTCAGACTAACACAATCTTGTTGTCTTGTTGAATGAGCATGGATGCTGTACAGATGATAAAATGCATTTTCTGGGGAAAGCAGGCAAAATTAACTTCAGCAGTTGGTGGCCATTTTTTAAAGTCTATCTGAGAAGGGCTGTTTATACAATCTTTTCTTGAAACGTATATTCATAGCAACTTTTGCCCTGGTGTATCTGTGGTACAAATTCTGTCCTCACTATGAATGAGAACTCACATACAAATGAATGAGAAATCACATACAAAAAACTGATCTGTTTCAGCAGAAGCAGGATAGCAGCAAAAAAGAAAGACACTGCAAATGTGTTGAAGAAGAGCAATCACTGCAAATGCTCAGGATGTTGGATTTTCAGAATATATGCTTTATAACAATGGCAGCTTTTATGGGGGGGCGTGAAGGCTTTGCGCACAGTAGCCTATTTCTGAACACCAACTAGCATAATTTCATTTTATTCTACACATTTGATCTCCAATATTGACACCAATTCCCACCATTTTAAGCAATGATTTTAAATAATATGATGACTTTGGTGTCCCAAGCAATGCATTTGCTGGTACATGAGACAGAACTTGGTGCATTAATTCAAGGCAGAAAAGTTGCGCATGTTCTGCTGAAGAATACTTTGGTGAACCACAGCCCTGCAATGAGTGCTGTGCTGATAGATATTTTAGTGGATTTTTTTTAAGGAATGAGATTAGGAGTCGTGACTCCACAGCTTATCCTTTGAAGCAGCAAGAGCTATATGCTGTGACAAGGTTCAAGAAGACTAGAAATTAGGAAAGTTTATATGGCAAGAAATGGTAGCATTAAGAACTTGTGACCACAAGGGTAATCGTGCCCATCAAACGCACCATAGTCCCAGTACAAAGCTTTCATGTTGCTTTGGGCTTGGTAGCCATGTTTGGTGATGGCTGCTTAGATGTGGACCATGAAGCCAAACTAAGATTTTATAGAAATTTTGCACCAAACTAAGATTTTATAGGAATTTTGCTGACAGTTTCATTTTTAAATTCCACTTGCAAAAAACAATGTTAAAAGTTAATTTTAGCTCTTTCTTGGGTTTTCTGTACAATACGCTGGTTACATCAAAGTTCAGAACTGTAAAGCTCTCATTCATGAAGGGACAGACTTCTTACTTTTGCCTGTCTAGAAAGCAGAATGACCCTTGACAAATGAGGATTTTGACCAGTCCTAATCTATATTACTGACTTATACCATTTTAACTGTTGTGTGTGTCCTAAAAGGAACTACAATTTGTAGACTTGTAAGTGAGCTGGTATTCTTTGATATCCTCATAAAATTATAGTTTTCAGTGTCACTTTTGGGACTCCACAACTGTGTGAAACCATTTTAAGTCTATAATCCAAATGTGGCCTTAGAGAACTATTCCAAGGGCTCAGCAGTCAATATGCTTTACTTATGATTAGGCAGTACAGTAGTAATATTCTGGGATTCTGACAAGTGGAAATTTCAAGGAAAAGATTGATGGACGGATGTGCTTAGACTTATCAAGGGTGTCAATAACATGACTACCATCAACAAACGATTTTGTCCTTGTGGCTGTTTACTCAGGAGACTCAGAAAATGGCTACAGACTGCTAAAGATACCCCCCTCCCCCAGTATGTCCACTGTGTACTCCTTCACAACATGGAGCTGCTATCCGATAACTTGAAACATAGTAAAACTTTTTGTGACCTCCCAAGATAACAACTACATTTGAAATGTCTGCAATTGCATTAAAGCAGATAAAACTCCAATATGATGAACTGTGAATATGGTTTGGATGGCCACAGTTCACACCAGAGTTTTATTTCAGGTGTTATTTTCCAGTTAGTTTTTTATTGCTTCTTCCAGATACTTCATCTGAGATCTTTGTGCATATATTCTGTCTTTTGAGTCTCATTGATGGATTTCACACAGGGCAAATATAATGGGAGTAAGATGCAATCTAAGAAGCATCTCCTTGCAAAGGTGGAAAAACAACCCGGACAGTTTCCATGGGCTCCAATCACTGCCTGCACAGCGTGCATGTGAATGGGGAAAAGGAAAACAGGTTCCTTTATAACGACTGCAACTCGTTTCACATTTGCTGTGCAGAATTGACCACTGTTTCCAAAATATTGGTGCAAATCAGAAAAGTGCAATTCTAAATATATAATATTTATTACGCCAAGGAGAATATTTAATAAAGTATTGCCAAGTGTCCAGTTACACATTGTGTCTGCTTAGCCAAATTAGAGGTAATACTATTAACAGTTTAATTCTTATATCTGTATAATGATTTGTAATTATCTGTGCAAGTGGAATACAGCATAATTTCTAAGGTAGTTTTTGATAGCCAGATTAGGCCATTTGATAACTATGTATCTAAAATGTATTTTGTTAATTTAAAATGAATAAACTTACACTGAAGATATCACTGGAGCATTAGTTTCCATTGCATCTGATGAAATACCTCTGTTGTTTCAAATTCCTCAGAGAGAGCCATGACCATTTCACGTCTCAGGTCACGTTTCTCACTCACAGAGACATCCACAGCAGGACACCCCCCCCCCTTTTTTTTCTCTAGCTTTGGAAAGGAGCCGGTGCAGTGAGCAACATGGCAAGCACGTCGTGCTATACAAAGTAAACACTTTTGGCCAATACTGGGCAGAGCACTATGTCCCATCCACATTTAAAGGTGTGCAGGAAACCACAGCATGGGTGATTCCGCACAGCACTTTACCAGCAGAGCTTGACTTGTGTTCGACTCGGGTAGTCAGCACAGCTGTAGATCTCAACGCAAGTCCGACTCTCCTTCGACCCGCCTCAGCCGGATTTTCTTGATCCTGCTCCCGAGCTAGTACTTTCTGGTGAAGTCGCGTCAAGCTCACGCCTGTGCGGACTGTCTGTTGAGCTCGACTCGCCCCGTCAACCAATCGCGTTGCTCCTGTCTCTGCCCAATCAGGGCTTAGTTTCCCTTTAACCAATCATGGCGCATTTTCGGCCAGCCAATCATAATCAACCATTCAGAGCATGCATAGAGCCGGAGTTTGTAAGCCCCTTTGAGTCTCCTTACAGGAGAGAAAGTGGGGAGGTGTATAAATCCAAACACTTCTTCCTTTCATCCAAATGTTCTGCAGCAGCCCACCTTGATGGAGACTTTGTGCTTGGTGAAAGATTGGCTCCTGAGAAGCTGGTAGATGCAGTGGATGGGCAGGAATCCCCTCCCTCCTTTCCTTGGTCCCTTTCCAGCTGCATTTCTGTGCTTGCCAGAAAAGATACGCCAGGGCTCTGTCATGTCTTTCCTGTTTGTGACTGCACCACATATGCTATTTTTGCATCGTCATCTCACCCCACAGAGCTACTATGCACGGAAAAAAAAGGAATTTCACGTTTCCAGCCATGGGAAAGGGAACCAATCAGGGCAGAGGAGTGGATGACGCACAGAGTCGACCCTGCCCACTGAGCTCGGGTAAGAAGAGCCGAGCTTGGCAATGTGCGGATTAACAGCGAATCGAGCTCAGGTGCCAACTTTTCGTGGCAGCCAATAGAATGCGAAACAGGAAGAGGTGTGCACAGCTCATCCCACCCTCTGAGCTCGGCTAAGGAATAACGAGCTTGGCCGCTGTGCGGAACGACAGCAAGTTGACCTCATGAAGAAAAATTCCGGCGGACCCGAGTCGAGCTCTACTGAATATACTTTGGGAATCACCCCATGAGACACACACACATCCCTGTCCCCGATATACCAAATAACAGTTGACTGGTCTTTGGGGCTGTCACGGAATGAGAGCATCCTGCCAGGCATGTACTTCCCCACCCTTCCCCTCCCCTTCCAGGATCTCGTTGGGAATGTGAGCTGGGAGCTGCAGGACTAGCCTGGCTGCGGCTCGGCTAGTGAGTGGTACTTGGTGAGAGTGAGCAGTTGAACAGTAGCAAGTAGTTGGGCTTGGATGAGTCATGCAAGTTCCATGGTATCAAGACACTTAGTGGTTGCTGACAAGCTGGTTCAAATGAGTCATTCTTTAAAGGCCAAAGTAGCCCTGGAAAGGTCTCTCCCCCCTGCCTTTTGCTGCCAAACCAAAGCTTGAAGGCTGGAAATACTGTAGAAGTTGCCTAGCAACAGCCACAGAGGTGTTTGTTTCTTAAAGATACTGGTGGTCCTTATGTTTTTGTTTGTGTGTTTGTTTTAGCTTTCAGGGTTTTTTTCCTGCAATCCTGGGGCTTTTCTCAGGTTGGCAGAAACATCTGTTTTGTCTATTCAGTCTCAGTCTCTGGATTTGAGCATTCACAGATGAGGTCATGTTGAGAATTAGATATATTGATGATGACTGCAGATCATGTTCTGGCCAAACATTTCAGTGAACAGGTCAACAAAAATAACTACTTTATGCTAGAAAAACTAATTTTCTTGAGGGGAAAAATGGGAAGTGGAGGCCTAATTAGGGGTATAGCAAGGAACAGGTTGCACCAGCTGTTCTCAGCTTACGATAATGAGGCTTTACCAGTCCCAAGTCAACCAACTCTGGTAAGGCCTCTGGCAATCATGCCTGCCTGCTATCCCTCTTGCTGTGAGGATACAGAAGAAGGAACACACTACAGAAGTGCCAGCAGGCCTATATTAATCAGGTGGCTAGTGTGGGGCAAAGAAGATTAACAGGGATGCATGGGCAAAAGACCTCCGGCAGCATGAACGGTTTGGCTGGAAATCGCCTTTGAAATTCTCCTGGACTGAGCAAATCTTAAGGAGGATTTGACATCAGAGCTAAGCTTGTGCCTCTTTCTTTTCATAACTACATCCTTTTACAAAGGCAGGACTCTAACAATCCACTATGGAAAGATAATGTTCTGATCGAGGCATTTTTTGAATACACATTAAAAAAAATACCCTGTACTCTCAGAACAACAGCAGCAGTATTTGTAAGGCAAAGGTTAGTAGCTGCAGTTCTGTGCATAGTTCATTGTGCATTTGATTGTGTGTTTTGTGAATGCTATTAACTCATTCAGCGTGTGGAGGAAGCTCTGTGGCTTTGATAGCTGGGAGTTACCAGTTCAGTCCTATCTGGCTTAGTATCAGAGGCTCTTGCTGTTTCCTCTTTGCTAAATGCAACTGGAGATTTGGGGGGGGGGGATACTTGGCCTTTTTTTTTTGGCGATATATTTTTATTGGGCTTACAATTGAACTGTATTCCTATAGAATCTTAGGACTGCCACAGAAGGCTTTTATTTTATTTTCTTGTAGTGTGAAATGTAGAAAAGTATCAGATAAACTGTAACTGCCAAACTGGATATAACCCAATCAAACCAGAAATGAAGAGGACTCCATTTTAAGGCCAAAACAAACAAACAGACATGCACAAAGATAGTGCTAGTGTTCTTTCTCCAGGTCAATTAAATCATTGTGTCTGTTGATGCAGTGATTCTAAGCATCAAGAGATACCATATACATCATTTGTACTGAAAACACAGAATTACTTTTACAATGAAGATCAAAGAACAACAATGTGAGTGACCCAGTTATATAGTTATACATTGACTAGGTTTACAGGGGCTGCGTGCCTCCTACGTGTCAAGAATGAATCTGTGCAATTGTCTCACATCGTAATAAATTTTTGCAAATGGATGTGAATGACTTCTGGGTGGAGTTATTTTTCCAAACTGAACACAAGATGTACGTGATCATTCAGCATGTTGATGTTGGCACATGAATACTTGCAGGTTGCTGTGCACAGTAGGAGGTCTCTGTTGGATCATTTCCAGATCTGAAGAGATGTTTGATCAGGGTCAAATAATAATCATCCAGATTAATTTCACAGAAAAGAACGACTCTGCTGGGAATCTACTGACTAGATTAGTTGCCAAGTGTCTACTTAGGAGTCATGACTTTGGCCTAGTTCATACATACTGGAAAGAAAATGGGAAACTGCATTTTTCCGGTTGCAGGTGGCAGATCACATCTTAGAATTCTGCCATAGTAATATCCTTCATTTAGAGTGCGAACAAAGATAAGGGATAAAGATTTTTGCTCTCCTCTACTAGTTTTTTATTTGTATGGATTTTTTAGAAGAAGAAGAGTTTGGATTTATATCCCCTCTTTATCTCCTGTAAGGAGACTCAAAGGGGCTTACAAACTCCTTTCCCTTCCCCCCTCACAACAAACACCCTGTGAGGTAGGTGGGGCTGAGAGAGCTCCAAAAGACTGTGACTAGCCCAAGTTCACCCAACTGGCATGTCTTGGAGTGCACAAGCTAATCTGGTTCACCAGAGTTGCCTCTACAGCTCAAATGGCAGAGCAAGGAATCAAACCTGGTTCTCCATATTAGAGTGCACCTGCTCTTAACCACTACACCATGCTGGCTCTCTATTTATGCAATAGAATATTCAAAGATGAAATTTATTTATGTTAAATATGTATATCCCACTCTCTTCAGAATCTCCCTGAGCCCCCAACCATAGGCTTGTCCAGCCACCATACGCAGGCAATGAACCAGTTGGCAACCCCCCCCCCAAAAAAAAAAAACAACCCACACACACACACAAAGTAAGAGTTTTGTCTCTTGCAGCATCAGAGACTTTAGTACTTAATTTCTTTGGTTAGGAATCTTGCATTCCTGATTCTTTACACAGCTATTCCTTCCACATCGCAACTTTCCCCATTGCAGTTTTGATATATCACACGTCAGCACAAGAAATTAAACAGAACTTTTGGGGAAGTTTTGCAGAAGCTGCAGGCGACATGCAAATGCCAGCAGATGACACAGAAAAGGTTTACAAACTCAGAAATGTATAACATATATGGATAGTATTGTATAATATCAGAATATGTTATTTTTTAATTCCATAAATATACACAATTTCTTTTTTAAAGTTAAAATAAAAGAAAAAGAAAAAATCGGACTTATTTTCTGGTAGGAAGGGAGGGCCAAAAAATTTCACGAGGATTTTCAGATTGCGGGAGGCGCCACACCTCTGGAGATGAGACACTTAGATACTTAGATCATACCAAAAGAAAAAAAATTGGGTTCTTGAAAATGGATTCTTTTCACCTATGTAGCCTGGTGGTAGGGATCATGAGGAATGACAGTTTATAGATCAGAGTTTCAAATGGAATTACATGAAAAGGACAACTGATCCAGACTTATTCTGGACTATCCTGGAGCATAATTGAAGGTTGCCACACAAAAAAGATCAACAACTAATCGACAAAAAAAAAGCACACTACATAAAGTAAAGGTAAAGTTTCCCCTTCAGTTTGTCCGACCCTGGGGTACCACTGCAAGCAGTGATTTCATAGGCAAGCCTCTTTTGTGGGGTAGTTTGCCATTGCTTTCCTCAGCCATTCTTTACCCCCAGCTATGAGCTAGGTACTCATTTACTGACCAAGAAACGGATGGATGGCTGAGTTGACCATGAGCCAGCTGCCAGGATATCTGACCCACAGGGGGCTCGAACTCCTGACCGTGTGAGTGGCAGTGCAAGCACTTAACCACTACGCCACACAGCTCCTAATGACATCTGAATATAAGCTTGACTTTAGGAAAAATCAACAAGTTCGCTTTCATACATTCTCTGAAGTTCAGGAAAGGGGAAAGTAGAATTTCTGGTTTTGCATTATTAATTTGCTATACAAGGCAAAACAATGAACCAATCAAAAAACCTCAACCCTACTTCAGTTTACCTTACCCTTTCTGCAAAGCGCTTAGGATAGCAACAATAACAACAAGCAGAGCCTGCAGCAGATATTGGGCTGTAATCCCTAACATCCAAGGATTATTGCTATTAAGTAATTTAACAATATCAGCTTTAGGGGAGCAGTTATGTATGTACTGTGGCAGAAGGGCTTCCCTAAGGGACTCATATTTGGGGCAATGGAACAGGATATGTTCCAGTGTTTCAATACGAGCTGGACAATGTGGGCATACTCTGTCAGACAAGAGAGCATTCCTATAACAGCCTTGTGCCAGGGCTGGAGAGTAGACATTGCATCTGGCTCTGGTAAGGACCCAACGTTGCCTAGGATCAGTGATATGCACTGGGTATGCTTAGGATAGCATACCAAAGGTTTTTCCGGGTTATCCTCATGACAACCATGAAGGATGATGACTGGTTCAGGTGAACTCAGTGTACCTGTTCCATGAATGTGGATCTGAATCCAATACAGATCCACCACCCATGTATGCATACTCCGCAGTTTGATCCATGTTTGTGGCTGAGTTTGTCAGGGGGTAATAAAGCAAGCTCATCAAAACCATGTTTCTCATCTTCGGGGTGAAAAATCTGAGTTTAAGGACAGATGTTGAAGATATAAGGGTGGGAGGGGGGAAAGGTTTCTGCAAATTGGGAGACAGGTAGAGAAAAATCTAAAAGTAAAAGACATGGAATATCTTACCCATATAATACAACAAAGTGCATTCCACTGAAGTATTTTGGTTGATCTTAATAAAAGATACTGCAGGACTTTGCTTTTGGATTGATTCCCATCTATCTCCCAACTTGCAAAGCCTACTTTCATTTCATCTGGAGAAAATGACTGCTTTGGAATGTGGACTCTATGGTATTATGTACCATTGAAGTTCCTCCCCTCCCCAAACTCTGCCTTCCTTAGGCTTCACCCCCCAAATCTCCAGTTATTTCCCAACCTGCGGCTGGCAACCCTAGCTGTGAGGTACACAGGAACCACAGAAGTCTTCTTTATCTTGTTCAGGTAAGATCACTGTTCCACTATCAGCCTTGCATACAAGGACAAAGAGCTAGCAGTAGACTTCATGTATAATCAAGGCTTCCAGTTGTTTGTTCCTGTATGCAAGGGCAAGGCTGATAGTGGAACAGGGATCTTACCTGGACAAGACAGGAGTTGTAACCAAACAAGTTCTTATCTGGATACTTATCAGGTTGTTGATCCTGGACCTTGTTTAGGTTTAACACAGCATAAAGAATGGCTTTGATCCTGGACTTAAACTATGTTTAGGACAGAAAAGTATCAACAGAGCATATAAGACATTGGCTCTGACTTTTACATGAGTGTATTTATGGATGTGTATTGGTTTAACTGTTAACAGGTCTGAGTGTGATGATGTCTGAATGTGATATTGTTAGTTCCATGTAATATAATCTGTGATTTTGTTAACAGATATTTTAATAATTATTTATAGGCTAATTTCACAGTGTTTGGTTTTGTTCCCATTTTGTACTCATTTGTCCACCAGAAACAGAAGAATACATACTTTGGTATTTATACTCCAGATTTCTGCATATATTGGCACCAAAGACAACATACGAAGCTACAAAAGAAGAAAAAATCTTGTTTCTTGACTCCTCATTTTCCACAATAGTGCACAGTAGTCTGATTCTTATGGAACTGATGCATCTTACCAAGATGTCCCAAGACCCTTGAACCCTCAAAGACTGACCAGCTGCCAGAGGATGGAAGACAAACAATTTGTCAGACAAGTAAACTTCCGTCTTGTTCTGTTCTTCTCTTTCACAGCTGAACAGGTGGCTGCCTGAAAACAGTTGTGCTGAAGTTATAGCTAGATAACATCGGCCTTGCTGTAGAAAATGAGTGAGACACCGTTCACCATTTGCTGTTGAATTTTGAGTGGCAAACAGCCAATTTGCTACCAGTTGGGTTATTCACATTGCAATAGGAAGCAATTTCTCAGATGTACAAACTTCCTTCTCCTTTTTCAAGCCAGGCAGCAACTGCATACATAGATAGTGTATATATAAAAAAGAAATGCCAATTTAGAAACTGGAGAATGGGGGAAAATATATACTGGTAGACACTGGCTCTTAACTGTGAAAGATATCCTTTTAAAGCATGGAAGGTCCAGTTCTGTGGAGTTCAACTGCTTTGGGTTTTTTTCCCTTGATTCACATTTCTGTTTTTATGTCTGCAAAATCAAGCAATACTTGCTCTTGTAAAATAGCCTTCCAGGGCTGTCTCATGTGCTGAACTAAGTAGTTGGTCGGGCCTCTTCCACACATGCAGAATAATGCACTTTCTGTCCTCTTTAAATGCATTTTGCAGCTAGATTTTACTGTGCGGAATAGCAAAATCCACTTGCAAACAGTTGGGAAAGTGGTTTGAAAACGCATTATTCTGCATGTGCAGAAGGGGCCCTGGAGAGAAAGGTAGTTTTCACTGCACATGATATGATAGCAATTTATAAGCATGGAATGGGCACACAACCCTTTGTTTCTCCTTTGATTTTCTCTAATTTATTTTAGACTTTTTCAGAATAACACAAATTAATTGCTGCTATAGGAATGGGTGCACCTCGATCTGGGATTACAGAGATAAACTCTCATCCTATTTTGAAACACTTTCAAGCTGAAGGCGTTTTATGAGCTGAATTTAGGTGTCTGGCTTTAGTTAAGGGTCTTCATTGCTTTTGATAGATACAGGCCTGTTATAAGGCTTTTGCCCTGAGGACTGTAGGGCTGCTTCTCACATAGCCTCAAGAAAAGGGAAACATCTGATTATGATATCAAAATAAGAAAACATTTTTCAGAACTTTCATGTTGCTGGCTTCCCTGAAAGATACTCAAAATGAATAGGAAAGAATTTCCTGGGGAAAACGCTGGAATGCTCAGATAAAAAAGAGGAAATGACTGAAACAAATCACAGCCTCAGTGATGGTGGTGAAGCTGAGGAATATTGTCTTTTGGTAGAAAGTCCTGAAATTGTTGCAGATATAACACCACGAGGGTGATCCATGGCCCATAATAAGTAGTTTTACATTGTTTTTGTCCAGTTTATTTCTACGGCATAAAGAATTTGATTTTATTAGCTGCTTCTGCCAGCATAACTGGTTAAAAGTAGCTGCAAAAGATTATGCTGTATCTTCTAGTCCAGCATAACTGGATAGAAGCAGTTGTAAAGGATGGTGCTGTATCATCTGACGTATGATGCAATTACATGCATTGGCATTATTTCGTTTATTTCCTCAGCAATGAATGTATGGGGATGTGGGATGATATAGTATAGTCCAATCTTGTCAGATCTCAGAACCTAGGCAGGGTCAGTGCTTGGATGGGAGACTGCCAAGCCTCAGGCTAGCCGCCTCACTTGCCTTGAAAACCCTATGGGGTTGCCATAAGCAGCCAGTGAACTGACAGCACTTTACACACACACAATGAATGTAAACAATAAAAAAAAATCTTGCTGAGCAATTCAAAGCAATTCAAAGCTTGGTGAAGTGGTTAAGACCTATGGACTCTAACCTGGAGGACCAAGATTGATTTCCCACCCCTCCATATGAGTGGCAGACTCTAATTTGGTGAACCAGGTTTGTTTCCCCACTTCTACACATGAAGCCTGCTGGGTGATCTTGGGGTAGTCCAGTGGTGTACTGTAAATGGAGACATGGGGCACACACCATTTGATCACCGGGGTGGGGGTGGGGGGTGCCAGGTGCCAGCCAGGTCCTTGTGGCTGGGTGCCTACATGTCAAGATAGGGAGGCCGACTGCAGTCGCGGTGCCCTCCTGAGCTGTGCACTGCTGAACCATGACCGCAGGCCAGCTCCTGCCTGAGACCTGGCCTCCTTGTCAGCAGGAAGGCCAAGGAGGCAGGAGCCAGCCTCAGGCACCTGCCTGAGCTGTGAGCTGCGAGCTGTGGCCACAGGCCAGCTCTTGGGCAGCAGCCAGCCTGTGGCCGCGGCTCAACAACAAGCAGCTCGGGGGGGGGAGGGTACTCTGACAGCTGAAGGAGCAGCCTAACGAAGCTGGGTAACCTGTGGCAGGCTCCCGGCCTGGCTGCTCTGGCCAACTGGGCGCCCCTCAGCCCAGCCCAGCCCAGCCCAGCCCTGCCATGCTGCTCTTTCAGGCAGCAGAGCCTCTGCTAGCTGAAGGAACAGCCTGGCTGGGTTGCCGCCAGGTGTACCTCTGCCCAGCCCACCAAGCTGCCCAGGACTGCCACCGCCAGAGCAGCCACCGGGACCACCGCTGCCGGAGCAGGGGGGTTTGGGGGCAAGTGTTGCCCCGGGCACATTTTGCCCCAGTATGCCACTGGGCTAGTCATCGTTCTTTCAGAACTCTCTCAGTCTCACCTACCTTAAGGGCAGGAAGGGAAATGTAAGCCTCTTTGAGATTTGAGTGCTGTGTGGTTTCCGGGCTGTATGGGCTGTATGGCCGTGTTCTAGCAGCATTCTCTCCTGACGTTTCGCCTGCATCTGTGGCTGGCATCTTCAGAGGATCTGAAGGATCAGATCCTCTGAAGATGCCAGCCACAGATGCAGGCGAAACGTCAGGAGAGAATGCTGCTAGAACACGGCCATACAGCCCGGAAACCACACAGCACCCAAGTGATTCCGGCCGTGAAAGCCTTCGACAATACTCTTTGAGATTCCTTGTGGTAGAGGAAAGTGGGGTATAAATCCAACTCTTCTTTAGAACAGGAAATCAAAATCTGGTCTACAGCTAGATTATACTGATGTATTAACCAAATCCTCCCCCTTGTGTTCTGGTATCTACCCTGTTTCCCCGAAAATAAGACATCCCCGGAGTATAAGACGTAGTAGAGGTTTTGCTGCAGTGCTAAATATAAAGCATCTCCCAAAAGTAAGACGTAGCAAAGTTTTTGTTTGGAAGCATGCCCATCGAACAGAACACCAGAGCATGCAGCTGTGGAGCAGAAAAATAAGACATCCCCTGAAAATAAGACATAGCTCATCTTTGGGAGCAAAAATTAACATAAGACACTGTCTTATTTTCGGGGAAACACAGTAGCTAGTGTTTGCTTGCTTCAGTGGACCCAGATTGGAAATACTTGCCTGCCAACATTTGCTTAACTTATGCAGAGGCTGGAGTGGACTTAACGATTCTTTGCTTGAACTTACGCTATTGGCCTGCTGTCCATTGTGTAAAAGAAGAAGAAGAGAAAAAGAGTTTGGATTTATACCCCACCTTTCTCTCCTGTAAAGAGACTCAAGGTACCTTACAAGCTGCTTTCTCTTCCTTTCCTCACACCTTGTGAGATAGATGGGACTAAGAACAGACCTGCTAGACTTGACCACAGAAATCAACCAGCTATCCTGGAGAGCCAGCAAAAGTTAAGTCCTTGCCCTGATATTGTGTCCAAGCACTGGTGTTCAGAGATTTGCTGAGTCTGGCTATGAAGGCTCACTTTAGTTACTGATGGACCTATTTCTCTTTGAATCTGCCTAAACCAGTGGTTCTCAACCTTCCTAATGCCGCACCCTTTAATACAGTTCCTCATGTTGTGGTGACCCCCAACCCTAACATTTATCCATTTTACAGATGGAGAACACTGATGCAGAGAGTCTTAGGCGACCCCTGTGAAAGGGTCGTTCGACCCCCAAAGGGGTCCCCACCCCCAGGTTGAGAACCACTGGCCTAAACCAACTTTGAAGCCATCCATCCTTCTGGTTATCACTACAGTGAGAGCTTTGCAATGAGTTTGGGACATGAGATTTAGTGAATGCCAGTCTCTTGCATTCATCAGTGGTGAGGCATTATAAATCAAACATTGATCCTGGCTGACCCCAAGAACACCACATGGATTTCTACGTATAGTCTGGCTATGCTCTGACACAGGAGATTGATATGTGAAGAGACAGGTAGAAAGAGAACGTTTGAATTTCAGCTCTCAACATATTTCAATTTGTCAAACAATTTCTTTTTGTTAGAGGATATCCAAATCCTGTTTTTAAAAACATCATCATGTACTATTATGGGAGCTGGATGGCATGTGTAGAATCCCTCGCCTTCTGTTTTCATCAGCCTTGTGTGAGTTTTGAATTTTTCATGATTCTTTGGCTACATAAAACTATTCATAAAATTAATATTTTTCTCCAGAAAGTCTACTAATAATTTTACAGCAGTGTTCGCAACTCAAGCTAAAGGCCAATAATTCAGTATAATTCCAAAGCAAATGATGTATGTCAAATAATTTTATGGTGTATATTATTATTATGGAAGATATGAAATTAATTTCTTATTATGGTTGCGAAGTTTATGTTATAGCTGGCAGGGTAACTATGTTTCTGCATTTGCTGTAATTTTATGATTCTGAGTTTGTTGTTTGCTTTGACTTTTGAGTCAATGCAATAAAAGTATCTCAGGCACTATTAGATAAGTCTATTATGAGGTCATACACACAAGATCATCACGCACACTGCTGTAGCATCATGAAAAAGTGAACTGTGTGGGTGACTGGTCCATCCCAATTAATCTTTACAGACAGAACTTCCATGCCATCTGATGTTGGCTCCAGATAATGCTTTTCTGAGGAGCCAGATCGCACATTTGGCAGAGTTGCCTCATGATGAATCATAAAATGAGAAATGAAGTGATGCACACCCTACTGTTTGTTTCCAGGCACAATTTGAGATGCTGCTGATCATGTTCAACCCTCAAATATCTGGGAGTATTTCAAATGATTGCCTGCTCCTTCATATATCTGCCCATCAACTCAGATTGTCTGCAAAAGTTTTGGTGGTTTTAGCTATGGAGCAGCCAGGGCAACTTTCCCAGTCCCCTCACTGAGTTGAGCTGCCCTTGTTTTCAACTGCCACTTTTTGACTGATCCTGTCATACCTACAGAGGTGAGGACAGTCAGAGGCATCTCATGTGGCAGCCAAGGCAATCAGCTATAGGATGGGGGAAGGGTGGCCAGGGGTAAACAGTCCATCCCTCACTACAGTGGCAGTAGCTTCACTCAAGCAGTGGCTGGCAATCAGCTGTAGGGCTTTGGAGTCTCCTTAACTGCCCGACAGCTGATTGCCAACCACTGTGCTGAAGCTGCTCCATCTGCCACACCCAGTGATTATGGGACCCCATACCTGATATTTGCCAAGGACCCCCAAAATCACCAAGACTACTCCTGTGCAGGAGCCTTCTATGTGTATGTCTACTTTCAAAAATACAGTGGATAAGAGTGGTTATATAGTGTGGTGGTTAAGAGCAAGTGAACTCTAATCTGGAGAACTAGGTTTGATTCCCCACTTCCCCACATGTGTGACCAAGTCTTATCGAATTAATCAGATTTGCTTCTGCACTCCTACATTCCTGCTGGGTGACTTACGGATACTTACAGTTCTTCGGAATTCTCTCAATCCCACTTGTCTCACAAGGTATCTGTTGTGTAATTTTGTTTATTGAACATGTGCTGTACTCAATAAACCTTAAAAATATTTTACTCTATATTTTTTGCCTCTGAGTTTTTGTGTGCACCCCAAATCCTGACCCACGTTTGAGAAGTGGCTAGTCAGCACATTCTCTACAGAAGAGAAAGGCCGTTTCTGCACCCCCCCCCCCCCAGGGCCATTTGCATGGTGCCCTGAGAATGGCCCTGGTGCCCCACGGGGCACGGATCCCTCTTACCTTGTCTTCCGGCTGCCATTGCACTGGAGAGGCTAGGGGACATGCCCCCATGGTCATGGCAATGGAGGCCAGGAGGCATATCCCCTGGCTTCTCCAGAGTGAAGCAGCTGGCAGACAAGGTAAGAGGGATCTGCGCCAGCGCAGGGAAAACACTGGCTTCTACTCGGTGCCATTCGCTCACTGAGCGAGTCTGAAAAACACCAATGGTGGGGGGGGGAACGCTGCCCAGCAGCAGTAGCTGTGCAATCTCCCCCCACCCCAACAGCTTTTTTACCGGCCCCACGCTGGTCTAAATGGGCTGTGCAGAAGCTGCCAAAGGGTTTGTAAGCCGCTTTGAGAGAAAGGAGGGATATGAATCCAAAACTCTTATCTCTACTTCAAGAGGGAAAATGGGATAAAATAGAGAGTTGGTTTCAACTATATAAAGGATGTAATCACACAGCAAATATGGTCTCACTGCAACTGGTAATTTATAGTTTTAGCAAACGGTAGAAAAATATGTGTCTTCAAAATGCAAGGAACTAGAAACAGAGTCCCACCCCGCTGCAAGTAGTAGCATTCCTGAAATATTATGTGGATAAACTATAGTCATGACAGCATTTTGTTTTGCATTTCTGCCAAAAGAATGCATTAGCCAAGGACAGAAGAACCCATTTACTGGTTTAATATAGCTATCAACTCACCCATTTTCTATCTGCTTCTGATCTGACTAATTTGTTATGTCCTAACTCATGTAAGGCAGAAATTCAAGCCATTCTTGGCAAGGAAACAGGCTGATGTTGATTGCATTTACTGTGTCATCTGTTTGGGATGACAAACACATTTCTTTTCACTGCCATTGCTGGCTAGCATTCATCTTTAATGGAAATTAACTTTTAAAGCTTAGGTAATTATCTGTGCCTTCTGCTTAACTGCCTAGAATGGATAAATTGAATGCAACATATCTTGAGCAGAAATAAGATGTCCTAAAGATTTCTTGGGAAAATGTTTGTGCAGAGTGCCTTCCCAGGATGTCTTTTTTTGCATCCTCAAGATGTCTTTTATCAGCTGTGCAGAATGGACTAATGATAGGTTATATACTGAGAAACCAAACAACAAGAAAACGTTGAGAGAAGTCAGATACTTCAAATTACAACCTTTATTTAACCTTACTGGATGACACTGGTGGGCAAGAAGCACCCACATATGCAATAATTTTTTCTCCTAACTTTTATTTAAACTGTGCTCCTTTGCATGCAGTGCTGCTATGTGTGTACTGTTAGCATACCGGAGTGATGATCACCTGGTCTGTGAATGTCTGTTGAGCTCAGTGTTGCATGCCAAGCAACAGACAGCCCCATTTAACAAGCAGCTAGGGCATACGCAACATCAAATAGGCAATGTCTTTTTATCCATCAGAATTGCATTTAAATCAGGCCTCGGACTATTTGGTTAGTGCTGTAGATCATTAAAAAGAAATGTTGCCTCTACATAGTCAGCATTCTTCTGCAATATTTTCCAAACAAAAGCTGAGCTTTTCAGTATTTTCACTTGGGTCAGTAAATGACACCAACAAGCCAGTGGTGGGATTTCAGCAGGTTCGCACCACTTCGGCAGAACCAGTTGTTAAAATGGTGCTTGTAAACAACCAGTTGTTAAATTATTTGAATCCCACCACTGCAACAAGCCCCTTGTAAAAGGACAGTTGTGGACATCAGAGTTGAGAGTCTGAAATCCACTGAACAATTTCCCTAGAGTTGCTTTCAGCAGAACATGATATCCCAGTGCAATCACATGATTTGTGAAATTATGCTAGAGTGGTAGTGGGCAAACTCCATCTAGAAAACTTTTGTTTTTACTACCGCAACACATCTTAAGGTAGCCATGAGGCAAAACACATCCCAGACACGACATTATCCTTGTTAAGAAACAGAATCTTATTTTCGTGACTTGTTTGATGTTTCAATGCCTCCATTCATCACCACATATAAAATACTCCCCTCCAAAAGGTAGTAAAAGTGCAACAGAAGAGAGCCTGTGGTCTAAATTCCCCCTGAAACTACCTAACCACAGGGACAGTTTTGTACTTATATTATTCCTTCTCTATCACAGTTCTCTTTTTCGGGGGCATTCTGTGTGAGAATTGACAGCACTTAATAAATAAAGGAGAAGTTCTTCCCAAAGACACTGCCTTTTTATTTCTCCTTCCCCTGCCAAAATGATAACATTTTGGAGAACAGTAAATGAGTTTCTCGGAAATTAATTTCTACTTACAACTGAGGATCTTTGGCTGTCTCCCCTCCCCCAGTCATCAGATACAGTGGTCACACTGCCACAGCAAATCACATCTGTCACTATTGTGTGTTAGTATCACCAGTAGAGCTATGTTGTTGTACTGATAAAGCAAATAGGGCGATATTTTATTGATGCATCTAATTAACATATGCTTAGCTTTCCATTTATTCAAAAGCATGACTAATAATCATATCAAATATGAAGAAGAAGAGGAGGAGGAGGAGGAGGAGGAGGAGGAGGAGGAATTTGGATTTATACCCTGCTTTTCTCAACCATAACAAGTCTCAAAGCAGCTTACAAACTCCTTTTCTTTCTCACTTTGCAGCAGACATCTTGTGAGGTAGGTGGGGTTGAGATAGTTCTCCCAGCACTGACTAGCCCAAGATCACCCTGAAGACTTCATGTGCAGGATATGCAAAGTAAACCATCAAGAAGAACAGGAAAAAGTAAATGCAGCAGCATCCAGTGAACACTAGTAAAAATAGGCATAAAACAATGAAGTCATGCTGTAATATGAATAGTAAGGATGAGAACAAAACAAATCGATCTGGCAGTTATAGAAATCAATAACTCATCTTACATCAAAGATCTTCTGGAACAGTTAGGTCTTCAAATTTCGCTGGAAGCCAGAACAAAGCAGAACAAATGAACCTCAGCTGTAAAACATTTTCAAGAATTTAGAAGCAACCTATGTTTATTTTTAGAATAATTTAGAAATTTTAGAATAGTGTAGAAATTTTAGAATAAGAATTTTCTAGAAATATACAAATTTTAGAAGAAATTTAGAAGAAAGCATTGTCTCACATTCCTGCCAATCAGAAGGTCAGAAATACACACCCACTGCTGAGCATGGGAAGTTGACATCTGGCTTAGACTATTGGTCTGCAAGTTCAGTCTTGTCTCTGACAGGCAGCAGCTCCCCAGAGTCCCCCTCCCCCATGATCCTAACTTTTTCATTGGAGGTATCAGGGACTAAACCTGGGACCTTTTGCATGCAAAGCAGATGCTCTACCACTGAACCATGGTCCACCCATCAAGGCATATTCACAGATGTTCATAAATGAATCTGGTTTTCAGCATACTTTGGTCTCAAGCCACTCTGGTCCACTGAAGCACTTTGAATTGGGCCCAGAAACGAATTAGAAGGCAGTGAAATTGATTCTCTGGCTAAATATGTTCATCATGCTAGTTATATATTGTTCACTAATTGCAGTTCCTGATATCTTTCAGAAGAGCCCCATGCAGTATATTACAGTAATCTAGTCTGAATCTATAGTAACCTAGTCTGAATGTTACCTAATTGTGTTTTTTCCAGAAGTGATATAACATCAACAATGTCTCATGCCCCCCACATGCCCCCCAAGCCTCCAACCAGTTGCCAGCACTGGCTTGGAAATCTTACTCCCATTAGAGAAGGCATAGAGGAAATTCCTGCCTGTACCAAGGCAGGGGCCCTGTTTGAATATGAGGCTGACCAGATGATCTTAGAGTGCATCAATTCAGGGGTCATTGTCAGAATCCTTTGGGAGTAACAGCACAGCTCCAGCTAAAGTGCAAAGTGTACCCGCATAGGGACTTACAGAAGACTGAGGAGGCAAAAGGTCCAGTTTTCCAACTCAGCATTGTTGGTAATGGGTGAAAAGTCTGAAACAATCAATTGATAAAATCCCTGAAGGTCAATTATCCATTTGTACTAGAGTGTCTTTAGTTTCTTTTCTTTGTCAGTACAAATGCTTTTAAAGTGGGTGTATAAATTATTAAACATAAATACATTCTTTCAACTTTTCAGGCAGGAGACTTTGGAATCATATCTTGCTATTTTAAAAACCCCACTTTAAAAATCTATTATTTGTGGGGTGGCGAGTCCCACACCCCTTAACTTGGAATACTTGAAGGAGGAAAGAATTGTTGTCCTCTTGGCCAGCCATGGTGACAGGCTGGCCTTTTAAGGGCCTGTTGCCTACTACATAGCTTATTGGCAGTTTAAGGGCAAGGAGCCCAAGAAAGGGGTATTGTTCTGGTAGTGGTAAACTGACTGAGGAAAGCACCATGACCAATCAGTGCTGTGGTAGCTAGCCTATCTCCCGCTAGGGGCACAGAATCTCCTGACTTGGCTGTCATTACCCATTGCTGTGCAACTTGCACACAACATAAGGGAGTAACAAATTTAAAAATTGCTGTCAGAGACAGTATGATGTCACTTCTAGGAAAAATCCAGGAGTGGCATCTGTTTTGTCTAGGAATCACTAGAAACTCTGTGGTTTTACCATAGTGTTTCTAATGATTCCTAGAGAGATATGACATGATTTTGAGTTTTCTCTGGGGAAGTGACATCACATAGTCACTGACAGCATCCCATGTCCTGTCTTCCCTGGTTTCTGGCAGTTGCCAGGCAGAGCACCAGCTGCCCAGGGAGTGGCTGGAATCACCAGAAATAAATCCTCTACTTTCTTGAGGGATTAACTTCTTCCTTGGGAAGGAAGAAGCCACATCAGGGTGTGTGTGGCCCACAGAGTGGTCTTCAAAAGGAGTGGGAGCCAGCCAATGAAGTGCCCACTGTCTGGTTTTCCTAGTTTCTAGTGTAAAGTGCAGTCATTCAGAACATGGAAAGTCTGCTTTCTGAATTCCCTTGTTTCTTGTGTAAAGCAGAGTCATTCAGAGCATGGAAAGCTAGAATCTGGAAATACCCAATACCACACATGACTTCACAGAGACTTGAGAGAAGAATAACTTGTCAAAACTGACCTGCCTCAATCTGTGAGATTTGTTCTCCTACCTGACACCCTCTAGAGCATGCCTTTCTGTTGATAAACAGAGCTTAACTTGGGTTTGGACTCATGAATGCACAGCAACATGCCATAAAGCAAAATAAGCTTTATTAGAAAGAAAAATAAGAAAAGCATTTTTACAACAATGCAGACTCAGTGATGGGTTCAAACACACAAAATAGTAAGGCGAACTTCCTAAACACACTTACTGAATAAAGGTTCAGCAGAGCATGTCTTTTTAAAGCATTTAACAAACGGGCTTCAACCAAACAAACAGCATAGTCCACACACATGTAACATAAACAAGAAGTGAGGGACAAAGGAACAGCGGAGCAGTACGGAATAGAATAAGGTAGTCTATTTTCCCTAGCAAAATAGACTGCATTTTTTAAAAAATGCAGGCCATGGACCTCCTGACCTCTTGCAACCAATTACTACCCTGTCTCCAAATAGTTCTCTGAAAGTAAGGTTGCCAGATCATTCATTTTATTGCGCCCCCCCCCCCCCCCCGTGCCATTTGGCCAGGCAACACAGGGCAATACATTTACTCTAAGCCCTCTGGTGTCCAAAACACTATGATGATATTTCTGGTGTGTATTGGAAGTAATGCTGTCAGGGCCAGTTTTGGCCAAACATCAGTCCATCCCTTCAGTTGTCAGCAACATGATGACCTCTCTTCTGGTGCACATTTTGGATGCTAGAGGCCTTGGAGTAAGTTTATTGCCCTAAGTCCCCATCTTACCATCACACTACCCTGTTGATTGCCAGGAGGTACCTGGCAACCCTATCTGGAAAATGAGCACGTCCCCCCTCTTAACTTGCTCCAGTTGAAACCAGTGATCTAACTGGTTGGTGAAAACAACCTTGTGAAAACAACCTTGATGATACAGTCTATGTAAGTCTGGGGTGGAGCAGGGGGATAGCTGACACCTGTTGTTGACTGAATAGGTCAAAGAAGTCTGAGTAGAATTTTTCTCTGAAAATGGCTCACCAATTGACAGATTTATTCTCACAGCTTTTGCCCACCAATTTTCTGTGCTTTGGGAAGCAGCACTTTTCTGAAACAAAAGTAAAAGCCACATTCTCCCAGATGGTATCATTTCCTCTTTGGTTGATCTCTTCCCATTTAAGGAGCCTATTAAAATTTACTTTTTATTCTTCCACATTACCCTGCCAAGGGTAACTGTTTTGTCCCACAATCTGCGCGTGTTACCTTGCAACAGTACACCTTCTGCCTTCTCTTATGGAAATAGTGGGGAAAATGTTCTAAATGGTATACCTAGCTACATTTTTCCTGGCTCTTTGAAATCTCAGCAAAAGTTTGCTTGAAACATCCCGCACTGTGGATGCATGTGTGAATTATCTGCTTATCTCAGTATTATACAAGCCAACAAATGGTTCCTTTTTTCCCTTTGTAAAATGACTGATTCTTGCAGCACAATCCTAAGTCCATTCACCAAGAAACAAAACTCTCTGATATCTAATTTTAGGGTCTCATAAAAGACTGAGGAAGCAAAAGGTCCACATCTCTACTACTCAGTGCCTAATTCCCTAGCACTATGTATCTACTACATCTTCATCATCATTCGTTCCAGCTCATGGTAGTGTACATGCTTCTCTTTCCCCTTCCCACTGTTTTCTCACAACAACTCTGAGAGGTAGGTTAAGCTAAGAGTGAGTGTCTCAAAGTCATCCAGTGAGTTTCTTGGCAGAGAGGGGATTTGAACCTGGCTCACCCAGATTCTAGTCTGACCCTCTAACCACTATGCCATACCATTTCAGAGCTTGAACAGGAACTAGTATTTGGTTGAAAGGGACTATACTAAGTAGTCCCAACTACACAAAAAGCTCAGTTACTTGTCAAGAGAAGCAATGAAGTCAAGATGGGCGATCCACAATTTTGCTTACTATGTAAAGTATATAAAAATAATCTTATACATATTAAGAGCACGATAAGATAAGACTTAAAAATTATACCCATGAGATTAAAGAGAATCCAAGATTCAGTCGCTTATGAACATACAAACCTGTTTTCTGCGAAGTTCAACCACTGGCCTATTGGCAGTATTTCTTTGAAGTCTCTGACACAAAAATAGCCTCAGAACAGTTTCAAAAGGTACTTAGATACCACATTTGTGTCATCACATTTGGTTATGTCACACACAACTTTTTATTATTGATCCAATCTGTAAATCAACACGTTCATAATTTCATATATAATATTAATTTGATGCTGAGTATAGATTTATTAGTATATTCCCTGTTCAACAAAAAAACATACTAAATTATATAATCCACTGTGCCCTCTACTGGCTGCTCTGCCGCAAAATACAAAGATGCAGGACCATTACACACCAATGTGTTCCCTGCTTCAAGCAGCTTTTTGCTTTGGATCAGATTTTTAATTATGCAGCAGCTTTGATATACAATTCAATTACAGTTTTGCTTATGCAATTTCTCTGAAGTGACCACGCTTTTTAAAAGGGAAGCCCTGCATTTTTAAGAAGTAGGGGAAAGCCAACTTTTTTTTTCATTTCGCATGGAAGGTGAAGTAAATATATTACTAACCCATAACAGTGTCCTCCTACACTTGCATCATCCCACCCTCCTTCCACTTTTCAGGCTGGCCCTCTCGTCCTCACCTCCAACCACCATTTTTGTTCTGCTCTCTGGTCAAGTGGCTTCTGGGGAATTTTTTATTTCATTTTAAATACATTGATGCATTAATAACATGAAAAATGGGTCAAATTGTTTGTGAGTTGCAACCTTAAGACCTCCATTTGTTGGGAGATCTGGGGATCCATGCTGGCTTCTGCCAGTCCAGGAGAGCTCATTGTCTGTTGTGCCTGCGCCAACTTGGGGAAGGGGGAATCCCATCAATCCCAACTTGAAGCCCTTTGTTCAACCAGCGACCATCAGTGGTCAGCACATAAATACTACATGAATGCTTATTTTGTGGAATCTGCTTTGATTGGGAGTTTTTGCTGTCCCCCAGGCTTGCAAGGCACCACTAGTCCTGCTGGCAGAACAGCTCAAATCCTTGCTGGATTTCCTTGTGTTTGTGATCCATGCAGCTTCCCAGCAGAAAAAAAAAAACCATTATAGCGGCATTCTAATCTGGAGGAACCGGGTTTGATTCCCAGCTCTGCCGCCTGAGCTGTGGGGGCTTATCTGGGGAATTCAGATTAGCCTGTGCACTTCCACACATGCCAGCTGGGTGACCTTGGGCTAGTCACAGCTTTTCGGAGCTCTCTCAACCCCACCCACCTCACAAGGTGTTTGTTGTGAGGGGGGAAGGGAAAGGAGATTGTAAGCCCCTTTGAGTCTCCTACAGGAGAGAAAGGGGGGATATAAATCCAAACTCTTCTTCATCATCATCATATGGGAAAAATGTTTTTTTTTCTGCCTTCTTCATCTGTACCATGGAATCCAGGGTTTTCCACTGGCATCATCAATGTATCAGTATATCAATGTACCAATATATTAATGTTACATTCCTTTGAAATATGTTTAACCCCCCCCCCCCCAGCAGGCTTTAGGTAAAGAGAGCAAAAGGTCGCATAAGCGGGAAAGAAAGGGTGCATGTGCCACAGGACTCAAATCCGCACAGGCTCAATACAGCTTCCCCATGCTAATTCCCTATGCAGATTTTGTATGTGTAAAAACATCCAAAGGCACAAACTCAGGATAGGAGAACACAATTTGCAAGGAAAGTTGTTACTCCTGCAGCAAGCCAGTAAAAAGTTGCAGAGGTGGGGACAAGAGTACACAACTTGCCCTGTATGAAAAGCAGGTGATTTTAGTGCTTACAAATGGCGGAATAAGACCATAATTGACCACAGTTGTACATTTATTATGCAAAACTGCAGATTTAAAAAATAAATTATTGGAACACTGGATGAAACAAAACTACTTGTTATGTTCCAGATTGTGCATTATATTTGGCATATACCCATGAGGTTCACAAATTGTTGAATTGCAGAATGTCCGATATAAGCCAGAATACCAACTGTCTCTTGCAAATATCAAAGTCTTCACAGACACATCTCATTTTATGAGTATTCCAGAATAAATTCAACTGATCAGCTCCAGATTAACTGAGGTATGACCTATATGACCCAAAGATGGAATCTGACCAAAGGGGTCAGGCTGGTCCCCAACAGAACAGCCCCCAGGACCATGGATGCACCCCCAGTCATTTGTCAGAGGGTCATCATGTGGGTTGCAGTTGGATAATTAGGACAGTGGCAGACTTAATTGGGGAAGGTATCCCATTGGGCTAAAGAGGATGTTGAAATCAAAGGAAGGACAGTGCCCTTCCCTGCTGTCTAATCAGCCACAGCTTTTAGGCTGAGGCACAAGGGTGGTATAATGGACAACTGAAGAATGATGAGTTATCCCAGTCACAGAACCTTGAGAGACAGGGGATTCAAAAAGAAACAAAAAACTGAGAATTTTACAGCTGGCAGTCAAGGGAGACTGTTAAAAAACCTGACTTAGAATAACACCTCTGGAAACTCAGACAATTATATATATCACTAGTTGCAAAGCCCATTGCAGGGAAAAATGCAATGGGCTCTACAAAGAGGGAGTGAGCAAGCATTTCCCCCCATAATGGACTTTAGTGCTGCTTTACCCACCCCTTTCTTCCACTTGCCAGCACATTTCCTACCTGTTGATGATGAATAGGGATGGTGGTACCAGGGCTGATGGGGACGCAGGTGGCTTTCTGCTGCCCTGCCAGGCCCAGCTTGTAGTTTGGAGTTGTGAGAGAGTAGGTGGGGGACTGGCTGCACTGCCAAGGTAGCAGTGAGCCAATTGCTGCACGGAGCCCAATTCTGTAGACAGCTTGGCTGGAACTGAGTCCTGTGTGGCTTTTGGTTAGGAATGAGTCTTTGACGCATTTCAACCCTTAGCGAATTATGTATTAGGATATTATGCTTCAGCCAATAATGGTGAAAGATCCAAAAATTTTTCTACAAGACAACATCCAACCTCAGATGAAAGAGAATTTTGCATTAACTGAATAGTATACCCAATATGTTTATTTCTGGATATGTTGTTTTTATAGTGAATGTATGACCACTGAGGAAGGTTAAATCAGCCCAAACGTGTCTGGTCCTTTGTTAGTCACTGACATAGGTGAACTGTTACAATCCTTATTGACTTTTAAGGTGTAGCCTGGTATTTAGGCTTTGTGTCTTTAACTTATATTTGTGTACATTTGTGAGATGACAGACAGACAGACAGACAGACAGACAGACAGACAGACAGACAGACAGACAGACAGACAGACAGACAGACGCTTTCCAGCTCAACCTTTGCGATTCCCTGTATTGTTCTGGTTGAGTTTTTCTCCCCCCCCCTTTTTTTACTTGATTTTTTCCTGCGTTCACCAACATTTGAAATATTGTTTCAAGAAATATGTCTAACTAAACAGTGGCTGCCAAGTGAATTCTATCTTATTATGTATCAGAAGTATCAACACTTATCTGTGAAATACATTAGATACATCCAGATTACAAAATATCTGGTTATGAATATCCTAAATTTCCTCATTCCAGTTATTTAACCTGCGAAGTTTATTTCCTGAAACCTCCCAGCAAATATGACTTTACCACTTCCCAAAACAGACAAGTTTTGGGTTTTTATTTCATTAAACCCCTCTGTGGCATATTCTTATACATACTGTGTTTCCCTGAAAATAAGACAGGTCTTATATTAATTTTTGCTCCAAAAGATGCATTAGGGCTTATTTTCAGAGGATTTCTTATTTTTTCCCATGATTTTGCAACCCCCATGTGACCAGATCAGCTGTGCTGGGAAATCTGTAACTAGGGCTTATTTTTTGGAGTAGGGCTTATATTTCAAGCATCCTCCAAAAATCCTGAAAAATCATGCTAGGGCTTATTTTCAGGAAAACAGGGTATAAGACTTTTTGTTGGTTCTTCTCAATCATCTTAAGTGTGGGACAGAAAAGCCAAAAGATATATAGTGACAGTAATGGTTGGTGAGGGGAAAGATAAAACCAAAAAAGATCTGGCATGGACTTTATGGAGCGGAGTTGGGAGAACTAGGAATAGGCAGACTTGATGGCATATAGAAGGGAAGGAACCAGGTGGCTGGAAGAGGCAGTGCAGGAACTTGTCTGGAAAAGATGATTGTATGAGGATTCCAATAAAGAGACTGTGAATGTTACTTACCTGGTTTGCTCCTTATCACTGGAGGGATGGACAGGCAACCCCTGCCCAGCCTTTTAGGCAATCTCCCTCTTCCTCCCTGCTGGGTGGGGTCTGAGAATGACCCAGAGACCACAGAAGCTTTCCAGCAAGCGTGTATATCAAATCAGAGTCTTTGAGAATACAAATATAAAAAGGAATTCTAGGTCTGTCTATTTAGGGTCAACCCACATATGAGATGGGTGTTCCATGTCTGGAGATCCAAGATATTTTTATAACTTAATTTTCAGCAGCCAAAATCTGCTTGGAGCTTATGGGAGGTGGAGTTTAAGTCTCCCCTGCCATGTGTTTTCCAGACTTTAAATTGTCCCAGGTAGTTATTATTTCCCCTACTGGGTAAAGGTTAAGGATAGCTATGTTTCCCAAAGGGGGCAAACAGAATCTTCATGGGGCCATTTCAGGTTTATGTATTTACTAACAACAAAACTGTTGTGTGAAAAAATACATCAGGCACTAGAAAACTGTTGCTGGTCATTTGTCATTGTTCACAGCAGCAGTCAGTGTGTCTCCTGCCATTATATAACATGTTGGCATCAGCAAGGCCTACCCCTCTCCATTTGCGCACCTGCACAGCTCTTTAAAAAGTGAGTCATCACTAATACTCCTTCCTTTTATATAAATAAGATTTGTGAAAGCACTCACCTTTCCTCTTGGTTCAAGGTTGGGAAAAAGGCAAAGGAGGGGGATCCCTCCCCCACCATGTGTCCCAGTCCCATTTTGAAGCAAGACTGAACACTGAAAACTGAGTTACAAATAGTTTTGAGCTGCAGATTCAGATTTGTTTGGACTTCAGATAAGATAGCAGTGGAGTAGATAGAATCTTATCTCTTTTCCTTGGGTAAGCAAAAGACAAGGAGGATAGAGAAATAGCTTCCAAGACCAACAGCACATCTGCAGTCAAGCTTATACACACTAGTTGGAATTGCCCAAAATTGAAGTATGGCTGGGAAAATGTTACCTTATGCTAGAGTTCAACGTTTCTCATATGCCTGCTTTGGATGTATCTAGTTAATTCAATTTACTTGTATGGGGTTTTTTTTGGTATGTTCTATTTGGAAGGAGCACCAGAATACATTCAGGAAAGCAGCTTGAAGATCACTTTTATACATAACAGAGACATTTTATTGGGTACAAATCCTAGCAGGGAAAAGTGGCATCCAGACATGCTTCTACTCAGCCAACAAAGCAGAGTGTAGTGGCTTGAATGTCCGCTGGCTCGTTTGTCTTTGTTTCAACAGATGTGTGTAGCGCCTCTTTGTGGTTGGAGTCTGGCACAGCAAATCATCCAGAGTCAGGGAAATTACCTGTCCTGAGGCTTGCAGCTTGGCCAAGATTTTTTCAAAGTAGACACGAAGAGCTGGGTTTCCCTCCAGCTTCTCCCTGGCTGTAGTCAGCTGCAAGAAGATTATGGCAAGCAGATCAACCATTATAAACTGAGCCATCATCTTCTATATGTCACGAACAGTGCTGAACTAGATCATGAAAGTGTGGGGAAGAAATTCCCTCCCATGCCTTGCTTGGCATCCTCTGGCCCATTTATGAAACTCCAAACCAAAACACCCTCCCGGGAAAACTGCCACTGTGATATACTCGTAGGTGAGTCGAACAACGGATGATGTTTCGAGGCAACTCTAATTTTACTCATCAAAAAAAAACTGGGAAAACTTATTGACTCACGTATAAGTCGAGGGTGGGAAATGCAGCAGCTGCCGGTAAATTTCGAAATAAAAGGATGCCAGCAAAATTACATTGGTAACAGTAGCGCTTAAATTGCTTTTGACTATTTATTTCAAAGAAAAACAGGTAACCAGTTCCAGGTGGAAAAAAGGGTCAACAATAAGAAATGCAACATGGTACTAAACAGACACCTTGAAGCGGCAAAAACCTTAGCTCAACCAGCAACCAAGCTAAAACACAAGAGTTAAAATTCTTAAAACCCGGATTCTACTCACTATCATCCAGGCGTCCAACAACCTAACTTAGACTTAAGATATATTATCCGAATTGGAAAATCTACGTATTAGCTTCCACGGTAAACAAATGGGGGATGGGGAATCCCCTTTGGAAATCGAAGTAACTTTGGATCCCTCTGATTCTCAAACTTCAATTAAACCTTTATTGGCTGGTATCACAAAGAGACTCTCCTGATGATACCAGCCATTTTGGTGAATTTTGAATCAGATAACCGGAAGCTATGGATCCTCAAAAGGGTAAAGTTCCATCTATTAATAGCTCCCACGAAAACAATGGGGAATGGGGGCAAATTGAAGCCAAAATCAGGATATTCTTCTGATAGGTACCTAGCCTTTAAAAAGCCGCTTAGCATAAAAAACTGCATCCCCTCCAAGCTGACGTTAAAAGTAAAAACACACAATTTTTTTTAATGACCCGCATATAAGTCGAGGGGAGCTTTTTCAGCATTAAAAATGTGCTGAAAAATTCGACTTATACATGAGTATATACGGTAGTTTCCTTTGAACTGTAGCCTTGCAGATGGTGATCCACAGGATCTTCCTGCTCAACGGCCATGTGATGTGGAGGTTTTACGAACAGTATGTGACCAGGAAGTGCATTGGTATACCTTTCCTGCCTATTGGATTAGTTAGAACTTAGTGGATGAGAAATAAGCAGTTTACCACAACAGTGACCAATTACTTTCCTCACCTAGCTTTCACTATAGCAGTGTCACTTACCACCTCCATGCAGAACTCTGGTCTTTTCACAAAATCAGAAGCACTGTCTGAAGCTCGTTCCAGTGTCTGCACAAGGCCTTCTGTGTCTCTGGATTTAGCCTGAAGCAGAACCTTCAAACAAAAGCACCACCAACAATCATGTTTTAATTGGACTGTGTGAAAAGGAAAGTGTTTTCTCATCTTGCAGATCCAACACTCAAGTGGAGAGAAAAAAGCACGTATTGAAAATCTTAACAGCCATGGATGATCCTGTATAAAATTTCACATAATAAAACAGGTCGGAAGAGATAGAAACCAAAGAAGTGAATAACTGGGGCTGGATATTTAACCAGGAATCACTACCCTGCATTCAACATGTAGTGCTCCATTTAAAAAGTCTACATTTATGGGACATGGACAACTTGGGGAACAAATTGCCCTCCACAACAGAGTCAGAAGTAGCACACCTGGCATGCAGAAACCTATTCTGCAAACGCAGGGAAAGAGGTTCTGTCCCAAGTTCAAGCAGCCAGCTTGAGACTGCAGCCTGCTTACTCCCCTGCCTCTCTCCCTACTAACAACATACAACATTCTGGTACTGACGTTGATATCCACAGCTCACAGCTACTTTGTTTTTCCTTACCCCCTCTTTCTTCTCCATTTCGCATGCCATTTGCTCATTATCCAAGCCTTGATGCTCTCCATTTCATACTTCAAAGTTCTATTCCGCAGTTATTTCTTACATTGCCTCTTGCTTTGACTGCTATGTGTTTAGCCTTTCTGTCCCTCTCTTGCTGGTCTATCTCAAGAGGCATCTTTCCTCTAAATTTTCCAGTTTTCCACTCTTCTTGAATCATCCTCTCTCCAGAATCTGTCTGAACTGAATTTTCTAACAGAAGATGGATTGTGACTTGTCAGTCACTCTATGTCTGACAATTCCGTTTCTATGGAATCCTTTGTGCACTGAATGTTTGAGAACACCCTGCCGCCCGCTACACACCCACCGGTTAATCTTTGTCTTCCGGACACCTACAAAATCCCAGGAGAATATTACGAAGGCGTACAGTCACTGTGTCAAATTATTTACGGTATAAAGGGGTAGCCGTTTACACATTTTCAGTGCAGCTGTCTGCAGAACACTGCAGTGTCTGTCTGCACGACACATTTCAGCAAATGTAATGATAAAAGCAGACAGTGACTTTTTTTTCAAATTAGTACGGAATAAAATCAGACTTTGCATATTGTAAAATTGTTCAGGACAGAGGAGAATAGTTTTTCAATTACTGACTTTCCATTTTCTACATGAGTATAAAAAATCCAATAGACTTACTTTTAGATTAGCGCATATTCTGCTTTCTGTATTCATGATACTAGAAAAAAAGGAATGGGCTTTTCTGACATCATTCTAGGAAGAAGAAGAAAACAGAAATAATCACCAAAACACATTTGGTTCAGGGGGTCCAACGAAAAGCAGGACCCTCGCTGCGGTAGCTACGCCCACCTTATATTAGCTCCTATTAAAATAGTCACCGGGGTGGGGGGAATCCCTTTAATTCCATAACTTTGGACTCCCTGAACCAAACCTTACTAAACCTGGGTGGCATAATCAGGAGAGTCTCCCAACACATCCCTGAAATATTGGTGCTGCTAGCCTAAAAACTGTGCCCCCTGCAGGCCAAAAACTGCAAAAACCCTTTAAAAATACAAAAAACCACAAACGGGAGGCAGAGCTTTGGACATGGAATGGGGGGGGGTGAACCCGAGAACCCCCCCTTGCCTACATCCTTGACTCTGCTCCATGACCTTCTGTCTTAATGATCTTTCTTCAAGTTTTCAAATGATTGGGTAGCTAAGCCTCTGAAATGTGACTGAAATCACAACCACAGCAAAACAAAATCTATCTGGTAAAATTCAGATGGAGATGCTTCAGTAAACATTTGTATGGCCTCAATATATTTTAAAAGCCTCTGGGAATGCGAGCAAAGGTCACAATAATACCTGTCCTGCATTTCTATGTACAGACCCAAATAACCCAGGTAATACGACAACGTTTCCCTCCATCAGCACCTGTTTTAGAGCAAATGCTACTGCAAAGTAGCACACTCTTCTTGACATTAGGTCTCCTTTGAATTGCATGTCTTCTAGTAACGTAGTACAAATCTTGCAAGATTCTGAGCTGTTCTGTGGAACAGAAGATTTTAGTACGCATGTGATAATAGTACTTATAAAGACACACTTGCAATGGTATTGAAATTGTTCATGTACTTCATGACTTAAAAAATCTGAAATTTTACATAATGTAGTGCCATCACAGAATAAGCCCTTGAGGAGGATTGTGAAATGGTGTTGTCAGGTAACCTTATCTTGGCTTAGAGCAAACTGGCAGCTAAGTTCGATCAAATGGGCCAGAGGATCACCTCCTAGACTTCAGCCTTTCTAATAAGGGACTGACAGGTGCAAAAACTATTTCCAAGTTGGCATGTCTCAGATTAATTGTCAGATGAAACCCATACTGGGAGATTGTACCTAAGGAGGCTATAAAGTATAAGAAGAAGAGGAAGCAGTAGTAAGGGGCTTCTCTGGAGACCTGGAAGCAGTTGTTACTGTAGGAAGCCCCTAGTGACTAAAGGGATATAAGAAACTGTTATTATGTATAGTGTGGCATGTTGTCTTTCCTGCTTTGATTATTCAAATCCATTTAAAAGAACCCTTTCCTCAGTCAAGAAAACTGTCTGACAAAACACAGACACAGATACATATACTTCAAAGTATGCAAATTACAAAAAAAACTTAAGGCAGGACATCAGGTCACTTGCTGTATCTGCTCATCTAAGTTGGAGAATGACAGTATATGGAAACCACAGACACTAAAGCCACCAGTGATGGAAATCATACACAAGCACTTTCTACGAATATTAGAAATCTCTCAAAGGCAGACATCTCTGTCCCTAGAACAGGGGAAACTTACAAAACTGTTGTTTATATCACCAAAACAAATAAAGTGGTATGACTAGAACACCCATACAATTGAAACTGGGCACCCATGTAGCCCAACCATGTTGACTACTATAAATGACTGTTTGAAAATACAACTTTTAATTTTTAAAAAAACTTTCTGTTAAATTTTAAAAGACTGTAACAGGAAGTTGGAATCAGGCAATGAAATGCCGCGACCTCAAAGATGGAATATTAATGAATGAGCATGTCCTGTTCAAAGTTGGATCTGGAGAACAGAGTACTTTAAGTTTGCAACTGTAAACCAATATGTATGCCTGTAAAAAGAAAGCTTAATTTACTAATCAATTTATACTTCTTAAAGATAACTTCTTATACAGGCTAAAAGCACCAGCTTATGATCATTCACATGGATACATCCGATTAACCGTAGTGAAATAGAATGGGCCAGCACATATCTCATGCAAATATTGATGACATATCTCATGCACATATTGCATAGCATGTATCTCATACAAATATTGATGATGGTGCAACAGAGGAGGGCCGTATTTTTTAGTTTAAAAAAGTAAGTGCCAGTACTCACTAAGGAAGATTGCAGAGAAGACCCAAAGGACAGCCAATATACTTCATTATGTTCACTGATGATGTCGTAATTGTATATATGACAGCACAGCCTGTTGGCCCTGATGCCTTCTCTGCCAGGCTCTTTGAAAAGAAGCTGGCAGCAGGGCAGCTGGTATTCTCCATTGTGCTTCTTGGGGATGTCATTAGCAGGCGTGACAGAATGAATGTATTGTCTGCCTTCTCTGCAGACCCACCTCCACCTTCTTTGTGGGCCATCTTCCAATAGGTCAGCCAGAAAGGGCTGTTGGTATGTCACAGTGGCACAATAAAACCTCAGGGGAGGGGAGGGAGATGTCTCAAATGCCTTTGCCTTGAAGCCAGTTCATTTTTAAAAAGTTTTAATCTAAAAGTCTCCTGACTTCATCAATTACTGTTTGAACCTTTAATTCACTGATTTGGTTGCAATGCAAAATTAATTCATCAAAGCCATTAAGACCACTGTAATATAAGGGGATTGTGAAAAAGCAACTTTGGGGTACTAAGACAACATTTTAAAAACAAGTTTGTTACATGTAGCAACTTAACGTTTCTTTTCACATGCAGCAATGTAACAATGTTTTTTTAAAGCAACAATACCAGTTTGTAGCATGTTGCAATTGCAAGCAGATAGGTCTCTGTATTGAATTTTACACCTTGCCTCTTCATTTCCAACAGCACGTCCAGAGCACCTGTCAAAGATACTTTGGATTAGCGTTATGTACAAGATTTTATCATATAGCTTGACTTCTAATTGGGGCAATTGTAAGGTTGACCTAGAAATAATGATCATTTGCAACAACTGGCAAGTTGCACAGGAGTACAATCTTAAATTCAGGGTGATCTGTCACAGAAAAATCAGCCCTGTGGCTTTCAGGAAATATGGCATGTACTTCTGCACCACTTACAAAGCTTTCAAAGAAAACAGCTGCACAAAGATGGGAAATTACCAGATAAATGTTTTTTTAACTAAAACAAAGGCTTAATCATGAATGCACATTTGATGAAACAGCAAGTGTTTAAAAAGAGATCTTCAATTACATTAGCAGAATGCATTACAGCTCTTTAGCAACCAGCAGCATTTACAAAGTATCTTGCTAAACTAAAAGATCAAACTATTTGCATGTTAATTATAGCTTAACATTGTATCATGTGTATATTTAAGGCAATTTCACTGAATAATAGTATATTGCTCTTGGGCATATGTTACTCACATTCATAATGACCTTTTACAAAGAGAAGATCCATCAAAATATTGAATGACGTGCTGTCTGAGAAGAAGCCATGCAGAACCTGAAGAATATAAATACAATTAGCTGGGGAAAAACACTACAGCAATTAGCAAGAACTACACCCAAGCAACTATTCATACTAAAACATTGTGCCTTTGTGGTGCAGTACTGACATGGGTCTAAAATCCAGGCTCTGAAATGTCAGTTTGAGATCTCTATGCAGCCTTCGTGTTTATCGAAACAATTGGCACTTGTGTAACTACAGTTCATTTTAAGGAGATTTGCACCAGGAAAGGTTCCGGTGGACTGTACCTCTGAAATAAAATGAAGTGATATAATACAATTCTGAACTTCTCACCTGATCTTTGATTAGTTCTAATGCAGGCTCTTCAAGGTCCAGTTGATAACACAACCGCATAAAAACAGGGCCAAATTTAAACTCCCCAAAGGCCACATTTTTGTTTTCTGCATGGTACCTGAGTAGAAGATATTTGTTTTTAAATGAGGAAGTCTATGAAAGGGAAAAATGCTGATGTGAGACCTTCCAAGAGATAGGAAACTTCATACATAAGGAGACACAGGTCAATGGTACAGAAGGAACCAGGGAGGTCGACCATGGAAATATAATGAAACACAAAATATGAACAGCATTGGATGTCATTTGCCAGAATTAGCCCTGCTGTCTGTCACTGACTTAAGAATGTCCAGTCTTGGAAGGCCTGCCTAGGCCATGTGATCCCCTGCATGATTTTGTGTGACACGGAATTTAATTTACTTAGCCTTCTGGTAAAATTGTTTAGATCTCCAAGCAAAGACATGGCAAGATGCCAAGCCCAGATAGGAAACCAAAAGTAAATCATTTTATTTCAACTTCGGAAGCCCAATCCAGGGTGTGTGGGTCCCCAACCTGCTGATGCAAGGGGCAAATGCGCCAGCAAAACGGCCAGATATGCTGGGGCCTGGGTGCTCTGGAAGCTTCCACCCAGTGGGGGGTGTTCTGGAAACTTCCACCCAGACTTTGCCTGCTAGAATTCCAGCGCCCTGGCCTTGGACTTACACCACCCTTTCGAGTGATGTAAGTCCATAGAGCCCAATGGAGGGCTTTCTGGGGGTGGTGAGAGCAAGATGAAAACAGAAAGAAGGAGAGAAAGGATGAAAAGAGAGAAAGGAGAGAAAGATGAAGAGAGATGCAGGAAAGGGACAGGTGGATGGGGAGGGGAGAGAAGGGACAAAGTTCCTCTGTCAGTCCCTGGTAGCAACTTGAGATGCTGCGCTCGCCCCCTAACCCCCATTTCTGGCACCCAAACTAAACGTTTGAGGTTTTCATCAGTCCTGAAAACCCACATCCTGTTTCTACCTACCAACCCACAAGGATAGGTGATGGGGTAAGGGGGGAGTCCAAAGAGTCACTTCCTTCTTCACTCACAAAAGCAGCATCTTAAAACAGTCAACAGTGCCCTTGGGTTGCTTCCTCCCTGTATCCCACAGCCCCTGCCCCCACCACATCCACAGGAGGGCTGTGAAGCCAAATGTCCCCTTGTTCCCATCGCCCAAGGTCTGGCTCTGTCAAGAGACACAAGAGAAAATGCACAGCCAGCAGTGGTAACAGAGCCCAGACTGGGATGAATGGAAAAGCAGCAACCAAGGGGATGGCCAGGGAAGGAGTGCACCCTTCTTATCTAGAAGGAAAGTGAGCTGACTTTTAAAGGGATGGTTCCTTGAAAATTCAGTTTACTTTCCTTGGTGTCACTCGGAGGAAAATAAACTGACATTTAAAGGAGCCACCCCTTTGAAACTCAGCTGACTTTCTTTCTAGCCCAGGAATTTACAGGCTGGCAAGAGACTGAGGACCAGGTGAAGGCCCAAGAAGGAACTTGCCCTCCCTGGCCTTGTCGCTGCTACCAGATTCGAAAGCTGAACTCTGCTGTGTGTCCTGCAGCTTCTGCCTGAAGAGGGAGGGCCGTGGCGTGGAGTTGCTGTGGCGGATGCTCCCAGTCTCACAGCACCTTCTGTCCAGGCCACCCATGGGACTCTCTTTCCCACTGGGGGCTTTGCAAAGGGGCAGCATGTGCCCAGTTGCCCAAGGACACTCTGCTGTGTCTGCCCTCGGGCTGAGGCAAACCTTGGTCTAGCAGCAGCAGCCCAGATTCCTCATCTCGTCCCAGGAGGGAGAGAGGCGGGTGGGTGGCGGAACGCATCCCGGACGTGACTTGTGGCACTGGTGCTCAGAGCTCAGGCCCTCCCCTCCCCACAATGCCTACGCATACAGCAAAAGCTTTGAAATGTAAAATAATTAGGACTGATCTCTTAACAGGTCCAGATGTTATTTACTAGTTGTCACATGGTCTAGATACTTCAGAGTAAAGCCAGCATATGAACGAAAGAGTATGACATTGTTCTGATGGATTTTACCTATATATAACCTTTTTGGCTACTTCCACATCAGTTTTTGTCTGGCACAAATGCAGCAACATTTTCAATTCATCTTTGAGAATCAGTTTATTTGTTGTTAGCTTCTCTTCAATAGTATTAAAATATGTATCTGAAAATAAATGAGTCATGATCAGTGTTTGGAAAGATACAGTTTAGCCAGTCACCACAGCATCATAATCAATCTAAATTTTTCCAGTCCTTATTTAGTGTCCCTCACTGTGTTTCTAAAGTCCTCCTCAGAAAGGATCTGGGAATAGGGTCACTAGAAGCACACAATTGGTACCAAACAATGTTCATTTGGTTTAAGTTAAACTTGGATCCTATTGGATTATCTTCTTTAATTCTCTTAGGTAACATTCGTTTAGGCTTGGCGGAAGCTGTTGAGAAGAAATTACAATCTTATGGGTTTATTCCTCAAACTCTATGCCATCTTGGATTCTTGGAAGCTAAATAAACAATCAAAAAAGAATCTGGGATATAGCTCTTCAGGTCGATAGAGCCCAGGTCCATTCTTAATCAGAAGTAGGAAATCACAAGTCAAAATTTTGTTCCAGTGAATTACCCCTAAGCCTTAGAATTTCCTAAATATCGCAGAGCATTTACTTCGGCTGTTTCAATGTTCTACCTTCAACTCTGCTACTCATTCATTTCCCTTACACCCCACACTCCCTTGGCAAAAACTGGGTTCATGGCAGCTTCCAACAACAAAAATAGCACCATAATAACTTACAAGAATTTCAAATTTAACAATATTCTACACTGACAAAATCACTTCTAATTAAATATCAAGAAGAATATTGTAACTGGTTGTGGTGGGTTTTCCGGGCTGCGTGGCCGTGGTCTGGTGGATCTTGTTCCTAACGTTTCGCCTGCATTTGTGGCTGGCATCTTCAGAGGTGTATCACAGAGGGAAGTCTGTTACAAAAATGCACAGCCAGCAGTGGATGTTACTGTGTAACTTCCCTCTGTGATACACCTCTGAAGATGCCAGCCACAGATGCAGGCGAAACGTTAGGAACAAGATCCACCAGACCAAGGCCACACAGCCCAGAAAACTCACCAGGACCAGTTGAATTTGGCTGTGAAAGCCTTTGACAAGATATTATAAGTTCAAGAAGGATATTGACAAGCTGGAACAGGTCTAGAGCAGTGGTAGGGAACCTGCGGCTCTCCAGATGTTCAGGAACTACAATTCCCATCAGCCTCTGTCAGCATGGCCAATTGGCCATGCTGGTAGGGGCTGATGGGAATTGTAGTTCCTGAACATCTGGAGAGCCGCAGGTTCCCTACCCCTGGTCTAGAGGATGACCAAAATGGTAAGAGATCTGGATTCCATGTCCTATGAGGAACTTAGGATTTCATAACTAGAGCAGCAGATTTCATAAAACTAATTTGGGAATTGTTGAAGAGGGAAGACATGAAGTGAATACCTTTCTTGCCATATAGTTGATACCCAAGTGTCATCTTCTGTTGCTGAAATTCATGTAACCTCAGAATGTCTTTGGTTAACAGATAACGTTTTGCTAGAAAACAACAGTAAAAAGAACATATCATATATTTAAATTTTGAACCTTGGATTTCATGTAAATATGACTCTGAATCAAGGAATCTGAAGTTCCAGTTACCAAATGTATAAATATCCACATTTCTAGATACTACACTAAGTGTGCGCTGTGAAGATTCCTTTCACTTGTATAGATAATACAGTTCCTAGACCAGTGGTTCTCAACCTAGGGGTTGTGACCCGTTTGGGGGTCGAACAACCCTTTCACAGGGGTCGCCTAAGACTCTATGCATCAGTGTTCTCCATCTGTAAAATGGATAAATGTTAGGGTTGGGGGTCACCACAACATGAGGAACTGTGATAAAGGGTCGCGGCATAAGGAAGGTTGAGAACCACTGTCCTAGACCAACATGTTGTCAAACATTCTCCTGTTATACACTGATAAGCTCAAAATAAGATATTCCTTCTTACTCTAAGAATGACTCTAAGTAGCTGCCATAAGGTCTTGGTCAACAAGTTATTTTATCAGAGGGCCTGCAAAAGCATAGGCCTCCACTTCTGTAGCAACTACCAGGGTGGGGCCACATGGGGCTTTTGCCCATAAAGCCTTCTGATTGACCATTGGACATCTGATTGCTGTGCAGATTTTTAAAACTTTGCTTTGGCAACAGCTGCCACCAAAGTACAAGGATCTTCACTGTGACTGCACATGAGCTGTGGCAACCATTTTGTGGCTGTCTGTACCTCCTGCAGGAGCCATTTGAAGGCTGCACCCACCACACTGTGTCAGAATTCCAAAGGTGCCCATGGGCTCAAGAAAGCTTTAGAGTCACAATAGTCACAATAGAGTGACAATAAAGGGTCTGTTTTGGATCTCTATGAGACTTTGCTAGGTTTAATCACAGCCAGATGAAAAGCTATGTTCAACCTCTTAGTTCCACCTAAAGTATTTATGTAAAGTTTCACCTTCCATTATTCATAAATATCCACACTGACATGAAGCAGGCTTGCATAGTAATGTAAGACATGCTACTAACTCTGTCGCTACTGGACCTTTCAGATTCAGTTTATTTAAAACAAACAAACCCACACACATTTATTTCATCTTATCTGTTTAGGGAAGGTATATCAACTTCTTTAAGAAATAGCTTCACACATCTGGCAAAGAGGGCTCCGACCCATGAAAGTTCACACCAGTGCTCCCTTGAAGGCTAACAAATTTTATTTCAGCTTTCATAAGTCAGAGCTCAAATGCATGAAGTGATCAGGGCAGTCCAAAGACCTAACTTTCTGGGCTTTAATTGCTCTCTGTTCCAGTATCTGATGACTTATTACCTCCTGTGATAGTAGTTATGATGCAATTATATTTTTGTTTCTATTGACTCACATGGGTATGCATCTGGAATTATACTCAGAAATAAGTTCCTCTTAATTCTACAGCTTAATCTTAGGTAAGTAAGCATAGGTCCTTACATGCTTCCTGAGGAAAGATATTATTAAATACATTTTCCTCATAGAGAAGTGATGAACTTGAATGTTACCAAGAGGATTGGTGGCTCAAATGGGTCACAAAAAAAGTTTCTCCCAGAACCAGTCAGCAGAGTGTTTGACTAGAGGTGGGGAGACCTCAGATCAAACCCAACATGTTGCAAAGTACACAGGATGACCTTGTACTATTTCTTTTTTCCCACCTGCCTAAACTATTTCGCATGGCTGTTGTGAGGATAAAATGGAGTAGGGTTTTTTTCAAAGCAACTAATTTAAGGCAATCATCTGGGTTTCAGGAGCACACCAACATGTATCCCTTCCAAATAAAATACAAAGTAATAAAAATAATGATTACAAATTTATACTTGCTCTCCAACAGATGTTAAGATGACAAATCTCTGAGATTTTAAAAGAGTCATCTCTTAGGAAGTTTGCTGAAACCTTCTGCATTGAAATCTTACACTTTGCTGGAATGTTGCCTTGAAAATGGGTGTAGGTAGCTGCATTTATTTCATTTACACTTTTAAGGCTAGGTATGCCATGTTAGAGAGCCAGCGTGGTGTAGCTGTTAAGGTGTTGGGAGTTGAACTCAAGTTCGAATCCGCACTGGGTGATCTTGGGCCAATTACACACTGTCTCAGCCTTGACCCTGGAAAAATGTTTGGATGGGGGACCTCCAAGGAATACCAGGGGCGTGACATGGAAGCAGCAATGGCAAACCACCTCTGAACGTCTCTTGCCTCGAAAATCTCACGGGGTGGCCATAAACCAGCTTTGACTTGACCGCATTATACACAAACAAATTTCATGTTAGCTTACTGTAGATAACTGAATTTTGCATTCCTCCTTTTAACATTCTCGTTGCTGCATGTTTAAAAAGCAAAAGAATCTATGCAGAAGTTGCTACGAATGTGCAGAAAAGAACCCTTGACAGAGTCCCAGGAGAAGGGCAGCCATTCCTTAATTTCAGGACTACAAGCCCCAGGATGCTTCATTCTGTTCAATCTAAACCATGGATATCAGAAAGCAGCAATGTATGATGGGACACGCAGTTCTCCGCTGCACAGTCCGTAGCACGAGCCAGGGCAAAAGTCCCCGTCCCCTCCCCCAGTGACCGCTCCGTACCTCCTTGCGGGCATTTCCAGCAACAAGCGAGTTGCCCACGGAACAGAGAACGTTTAACCGCCTCCCGCAGAATTCGATTGGAACCTTCCACAACCGCCGTAGCCATCTCGGCTCCAGAACGTACCAAGAGAGGGCAGAGGGGAACCTCCCGCACTTCTCCCTGGCCCCGCCTTCGTTTGTGCGCTAAGATTTGCTGGTGGGAAGGAGGAGCTTGTGGTGGCAGAGGTCCCTCGTTCCTCCCCCGCCCCGGGTCAACGGGTTGGTACGCGCCGAAATGGCGGCGCGCGTATTCCAACGAGGGTTTCTGCGGATCAGAACTGCGACGCAAGTCTGGGCTTCTTCAGGTGGGTGGATGTTGCGGGTCTGTTTTCTGCCTTTATTTCGAGCATCAGTTCGGTAGTCGGGAGTGCTTTAATTGTGTGTTCCTGCATTGCAGGGGGTTGGACTTGATGGTCCTTGGGGTCTCTTCCAACTCTATGATTCTTTGATTCCAGTTCCTGTTGGTTGTTGCTGCACAGGAATGGCTATGTTGGGTCTGTTGCTGTTCTGCTCTGCTAGATAGACCAATCCAAAGATCTGTTTCCCTCAGCCAGTTTCGTTGAGGCAGCTAATGTGGATTCCGCACAGCACATAGATTAACTCGTTATAAATGTGCTGTGCGGAATCCACTTAAGTGCCACCGAAGCGTCCATTCGTTCTTTTCCCCCAGTAGTCGGTGTTCACTGGTATACTTCCTCTCAATGTGAATACCTTATTTAGCCGTCATTTCTGGTAGGGGTGCCAAGCTTTTATCACATCTCCCTTGAAAACCCTTTAATGTAGTGGCTGTTGGTACCTCTTGTGGAAGTAGATTCGACAAGCTAATTGTTGATCCAAGGAGTGCTTTACTTTGCTTATCCTGATTTTTTTTTTTTTTTGCCTTTCATTGGGTATTCCTAGAACTTAGGGTAGAAGGGATCAAGTTTTCTCTATTTGCTTTTGCGGCACCATTTATAATTGTATAAATTTCTATTGTGTCCCTATTTTATTAACTTGAAAAGCTGCACTCTCTTTAACCTTTCCTGGAGGGAGGTGTACCAGATTATTAGTATCATCACCAGATCATGGGAGTAAGAACCTTTGAAAATTTAGTTGAGCCTTACACAAACTTGAGCTGCCTACTGGACTGGTTTTTACTCTGTGTAGGACTTTGCTGAACTTTAGTTAGGAATGTTCCATATTACATTGCTTGTGTGCTACACAGACCGATTCTTCTTATGTATACTCTGAAGCAAGGCCTGCTATAATCAATGGAACTTATTCTCAGGTAGGTAACTATAGAACAGCAGCTTTAGAAATTTAATGAAAATACTGACTGTGTTGCTTTCTGCTGTTTCTGTCCTCTCTTTGTGCTAACTGCTTCATCGTTTTTTTCAGATGTTTGGCTAATAATGAGGCTCTGAGGGTAACAGTTTTTCATAGAACTTCCCCATCTTGAGGCTAATGTAAATAACAAAACCTACAATTTTTTGCTTTTGATTGCAACATCTGAGTCTTATCTTAAAGCAGAATATATAGGGAATCATATAGTTTAGTATAATATTCAGTTATTCAGATTTGGATTTCTTGTGACTGAGTGGAGCAGAAGAAAATATGCTGTAGAATCTTGACCCTCTTCAAGCAGTATGGTGGTTTTACAGGGCTGGATTACTCCTAGAAGAATAAGGTTAAATTTTTGCCTATCTATGGAGAAAGAATTATTTGTTCCCTCTATGTATCTGCGTGTTACTGTTGATTTAATAAATGTATGTTTCTTTTTTAATAGTTTACATGTCGTTCTCAAAGTTCTGTCTTTGGTCCCACTTTCCTAGTCCTTGCAGTGCAATCCTGAACAGAATCAATCACCTTAGAAAGATAACTATGCTTAGGATTGTACTGTTAGGTATAGTACTCAAAGTAGGGTGGGATGCTGTCCAACTTCTTTTCAGGCAGACTTAAAGTCATTCTGAGATGCAGCGGGATCATTACAGTTCTGCCTTATGATAATGTTGTTTTTGACGTAATCTATAGAAACGCTGCTGTTCAGAATTATTGGTAACTTGACTTCAAAGTGGGAAGGCCTAATTCAGACAAGTTGTTTCTGCAGCAGCTTCAGGATTTTAGATACTGCTACTCTGATTAATGAATATTGGATATACTACCATTTTCCCCTTTTTTCAAGTGGAGGATAACATGTACTCTTGATAATAAAAATAAAATCACAATATTGTGTGAATTATGAGCTCAGTGGAAGTTTTATGAAAGTCTCATTTATAGTGGTGGTGGTCATTAGACCACTCTGGAGCTAATGACCTTGTTGGGGATTCTGAAGGGCAGTGCCATTTAATGATTCCTGGTAGAGTGGTGGCTTACACTGGCTATTTATTATATTTAATTTAGAAAATGGAATGTATAAAAAAGATGGCTAATAAAATGTGCATTTCAATGAACTGAAACCTGTCTAAATGACATTTCATTCATAAATGTGTATATTGATCTTTTTATTAGGCAAAAGATCTGTTCTGTCAGCTGCTTATGTGGATAGTTGGAACTGGGAACCGAAAGAAAAAGATAAGCAGAATTTTGGTAAGGAAATCTTTTGTCTATTTTGGATCCTGCAGTCAAAAAACAAAAATGAACTATGGGTTGTGATCTAAACTTATGTCTGTTAGTATGACACATCAGGATTTTCCAAGCAGGGTTCCTAATTTCTTAGGGTAGGGTCTGTGACAAAGAGCAGGGCACTTGAACTAGCTCTTGGGGGCACACAATTAATTTGGTGGGCGATAGATTCAAGGCAGGACACAAGGAAATGCTTCTTTATTGAACAAATAATTAAATTGTGGAATTCAGTGCCAGTGGATATAATGATGGCTTTAAAAGGGAGACTTGATACAGAACAGGTCCATCAATGGCTACCAGCCATAATGAATGAAGAGGCAGCACATTTCTGAATCCCAGTTCTTGGATAGGTGGGATTTAAATCCAAACTCCTTTTCCTCCTCCTCTACACCAGAGTTCAGATTAAATGTTATCACAGGAGAAGAGGGCAAGAAGTGTAGTTAATTCCACAATAAATATAGTAATCTTTGGCAACCCTAACCTGGAAGGCATACAGGGCAATCCAGATGGCTCTATCATTTGGAAAAAGAGCTCTGTCTATTCTTTGGAAGAAGTTCTCTGTGATGCTAATAAGACTATCCCCCAATAACACCCCGCCCCTAGACAGGGTCAAAAATACAGGGTTGTGATTTTTCAGTACACTTTATTGGGGAGGGGTGCAGCAGGGCAAAGAAGCTTCAAGCCTCTTTGTCTCCTGACAGGCGTGACTGTCCCAATATGCCTTTCCACTAAGATGAAGGACCAGCAGGGTTAGCCCTATGAATACCCTGGGGCAGGTATGTTCTGCAGGCAAGGGTCTGGGGGTCTGGGTAAAACAGTGGGTCAGTGGTCAGAGCCCGAGCTGTTCCTATTGGATCTCCATGTGCAGCAGACTGGAACACATACAAGGGTAACCCTTGGGAGATCTGTGGCAGCTCAGCCACAGGCCCATCCCCTGACAACAAACTTGAAACATCCAAGTCTCAGTCACGTCTCTGCAGCTGCTGTCAACACCAACAGTAACTGATGCATCTTCCTCAGCATGTGCTTCATGGATTCTTCTGCAAGGTAGTGGGGCTAAGGAGGCCTCTGTCACTCTCTGCACTGGTGGGGTTGAGGTGAAGATCTCCCTACCCCCTTGCTTGCTGCACAAGGGTACGTTCGACATTTGCCAAACCACTACAGAACTGGAAACTTGAGCTATCCCCCCTGACTGTTTTGCCCCTGCCCTCATGTACCACACCTTTTTGTGCATAGTGGTCACTGTGGAGTTTTTTGTTTTGGGTCTCCTGTCAAACTTGCTGGCTACCAGGTGTGAGTGCTAGAATACGCCTACTCTATCGAAGCATGCTGAGAAGCTGGAGTACCTCTGAAGGTTCTGAACTGGAAGCCCCTTCTAAGAAGAAAGCTCTCCGTCAGTTAAACTTCCCCTATTTATAGAATTTTAAATTTCATTATTGTTTAACAGTAGCTGATTGTCCCACTTGATAAGGTTGCACATTCTTGGCTCACATAATCTTACAACTTTAGCCACCAAGCAAGGTTATACATATTTGAAATGTATGTATATTGTATGATATTGTATATTCAAATGTATATTGAAAGGTTATACATATTTGTATATTGAAAGGTTATACATATTTGAAACTTCATCAGATATGTATGAGAAACTTGTAATCACTGATTTATAATGGACTTTATAATTAATAGTAGCAAGAATGTACTGTTTATATATATTTTCAGAAGACATTCAAATATTTATAATTTTTTTTGGTGTTTGAAGTTGTTTGATAATGTTAGCCAAGAATGTGCACCCTTATCAAGTGGGACAGTTAGCTATTGTTAGGTTATGATTCTAAAATCTTATTAATGGGGGAAGTTTAATGGATGGAAAGCTGTCATCTCAATAGGGGCTTGTGATGCCCCTTCCACCCGTGGCCACCAAAAGCATTCTTTTTTTCTTTATAAATAAACATATAAGAGCCAACTAATATTTGTTCCCTTAATTCTTCCCCATTTGGTAGCTGCCACAAGGAATATAAATTCCATCCCACCCTTTATCTCCTTCTGGTAGCGTGTATGAGCTTATAAGGCAAAGTGAATGGCCCACGTGGTTTTAAGAAAAGCAGGGTGGAATTCAAATGTTTCTTCAAAGTAAGATTTTATTTATAGCTGATAGGTAACTTCAAGGTTTCAAGCTAAATATTTACAAAATGAAATCAAACTGAGGCAACAAATACTTGGAAGACTTCACTCAACATGAATTCACTTGGACGCTTTCTGACAGCTTTTCTCTCTCAGTTCTCTCAGATTCTCTGTCTTCAATTTGTCTAACAGTTTATCGAGGCTCTCACTTTCTCTGTGTACCCTCTGACTTTCTGACTAACTCTTTCACAGAGTTCGACACTTCGACACTCTGACTTCTCACTCTGAAACCCTAACACACTCTTACATCTTCTGCCAGTCCAGCACAGCCCTCCCACACGACACTCTAAAATTAGCCAATCATATAGCTCTCTCATCTCCCCTCGTCCCCTTTTCTCTTTCCAACTCATCTCTCAGTTTAAAGTCATACACGTGCTAAAATCATTGTGGGGCTCCTTCCTGAAGAGTTGCTTTTCTTTGGGGTAAGAAACATGCATGGACTGATGTCACTGTTTTCCTTTAATAATCTATGTAACAATGGAGGATGGTTTAATTTTTGATTGATTTAGTCAATGTTAAGCATGCAGTAGTTATGTTATGTTTGTTTATTTATTTATTTATTGTTTAGTTTTATAACCCGCCCTATCCCCCGAAGTTTGAAATGAGAACAGAATTCTTTAGTAGTATTGCTTGTGTACAATATGGATAATTAATCTGAAACACCAGCCAAAAGATGAGTGCCCAAGACTCGGATAAAATTGACAACTTCACCTACAGTAAAATGGAGAAAGATATGGCTTACCACACTAAAAGACAGAAACAAAAATTCCACAAATGCCAAAAACATCAGTTGAAACCTGAATTGGATACATCACGAACCATCATCAATCTGACTGAGAGGCAACTCTCTGATGACGAAGTATCCATCTTAGCCAAAGGAGGAAACTTTGCTGTTACCACCACCAGAATTCCAGTAGAAAACATCATTGCTAATGTGGAATCAGCGATTTATCATCTCCCTGAGGAAGAAGTGGAGGAAGTGAGAAGGGGAACAGCAAGAATTCTGAGAAAGGCAAAACTTCCCTCCAGTATCATAACAAGGAAAGAGTGACAAGCCATCAAAAACCTCAATTCAGATCAGACAACTGTTGGACCCCTCAACATACAAAAAGCTAAAACAGGACCCCACCAACAAAATCACCAGAAAAACCAACACCTTGATTAATAATTCCTCAATTGATCCAATGATAAGCAAATGTCTCTGCAAATCTGAAGCTCACCCTCCTAGACTTTATGGACTCCCAAAAATCCACAAGGACTCCACTTTACTCAGACCCATTGTGAGTGCAATCGGATCCCCTACATATGATTTGGCAAAATTCTTGGCTGCTCAACTACAAATCCATATTGGACTGACTACACATTACATTAAGGACTCTGCTCACTTCATTGAAAAAATCAGCAATCTTTAACTCAACCCTAATGACAAACTGATCAGCTTTGATGTGATTTCCCTATTCACCAAGGTCCCCATAGCAGACACCATGGCACTCATTTACCAGAAATTCCCAAAAGACATCACAGCCCTGTTTCAACATTGCCTCACTACCAGCTACTTCCAGTGGGATAATGAATTCTATGAACAGAAAGATGGGGTAGCCATGGGTAGCCCTCTTAGCCCTGTAATAGCAAATTTTTATATGGAACACTTTGAGGAACAAGCCCTGGAAACAGCACCAAAAAAGTCCACCATATGGTTCCATTATGTGGATGACACATTCACCATTTGGAGCCACGGAGAAGAAGAACTAAACAAGTTCCTGGACCATATCAACAAGATCCACCCTAACATCCAGTTTACTATGGAAAAAGAAAATGAAGGAAAACTGCCATTTATAGATGTCCTAGTTATCCACAAACCAAACCAACAATTGGGCCATACAGTATACAGAAAACCGACGTACACAGATAGATATCTACACAAAAACTCCAATCATCATCCAGGACAAAAAAGGAGCACCATAAAAACTTAAGTAGATCGCGCAAACAGAATCTGTGAACCCCACTTCCTTCAAGATGAATTGAATCACCTAAACTGGGCTCTACAGGCTAATGGTTACTCTACTACAGACATCAGAAGAGCTGCAAGACCAAGAACAAGCCACATGAACAAGGATAAAGAGCCATCTGGAGGGAAAGTGTTCTTACCATACATCAAGGGAGCCACTGACCGTATAGGAAAACTGATAAAGAAACATAACCTACAAACAATCTACAGACCCACTAAGAAAATTCAACAAATGCTACATTCAGCAAAGGATAAGAGGGGTCCTCTAGCTACTGCAGGAGTCTACTGCATACCATGTAGCTGTGGACAAGTCTACATAGGAACCACCAAACGCAGCGCTCAGACACGAATTAAAGAACACGAAAGGCACTGCAGACTATTTCAGCCAGAAAAATCAGCAATAGCAGAACACTTGATAAACCAACCTGGACACAGAATATTATTTGAAAACACAGACATTCTGGACCACTCTGACAACCACTACGTCAGACTACACAGAGAAGCCATTGAAATTCACAAGCACATGGACAAATTCAACAGGAAGGAAGAAACCATGAAAATGAACAGAATTTGGCTGCCAGTGTTGAAAAACTCTAGAATCAAGACAGTGACTAATCAGCTCCACACAAACACAGGACAACTATAGACAGTAGCAACCAAAGGGAACAAAGACCAGGAAACTTCTATTCAGATGCATTCACCTATTGATCTTGCTATCTTCATTGTTACTCCCACGCTACAGACTCTTTGTGACTCACATACCAGGCTACTCTATTCAAAGGGCCTCACCTTTTGACCTCACAGTATATATATGGTTAATTATATATATATGGTTAATTATATATATACACCAAATGCTTTCCATTCCTACCATCAGATCCTCTGAAGATGCCAGCCACAGATGCAGGCGAAACGTCAGGAGAGAATGCTGCTAGAACACGGCAATACAACCCGGAAACCACATAGCACCCCAGTGATTCCGGCCGTGAAAGCCTTCGACAATACATTAAATCTGAAACATTATTGAAGAGTACTTCTGGCCAGGAGTTAAATGGTCTTCTATAGGAAAGCTAACTAAATGCATGCCTAAATCTGGATCATTGTATTCAAAACCATGCATGGCACACTGGCAGGCTCTCACGAAATCCTATTCTTAATGTCAAATGTAACTTCAATTAACTATTCAGCCTGTTATTAAATTCTACTGAAAGTTTAATACTGTTTTAAACATAAATCCAATATAGCACGTGGTATTATATTTACAAATGTAAATGTCATAAGTGTCTACATAATCACATAATTAATAATCAATTTCAGTCTGTGCATGTAATATCCAACTGCATTATGTTAGCTAAGTGCAAAATATAGATTTCTGGATCATGCCTGAGTGCCACCCAGAAGAACTTCATGTTTGAATAATGGTTTAAATCTGGGTCTCTCCAGTTCTAGTTTGACATTTTAACTCTTGCACCCGCAAGACTAGATCATAACTGTTCTCTGAGTTGTATGAAAAAAACAAAACTATCAGCTTGCACTTGGTGCCCCCTGAGAAATGTGTTATTTGAACACAAGATGGCACTGCTGTTTTGTGGACGCTGGTGGGGGGATTCCTTTTTACACTAATAGGGTGAAATCTTCTCAGTCACACAATAATTTCCACGTGGGAGGAAAAAAGCATTGATTCAGTCATACATAAATATAACGTGACTCCATTTTACATAAATGTGTTTGGAAGATCATACTTTTTTTTCCATTTGGGGAAAAAATCACCCTCATGATCAACTAGTTTTCCCTTAGACCTGTTTAGATCCTTTAGTTTGTTGCTACAGTAGTTAAAGCTTGCATTTGTGCCAGTCTTCTAAAGAACGTTGGAAGGAATGGTGATTCTGCAATATCTTTGTGATTATAGCACATTCTTAATTTGAAAAAGGCATAGGTTAATTTTGGCTTATTCCAGTTCTCTGTGCTTTACCAAAGAGATGGATGGTTAGAACATAATACTTCCTAAGGTTTTACATAGAGAATCAATAAAAACAACCTATTTTTTCATTTTATATTGATCAAAACATTTTTGAACATATCCCCTTTACCTTCTTAGCTGTTGCATAATGAGTTGGAATGCCTTAAGACTACTTATTTACTTTATGTATAGTCTGCCTTTCTCACAGGGGCTCACGTTGGATTACACATAGTGAGTCAGTACAATCAACAAAATGGGATATTCAGTAACTAGTGCATGAGGATTTTAGAAGTTTAAAAGAACTAAAGCGTAATTACTAACATGACACATTGATCAATAGAAAAATTAAATAATGGGATCCTACTTATGATACCTATGCACTACACTATACACCACAGTCCCTAACTATCCAATATTTTATTCCTTCATATTTACATTTAATTCTATCATTAAAGACACTACCAGCAAACTTTCCTTTGAGCTTGTGTACTGTGGGTTTGCCCATTAGGTCCTGAACCAAGCCCATGGGTATAAAAGGGATTTCAAGCATCTCTTATACAATAGCCCTTTATTGATTGGGGCTGACCTGAACTAGATTTCAGCCAACAATTTTGGGAATTGAAAACATTTTCTCTCTCATTACTGGTCTCCTGAGTCACCTAGTTGCTGGGAACAGGAATTTTAATTTCCATGGACAGTTTTAAAGCACATTTCATCAATAGTCAATCCTAGATCTCATTATCTAAGAAGGTAATGTTTTATAACTGGCTAGATTTTTAGAACTATGTAGGATTTTCTTGACTTGATTAGTAAGATTCCCATACTGCCTTTCTTAATTTAGGTTTTGTGGGGGGTCAGTAAATAGTACATTCTAGTATTACAGAAGATGCAAAATATAGATAGCTGTTTATGTCAGTTAAAGATTGACCGGTTTCCCTGGAGCAATTCCTCTGACATTCAAAGGTACCTCAGCAATTCCCATTTGTCAGCAAATAGAGCATTTGGATTTTTTTTGCATATATTGTCATCTCTTCTATTATGCTAAGTAAAACTGAGAGTTATACTACACTAAGAACTCAACCAACAATCCTACAACCTTTCCAAGTCAATATCCATCATGTTGTCTAAGGTAAATAATTCTTCCTGCTAGACCAGCAGCTTTCCTATGGACATCAGCACGTCTGTTGGCTGCATATTCCATATTTTAATCATTTTTTTGTCTGTTCTGAATCTACTTCCCATCAGTTTCATTGGATGCCCTTGAGTTGCAGTATTTTGGGAGAGGGCAAAAAAGTGAGAATCATACAGTCTAGTAGTCCAACCCCTTTCTCAATGTAGGATCAGCTTAGAGCATCCCAGAGAACTGTTTGTCCAGACACTGCTTAAAGATTGCCACTGAGGGGAATTTACCACCTCCCTAGGTAGCTGATTGCACTGTTGCACAACTCTTATTGTCAGTTTACCCCCCTAATATCCTTTTGGAACCTTTCTATCTATAATTTAAACACTTTATTGCAAGTCCTATATTCTGCTGCCAATAGGACTAAGCATTTCTAAGTCCTTCATCTTTCCTCATAGGGTCTCCGTCATAATTTTATAAACCTCTATCATGCCCCCCCCCAAGTCTTGTCTTATAATAACAGCTGTTTTATTTCCAATCCCTTTCCTAATAACCCCAAATATAGATGTATTTTTGAAGCTTTCATGGCCAGATTCAATTGGTTATTGGGGGTTTTTCAGGCTGTCTGGCCGTGGTCTGGTAGATCTTGTTCCTAACTTTTCGCTTGCATCTGTGGCTGGCATCTTCAGAGGTGTATCACAGAGGGAAGTTTGCCTTTTTGACAATTTCTTTATGCCTTGTACTATGGCTTCAAAATCTCTCCCTCTCAATCTCAGCAAGTTCCAACCCTCTTAGAATGTAGTTGAAATGGAAATTTTTTAAATTCCAATGTCCGTCAGCTTACCAACATTGAACTTCATCTGCCCACTCACCCTATTGTGGAGATCCTTCTGGAACCAATCACAGTCACCCTTGGTTTTCACCATCCTGAATAATTTTGTCTCATCTGCAAACTTGGCCATTACACTACTCACCCTAATTTCAGATCATTTATGAACAAATTAAACAGTATTATCCTCAATATTGATCTTTGTGGGACCCCACTGCTTACTTCACTCCATTGTGAGGACTATCCATTATTCCTGCTCGTTGCTTCCTGTCATTTAACCAGTTATTAATCCATAAGAGAGGTCATACTCTTATCCTATACTTGCGATGTTTATTTAGGAGTTTTTGGTTAGATACCTTGTTAAAAGCCTTATGAAAGTCCAGTTATGTAATGTCTAATGGGACACCATTATCTATGTGCTTGATTAGTTTCTCAAAGAACTCCAAAAGGTTGATGAGACAGAACTTCCCTTTGCAGAAGTCATGCTGGTATTCCCTCAGCAGGCTGTGTTTCTCTATATGCCTAATAATTCAATCTTTTATTACAGTTTCAACTAATTTGCCTGGGTCAGATATTAGGCTAACAGATCAGTAATCTCCCTTTGGTCCCCTTTTTAAAATTGCTACTGTCTGGTCTTCTGGTAGAGTGGCTGAATTTAGTGTTAAGTTGTATCAGCAAGTAGATAAACAGTCCTCATTTTTGAGTTCCATGAGAACTCTCAGGTGTATTCCATCAGGTTCTGGAGACCTAATGGTTTTTAGATCCCCCAATTCCCCCAACTTCATATTTTGTCATCTCAATATGACTCAATTTTTCAAACTCCCTCAAAATAGTGACTGTGATATTTGGACATGCTCCACTCAGGCCACAGTAAATATAGATACAAAAAAAGCATGGAGCTTCTCTGTCATCCCTACCTTCCTTTAACTATTCTTTTACTCCTTGGTCATCCAAAGACCTAACTGCTTCTCTGGCTGTTTTCTGTTCTGGATGTATTTAAATAACAGTTTATTGTTGGTCTTGAAGGACTTTCAGTTGGCAAGTGTGTCAAATAAAGATGTATTCTATCTCCCCATCTCTTTAATCTATATGCAGAACATTAGAAAAAAATGGTTTAGATTTAGATGAAGGAAAATCGAAAGGACCATTAACAATTTGAGATGTGCAAGTGATACCACCTTACTAACAGAAAATAGTGAAGTCTTGCAATGAGTACTGAAGATGGATAAAGCAGAAAGTCCAAAGCAGTATTAAAGTGGAACATCAAGAAGATGAATGTAATAATTACTGAGAAACTGCACAACTTTAGGGTTGACGAGGAAAAAAATTGAAATAGTTGAAAATCTGCTAGTCCTTGGCTCAGTTAACCAAAACGAAACCTGGAACGAAGAAATCAGAAGGAGTTTGAGGCCCTTTCCGCACAGGGCCAAAACCAGTGGCCCAGGGATGGAAAAACACAGGTCCCTGGGGTTCTGTTCGCACAGGCACTGCCGCTGCAACGCAGCAGCGCCGTCCTGTGTGGCCCCGAGCAGTGTGAAGGCGCCACTTTCCACCTCCCTTCCCAAGGGAGGTTTTTGGAAAGCGCCGCCATCGCGTCGGCCCCACTCACTTCGTCCTCCAGTGTCAGTCTGGAGGGCTGCTGAGACCCGCTCACGCTGCCCTCCGACCCCAGGAGGTCAGAGGGCAGCATGGGTGGGTCCCTGCAGTCTCCAGACTGACGCTGGAAGATGAGGTGAGTGGGGGAGGGACGCAGAAGAGGCGGCTCCATGCGGAGCCACCTCTTTTGCGTCGGCCTCTTCAGGGGCCGTTCGCATGCTCCCGTGCGAACAGCCCCCTCCCCTCCACCGGCATAATTTCTGCTGCTGGAGAGGCTCCGGAAAGGGCCTGAGTCCAAGACAGACAGATGTGAAGGAGCTAGGAAAGATTAAGGATGTGTTGCTGGCAGCCAAGATCAAGATAATTCATGTCTTAATATTCCCCATGACTATAGGTGTTAGAATTGGACAGTGATGGGAAGAAATCTGACAGGAAGAAAGTTGACTCATTTGAAATGTGATGCTGGATGAGAGTTTTGTAAATACCATGGACAACCAAAAAGACAAATATGCTGGATCTAGATTAAATCAACCCTGAACACTCCTTATAACCTAAAATAACCAAACTGAGGCTATTGTACTTTGGTCATATCATGAAAAGACAATAATGCTAAGAAATGTTGAGGATAGCAGGAAAAGAACAGACACAAGATGAAATGGATTGACTTAATAGAACCCACAGTCCTCAGTTTGCAAGACCTGAGCAAGGCGGTCAACGACAGGACATTTTGGAGGTCATTATTTCATAGAATCACCATAAGTCAGAATTGACTTGACAGCATTTCTTTTGCCGAGTCTGTGGTTCCTTCCGTTCAATTCAGTAGGATAAACCTTTCACTTTTTAAAAGAAGCCTTTTGGGTTTTTTTTAATAATTTCTTTGGCTTGTGTTATTAACCGCTTTTCCAAACTTAGGGAATGCATTTTATTTTCAATTAGCATGGTTTTGAGCAACTAGGTCAGCACAGTTCACATGAGAGGGAGATTCACATGAAATTCAGAGACAAATGCACAACAAACTGCATAACAAAATAATAATAGAGGGCATGATACAATAGTGTGTATTGTGATCACCTCTGGGAAAATTCTTGCTTATGTGTAGAAATTCTACAGCTATATAAAAAAGACACAACAGGAATAAATTATTCATTTGTTTTCTGACAATCCAAGAGAAGATGTAGTTAACCTGATGCTTTTATCCCTGCTTTCAAAGCATTCATACTCTCTTTTTAAAAGTCTTTTATGTTATGTTTGTCGGATTCGTGTCAGTAGTGCATACTTTTTAGTAGGGCAAAAGCTCTGGCATAGATTTCTAGATTCTGTGAGATAGAAATAATTTATGAGTACTTCATAAAATAATTTGCTGTATGAAAGATTAATAGAATTGGAAACATCAGGATTGTTTTCTGACCAATAGTATTTTACACAATAGAAATATCTCAAATACTGCTATTGTAACAATGATGCAAATAAAGGCTATTCATATGCTACCTTCTGCATTTGGAATCTGTATATTTGTGTGTGTACTTAATCTGAGAGAGGGCCACAGGTGCATTTATTTGAAGCTGTATTGTATTCCCATGGCTCAGGTGACATAGTTCAGTGCTATTGTGGGGGACAGGCTGGATCCAACTTTAGGCTAGCGAAAGTCCTCAAGCTTTACTCGGTATACTGATAGGATAGTCAGAGAATCCATGCTACTGCCTTCAGTTGCTATTTCACCTTCTTTCAGAACACATATGTGCTCGCTGGAGGCCAAGAGGCAAGTGGCAGTTTTCTGGCAGATGTGGAAAGTACTTTTTTCAAAAATAAAGAAAAATTTCCTGCTTAATTTGTCTCCTAGTCCTGATTGCAAAATAGCTTTCCTGGTCTTTGCATTTTAAAAGCACCATAATAAATAACTAGTGAAAACTGAAAATGTCTGTTTTCCTTATACAGCTGAATTGGCCTTTTGGATGGACAAAACCTATGACAGAAAGCTTCCAGTCAGCTCTTTAACCATATCCCGGGTAAGAACACATATTCCAGTTGAGATAAAAGTGAAAGTCATCCAGCGTATACTGTTGAAATGCAGGAAAGTTTAGTTAGGCATATTTGTTCCGGGAAACTTTAATTTTGCTGTGCAATGTTGTTTTGTACAGATACCTGACTAATATCAGAGATCACAGTTCTAGAGATTTAAGGTCCTGGGCATCTCAGCTGAGGTGACTTGGTAGAGGGTACTTATTCCAATCTAATTGCTATTCTCATGTGTTGTTGTTATCATTTAATCTGCATTATTTGCCCCACTAGTGAAATGACTTTCCTCTAGTTGTAAGTAGCATTAATGCTTTGTAAAACAAGCTCCATGCTTCAGTTCCCTTAGGCCTACAGATAAGACTCTGAATTCTAAAAGGTCGATAAAGTACCGCTGGCACAAAGAGGTCACAGAAATGTCAATATAGCATTAAAGCAATATGTTAAATTAGACTTTTTAAAAAAAAGGTAAACTGCCTGAAGTAGAAAACCATAACTTTACTGTGACAGTTGATCTGAAAGAAAGTGGATGTCAATACACTACTGTATTGACATATGGAATAATAATTGACATAACAATTTATGTTTATTAGATTTTGCATGGGATCTTGAAATATGGTAGGAGATCTGGAATTAATTTTTACAGTGGAGTGGTCTAGTAAAATATTCTGTTTCTCATGTTTCAGTCCAGGTTCCTGACAGGTTAGAGAAATTCTAATTGTTTAGATAGCTGTCCTGAGATTCTGTGTAGCAATTGTTGATATTCCTAGTTTCAGTGAATTTGTTTGGCTTATTTTCAAAGAAAAAGAAAAGTGTTTCTCCTGTTGACCCTCAATAAATCAGGTACCAGAAGGTTGCACAGTTTGAGTAGACTTTATGTGAAAAGTGTTTTCCTTATAAAAAATCTTTCAGTTTATTCATTTAACTACCGATATGTGTCATCCTCTAGTGTTGTGCAAAAAATAATTTTGCATGACAGAGAATGTATTGATCTATGTTCTTAGGTGTCTTGCTCCAGGGATTTCTGTGTGAGAAGTTGCTGCCTTGTCTCTAATATGTGTTGTGAAATGGCAGCCCCTCTTTTTACAAGACACCCCATCATATCACCAAGGGATGTCAATATATCATCACTAGGGAAATGAGTTTTCAGATCAGTCGCAAGGGCAGGCCAGCATATAGCAAGTTATAACAGTCTAACCTGGAGGTGACTGTTGCATGGATCATTGCAGCTAGACCAGGATATCATCTGTGATGTCAGGCTCCCTCCTTTAAGCCAGGTGCTCTAATTTGACTCTGCTCCTATATGAATCTATCGTTCCTTTCAGTCATTGTCCTTTCATGCTGGTTTCAGCCATAGACAAAAGTTTGCAAGACACTGTTGGTGAGGATCCCTTTGACTGATGTTGCCAGTGATAGCTATTGAGAAAGCTCTTTTTTCTTGTAAGAGCAGGAAAAATTGTGCCATGTGTGATTTTCATTTATAATTGCATGTAGACCTGCTCATATACATTTGAAGAGATCAGAATATAAATTATTTTTTTAAAGAATCAATGTGTTGTGCAGTGTATTTAACAGTCTCACACTGTGATCACTGAAGTTACCTCACCTACTTTTTCATTCCATCAAACCTACCTTCATGGCCTTATTTTCTCCTTCAGAACTGAGATTTATGGATATTAGCTGTATGCTTTCCTCAGTGTGCAGCCATGGCTAAGACTTCATTGTACCTGCAGTATTAGCCCACTACTAATTGAGCAGAAGTTATCCACTTAATAACTTGATAAAACTTGCCTTATTTCTACCTGTTTTCCATTTGTGACTAAATGTGTTTATGGCCATCACGCAGTGCAGAAAATGTTTGGAAGACATTATGGCAGGTCTTTGCAATCCACATGTCATAATTTGGTCGTTTGCAAAACCAGTTCATTGTACATATAACTATAGAACAATTGCTTTTTAATTTCTTTCTTTGAAAAAATGCTGTCCTGTGAAGTGCTGTGTAGTAAATAATTTTAATACACTTTTGGCTGGCATTTTTTTTAAATAATGAAGTAAACCTAAGGGATGTGTATTGTGTGGTTTTATTCTCCATTATGGTTTGAGAACTGGTAATTTCTAAGGCTTTCTTTTCTACAGTTTATTGATAACATTTCTTCACGGGAACAAGTGGATCAAGCTGAGTATTATCTTTACAAGTAAGTATCTTTACTGATTATGGAATTTTGTTTATGAGCCATAGCAATTGTCAGTGTAAAATACATGCTTTGCTTCTAGGCCTTCATCTGAATTGGTTGCGTGCTGCTTTCAAATATGATGCTGATTATCACCTGGTATATTATTGGTGGCAGGAGCTAAGATGGACTACAAGGGGCCCACATTTTCTTAGTTTGTAGCTCCACAACCAGCTAGTTAGGTAATTTGTAGATCTTCACAGTGTGTTTTCCTGATCTAAGGTCTTTTTTACTATTAGTTTTATAGGGAGAACACGCGTGCTGTTGTGGTAAGTGATCAGGGCCATTATATAGTTGACTAAAGTTGGTCATCAGAGTTCAGATTTTTTCAGCATGTATGTAGCCTGATCCCACATGTGTTCACTGTGAATTAAATGGTGCTGTTTTCCGTGAGACTTACTTCTAGGTAAGTATGCATTGGCTTGTAGGCTTGTAGTGCTTTTATAGTCTTTGCATCAAAACCCTGCTGTGTGGTAGACAAGCATTGTTTTAGTTTTACAGGAGTGCTGAGGCTTAAGGGCAAGCACAGGTTCTGTCTTTGAGGTGGAGCTGAAACTGTATTGAAGTCAACTTCTGCCTTATTGATTTTGGTTCATGGTTCAGGGCAAAACTAATTGAGCGCCTCTAACAAAGCTATTTAGTTCAGAATTCTTCCTCAGTGAAGACCATATATTCCAGTCCTTTGAAAGACATTTATTTCCCGTTGCTTACAATGTGCATCTACGGTTGTTAACCCTATATTTGAGAGCCTTTAAAAAGCCTTTTAGTTCCACTGCAGATGTTGTGTTTCCTACCCTCAGGCAGTGCAAAAGGGCATTTTAAAGAGAGCCCACCAGCTTTGCCTTCAATAAAAGATGTGAAATTACAGGACTCCTCATAGTTTTTGCTTCTCCTTGGTTTTTCTCCAGGTGATAATTTAATTAAAAATGCTATTTTTGAATTCTCTCGTGTATTTGCAAGAATTGAAGGTTACTTCTGGGTATAACACATTAATCAAAAGAACCACCAAAGAAGGGTTCTTTGGTTGAGTTGAAAAGGTAAAAGTGCTTACTTTTTTGACATGTACATATGATTAATTGCTTGGTGAAATAAGATATCAGTATTTTTTTCATTTTTATATGTGAATTGGGATTTCTAGTGGCATGAAAGCAGAAACATATGTTTAGTAGTTCCTGTCACTGGAAAGATTGCAAGCTTCAACGAGGCCACCTTTTTTCCTTGCAGTATAAGAATGGCTTTGGTGGATCAGATCAAGTCAGTGCAATTGAGTATTCTATTTTGAACAACAACTAGCCAGCATGAATGTTATTCCACCCCCTGGTATTCCACAGGATAAACTGCATCTGTACATGAAGTTTCCATTTAACTATCATTGCAAATGTCCATTGAGATACCCGTTATACAATCTTTTATAAAAGGTAATCTGAATTGTCAAAGGCTTTCACAGCCGGATTCAACTGTCTGTGGTGGGTTTTCCGGGCTGTGTGGCTGTGGTCCACCAGACCACACCCACACAGCTTGGAAAACCCACCACAACCAGTCATCTGAATTAAGCCATTTAGTATGAATTATAATAGGGCATCTGTGATGGATGGCTACCTGCAGATACTTTATATCAGTCTAAGTGGCAGTTGAGAGTGGTAGTCAGAAGTTGGTAACTCGGGGGTTGGGGAGAAGGAGAGGGAAGGATTGAGAAGGATCCTGAATGATGGAAGTGAAGCCTTGGGAAAATAGCTCCTAGGAAAAGGGGGTGATCCTTATCAAGTGTTAAAAGGAGGGATATTGGAACCTGTGTATGTTCCTGCCTCCACAGACTTCAAAAATATTGTCAAATAAACATGTGACTGTTTAGCTAAATACCATCACATCGCAACTGATTTACAGCAACCCCAGCAAGGCGCTTTCAAGTTAGAAGCAGATGTGGCTTATCATTGCATTCCTCTGCAGAATCTTCCATGACAGTCTCCCATCCAATACTGACCCTTCTTAGCTTCCAAGATCTGATGAGCTCGGTCTGCGCCGTACTGCCAGACAGTAATTTTCATCTTGAACATAAGTTGCTTGTGTGTATGTGAGATGCAGGAAAGGATTCTACCTCTTTTCCCTTAATTGGTGGAATGGTTTTGAGGAGCAGGTTTATGAGGGGAAATAATCCAGAAGATCTCTCAGTATCAGAGAACAAATTGAGAAGAGAAGAATAAATTGAGAAGAGAAGAACTTGTGAGGAAATCTGTGAGCTGAAAAGAGGGATTACAGAAAGCAGAATAAAGATAGTTGCTTGCTAACGAAAATACAAGACTTTAGATGACTTCATCTTGGAGATGGCTCACCATTCACACAGCAAGTATCTGGAAAAATGTTGTGGAAAAGAGCAATAAAGACTTTGTCCCTACTACCCCAAGTGTCCCTCAGAATGAGGGAATTCATCTTGGCTGATTTAGAAGGTGAGATGCTCACTCAAACTGAGAAGGATATGGTCGCTGTACTTGCCTAGGATTATGGGTTTTGTTGGTCATGGGCATGTGGTGCAGAATATAAAGGAAGCAGGTGGGATGTAGAGGGGAAGTAATGGGTGTCAGACTAGAGAAATTCTCCATTGATCTCTGGATTGACATTTGATAGGTCATTGTGACAGATGGCTAGGTGAAAGATCTTCAGGTTGAATGTCCCCACCACCCCAAATCCAGGAGTCTTGCATGTTTTTCTGATCATGGTATAATCAAATTTGTGCTTCAGTTGAAAACTTGCACAAAGTTTGGTCTGTATTCTTACCAAAACAGAAAGGTGTACTATAGCACAGTGCCTGAGTCCTACCATTTATAAAATCTTTGTTTTCTTGCCTTGTAAACAAGCGCACCTGTTTTCTATGTCCTAAAGTCTTACCTTATATGAAATATTGGCAGAGATAATTTTCTTGTGAAGTACAATAGGAACTGTAACCAAAAAATCTGAGGGTTTGCTGAATTTGTGCCTCATCAATGGCCTTCATCTACATATTCTCTTGCAACAAATAATTTAATTATGGTTTCATCATTAGTCACCTCACTTTTGTTGCAACAGCTGGGTAATGGTGTTTGAAAACAACAGAAAGATTAGTAATTGCTAGAAAATACAGATGGCCATCAAGATGGTACAGGAGAGCTACATTATGTATCCGGAATCCAACTGTAGTGCAAGTTCTTTTTTATGTATTTATAACTGTGACTACTCAGTTGTTATTTCACAGTAGAATTTATCCATGATTTTATAAAACTTACAACCCAATCCAAAGGTGGGGAGGGGATTGCTGCTCAGATGCAGATTATGCTCATGCCAGTATTTTTGCTCTCTCTGCCAGTGTGAGGGGCATCTCCAATGGCATAGAGGAGAAGGAGGCTGGCATCTGGCCGCTGTGCAGCTTTGCAGCAGCGAAACCCAAAAGTGGGGGTCGCTGCTGAGCTACCGGTATGTTGGCATCTGATCAGACGTGGGGGGGGGTGTTGGGGCAAGAGCCAAATTTAGTTGGCTTTTACCCAGCCTTTGCTTCTGAGAATACCACAGCTCAGGCCTTGGAGTTATGCCATCTTCTGTTTGGGGCAATGGAGGGCTTTTTAGACGGCTGGAGAACACTACTGAAAGAGTAGTGTTCTCTACTGAATGAACTGTTCATTACAGTTCAGAAGACTACCTATATTATTGCAGAAAAAATAAACGAGTCTTGTGGTATAGTGGTTAGAGTGTTAGACTAGGGACTGAGAAATCAGGTTCAAATGATTTCTTCTCCACATAAGCTAGCTAGGTGACCTTTAGATATGTACAAATCCTCAACCTAACCTAAATTTTGCCTCCTGCATTGTTTTGTAAAAATAATCTTTAAAAGTTTGCTTTGTATACCTGGGAAGAAATCTAAGCAACTATTTGCATAGGACTTCATAAGCTATGACTTCATATCTGGTTATTTATTATGCATGACTTCTAATTGTTCTTTTGTTAAGTTACTGGTTTGAATTTTTTAAAAAAAGGAAAACTACTTATGTCAGGGTGTTTGGGTGTCAACATTGACCAGCAGGTGTACTTTTATATGTTACTGGTGGTGATGGGATTTGTAATCACCACAGCAGACGTAAAATTTTTGTACAGGTTGGAAAAGACTTTGTGAGTGACCTGTAGTTAAGATTATTGTAAACTTCCATTTTTCCCAGTGATGATGAATTAGGAAATGGAAGCTGTCAGGCCTGTTCAAATGTGTCCTGATTTTAAAAGAAAAGTCTTGTGCAGAAATGCCTACAGCAAAAGTGACACACAAAGAAAAACCAAGCATGTTTCTCAGGTTTGTATAGCACAACATATTTATAGAATATAGTTTGTCACCTTTTCGTTGGTGGCTCACTTAGTTTTTGTTACTGAAATAGTTTGAGATTTAAGAACAGTTCTTGTATTTTCAAAGTGGCAATAGAAAACTGGGGTGGGGAGTATGAATATAGGGGATGATCTCATGAAAGTTTATCATATTCAAATCCTGTTTCATGAGTTGCAGGTTCAAATGTCACTCTGGTTTCCAATAATAAGACTTGCATATGCTGCCATTACTGCAATCTGGCAATAATAACAGTATAAGATTTACCTCACAAGGCTGCTCTTAAGGGTAATGTGACAGTGCGTCTGAATTACCTCTAGGTCTTGAAATGTGGGTTTTATTTATTATATGAATGAGAATTAATCAGTGGAAGTCCAGAGTGTTAAAATTTCACTGGATTGTTCCTTATTACCCTGAAATAATCTATTTTATGGTGAATTGTCTCAGTGACATGGATAGCTTTGGACTGTGGGATGTATTTGAATTGCCTATATGGTGTAACTATTTTGTGCATATGTGTGTGTGTGAGCATGTGTAAGAGAAGTTGACCAACAAAGATTTGGGCTTGTATCATGAATTTGTACAAACAAGTGTCTAAAATGTGATATTGAATGTTAGAGAACTATTGTAGATCTGCCATTGTTGTTTCTTTCTTTTTTTAATATAAGGAGAAGGTAGAGATATGTTTGCTTGGGTGTGAATAATCCTAACAAGTGAGATATCCTGTTTTCTTCCTATTTCCTGGTAATTTGGAGGAGAAGGGGGTTTGGATGTATACCCCACCTTTCTCTCCTGTAAGGAGACTCAAGGCAGCTTACAAACTTCTTTCCCTTCCTCTCCCCACAACAGACACCTTGTGATGTAAATGGGGCTGAGAGAGTTCCAAAGAACTGTGACTAGTTCAAAGTCATCTATCAGGCTTTATGCGTAGGAGCAGGAAACAAATTCAGTTCACTAGACAAGAGTTTGTCGTTCATGTGGAAGAGTGGGAAATCAAACCCAATTCTCCAGATTAGAGTCCACCACTCTTGATCACTACACCAGGCTGATTTGAAATTTGAAGTCACTTAAAAAACCCAATTGCTGCTCAGGTTTATTGAGGAGCATCCTTAGAATATCAGATAATTACAGCTTTTTAAAAATCCTGTCTGGAATTGTTCTGAGCTTCTGGTGTCTTCTGTGGTAATTCCATCAAGTCTTATGTGGTGTTGCAGAACTTTATGCTTCTTCTTCAAGAGTGACCCTTCAAATTACCCACATACTTCCTCTCTTGAGCCCCAGGAAGGGAGTCACATAATGTCTTGAAGTGATGGTTATTAAGTGATAGGTATATTGCTTAATGACATATATTCAGCTGTGCGTTCCAGAGACTTGAGGGTACTTATGTTTTTGGATGAAGGGGTGGTGATTTTTGCTTGTTCCCCCTTCCCCCTGCATATCCCACTTTGCCCCTTGTCCTGCTTATTCTCACTTGTGAGGAATGCTCCCTGAGCTTCTTGGAGGAAAAACTGGAGAAAAAATTGACAGCTCAGTCTCCCACAATTGCTTACACCTGAATATTGATCAACTGTGTGTTTCAGTCACATACCAGCAATGTCTCATATGTAGAAATACAAAACACACATCCTAGCTTTCTTCTTTTTCCTTTCAATAAGATCTCCAGCATATGGTCTTAATCCATAGAAAGAAAGAGTCACCATCATTAACAGCCAAAGGACGCAGATGGAGCTAATTGCATGACGATTTATTGTTAAGAGCCCATTATCTCTGAGGTATAATCTAGCCAGTGTAACATTGTTCAATAAGACTTTTAAAATTAATTACCTTCCTGGTAATTGTGAAGTGTGACTGCAATAGTGAACTGCAGCACAGCTTGAAGGTAGACATCTTGAATACATCATTAATCAGAGAAACTGATTTTGGTCACCTATTCATGATGGTTTCCCAGGAGTGAGGGGTGTGTGTTTGTGTGTGTGTGTGTTCACCCTGCATATTCCCTTGTTTGTGAATTTTTGGACATCAGGGGCTTCGGATCTATGTGTTTCTAATCTGTGTTTGAGAAGTTAAAAGAAGCGTGACTTGATTTGTCAACAGTATGTGTTTTTAATACAAGGCCTTCATTTATTTTTCTTGACATTTCATCTCATTCATTATATTTCTGACATTTTCAATTGGTAGTGCTGGGGGCAGAAGTGCACAGTGGAATATGGTTGTCATAGTGAAGAATTAGAAGACCAAGTGAGTAGAAAGGAAGAGTGCCTGGCAGCTGCCCTGTATCTCATTAAGAAAGGCAGCGGGTGTGGAAAGGTGCTATACTAACAAGGTTTCAATGAAAATAAATTAGCATCAGATTAAAATCTACAGTTTTGATGGAAAAGGTAGATATTGAGCTTTCCTTTCATTTTTTTTATTCAGAGTTATAAATCTTGCGATCCTTCAGTTTTCAATGGTGTCCTACCGGCAAAGTAGACAGTATCATTACATTTGGAATCTGAGAAATTTTGGGTAACCAATAAAAAAACCCCAAAAACCTTGTTACTTTAGGTTTGGAGTTTCAATTAGTTTCTAGGTATTCAACCTCAGTGAAAACCTGTGGGGTTATGGAAATCAGTCCCCAGGATGTTCCACCCTGTTTCTACATCTGTTCACAATAGCTTTCTTGACTGTTTCCATGGAAAACATGTATATTTAAATTCTTCCCTCCTTTCCACTTCTGGCATCAGTAGTAATTACAGCAATAGTTACACATTGCTCATATCGTTAAACAATAAAAGCTATTTTCCTAGGCCTTCAATTTGATAAATCCACTTTTTGACAATATATCAATATATGCAAGCAGGAATGTGATTAGTAGGTGAGATGTAAGATTGAATGGGTTTGCTTCCTGTAACTTCCCGTCTAATTGTACAGTGATCCCAGATCCTGAGCTGGTGGCTGCAGCAAGCACATTCATTATTGTGAGGAATTGGTTAAGACTGTTGCAAACAATTACCATGACTCAAGGATCACAAGGAGAATGGGATTCTCTTCTATTTACTATACTGTGTATGATTTCATTTGAGGAGGAATGCTGCTAACAAGCAGACCTGACCTCTCAGTTTTGTTGGAAAAAAGCAGTGTTAAGCTTGAATTTAATGCACAATTGTTGATATTTAGATAGTAGTTCCAGTGTAAGAAGTAAAATATTTTGAATGGTGCTTTTTTTCTTAACCCATACTGGAAATAACAGGGGAAAACATTATACAAGCAAATATCTTTTAAATTAGACAGGCTGGGACAGTAGAAAGCACCAGAGAGGCTCTAATCATGTTGCTATAGCAACACCATCACACTCCAGCATTTTCCTGGGCCTATGTATTCTAATAGTACCTTATTAAAGGAATTTGTATTCAAATCTAACAATTTCAACTGTAAGAGCTTATTTTTTATCAGATACAAATCTTAATTGTTTTATCTAAAATGTTGGGATTTTTGAAACATTTTCAAGGGGTTTTAGTTTCTTGGTGAAAATGCCTCTATTCTTTGTATGAGAAAATGTATTCTGATTCTGTTTTCCAGTCATTTTTCCCTACACAAAAAGCAAAAGAATGGAAGGGAAATTGTAGGGGAGAGAGGAGAAAAGACTCATGGAAACTTTTTTAAAAAATGTTCTGCCATGAGGGAGAAACAACAAAGGAGAAATTTTGATCTCTTCTCCTTTTCTGTCTCTTTTGCTTGCTGTCCTGTAAGAGAATAATGTGATTTGAGAACTATCTCTGTTAGCTTTAAACTCTTTAAACATTTTATATTTAATAAACCTAATTTTATTAAAAGCGTAATATTAGGTATGTGATAGTTGTTCTACCAAGAACTTGCCAAAAAAACTCAAAACAAAACTTAGACTTGTAGCCAGGTTCTGAGTGATAGCCTTGTACTTGATACTGTTTGTGATAATAAGGGGGACATTTTTGGCTAATTTTTGATAGATGTCAAGTTTCATGTGAGCCAGTGGTGTAGCCTGGGTGGGACCACAGGGGCGGTTTCCCTGGGTGCAAAATTCTTAGGAGCACAACATTTTAAAAGAAAACAGAAAATCTCCCCTGACATGCCACTTCCCACCTTGGCACCCTTTGGACAGCCAGGCACTAACTTTGCAGCCCCTCCTTCTCCAAGGCCCTTTCTGCATGGGCCGGAATTACCGATTCCGGCCCGGTAAAACATCGGGGGGGGGGGGGTCGCTTCGCACAGGCAGTGGTTCAAAAACAATGCAGCACTGCTCTTTCCCTCCCCAAACGATGTATTCAAGCCTCGCTCAGGGAGCGAGGTTTTTAGAATATGCCGGCTTCCACCCGTTGCCAAGCAAATGGCAGTGGGTGGAAGCTGGCATATTCCCTGCGCCGGCCCCAAACAGCTTCTTACCTTCTCCCTGGCTTCCGTTGCTCTGAGAAGGCCAGGGAACATGCCTCCTGGCCTCCGTCGCTGTAGCTGTCGCTCTGGCCATGGGGGCATGTCCCCTGGCCTCCTCAGAGTGACGGAAGCCAGGGAGAAGGTAAGAAGCCGTTTGGGGGGCTGCGCGGCTGGGCGGAGCCTGCTCCACCAGCTGCGCAGTCCGTGGGGCTGTTGGTGCGAACGGCCCCTGGGCTGGCATCGGCATGAATCATGCCGATGCAGCCCCCCCAAATCTGGCACGCAGAAAAGGCCCAAGTGAAAATTTTGCAGAAGTGGGGGAGAGCTCGAAGGGGGTGAGAAGCATGGGAGAGTGAGCAAGGGCTGTGCCCTGCTGAACACCCAGCCTGAATGGGAGCCAATTGCACAGCCCTGGCCTCTGCCAATCATTGCTCTCTGTCCAGTCCCACCTGTGCACGTTTCCAAACTCTGCTTTTCGACCATGCTGCTCAAATGTCCCAAGTCCCCTGCCAATCACTGGAGGCCAGAGCCAGGAAAGGATGGAAGCAGCATCCGAGTGCCCCAGCCCTTCCAACGCTCCATGTTGGCCAAGGTAGCAAGTGGAGCAGGCTTGGCAGCTTGGAGGGAAAGCCAGGCCACACACCCCACTGGACAGCAGCGCATTAGAGCCAGCGCTGACTTGCAAGTGAAGCCACAGCCTGCACCTGGCTGACCCGGCTTCTCTGCAGACCGGAGGAACTGGAGTGGGAGGTGGTGGCCCCAGTGGCAGTTTCCCCCACTAGCATCCAGGGAATTTGGGCACCCACCTCGCCACTGCCACTCCTTTGGGCCCGAGCCTTTGTGGCGGTGTTGAAGCTGAGTGACGAGAGCCCCTTTGCCCTGGTGGCGGTGGACCATTAGCTGGCACTACACAAGGTGCAGGCTGAACCACCGACCATCTCACCCATGTTCATCTCTTCGGAACCTACAGGGTGGGTGATGAGGTCCCGGCCACCCTTTTCCCACCCTTCTCCAAGCCAGCTCTGCTCAACAGACACCTGGGGGTGGTGTCAGCGGTGGCCAAGTTCTACAGGCATGGTATGGAAGCCTTCTTCCTGGGCTCAACCACCACCTTTGAGGCGCCCTTTGGCCCCGCACTGTTAGCCTACCTGGTGGCCACAGCCCTTCTGCAGCAGCAGACGCTCAACCCATGCTACACCACTGATATGCTCATCTCACTTTTCCCCTCACCAGTGAAAATATATTTATGTAGAGACAATAGCCAAGGTTTTGATTTAGCCTCAATTGTAACCTCAAGGCTTGACTAGGAGGCTGTCTATAGCCTTGATGAGATGTCCTGTTGGAAAGGGGACCTTCTGGGAACATGTACTAGGGGTGCTTTCAGGGTGCTCTCTGGCTTCCTGGAATCTTCCAGGCATAATTCAAAGAACCAGTTTTCTTCTTTTAAGGAAAAAATAACTTGTGTGGCTTTTGGTTTACCCTTCTAAACCAGACAGTTTATCTAAGAGCCAGCTTTGCGGATGTGCTAGGCCAGGGGTCGGGAACCCGCGGCTCGCGAGCCGCATGCGGCTCTTCCGCCGCTGTTCTGCGGCTCCATGAGTGGAGCCGCCGGCCCCCTCTTCGCCTGCCCTGCAAGAAGCAGGGCGGGCACTTCTGTAGCCCGCGGCCAGTGAGGCCGCGCCGCGGGCGCTCTTCCGGCGGCCGGGATGGCCAAGCCGCCGGGCTCCTCTTTGCCTGCCCGCCCTGCAAGAAGCAGGGCGGGCACTTCTGTAGCCCGCAGCCGGCGAGGCCGTGCTGCGGGCGCTCTTCCGGCGGCCGGGGTGGCCGAGCCGCCGGGCTCCTCTTTGCCTGCAGAAAGAAACATCGCTACTTTGCCAGCAGAAAGAAACATCGCAGAGAGCAGAGAAATCGGGGGGAGGGGGAGACCAAGCCCAACAGCCCACACAGCGAGTTTGGGGCCCCCAGCACCATCCGTCAGCCCAAAAATCCACAAGAATCCCCCCAGCCGAAAACAACGAAGCGGGGAGTTGGCAACGCAGGGGATTTTGCAGCCGCCCTTAAAGGCGGAAGTCAGCAGCACCCAGCTGTTGATTATCAGGCGAAAAAAACAAGGAAGGAGGAGGAGAGAGAGGCGAGGAAACGAACAGAAGAGGGGAGCAATAGCCGTAGCAACCACAGCCCTAGCAAATTCACAGCCGTAACCCGGGCCGGGGAAAAAAGTGAAACCGGCCCGGAACAACAGAAACTGAAGCAGAAAAAAAGAGAGTCCAAACAACGAGGAGGGGAAGAAGCAGAAACAGCAGCAGCAGTGAGCCGGCCGGTGAGACTAGTCAAACCGGCCCCCCGCAAAAAGAAAAAGAGGCGAGAAAACAAACAGGGGGAGAAAAAAAAGTACAAGCAGAAATAGCAGCAGTGATTTCTACTTCTGTAGCCCGCGCCGCGGGCGCTCTCCCGGCGGCCGGGATGGCCGAGCCGCCGGGCTCCTCTTTGCCCACCCTGCAAGAAGCAGGGCGGCACTTCTCTAGCCCGCGGGGGGGGGGGTGAGCGCGCGGGGGAGGGAGGGCAAGCGAGCAAGTCAATGGGGGAGCGGACGGGGGTGAGCGAGTGGGGGGGGGGGTGAGCCAAATGGCTCTTTGGTGGTGAGCCAAATTTGGTGGTGAGCCAAATGGCTCTTTGAGGGGAAAAGGTTCCCGACCCATGTGCTAGGCCTCTGCAGCTGATTGAGGAATGAATATACTCTGTTATTTGTATAGCAAGACTAATTCAGTTCAAAAAGAGCCAATGCTGTTTTATATATCTGTCTGTTCTTCCTAAATCTTGGAGGAAGGGACAATAATCTAAAATGAAAGCAGCTAAAATTCAAAACATGTAAAATAACGAACATTACTAACATTTAATAACTAACATTACTTTTTCAGCCTTCTAAACAAAGAAATCTGTCAGTACATCTGGAAAGCACTGTTGAGCCTTGGATGACTGGGCGGGGGGCAGACCATGGGGTGCATGTGATGTCACTTCTGGAAAAAAATGAAAGTGGTGTTATGTTGCTGTAGGAATTGCGGGAATCTTTGTGGTAAAACCAAAGGTTGTCAGTGGAAAGCCTTCTGCCATAGCAAGACGTCTGGCAGTCCTAAGTCATGCTTTTTCAGCTTCAGACATAAGTGTATGCTAATGAGAGTGCATATTCAAAGTAAGGAAAGGAGCAAGTTGTAGAATAGTGTATACACCTTGGGATAAAAGTGTGTGTGTGCTGAAACCTGGAAGTTTTAAGCATTCGTAATGTCCTTTTTATCTTGTTCTAAAATACATGATAATTTCTGTCAAAGCTGAATTTGCAAACCAGCTCAAAGCACAACAGTTTATTCTGTGTCGGAGGACTTAATTATCTAAAGCATGCTTTATCCCAGTGGTTCTCAACCTTCCAAATGCTGTGACCCTTTAAAACAGTTCCTCATGTTGTTGTTGTTGTTGTTATATATTTTTTATTTTTTTTATTCGGCTTAATAGACCGCCCAACCCCCGAAGGGCTCTGGGCGGTGTACAATGAGACATAAAACAAATACAATATAAGGTCTCATAAAATACAATATAACGATAAAACATTAAAATACATTAAAATACATTATAGCAGCAATTCCAGAGAGTACAAATAAAAATACATGCCCAAATGCATGACCCCCAACCCTAACATTTATCCATTTTACAGATGGAGAACTCTGATGCAGAGAGTCTTAGGCGACCCCTGTGAATGGGTAGTTCGACCCCCAAAGGGGTCGCAACTCACAGGTTCAGAACCACTGCTAGCCAAACTTAATTTTGGCTGAATTTTGCCCCTCCTCCAACTTTCTCTGGGGTGTTCCACACTAAGCCGCACAAATTCTAGGCCAATATTGTTTCCATATGAATGATAATGATGTGCAATATACCATTTTACAAAAATAAATAAAATTGTGTTCAAATAGATCATTACACATTCAAAAATACAATGGTTTTAGGAAAAAGTGGACTTTCAGATGACGTTATGGTTACAGCAAGAATTACAATGAATTTGTGTTGGTGGGAGGGGACTAAGGAAGTCAGTAGGTTTAATTCTCCTTTAGAAAGGGCAGATGAAAGCTGATTGTATGTAATGCTTTATTGATCGAAGAAGGTAAATGCCTGCTCTCTTGTGGAGGGAAGGTGGAGGGAGTTCCTTTGTCCAGCGCTCAGAGGACAGCTATAGTGTTTTGAAAATCTCAGCTCTGTTTTTATTTAAATAGCTGTGTTAGAATTTTTTTAAAAGACAGCTATCTTCACTGCCACAGTTATAAGGTTTGACTCATTGTTTGAAGAAGGGAATTACATTAATGCCATTACAGTTTTTTATAGTGCTAGAAACCCCCTGAAATTTAGGCCTTTTCTGCATGTATAGCTTACCACAGATTTTCCCAGTGGTCAGACCTTGTCTCTTGGAAACATTTTCTGTGAAATCATTCTTCGTACTATCTTCTCTCTGTCCACCCACCCCCCAATTGTTTTGTACTTTTTCTCCATCATCTCTTTAGTTGCATTTATTACACACACCACTGCTAGTGGCTTAACAACGGGGTTCTGGAGCCACAGGCACCACTTCCTCGGGCGCATTGCAGGGTGCCCCTCCCTTGCAACTCTGCCCTGGCACTGACCACACAATGGAATTTGGGGCAGGAGTGCGTTGAATGCTGGAGAGCAGGGCTCACCCCACTCCCAAACACCACATGGAGTTTGGGAGTGGGGCCAGCTGGCTGGCCCTGCCTTCAATTTTCACATGGAGATTGAGAGCAGTGCAGACCAGTTTGATGCTGGCCTCAGCTCGCCTGGGTCCACGTGGAGATTGGGGGTGAGGCGCAGCTGTTGGGGTGTGTTTGACACCCAGTGTGTGCCCTAGGCATTGTTTTATAAAGCTATACTCCTAGCAACTGCTGAAACTGATGTGGTGAGATGACATGGGTGATGCAGAAGAACAGCCCTCCCTCTTTTGTACAGGAGCTTGTTACCCAGCTTAACAGGTTATGAACATATTTTTAAGAAATCTCCACCAGCTGCTAAGAGTGTAACAGCACACAAATACCTTTAAAATGGCGATGGGGAAAATAACTCGGCTTGGCAATGCTTTGGGGAAATAGCTCACTTGACGATGCAAGAGGCAGACTGGGAGGGCATCTTTTAGACTATGTATACGGGGAAATATAGCATGGAGCGTTCTGCAGAGTAACACAAGGAGTCCAAATTGAGTTTAAAATGTTTATATAAATTTAGTCTCAAACACACATACAGGAAGATATGGAGGCACATACACTCAAGTTCCTAGAGATATAAAAAGGTGAGAAAAATAGGTTTGGATGATAGAGAGGGATTTGGGAAGCAGCAGGGTGATACGTTACCTAATGGTTCCAATGCAGTAGACGAAGTAGAAGGCAGGGACTCTATGCCAGCACAGAGATCCCGGAGAAGGACGATATCGTGTCTCACACCAACTTGACCAAGGGAGGGTTCAAGTTAGAAATGAGCAATGAGCTTAAGGTGAGCAGGGCTTTTATAGGGTGGATCGCTGGTTTGGCGGGAAAAGAGACCCTTTGCATTAGGTTTCATTTCTTACAGCTGTGCTGGGTTGCAGGGGCTGAGCTAATCAGCAGCTCTATCTATTGTCCTAAACCCAGGGGTTGGTAGCCAATTGTTCTCTTGATTACATTAGCAACACCTTGAATAGGTGGTTGGAAGAGCGAGTCTCTGGCTATTGTAATTTAGCTGAGGCAGCAAGATTAAATCAGGGATGGGAGCACTTAGGAGCTTTTAGGAACAGCTGAAGGGAAGGAAGGTTGCAGCATCTCCATTCAAGGGATAGTTCACATTTACAATTCTATTGACTGTAGCTCTGGCTTGGGTGTGGACATCAAGGAGCAAATGAGTAGATTTATTTTCTACCCACTGTTTGCTATTCTTTGGGCTTGCTGTTAGCCCATTTTATCCTGCGCCACACCATATATATCTGTTAGCCTCAATGTAACTCAGAAATGTATCACACATATACCTTGTATTTATAAATATCCCAGCTAGGATGCGGGTTTTAAGATGTGGGGTGGAAGGGATACATAACAAGCTCCAATGTTACTACGCAGTTACCTTTTGAAGCAGCAACTTCCAGGTCTCAACCTCCATTTCTACTATTGATAACTACCAACCCAAAATGGAAGCCAAAACATCTTCTGGAGCAGAACAAAAGCATGTACCCTCCCTCCCAAAATAGAACCACACATTTTCAGCCAGATCTGATGTGCAATACGTCTTGATCATTACTGTATATAAAACTGCTAAATATCAAAACCACATATGTATTTATCTATACTTGAGAAAAAATGAAGGAAACAGGTTTCTGGAACCAAACGGAGAAAAAAGTGTGGAATTAAAAGAGAAAAAAATAGCATGTGGCAACAAGATACATTGTGAACAACAACTCATGCGGAAAAGGCCTTGGTGATCAAGTTAAAATGCATGCTGTGTGTGTACAGAAACAATGTGCTGGTGCATTGCATTGTTTGAACATCAGTTCAGATATCTCGGCGTGTATCTGCATACATGCAAATGGATGCAGTATTGGTATAGGGCAGGCAGTGTGATAAAAGGAACGCTTCTTTTCCTGATGTGTGATTAATAATGAACTTTCTTGGAGCAAAGGGTTTTCCGGGCACTTTTATTTGACAGTGAGGCATGAGCAGTGCCTCAGGGCCTTTTTATAATGCAAAAGCTTTCTCTCTGTGTGCTTAAAGCTTGAAATGGCAGACAAAGGGGATTTCTTGGTGATGTCCGTTAGTTTCTAAGCTAAGCCTGCCTGGAATCTGTTTGATCATTAAGCTTTGTACCTAAAAAATATGCCTGGGAAGAAGGACCATGGCATTTTGAAATGAAAGCTTTAACTCATAGCTATGGCTTGCATTTAGAAAGTGAAGTGACTTTGCAGTTATTTTAGAGACCAGTTAGTGTCTGGCCGTTTGAGAGTTTCATTGGCAATGTAGCCACCCTCCCCCCCAATGACCTTCTTGTAAAATAATTTGAGAATCAGAAATAAAGACAGATCTATTTTGTAGTAAGTAAACACTGTCTCAGTTCACAGGTTTGTAGTGTGTATGTGCAGGCAGCACCATTTCAAGTACGTATGCTACTCTACTCTGAGTCCTGATTAGGACATAACTCTTTGAAGGGAGTGCATCCAAGTGAAATTGATGTGGGTGGGGAGGCCTTTATTTAAAAACAAAACAGCAGTGGCCATTGAATTATCCACCTGATCTGGAAAAAGTCCCAGTGCTTTCGTTCTGTTCTGATAAACCTTTGAACCTTCTGATAAACCTTTGAACCTTCTGATAAACCTTTGAACCTCCCAAGTACTTTACAGTAGTGATTATGTTTGCTGTTAAAACAATCCTATGAGAGGGAGAGATTTAAAACATTTCATCCCCTATCTGTAGATGCTCAAAATTCAGGTAGGAATAACATAGCTAGCTGAGTGTTCTCTTTTCACAGACACAAAGGTGAGGTAAGAGGATGGTGAACTTGTCCAGAGACTGCAGAATGTTATTTTAAATGGTGCTTAATATCTGGACACCTGGATTTAAGGCCAATTCCTTGTCCACTGGACCATAAGAACATAAGAACATAAGAACATAAGAACTAGCCTGCTGGATCAGACCAGAGTCCATCTAGTCCAGCATTCTGCTACTCGCAGTGGCCCACCAGGTGCCTTTGGGAGCTCACATGCAGGATGTGAAAGCAATGGCCTGCTGCTGCTGCTGCTCCTGAGCACCTGGTCTGCTAAGGCATTAGCAATCTGAGATCAAGGAGGATCAAGATTGGTAGCCATAGATTGACTTCTCCTCCATAAATCTGTCCAAGCCCTTTTTAAAGCTATCCAGGTTAGTGGCCATCACCACCTCCTGTGGCAGCATATTCCAAACACCAATCACACGTTGCGTGAAGAAGTGTTTCCTTTTATTAGTCCTAATTCTTCCCCCCAGCATTTTCAATGAATGCCCCCTGGTTCTAGTATTGTGGAGAAAGAGAGAAAAATTTCTCTCTGTCAACATTTCTACCCCATGCATAAATTTTATAGACTTCAATCATATCCCCCCTCAGACGTCTCCTCTCCAAACTAAAGAGTCCCAAACGCTGCAGCCTCTCCTCATAAGGAAGGTGCTCCAATCCTTCAATCATCCTCGTTGCCCTTCTCTGCACTTTTTCTATCTCTTCGATATCCTTTTTGGAGATGTGGCTGACCAGAACTGAACACAGTACTCTAAGTCGCAGTCGCACCACGGCTTTTATATAAGGGCATGACAATCTTTGCAGTTTTATTCTCAATTCCTTTCCCTAATTATCCCCAGCATAGAGTTTGCCTTTTCACCTGCTGCCATGCATTGAGTTGACATTCCCATGGAACTATCAACTAAGACACAATCCAAATCCCTTTCCCCTGGTCTGTGACTGATAGCACTGCGACCCCTGTAGCGCAGGTGTATGTGAAGTTTGGATTTTTTGCCCCTATGTGCATCACTTTACATTTCGCTCACATTGAACTGTACTTGCCATTTCTTAGCCCCACTCCACCTAATTTTATCAAAGGTCCGCTTGGAGCTCTTAGCAATCCTTTGTGGTTCCTCACCACCCTACATAATTTGGTATCATCTGCAAACTTGGCCACCACACTACTCCACCCCTACTTCCAGGTCATTTTATGAATAAAGTTAAAGAGCACTGGTCCCCAAAGCGGATCCTTGGGGACACCACTCCCTACATCTCTCCATTGTGGAGAACTTCCCATTTTACACCCACTCTTTGTTTCCTGTTCCTCAACCAGTTTTTAAATCCATAGGAGGACTTCCCCTCTTATTCCTTCATTTGCTGAGTTTTTCTCAAACAGTCTCTGGTGAGGAACTTTGTCAAAAGCCTTTTGGAAATCCAAGCAAGTAGACAATGTCCACTGGTTCCCCTTATCCACACATGTCTGTTTACAGCCTCAAAGAACTCTAGTAAGTTTGTAAGACAGGACTTGCCTCTACAAAAGCCATGCTAGTGACTCTTCCTCAGCAGATCTCTTTGCTTTTCTACATGTTAATAATAATTTTATCTTTAATGATAGATTCTACTAATTTACCAGGAACAGATGTCAAATTAAAACTGACTGGCCTTGTAATTTCCGAGTCCCCCCTAGACCCTTTCTTAAAGATTGGTGTGACATTGGCCATCTTCCAGTCTTCAGGGATGGAGCCTGATTTCAGGATAAGTTGCATATTAATGTGAGAACATCAGCAATTTCATGCTTGCCCAGGCCTCTTTAAGAACTCTTTGGATGAATGCAATCTTGGGCCAGAGGGATTTGGTAGCATTTAGTTTATCAATGGCTGCCAGAACTGTCTTCGCTTTGTCTACCACTAACTTCAGCTAGTTCCTCAGATTCACCTCCTAAGAAGCTTGGTTCAGGTGCAGGAATTTTCCTCACCTCCTCTTGGGTGAAGACAGATGCAAAGAATTCATTCAGCTTCTCTGCAATCTCCTGTCACCTTTAGCACACTTTTTTGTTCCTTCATGCGTCTAACGGACTCTACCTTCCCTAGCTGGCTTCCCTGCTTTTGATGTACTTGAAGAACTGTTTGTTGCTAGTCTTGATGTTCGCAGCAATATGCGTTCCTCATAACTCCTTTTTTGCCTCCCCTTACAGCTAACTTGCTTCTCTTTTGCCACCATTTGTGTTCTCTCCTTGGTATTCTTCATCAGTTAAGTTGGACTTCCATTTTCTAAAAGACATCTTTTTTTTTCCTAATAATTACCTCTCAACCTCCCTTTGTTAACCATGGTGGCTTTTCTTTTGGACTGGGCGCTGCCTTTCCTAACCTGCGGAACACATTCTCCCAGCTGGAGCTTTTAAGACTGTGTTTTTAAATAACCTCCAAGCACCTTTGGACATTTTTGAGCTCTCTTGATTTTCCCTTTCAAGCTTCCTGCGCACTATCCCCCTCATCTTTGAGAAATTTCCCTTTCTGAAGGCAAATGTAACTACATTAGTAATTGTCACTTGTTCGCGATGCAGAGATACTGAATCTGACAGCATTGTGAGTCGCTGATTCCTCATCGGCTCAACAACACTTTGACTTCCTCGCACCAGGTCCTGGGTCCCACATAGAATTAGATCTAGGATCCACATCTCCCTGGTTGGTTCTACAACCATCTGCTCTAAAACCACAGTCATTTAGCATATCCAGGAATGTTCTCTCCTTACTATGACCTGAACATGCATTTTTCCAGTTTATGTGGGGATAGGTTAAAGATCACTCCATTACTACACGACATTTTTTGCTTTTGTTGGCCTCTCTAATTTCTTTTTCCATCTCAGACTCCTCTTGTGCACTTTTGGTCAGGGGGGGACGATAATATATTCCTAATGTTAAACTTTGCTTCACCCCTGGTGGTATTGATATCCACGAGTGCTTCCTCTGTAGAGGAACTCAAGCTCCCCCCCTTGCATTGTCTATTTTATGCCTGCACACTATGCTCTCTTTGGATGTAGAGGGCTACCCCACCCCCCAATACGCCCTGTCCTATCCTTTCCTGTAGAGCCTGTAACTACTGGGATAACAGCATCCCACTGGTTCTCCTCATTCCACCATGTCTCCGTGATGCCCACTATATCAATGTCCTCCTTCAAAACTCTGTCCTCCAGCTCTCCCCGTTTTAGGTCCGAATAAGCTTCTACTATTAGCATAGAGACAACTTGCTTGTATACTCTGTCTCTGTCCTTAACCTGCGGGATTTATGTGTTTTGCCCTCTAGCCTTTGTAGACACTATCACTTATCACATTGCTATGCTCCCTCGCTTTGTATGTGGTTGATTTAGAAAAACCTCTCTCTGTGTCTGCAGAGTCCCCATGGACTCCTGTATTCCGAACCGGAAGTCACCTCCTTAGCTCCTGTCGGCTTTCCCCCAAGGATCAGTTTCTAAAAGCTGTTCTGCCACCTTTTTTTTTTTTTTTTTTTTTTTTTTTTTTTTTTTTTTTTTTTTTTAACGTTGAGCGCTCAGCAGCCTGGTTCCTCTTCTTGGTTAAAGCATGAAGCTCCGTCCCTTTTGGCCCCACAGGCCTGCCTTATCCCAAAAGGTTCCCCAGTTCCACTGACAAAGCTGAAACCCTCTGCTCTTATACCCACCTCTCTTCATCCACGCATTGAGACCCTGTATCTCCGCTTGCCTAGCTCTCCCTGCGCGTGGAACAGGTAGCATTTCGGAGAATGCCACCTTGGGGGTCCTGGATTTTAACCTTTTTCCTAGCAGCCTAAATTTCGCTTCCAGAACCTCCCGGCTACATTTCCCATATTGGGGGGCGGGGGACTGCTAATACTTAGCATCATAGGCATGCAACCTGTTCTGGGCATTCTCAGAAATCTCAAGAACTGGAAATAGTTGAGCTGCAGCCTGCCTAGGTCTACATTGTACTCCTGCCCTTTGCACTTGTGTTTGATGTAAGTGTATCAGTGTGGGGGTACAGCTTCTTTAGGGGAAGCTGCCCCCAACAAAATGTAGTTTTTGGATGGATGGTTCTGTTTCTGCTAGGACAAGAAACAGTCCCATTTTATTTGTGCTCTTCCGCTGAATGGGGGAAATACTTCTCAAAGCTCTGGGGATCTGCTGTGTTGGTCTGCTGCCTATTTATATTAAAGAATACAAAAGCAGCACTACACTGTGGCTTGTATGGAGCCTCCACTTGTATCAGACTAACGCTTCAGAATCTGGTGGAATCAGATGCCAGAAAGCCACAGTGAAATCTTCTGTTCAATGCATAGGACGAGCCAGAGGCTTCCTCTTCCTTTAATTCGGTATGTATCCCTTTATTTGACTCGTTCCTGCTAGCTTCCAGCTGTGCTGCGCACAATCCACAGAGTATCTTTCCTACCCAGCTCTCATTTCTTTCACAAAGATTTGTGCAGGAATTGTGATTAGTGGATTGTGTTGTTTGCCTCCTCCTGTCTTTCCCTGGTCCCTGAACATATTGCATAGCCTAATTATATCCTGTGAGAGGTTTCTGAGAAGATGAGAGAAGTACCAGTGCTCTTTCAGGTGACCTCTATTCCCCCTCTCTGCTCCCCCCAATAAGCATCTGCTACAGAAATTTAAAAATTGCATCTAGGCCAAAGAAGAAAAATGGAAAATCTTTCACATGACAGAAAAGAGCCAGAGCTTCCTTGAACTAAATGTTGGATCCTGAGGGAGGCCTTCACATAATTACCGACCGTGAGCTGTGCAACGTTTAGCACAAATGTGGTTTTGCCACAGGTGCTGATTGAATTAATGTTTTGTTGCTGCTTATGTGTCTCACAGCCAGAGCGGTAATGATTGTGATCTTCTGGTTGCTTGTGCTGGAAAAGGCCCTACTGAAACAGACCGAAGATGGCTTCAAGCAAACATCTGACATAGCAAGGCAACCAAGGGCTGTTTGATCACCCAAAGGCCTTCCCTCATCACCAACCCCTCCCCCCCTTTGGTGTTTTTTGTTGTAGAGATCTCTGCAAAAGGATCTGGAGAAGTGAGTACTGACTCACAAAAGCTTATACTGGAATGAACTTTGTTAGCCTTCAAGGTGCTGCCAGACTCGTGTTTTATTTTACTGCTGTAGGCTACTGCCACTTTGGAATCATTGCTAAGAAGTGATGTGCAGTTCGCTATCTCCTGGCAGTCTGTTCAATTCTGGACATGGCAGCAGCATTTCTGTTGTATGTTCATATGGGCAGTTGTGTCTTGGGAGCATCAGTCTCAGCTGCTTGCCTGTTCATTGTCATGGCTTTTGTGCAGTGCCACACTGGGGCTGTGACGTTGCAGGCCAGCCGTGGAAAAGACTTCCTTCTTCACTGCTTTCATTATTATGGTGCGGATCTAAACTTAAATGTCAGCATAATCTGGTTTTATTGATTGGGAGTTGCGAATAGTATACATGTCCAGCATTGCCAGAACTCAGAATTGCCATTCAAATCAATAGCTATATTTCCCCTGCAGTTTCTTTCCCCCCAGAGGTTCCCACAACTGAAGCCATTTGCTGGGCACAGAGCTCGTCAAGGTCAGGGAATGAGAAAACCAGAGCAAGCAGAAGCAAAAACAGCAACAAGGAACCGTTATACTTTGCACCCCAAGCTGAGGGATTTGAGGTGTCATTATCTCCTGGCTTCCTGCGGAGGCATGGCAAGACTGTGTGGGAATGGGGGTCTTAACAAACATTATGTATTGTCATGTTTAATGTCTGTCTGTCTGTCTCATTCATGACCATGTCCTGGTCTGGATGGTCAAAGCTAGCCTGATCTCATTAGATCTTGGTTGAAGCTAAGCAGAGTTGACCCTGGTTAGTATTGGGTGAGAGAGCACTAAGGAAGCCCAGAGCCACTATGCTGAGGCAGGGAATGGCAAACCATCTCTGAACACCTCTTATCTTGAAAACCCTGTGGAGTTTCCACAAGTCGACAGCAACTTGACAGCACTTTTCACCACCATTCATGATTGCCCATTCTGCACCATCAAGTTCCAAATACAGCCCACTCGATTTCCCCTTCTCCTTGGCTTCTCAGGTTGCTTGCCAGAGAGCTACAATTCATTTTTCAGTCTGAGCCACAGTTTGATCATTACTGATTTAAGAGAGAATGCGTATCCAAGCCATTTATCTACACTGTCACATCAAAATCCCCTGCTCCTGACCTCCAGCTATATACCAATCCTGTAGATTGTAGTTGCTCCCCTCCGCCCCCTTGGTAATCTGTACAGCCCTTTAGCCATAAGGAAAAATTCTTAGAAATGTGCAAGGGAGAAAAGAAAAGGGGTTGGTGGCTATAACAACCTGATAAATGTTCTAGAAAGCTTGCTCACTGAGATGGAAGAAGCAGTCTTGCCACTAAATGGTGCTGCAGTTTTGCTCCAGGCTCCTAGCATCTGTGCAATAGTATTGTTCATTTACTCTGATGTTCTTCAGGAAGAAGTATAGGCTAGTGCTCACTGTGGTTAAACTGTAATTATGCCCGCTGCTTGTTGCTCTCAGGTTGTGAGAGGCTGTGTCTTAGGAGTTTTGGGCTACAAATCAAGAAGGATGTTGAGCACACACATCTTGTTGTTTCTGGTTTTCAAAAATAGTAGACTTTGAATGCCTTCCCTCCCCCTCCACAACTGTTGTGGTGCTTCTGCGGCACATTAGACAACACTTCAGATGTTTCAATTGCACCTTCTAGCCCAGTGATGGCGAACCTATGGCACTCCAGATGTTCATGGACTACAGTTCCCATCAGCCCCTGCCAGCATGGCCAATTGGGAATTGTAGTCCATGAACATCTGGAGTGCCATAGGTTTGCCACCACTGTTCTAGCATGTACCACACCAGTCTGTTATAAAATACTTCCCTTGAGGAAATCAGGAAGGTCCCAAGAGTTTGTGTGGAGTTGGAGCATTTCAGATAATTGTGTACTTTTCTACAACATAAATCAAACTTTGCTTTTACTTTCCCAGTTTGCAAATTGCTAATGTTCACTACAGAATAATTGGGTTGCCCTAAAACCTTATTGTGTTTCAAGACTTCTGTAGCTGGTGTGCTTTTTTGGACTTGTTTTCCACCTGCATGCTGATTTCCCTTGGGCTGTAGCTTTGGTTTACCACATGTTTAATTCGGGAGGTTTTGTCATTTGATTTTGTGTAGATTCCCTTGCACTGAAAAACTGAAGGAAAAGCTGTCTGGGGCTTGTTTTGTGCTTTGCTGTTATCAGACAAGCCCTCCAGTGTTGTTGGGTCCTACTTTACAATGAAAACATTGGCATGTGCAGCCCATGGGAGAGAAGTATTTTTTTCATTCATACTGATCACACCCAGAACGGCTCCTCTGTCTTAAGTAACACTTGCATATGTCATCACTCTGCCACTGATTGTGACAAAAAGAAAAGTTTTTTGGTGGCAATTTCATCACAACATGTTGCATATGAATTGAGCTTCAGTGTCATCTGCACCTATATACTCCAGCTTATCAGTTAAGGTCTGGAGAAGCCCTTTTCAATGTTCTCCTGCCCTGCTGAAATTAGATTATTGTCTATCAGGCATAAGATCTTCCCTTGGGGCTGAACCCATGAAGCTGCTATACACTGTAAGACCATTGAGTCCTCCTAACTCAGTATCATCAACTGTGGCTGGTGGCAGCTTTTCAGTATCGCTAGCAAAGAAAGGTCTTTACCAACACCTGAGATTGAGCATAGGTTCAGATGCGTTGAGAAATATTCTGGTGCTTTTGTTTTCTTGGCTGCCTTTACAATCAGTCTTGTACCTTGCAAAATTCTGCTTGGGGCATACTATTATCTTTTTCTCAGCTTTGTCAGGAATACGATCCAGAAGGAGTGCGCCTCGTTTGCCTTGGGCTATGTTCTACCCTCCCTGCCACCTTCTCCCCTCCCACGAAGGAAATTGTTCCTCCATTTCATCCACCCACTTTCCACTCATTTCACTCCTTCCCTCCCCTTCAATCTACTTGCAAGTCACCCACAAGTTTCTCTATGGAGTTGCCTCCATTTTGGATCTGTGTAAAGGGAAAAGGCCTCCCATTCCGTTTCAATGTATTTCTTGCAAACAGCATTCCTGTTTACCAAAGGATCGAATTACAGGACCTAATTAATCTAAGTTTTCACATAGCCTTCAGTCAATAAAAATATTATAAAGCAAAAAAGCATATGGTTGTTATGCCCAGAATGGAGTCTATATGACTAGAAATAACTTACAGTAAGTTTAAATATATACATTGATTCTTGTGTGTGATAATTTGTCTGCATCTGCAGTACATTAAATTGGACATCTGCAGTTGCTTCTGAATCTTTGTGGTGCAGTATACTTTTTTTGTTACACATTTTGTATTCAAAATACTTAAAAATTAAAAATGTGAATGTGAAAAGTCATTGCTTAATCCATTGGAAAACCAGAACTGACTATAATATTTCAAACAAACCTAAGGAGTTCAAAATAAGAATTAGGAAACTGATCCCACCAAAGTTAAAAAATTAAGAAATCAGTACTATGCATACTTACCTGGGTGTGAACACCATAGAACTTATTTCTAAGTAAACATGCACAAGAGTGGTTTGTAAGTCAAATTGATTTCAGTGGAAGAATAAAGTATTCAATTAACTCTCCTGCTGAGATCACTGGATCTCAAACAATCTTAACATTAGCTGGATTTTAGTTTTGGCAGGGTTTTGTTAGTGTTACATTAGACTAAAAATTTGTGACAGCTATAAGGTTGTTTCGTTTGCAAGTGTATCTTATGAGATATGAAAGCTGCAGGTACAAGGCTTTTTGAGGGGGTAGAAATGATTTTTATTGGTATGATTTTAACTGAATGAAGTATAAGCTGCCTGGAACCAAAAAGGGAGACGTGTATGTATACAAATGACAAAGGTCTTAAGCTTTTGTGAGTTTTTAGATACTGGATTGGATCCAAACAACTTTCTTCTCAAGCTCCCTCAAGCTCCTGACTTACTACATCCCCCATACCACTTAGCTTTTGTACAGGTGTGCCCCATGGTTCTCAGCACAGCCTTTGGGAGTGGTTAAAAGGCCAACTTTTGGGTGTCTCTTTTTCACCAGCAGAAAAATGGGTTGGATCCAACCCACAGTATTGCAGTTTTTCAGACTGCTTGTTCTTAATTCAATTTCAACTCTTGGAGGGATCCCAAATGTCTCTGATCCCAAATGCTTTTTACGTATTATGTTTTTCATTATCTTGCAGGTTTCGTCACAGTCCTAACTGGTTTTATTTGAGAGACTGGATCATCCACTCCTGGATCAGAAAGTGCCTTAAATTCAGTGCACGGGACAAAGCCTTGTACACAATACAAAATAAGGTGATGTTTTGATAAGACACTTCTCAGGTATAGTTAGTATGGCTTTTTTAAAATGACTGTGAGAGTAACCACAGAAATAGTGACTACTTAGCCCATTTCAGGTAGGACAGTTGGGAAGACTTAATGCCTCCCCTCCAGAAGGATCCTCGTGTGTCTTATAATTTTTTAAGAACCACTGGCAGCTCCAGTCATGGATCTCCCAGCTTCTCATTTATTTTGGTCTCCAGTTAACACAAAAGCATCCAACAATTTCACATATTTTGAACCTGAGTTAAATAAACAAGAAGGGAAACTATAATTCTCAACATAATTCCTGAACATAATTGATTCATCAGTGTAGTACTACATTAAGGTTTGATAGATGGTGTGATGATGAAAGCTAATTCATTCAGAGATTTGCAAATGTGCTAAAGCCAGGAAGAGAGACAGGATGGATGACAAATATTTAAAATGGTCATTCATTCACAATATATATATCTATATATATATCTCTTAAGACTCTTGTGGGTAGACCACAGGATCATCATCACAGACATTAGATTAGGGATAGGCTTGTTAGCATTGTTGATTTTAAAATATAATAAAGTTTTGATAGGAGAGCATTAGATGCTTCAGAAAAGTTAATTTGTTTAATAATGCAACTGCAAAATTCCAGAAAGTTGCATTGAACAACAATGGGTTCTCATAGATAATTCTTTCAGAAGTTCTAAAATTCATTGCGGGGGTGGGGGGGTGGGGGGGGGTATTAGTTCATAGAAAATTCCTGTAGCTGATTAGTTATTTCAGAAATGCAGTTCTAAAGTGCAAAGGTAACTTAACTTAGATTTTAATGCAGACACACCCAGAGTCTTCCAAAAAGTATTGTAGGCTTTAGAAAGTGATACTAGGTCTTATCCTTCTTTCCACAATGTGGATATCTTGGCAAAACACTGACTTTATGCAGAGTGGCTCTCTTCAACCAGTCCAGTGCCCTGCACAGAAAGCGACTTAGCTTCAGTTTTGAAGGCCTTTGCTGAGGAAAGGGGAGGGTGTTTGAGATACACTCCTTTACACTGGCTAGCTGCTCCACTGCTTGGAGGCATTGTGCTCACTCTGACTATTAAAAGCCATCTAAAGAGGAGGCAGGTCCATCCACACCTTCCTGGCTCTCACAAGAGGGCAGGTCATCCACGAGAGCTGGAGTGCTGATTGAATGGTAGCTCCAACCTTATAGCACCCACTTCCCTCATACTTTCTTCCTTGTTTTAACTCCATAATTGCCTTCCTGATCCCTGTTTTTCTTCGGAGTCAGGTCTGTGTTGCTGGATCCTGGTGAAATAGCCAGTGGGTTCCCACCAGGGCAGGAAGACCGTCATTTAGTAGGATTACCAGCTGGCTCCCAGTGATTCAGCTGTGCCCTTCGGAGATAGGGTGGGATAGAAGTCCAATCAATCAATCAATCAATCAATCAATCAATCAATCAATCAATCAATCAATCAATCAATAATAGCTTGCTAGCTTCCTTTTAAATTGATTGTAGGCGAATAAAAAAGGAAGACATGGTGGCTTTGAACTTGTCCTTCTAGATTGCTTGTTGAAGTCCTAATCTAAAATTATGAGAGGCTACAATTATGCCATTTTCACATTTGTGTCGTTTCTGCTCATCTTTTTCCAGGTCCAGTATGGAATTTTCCCAGATAATTTTACCTTCAATATACTTTTAGATTCTTTTATAAAGGATGGAAACTATAAAGGTAAGAAGCAAAACATCCATGGCCCTGCACAATGTGGCTCTATCCTTTTTTATCTCCTAAGTACCTGGTGGACGTAGCCATCTTTGGTCTTCTCTCTGTTTGCTTCATATTGTGATTTTGATTGCCCAAAATAGCAACTACCGTATTTTCCCAAATGTTATGGAGCCGCAAGTATCTAGAGCCAATCTATACCTCACACAAATCAAAGACGTTAGCAAAGATGTCTTTAGTGTCCCATTTGAGATGGGAGTGATGTTTTTTTCCTTGCCAATTAAGGTCTTGTTCACAACTGAATGTAAGTTATTAGAATGCCTGCAATTGTTTCAAAATTGGTTTGTGTAACACAGTCTATGGATCATCCTTCAGTTTAGTGTGCAAAATCCCCATGTGTAAAATGTTTAGGTTCTTTTCTTTGGCTTATGTGATTCTGCCTGTTTTGATTATGGGGCAGGTTTCCAGTCGGCAAAAGAGAAGTATATGCTAATTCAGCAAAACAGGTACCAGAGTTTCCAGCCTTGTATTTTCATACATCTTCAGGCACCAATGTAAACAATGACAGCATACTCATATTTTAAAAAAATAATATGAGGAGTAGCTGTAAGTCCAGAACTTTGACAGATCTCCTGTTGGCATGCTATTTTTTTAAATTTTTCTTCAATTTCCAGATGCTATGTCCTTGGTTACTGAGATAATGATACAAGAAAGTTTTGATGAAGTATCTACACAACTTCTTGCACTTTATGTTATGTATAACTATTTGGAAACCAATTCAGAATTTACGGTAAGCTGTTTGTGTAATAAAAGCTGGTCTATGGTGGCAAGGGTGAGTAAGAGATAGGGTGCTTACCAGAAATGAATGTTTCTTTCTTGGCTTGCCAAAGTTGAACAGAACAGCTATGACTTGTTTTTATGCTGAACATAATAATGCAAATTAAGTCCCACACTTCCTTTTAGTTCCAAAATGTGTGTACTAAATGCTATTCAAGCATGGTTAAAATTTAGATAGGAGACTCCTAAGGCAGGGACAATTTTCTTTATTTTTGCTTATACTGTTTTGTCCAGTGTCATGTGCATTGCTGGTGCTGCATAAACCACAATGCTCGAGTGTGGGCCCATCTGCAGATACTTAAATCCTCAGATTGGACCCACAGTGACAGAAATATCTCTACAAACTTGGGAAAGTTCCAAAGTTTGCAGAAAAATCTCAAAATATTTTTAAAAATACAGCAGAGGATTTAAATCCCCTCCAAAACAAAAGTATTGACTTCTCCTGCACTGGACTTGGTACTAACAGCAATGGTAGGGGCAGGAAGCTGTAGTGGGCCTGGCAGCAGTAGTAGGAGAAGAAAGCTAAGAGGGGGAACTGCCCCTCTGTGAGTATTAAAGGTCACCAGTGCCGGTTAGTGATTTTGAGTACATAGCTCGGGATTGGTACTTTGCTGTGTTAATTCAGAATAAATGTAATGATGCTTTGAGATTGAACATCCAGTACAGAAGTCAGCTTAATGCTAAATCAGGCCACGGGTCTAGTTTGAGTAGCAGTGACTTTCTAGGGTCTCAGGCATGAAAAGATCATTTGTTGTACCCGCTATAGGAGACCCTTAAGTGGTGATATCAAGGACAGAACCTGGGACCTTCTACATGCAAAATTTGTTCTCTTAGTGGGGTGCTATGTGGTTTCTGGGCTGTATGGCTGTGTTCTAGAACACAGCCATACAGCCCGGAAACCACACAGCACCCCAGTGATTCCGGCCGTAAAAGCCTTAAACAATACATGTGTTCTCTTCCTCTGAGTGGTGTCTTCTCCCTATATTTCACCTCCCACAGTTGAAGGAGGGAGGCTGCAGTTGACAGCTGCATTTGAAAAAAAAATGCTTTGAGGGTCAATATACTGAAAGAAAGGGGCTTAGACAAACTAATAGAAATGGAGTGCCATATATGTTTGAGGCAGTCTTATGATCGTATTTATTGTATTTATTAGAACCATGTATGTTTCACCTTTCCATATACAGCTCAAGATGATAATCCATACAAAATCAGGATAAAACAGAATGTTTAAAAAAACCCACTAAACCCAGCCAGCACAAACAAATGCTCAATAAGTAGTACTGTAGGAACAGCCAACAGACTTCACAAACTTCTTCCCCAAAATATCATCTTAGAGGCCCTTCTGAAACAAAATAGAAAGGGGAGCCCTGGAGTGTGGCTTTGAAAAGGGCATTCCACAAAGCAAGAGTGACAAGGGGGGGAAGGCCTGGTTTCTGGTGGAGGCCAGAAGAGCGGAAGAGATTATGACAAGAAGATTTGAGGCACATTTACAAAGACAGTCATGTTTATAACAGAAGAGGCAGTCCTTAGTGCAGGTCCATAACAAATTGTATCCGTATGCATGAACCTCTTTAAGGAAAGCAAATTTAAAACAAAAGCTTATGACAGTTTGACTTTTTGACAGCTTTGTAGTGCACTGGTTAAAAGCTGTCAGCCTATTTCAAATCTGCCCTCTAGAAAGCATTAGGCAAACTATTGCTTTCTTAAGTTCAACCTTCTCCACCCTCCCCCATCTTCAATACAGGGATAAAAACAACAGGGTAAATGATCCTGGAGCGTACAAAGAATGTTGAGTACTTTGGAAAAGTGGTAAATCAATGCCAGAAATTGCTGGCAGTTCAGAAAACTAAATCAATTGCGTAACACAGGAAAACTTGCTTTCTTCCAACATGAAGTATTGGTTTAAGATTTAAGATTTTATGCCGAAAATTCTTGTTATCTGAAAGGACTGTGGTCTGGACTTCAATTCTGAGTTGTGTTTCCATCTACTCCTTTTCACTTGTTAGTTTATTCAGAGGGCAGTATAATTATGTTTCTTCCTGTCTAATGTAAGACAGCACAATAGCTTTCTGAGACCAGGCTACTTTGGGGTTTTACTGTACTTTTTAATTTAGATCAAATCAACTAGCACTGCTTGAGGGTCAAAATCCCATGAAATGACTACTGTATTCTGTTCTTCAGAATAGACCCATGTCTTCCTTTGGTCTTTGGCATTGCTAATGAGACTAAAATTGTGCTGTGGATAGAGCAAACAGTAAAGGCCCCATTATCAGAATTGTCATTATCCAGATTTCCAGTATGCCTTTCATATGCCAGCATAATCCTTATGAACAATATTCTTGTTTTTTTAATCTGAATTTCAGATTGCTTCCTGAATTTGTTTCCTAGCCGGCCATTGACTCAGTTTTGTATTTTTCTGCCCTATTTAGTGTCTAAACAGACCAGCAATTTGGTCCTTCTCTTGCCTTTTCTGAGCCATATGCCCCCTTCCTGGGAGGAAAAACTGGTTTTGCTTTTGCCTGTGGTGCTTTTAGGTTATTCTCTAGTGTGCCTCCCCCTTTTCTCTGTCTCATCTAGACTTGCCATATTTAAGGTAACTGAATCTGGTTGCATGTTTTGCATACTGGGCAAAAGGATTATTATGCAAAGTGAGCACATGTATGATTTATTTATTTATTTATTTATTATTTGATTTCGTATACCGCCCTATCCCCAAAGGGCTCAGGGCGGTGAACAATATAAAAGCATATATAAACATAAATATATAAAAGTTTAAAATTTTCATTCTAAAACAGTATCCCACGAACCCATATGCAACCCTCCCAAGAAGAGTGATGGGTCCCGATGATGTTAGGGACCCTATACAGCAGGGGGAGGATGAAAGCAGGGCACCCTCAGCGGCTGGTCTCTCCGAAGGCCCGGTGGAACAATTCGGTCTTGCAGGCCCTACGGAACTCTCCAAGGTCCCGCAGGGCCCGGACAGCTGGTGGTAGAGTGTTCCACCAGGCAGGGGCCAGAGCCGTAAAGGCCCTGGCCCGAGTAGAGGCCAGCCGCATCATTGAGGGGCCAGGGATCTCCAGTAAATTGGCCTCTGCTGAGCGCAGAGGTCTACTCGGCACATATGGGATAATGCGCTCCCGAAGGTACGAGGGTCCCAAGCCGCATAAGGCCTTAAAGGTCAACACCAACACCTTGAAGATGATTCGAACTCCACTGGGAGCCAATGCAGCTGGTGCAACACAGGCTGGATATGATCCCAGATGGCACTGCCTGTGAGCAGACGTGCAGCTGCATTTTGGACCAGTTTTGGCTTCCGAATCAGACGCAAGGGAAGGCCCGGCGTAGGAAGCGGAGTTACAATAGTCTAGCCTGGAGGTGACCGTTGCATGGATCACAGTGGCTAGGTCAGCGTTGGAGAGGAAGGGAGCCAGCTGTCGGGCCTGTCGAAGATGGAAAAACGCAACCCTGGTTGTATGGGCCACCTGGGTCTCCATTGAAAGAGACGAATCCAGGTGGACCCCCAGGCTGCGAACGGAGGAGGTCGGCGCCAATGTGACCCCCTCCCACACCGGCGGCTGGAATTCCCCAATCTCTCCCCCCCGGCCAAGCCAGAGGATCTCCGTCTTCGATGGATTAAGTTTTAACCTGCTCTGTTGTAACCAACCAGCGACCGCCTCCAAACAATGCTGTAGAGCTGCAGGGGCGGTGACAGCTCCCGCCTCCATCGACAGAATGAGCTGAGTGTCATCAGCATACTGATGGCAGACCAGCCCAAAGCTCTGTACCAACTGAGCAAGGGGTCGCATATAGATGTTAAATAACAGTGGGAACAACAATGCCCCCTGAGGCACACCACAATGAAGCGGGCACCTCTGGGAAGCTTTGTCCCCACACCACACTTGCTGACTCCGCCCCCGGAGGAACGAGACAATCCATTGAAGGACAGTGCCCCGGACCCCGAGGAGGCGGCCAGGCGGTGGGCCAAAAGATGTCGTGGTCGACCACATCAAACGCTGCGGTGAGATCTAACAACACCAGCAGCTCGATCCGCCTCGGTCAAGTTGCATGAGGAGCGGATCTGTGACAGGGACGAGAACCGTCTCCGTGCCATGCCCAGCACGGAAGTCGGACTGGAAGGGTCGAAGCTGATGTTTCATCCAGGAAACCCTGAAGCTGCTCCAACACCACTCTCTCACCACCTTCCCCAGAAACGAAAGATTCGAGACGGGCGGTAATTGGCCAGATCTCCAGGATCTAACGATGGTCTTTTCAGAGTGGGCGGACCACTGCCTCCTTCAACCCATCTGGAAAGACTCCTTGCTCAAGAGAGTCATTGATGATTTTCAACAGGTGGGGTCGTAACTCCTCCCGGCAAGTTTTAATTAGCCAGGAAGGGCACGGATCCAGAGGACAGGTAGTAGGTCTAACAGCAGCCAAGATCCTGTCAACAGCAGCTTCGGAGAGCAGGGAAAACCGGGCCAAACAAGGGCCAGAAGACGGCAAGGGAGCCTCCAGTTCACTAATTGTAGTTAAGGTGGCAGGAAGGTCCTGGCGGAGCGACGCGACTTTGTCTGCAAAAAAGCTCATAAATGCCTCACAGCTAATAGCTAATTCACGATTTGTAGAACCCTCTGATAAAGAGGTCAAAGATCGAATTATCCGAAACAATTGAGCCGGGCGAGAGCTAGCAGATGCGAGAGAGGAAGAGAAGAAAGCCCTCTTCGCCTCCTTCGTCGCCATCTCATAGGCTTTCATAAACGTCCTATAGGATGTTCGCGCAGCTTCGTCACGAGCTTTCCTCCACACTCGCTCTAGACGTCTGAGCACCCGTTTCATCTGGCGCAGCTCCTCTGTATACCATGGAGCCTGCCGTGAGCGGGGGCGCAGAGGACGCCGGGGAGCAACAGTCTCGATGGCATCAGAGAGGCGGGAATTCCAATCCTCCACTTGCTCATCAAGTGTGCCGGCGGGTTCAGGGTCCCGCAGAGCATTCAGGAAACCAATTGGATCCATAAGTCTCTGTGGGCGGGCATAAATCAGTGGATTACCTGTTAATTTCTTTGCATCCTCTGCTGGTAACTGGCACAAAAGGTTGGGCCTAACTATGCAATGTATTGTTCTCAGATTGCCCTAGGGATTATCAATCAGATGTGCCATGGGAATTCCTTAGTAATACTGGTTGAAAGCTGTGAGCTGGGAAGGTAAAACTGATTCCTAAGTGTTCAGGGACTCAATTTGAACTGGGGACATAACATGCAGAATTTGAGGGGAGGTGGGGGGAGGGAATGGGAAAACATTAGCTTCCCAGGACCCTTCCAGCTCAGGATAGTGGTGTGGAAGGCACTTAGGACCTTGAATATCATGGTCCTGCTACATATCGGGCCCCCTTATATCTGGGAATCTGAGTTTTAGAAGGAAACTCCCAGCCCACATCTGCTTGAAAGTCATATGGGAGTAAACTCAGGACCAATTTTTGGGTAGTTAGACCCCCCCCCCCTCTGATTTTGTTGCTACAACAGTTCATAGCTCTGCATCTGTTCAACCAATGCACAATTAGATATTCTTATATAGGAGTTACTTGTTTGTTTTCTTCGAAAGTATGGAACCTTTAAAAGCTACATGCTAACAAAACAAACACCTTAGCTTGTAGCACTTATTATTAGTAGAACTGAAAAGGCCTCATAGGTGAAATATCTACGCACAATTAAGCCTTGAATTTTAGCAGGCTATTCCGTGGGCAGAAGGGGATTTAGAGGGGATTGACAGCAGGCGCCATCTTAAGTTAACATTAATATTAATTTTATAAGCTGCATTTTAATGGATAGGGTTTATTTTTATTAGAGCCATCTTAATTCATATTTATTGTATTTTAATTTGATTGTGCTCTATCTGTTTACTGTACACCGCCCTGAGCCCTTCGGGGGAGGGCGGTCTAGAAATAAATAAATAAATAAATTTTAGCAGGCAATATTTTTCCTTAAACTATTTGAAGCTGAGAAAGGGTAATGTCTCAGACATATGAAAGCCTGGGCTCATTACATGCTCTCCATCCACTATAACCTTTTCAGGATAAAGATGACAGGAGATTTGTGAATTTATCCACCATTTCCTAGACCGTCTTTGTTCTAGAATGCTCTGCTAGGGTCCAAATGCCTGCCTAGTTTTGTTCCCAAGACAGTTGGACCCAAGCAGAGCATTCTAGAACGACAGCAGTCCAGGAAGTGGCAAATGCAGACACAAATCTCCTGTCATCTTTATCCTGAACAGGATGTAGAATGCTCCGCTTGGGTCTTAGTGCCTACCTAGTTATTTCCCCAAGGAACTAGGACCGAAGCAGAAAGACAGTCCCGGAAATGTTGGTTGAATTCACAAATCTCCTGTCATCTTTATCCTGAAAAGGGTGTAAGTATTGTCATTCAGACTGACTCTTTTGATTTGCAAATATACTGTCTGAAAATGTTTTCTGGTCTTGGAAAAATAATATGATCACATTTTCTGCTGCTCTCAGTGCAGCACATAGCTCTGGGGTAGGCATTGATAAATTCAACCCTTTTATATCTCTAGAGAGAGAATGATTCCATTCCTGTGTCTTAAAATAATCCACATTCACAAGAGGGCATGAGATACTTTGCTTTAAAATGGCTTAGTCTTAGAAGCCAGTTTTCAGACAAAATATCAGAAAACGCACTGAAGCTGCAAATTGCTGTTGCAGGATCTAAAGAAACGGCTTATAGCAATAGATAAAGGAAGGCTGTCAATCACAAACCTCATTTCCTTCATTGACTAGAACAAAGGGAAGGTGCAATCGACCATTTGTTCCTATATCTGAATGTAGAAGATGTGGATAGTTGAAAAAGAAAGAAAGCTGGGAATCTGAGCTAGCTGAAGGCCCTCTGGTATTCTCATATTTTGGCAAAAGTTCAGTGAACTGAACAGTAAAGCAATCCTGATTTTATCATGTTTGCATTGTGGAGGGTCTGACTTGGTTGCAGAGGGTATGCCTTGCATGTGGATAGTGGAAAAGTCCCAGGTGCTATTTCTGACATCACCAGAGCAAGGATCTCAGAGAGGAATTATCAGGGAAAGAGCCATCTCTGCCCGAGACCCTGAAGCAAACAGTACTAAGTTCGGTGCAGTAAAAGTCTGACTTGATCTATGGCAGCTTTATACATGGAAGCATTGTGTGATTATGGGCTATTTGCAGGATAGCTGTGATCCATTTATCTGACCAGTCTTTGCAGCACAATTGAACAAGGAAAGTGAAAGTGCTGGTGGAGTTGTTGGAGCACATGTCTTTCCACTGCCCATTTGCAGTGTGGTTTGCTGTGAGATTATCAGCCCTTTGCTGGACAAGTGTCCAGGTTCATCTGAAAAAGCTCAGCTTGAGCAGCTCCTATCTGATGAGAATCTCCCAACAAGTTGCTAGATTCTGTGTACTGGTGTACAAAGTTTGGAATTCACAAATAGTTCCTCAGGTTGAGGGGTCTACAACCATGGTGGCAGGGGCTGATGGGGATTGTAGTCCATGAACATCTGGAGAGCCGCAGGTTGCAGACGCTTCTTGGTTAAATGTTGCAACACAGACGATATTTTAATTTTACAAAATTAATTATTACTGCTAAAACTAGCAAATCTGATCAAATTAGTGAAATGGTTCTGATGTTAAACAGTAATTTTATCTTCTTCGTTGGATTTGTATTGAAGAGCGTAATAAAGATTGACATTGACAAATGAAAGTGCTTGCATCTGGGAAAGCGCAGGGCAGGCAGTGGTATTGGAAGAACATTAATTCACTGAAGTGATGTTTACTATTTTTAGTGGGAGGAAGAGAGAGACCTTGGCGCATCCCTATTGTTAGCAGGCCTGAAGCAGACTGGCACGGTGGGCTTCAGCTCTCAGTTGTATGGTTATGCACTTCTAGGTAAGTTTTAACCATTTCATTACAAGTGCTCTCCCTTACAACTTTACTGTACTATGCTGGCCTGCCCTTGACAGAAACTGCAGCAGCAGGTCCAGAATGCAGCTACAAAAGTGCTCACTGGGACGCCAGCGAGATAGCACATCTGACCTGTGCTCTACCAACTGCGCTGGCTATCAGTTGAATTATGGATCTTTTCATGGTTTTGTTTTTAACCTTTAAGCCCATAAGCAGCCTGGGACCATTGTATCTTTGGGACCACATCTCCCCATATCGCCCATGGAGGACCCTTCAATCTTCTGATAACAATTTACTGGTGGTCCCTGGCCTTAAGGACTTTTGGTTGACTTCCACCAGACCCAGGGCCTTTTTGGCTCTGGTTCTTGTCTGGTGAAATTCCCTCCTGGCGGACATTTAGGCCCTGCGGGATATAAATCAACTACACAGGACCTGTAAGACTAAAATACTCCACCTGGTTTACAACTGAGCATATTGATCCAAAATGTTTTACCTTGGCCCCTGAGTTTGTCCCCCCCCCCCTTCTCTTTCATCATGAAACCAGGGGAGAGGGGGAATAATATGTGGATGTTATGTTATTAATACCACCACCTCCTAATTTATATCAGAATGTTTTAATTATTATCTTATTAATGTGGAGTTTTACGATTGTGTTTTTAAAATGTGTGTTAGCCATCCTGAGCCTGGCTTTGGCCAGAGAGGGTGGCGTATTAAGTTAAATAAAATTAAAATAAATAAACATTCCCACAACCTACAGAACTATACACGATGCCGTGAATTCCATGAATGGAAATATTTTTCTTCTTATAAAAATTGCACAATTCTGTCTGTCTGTGTGTTATGCCTCCCTGTTGTGCTGTTTTCCCAATCTGAACAAGCTTGAGGGAGTGAATACCTGTCCTTCCCTAATGCTGCAGTCCCAGACAGAACTGGGATTTGCATGCCTGATTTTTAAAGGGTGGAAAACATCCTGGGAACTCTGTGGAACTCCCTGTATTGCATGTAGTTGAGACCTTAATGTGTAATGTTTAAATATTCCTGGGGGAATATATCAATATTTTGGGGGGATAAGGAGGGGAGGGGAGGGATTTACAGAACAATTTCACCAAATTCAGCATTATCTACCAATCCTGTGCTAGCTTTGTCCTACCCCATCATTAGCTGTTGATTGGCAACTTTCTTTCAGTTGAGGGATAGTTGAGACGAAAAGGGTTTGACCTCTCTCTGTGTCTCATAGTTTGTTAAGGAAAACTCACAGAGGTAGAAAGGCAACAAAGTGACAGAATGAGGATGCTGATTCTGTGTGACTGTAAGACAACACTGTAAAATAATAGTGGGAATAAAGATGAAAGTTGTAAACTTACTAGCATACCGTTTCCCTCAGAACTGTTGGTGTGCAATTCACTTGATGTATTGGTACATGCATACCTCCCCCTTCCCCTCTGGTCAGCATTTTGTATTTATAGATAGCCTGAATTATTTGGGGAGGTGGTGTACTTAGCAAATAGGTTTGCTGCTGTGTGGGAGAGACCCTCCTGACATTGGCAACGCAAAGATCAAAAGCTATTTTCTGCTATGTCACACATTCTGCAGTCTTGCCAACTCTAATGGAGTAGACCTCTGCAAGAGTGAAAGATGTCTGTGGGCACAGACTGACTTGGAGCAACTTAGCAGTTTATATTTAGCCACAACCCAACAAGGTTTGTTTGTGCTCAAATGACTGCAGCTCTCTGTAGCCTCCCTGCTTGGGGAAGAGAGACGTTAGATGTGTCACAGTGGCTTGCACTGCTGGGTGCACCGTTGTGATTAATGTGGACTGCTAAAGGCAATACAAACTCCAGTAAGGTAAGCAAGGCCACATCAGGACTCTTTAATATCAAATGTCTGATTTTACCAGGATGACAAGAGTTAAGGACTTGATCCTGCTGATAAAGAGTTGGTAATCAGCCAAGTGGTCGGGTATATTTAATCCTAGTATATAAAAAGCTAGCCATGGTGGCAACGACTCACTTCCAGCCAATTGCCACGGCTTGGGAGCAGGGCTTACACAGAACATGTAAAAAACAAAATGGCGCACCCTCACCCTTCTCCCTCATTGCTGAGTAATACAGTCACTATACCGTCTGCAGCTGCCTGAAGAGGAGCAGATGCAGATGTTGGCCGCTCCCATGGGAGGGCCACAACTGCTGGCACCCACAGCTGCACCATTAACTGTTACATGGCAGTACAGGCACCCAGGAAGAGGGGCAGGCAGCTGGGAACAGGAGGAGACAGAGGAGGAAGCTGGTGGTTTGGAGCCAAGGCAGGGAGGAAAGGCAGGAGGGATCCCCACCCCCCGTGGCCACCATTAACCCTCACATGCTGATGCAGGCATCCAGGAGGAGGAGGAAGCTGGTGATGCGAGACCAAGATGGGAGGAAAGGCAGGAGGAGTTGGCCCCCTTGATGGGCACCATGAACCCACCCACAATTTTCTAGAGTCCATTGTGCCTGCTCATACAATGGGCCTTGCTGCTAGTAGGCCATAGTTTTCCTGGATGAAAAGTATTTTTTCATGTAGAAAGCTACTGGACCTCTGTGAGAAGATGCTGTACCTACCTGTGCAGTTCATCCTTATAGTAGTTTGGAGAAGCCTTTTGTTGCTAGTATGACTAGTCGTATTTAGCTTTAAAATGATACTCATCTAAATTAATTGTCAGTTGCACAGATACTGACTTGGATCCACTGGAACTTTTCCTTGGGTGGAAAATTTCTGCCCCATCAAGTGCAACTTTCTTGCTTTCCCTTTTTCCTCAAGGAGCAACATGGTGGGATGCAGCGGGAAGGGGTGGTGGTGAGAAAGTTACAGTACATTGGTGGAAATCCTTTCACCCATTGCAAAGCCCTGGTGAATGCAAGCCATTATCTATCATGTCCCCAGTGACTAGCTCTTCCAAAGCAGCCCAAGTTGATTTAGTTTGCACTATGGTTTACTGATATTGCAGTGAAACATCTGTGCAGAAGGAAGCTCATGGATGATTGCGTGGCATGATCATTTTGAGAGGTGTCCTATGGTATAGATATTTGCTAATATTTTTGTTGTGTATACAGGAAACATGCTATAAGGAAATCCAACAAAGCTCATATTCAGAATAAATTGTTCAAATCAATAACATACTTACTGTTTTGCTATTTTGCATGTCCATTTTTAATGCTGTTGCTTCTTTCAGTACCAGATAGAGTGCAGACTTTTATATTTTTTCACAAAGAGATGTTTTATAAAAAAAAGTTGACAACATGAGTTTAACAGTGAGTAGCAGCCAAAAAAGGTGCCTAGGTGAAGAATTTACTACTAATAATATAACACTGAGGATTGAACATTTCAAACGAATGAAAATGAGTTTTTAAGATTTTTTTTTCTAATTTCCAAGTACCCACAGATGCAGAACTGCTGAAATCTTCCAGCCTTAGATCATGAGTGGGTTACACCCAAGTCAGTGTTATTTTGCCCGAGCAACATCTCTGTGTTGTAGCTCTTCTGAAGAGGAATAATACCTATTCCTCTACTCTCCAAACTTAGGCTGTTTCTGCATGGGCGGAATACAGCGTCCCAGGGACGCTAAAAACAGCGTCCCTGGGGAGGGGTTTGCATGGCCGCCGCCGCGGCGCGAAGCCGCTGTTTCCGAACCTCACTCCCTGAGCGAGGTTTTTCAGAAACAGCGGCTTCCAACCGCTGCCGTGCAAACAGCGGCAGCTGGAAGGCGCTATTTCCCCCCCTTTCCCAAACGCCTTACCGTCCCTCCGACCTTCCGCCCCCCCTGCCCTGTGACTCCAGAGCTGTCGCGCAGGGCAGGGGGGCGTGACCCCTGGCCTGGGCGACGTGTCGGAGGGACGGCAAGGCGTTCGGGGGACGGTGCAGCCTCCGCGCAGGCTGTGCCATCTTCCCTGCCCCTACCGGGACCGTCCACACGAACTGTCCCAGGGGCGTGCGTTGGCGTCGTTTACACTGACGCACCCCCGCAGCGTGGCCGTGCAGAAACGGCCTTAGTTTAAGTAACATAATATTTTGAAAAGGTCAGGTCTCTGATAAGAGACAAGCAACCAATCCAGGGAAAAGTTAGTCTATTCTGGGTATGACAGACATCAAATACTATAACATTCTAATACCAACCACACTCACATACCTCCACAATGTTGTATTGGGCAACCTAAGAACTTCAGTATCTGCTTTTGAGGCATTACATTTTCACAGAAAGATGGGGGTTTAGATTCTGTTGAAAAAGAGCTGAATTTTTTTGTACAGACTAGAGCCGTTTGGTAATTGAAGCTCATAATTGAGTTCTATATCTGATAACTGGCAGGTTAATAAAGACCTAATTGTACAAAAAAGATGTTTTGACAGTCATTCTCCATAAGTTATTACAGGCGGCAAGCCATAAAAATGTCAGAGAAGGGGAAAGTTGCATCCTTGAGGAAATGTGTTTTCTGGCTTTAAATAACAGTCAATTGTGTATTTAACAATAGGAAAAGTGGAGCTGTCCAAGGGACTACGAGCTGTATACCACCAAATGCCTCTCATGTGGACTCCGGGTTATCTGAACAGAGCCTTGCAGTTGATGGAGAATGTGGCGTTACTTCCTGAGGATGTAAAGCTGTGTAAAGAAGCTGTAAGTGGATGAAATAATGGCGTGGAGAATTATTTGGCAAAGCAGAACCTCAGGCATTCTTGCCAGTAGTGTGAGTTGATCCTCTGGACAGGCCAGTGGCAGGTGGCAGAGGAGTTCAATATTGGCCTCCTCCATCATTGCTGCTCTTGGCCCCCTGAGTATATCGAGCAAGCTGCTGGTGATTCAGTGGTGTTAGTATTATTTTTCTTTCCAACTTCCTGATGGTGTTTTCTGATATGGGAGATGGCCAAAGCAGGAAGGGTGTGCCTTCAGACCCTTCTTGAAGCTATAGTTCCACTGGACTGAATAGCAGCAGTATTCCAAAAAAATAAATGGCAGTCTTGTGGTTCTTTAGAGGCTAAGAGTTTCAATCCATAAAAACATATTCTAGAATAAAGGAATGTGAATGTGCTGCAGCAAAAATAGGCAGGGAAGTTTGGGGGTGCTAGACTACTTCAGCTGTTCCTCTGGTCAAATCCCACAGTGGCAGCCATGGATTCTCAGCTGTTTCTTTGCTCTTGGCATTTATGTTGCACCGAACAAACAATTCTTTTCCTGGGGGGAGTGGAACTCTCTGTCATACTCCCAATACTTACCTTCACTGAGTGATTGTGAATGAGACACAGATGCAGAAGGAACAGGAAGGGCAAATGTCTTTTAAAAGCGCCCCAGTGATGAGTTAGTCTGCCCACTGTGAACTGCCTGTTTTCAACAGGAGAGAGTATATGTATGATTATATCAAAAGTCAAATAAGCAAGATGAGCTTGTGCTGGTATTCAGCAAAGCAGAAATTCAGTTGCCACATTTTTTTCAGCATGCCGTGATTGTTCTGGAATACTTGGACTATGTTCCGCAAGAGCCTTTGAAACCCATCTAGAGATAATAACAAAATCAATAGTCATTTCAGAAAAGACTCAGCTTCATTAAATTGGTTCTCCCACAGAGTTCAACCAGAATGCAAGCCCTTAAAAAAAAGCATGTCACTCTTAAATTTCCAATCTTTTATCTCACAGCATTAGTCAAATAATCCATTGGCAATAATTATATCACATGTATTGGTGCTTTTTAAAAAAAATGTTGCTTTGTGGGGGTTTTTACAAGCCATTTGCTTGCATGTTCACATTTCTGTTCCCTAGGTTGATGTTCTGGCAGCCATTTTGAAGCCTGTTCCTGTGGCAGAGCCCCTTCAAGAGGAAGCAAAGGCATCCGAAGAAGCACCGAAGCAAGGACAGTTGGAAGACACAGAAAAGCTTCGGCTTCCCGAGTACTGTGATCAGTTCAAGGTATTCTGTTTTCTCCTTCCCAGGCATTTGCTGATTGCAGTCACCTTCCATTCTCCCCAGTAAAGATTATACACCCCCGTCTCTTTTACTCCAAGATATTGGTGCTCCCTTGGTGACACTACCTGGCTTTTTAAACACTGTCATTGAATTATGTTTTTAACATGTCAGACGGGAAATTGCGGTTTGAAAAACATGCTCAAGGCCACTTGTCTGTTGCCTGGCTGCTGGGATGTTGTTTTTGCTTTTCAAACATCAGCCTTGATAAGTCAGGTGTCTTGCTAAGTGAAGCAGGGTGTCATTCCAAATCAGGTGCTTCGCTCTTACACCATTTCTCCATTGTTTGTGCGCATTCCATTACTGTCAGTCGTCAGGCAGAAATGACTGTAACATAGCTGAGATTCATTTGGTTAAACACAAATGACTATTTACCAAGTGATAACCTATCATGGTGGTTATGCAACCATAGACTGGCCCAAACATTTAACTGTGACAGTTTGGCAGTCTTGAGCTCTCTGATACCTTTTAAGCGTGAAGGTACCACTCTTTGAATGAAAGGGATACAAACGTATTTTAGCACCATACTTCTTGTCACAACTCTCTTCAGCTCAGGAAATGCAAAAGCGTTGATCGAACTCCACAGATCTATCCCATTAATAGTGGTAGTTTCCTCCAGTGTAAGGAACCTTCTGCTGATGTAAGAGTAGCACATGCACTGGAATGAGCCTAGTGAGCAGTAGCTGTCGAATTCCTTTTAAAAGTCATCTCTATTTGTAGGCATCACTCCATCTCCCTTTATTTCTATGAAGAGCTTTCTTTGCAATGAATCCTATAGGAAGGACAATCGGCCTGGCTGACAATCAGCCAGTGGCTAAGTCTGTGTTTTATTTTTGTCATGCACAGCATCAACTTTTGCTATTATATAGTATGGACTGTGTGTAACATTTCTCAAAGGAGCATCTATGAGGGCTGCATCAAATGACAGCAAGTCTTTACCTTGTGTCATGTTTGTACCAGGAGTTTCTTGCCTCCCAAGTATACAGGGGCCATATTCCAATTGTGGCGTGTGTGGAGAAGGGGCTTCAGCCTCCTGCCACCCAGTGGTGATTTCAGAAACTGAAAAGATCCTGGGAAGCTGCCATTTGCTCAGCTGCCAATACATATAAGATTCCTAATGGAAGAAATAGCAGCTCCTCAGAGCCATTTCACTTTATGAAAATGCCCTGGAAGGCAGCAAACTTCCAGCGCACACATGATACAGAGTCCTTATGTCAGAAGATATTGTATCATGTGAATAAGTCCAAACTAACTGCTTGCAAAACAGAAGGAATGACAATTTGAATGGTAGAATTTTAAAAGCGACTCATTTACTTGTGCAGTCGTTACAGTGTATATGCCTAGCAGAGCGGTTCACTTCCTTTTACCATAAGGTCATGCTTCTGAATCGTACAGAATTCTCACTGAACTGAACAGAGTATTTTCCTAGGTTTGAATGATATGAGGTAAGTGAATGCACAGTCCATTTTCCTGGCTGCCTGTTGATTGTGCACATGCTTTGATGTTCAGAGAATGAAAAGTTCAAGAGAAATGCAGGCAGAGGAGAAAAAAAGATCGATGGAACTAGAATTGGAGAAGACGAATGGTGATTTGGGGGGAGGGGAAATTTTCCATTGACAGGGACCCAACACAATTTCTGAAAATACTGAATTTAAATAAACAGCAAGTAATCAAACGAAATAAAAACAAACCACCTCACAGAACTATATCCTGTGCACATTCTCAGAACAGTAGCCAGATCAATCAGTGGCGACAGACTATGGGCCAAATTCTGTCTAATTTTTCGCTCTCCCAGTTAGGTGTACCTATGTCTTTATTGGGGTGCTGTGTGGTTTCCGGGCTGTATGGCCGGGTTCTAGCAGCATTCTCTCCTAACGTTTCGCCTGCAACTGCGGCTGGCATCTTCAGAGGATCTGATAGTAGGAAAGCAAGTGGAGTATATACCTGTTGGAGTATCCAGGGTGGGGGAAAGAACCATTGTCTGTTAACAAGTAAAGGGTGCAATTAGCAAGCTAGATTTACATGTGTTGAGTGAGATCTACCCATTAATGTCAGAGAATGCTGCTAGAACACGGCCATACAGCCCGGAAACCACACAGCACCCCACTGATTCCGGCCGTGAAAGCCTTCAACAATACATATGTCTTTATTTCTGATGAAGAGGGTAGTTTGAGGGATCCTCTCTAGCAAGCAGAAGAAGAATAAGAAAGTGGATATGATGGAAGCTGCTTTCTCAATGTTCTCTCTGTCCTTGAACATTTCTTTTTCCACTCTCTGAGAAGCTTTTCCATTAGAGCAATTAGTTTGCCTCTTGTCTAGGAAACATCTAGCTGTCCTGTAAAACTTCCATAACCACAAATGGCCCTGCATCTTAATGCACTTAAGTGAATTAATATTTTTTTATGATTCATTGGTGTGTGTGGCAAGAAATATTGCATTGTATATATGGTAAGATATACTACCCAGCTGTCTGGTCTAGTTCTGTCTAACTGGAATAAGATTCCCCCCCCTCCCCCCCCACACACACACACACACACTCACCATACACCAGTGGAATTCAGGCAGTTACAGGTCTGGGCATTCAGAGCTGAGCTTAAGACCATGTGAGCTATTAGGCGCTTCAGACATTCGTGGACTACAATTTCCATCAGCCCCTGCTGGGATGGCCAAATGGAAAGTTCAAGAGAAATGGCCATGACAGCAGGGGCTGATGGGAATTGTAGTCCATGAATGTCTGAAGTGCCACAGTTGGACACCCCTGCCATAGAGGAATGTTCTGGACAAGAGCTGCAGAGTATCATGGGAACTATTAAGTATGCTATTAGCACAAGCCTATTTAAACGATTTCTATCTGTTGGAAGGGAGGTTAGCAGAAGCAGCTCAGGGTGGGTTCTTGTCAGCATTGGGCTGTGAGGAGGGGAAAGAGCTCTCAAACACTTAAATTGTTGGCAAGCCATTCATCATTTCTTTATGTCAAGAATTTTCCTTAATGGCATTCCTTGTTCATTGTGCGAGCTCAGCCCCTCCCAGCACTTAGCTGAATTAAAAATGATTCTTTTTTTGTCTCTGCTTTGTTATGGCTTAATAATAATAATAATAGTAATAAATCTCGCCTATGAATTGTGTGTATTTGGAATGGGTGCCTTTTTTTTTTTAATGAGCTGGCACCCTTTCCCAAGATGAATGCTAGGCTGTGCCAAATCCTCAAATTTCCAATTCCATCCGCAGTGAAAAGATGCGTCAGGCTGAGCAAGCAGGTTGATGCTGTGACTGGATGGCTGCTGTTCCTCCACTACCCCATACCCACCTTCTTTTTTTCCTTTCCACTCCCTCTCATGGCAGGATCTGCATGCGAAACTGCAGTCGCTCGGCAAGGTGGACTCCACCAGTTTGTTGACATTGACCACCCAGCTTGTTGAGGAAAAGCGGCCGGGATTTGAAGAGGAAGACCTTGCAAAATATGAGCAGAAGGTGAAGGAGTGGCAGCAGGCATACACAAACCTGGTGGAAAGAGAGAAACAAATGAGAGAAAAGGCCCAGCAGGAACGCGAAGCCCGGAAAGCAGCAAAAACCTCCCTTTAATGATCTCCGTCGAAGACTTTTGTTAGACTACTTTTTCTCTTGGCTGTAAAATGAAGAATATGTTGTTATGAAGGCTGTCGATATAGCCTTGATTGTCTCGCAGATTAAATATTTCTGGAGCCCTCTTGCAAGAGTGTTCACTCCTTCCCCTCTTTTAGGCTATAATTATGATTGCTTCCTTTTGTCTGTGTTGTGTCTGCAGTGAAGATCTGTCATCTAACAGAATTCTCCTTTTCTAAAATAAGCTGGGAGAGACAATATGGAAAATTCTATTGCCACAATATTGGCTATTGTGCTGGGTTTTATTTGTTTTTGGTTGTTATAATTCATATTTTTACACTCAGTGGCGTAGGGGGTTAAGAGCTCATGTATCTAATCTGGAGGAACCGGGTTTGATTCCCCGCTCTGCTGCCTGAGCTGTGGAGGCTTATCTGGGGAATTCAGATTAGCCTGTACACTCCCACACACGCCAGCTGGGTGACCTTGGGCTAGTCACAGCTCTTCTGAGCTCTCTCAGCCCCACCCACCTCACAGGGTGTTTGTTGTGAGAGGGGAAGGGCAAGGAGATTGTAAGCCCCTTTGAGTCTCCTGCAGGAGAGAAAGGGGGGATATAAATCCAAAACTCTTCTTCTTCTTCTCTTCTTCTGGCTACATCCCCTCCTCAAGTGTAGAGAATCACAAGCAGTCCTTCCTAGATCCATTAATGGCTAATAACCTCAATATCTAAAAATGGATTCAGCTTATTTAGAAGCATTGCACCTTGATTAATAAGGATTGTCTCTGTTGTGTACTGTTTGGAAAGTTTTCTAAAAGCTAGCCACTGTTGTGGAGAAAATGCTGCCCTGAATGGACCTCGAGTTTCATCTGATATTCAGTGTTATGCTCTTTCACAGCAGACACAAACAGACGCTTTCAAAGTACGTGCATTGTGATGCACCTGCAGATCAATTTCTACCATTTCCTTGGCTGCTTTCCCTTCTGCTTTGGCTGCTTGTTCCTGTTGACAGTCCAGTTTCTGTGAAACATAAACACATGGTAATCTTGTATGGGACTATCATGATACGTATATTCAACACTGATTTTTGCACAAGAAGAGCAGCTTGGCTGCTGAATGGTGCAGCAAACTCCTGTATTGCAGTTTAATTTGTTGTTGTGAGAGCCAGGACGTTGCTGTGGTGAGTGTTGGACTAAGTGTCGGTAGATCTGGGTTCAGAACCCTGTTCTGCCATGAAGGTTGTCAGTTTTTTGGATGAGACACATTCTCTTAGGAGACTCATGACCCTTACCTTGGAGGAAGGATGAGATAAAATTACACAAGATTGGTATATTATAAGACTGGGTGTGAAATGGAGCCATTGTGGATTGACAAACAAAATTGGGTTTAGTTTATTTTTGGTGGGACCTATGTAACACGCCGTTTCCGCACAGCCAATAAACAGCGCCCTAGGGGCGGAAAAAACACTGTCCCTGGGGTGCTGTTTGCACAATGCAGCAGCGCCATGTGCAGGCCCCCGAAATGGTGGGAAGATGGCATTTTCAAATCTCGTTCAGGGAGCAAGTTTTTTCCAAAAGCGGCATCTTTCTGCCTGCACGGTGCAAACCACACCGGCGTGAGGGCGCTGCTTTTTGCCCCTCTGGTGTTTGCGAGGCACTTAACTTTCCTTCCTGTGCAGCTCTGGGTGGCTGGAAAGACGCTCATGCTGCCGTGGCAGCATGGGCGTGTCTTTCTAGCCGTCCAGAGCTGCACAGGAAGGAAAGTTAAGTGTCGGATGTGAGGGCAATCTGGCTGCGACATCTGTCACCCCATTGATCAGCAGGGCTGATTTGGCTGATCTGGCTGGCTAGGCGGATGTCCCCTACCTCCCTCACTGCTCCATGTGCATCTCTCCCGAAGCTGCGCGCTCGATGGAAATGGACGACCATCCCAGATAGAAGGAGTTTGCCGTTCTTCGGTCAAGGGTATACGATAGCTGTGCTCCCATTAGAACCTCCAAACAAGTTAAGTGCCTCACAAACACCCTGGGCAGCTCCGTGCAGAGCCACCCCTGTGGGCAGTGGCGGCATTGGGACTGCCTGCACATGACTGTGCAAGTGGTCCCGACGCTCCACCAGCTTTATTTAAGCTGGTGGGAAGCTGTTGCTCTGGCCATGCGGAAACGGCCAAAGTGCCGTAGTTGACTGGTGCTGACTTTTGTATTTTGTATTTTAAACTTCTGTGAGGTCTGTTGGAAAGAGAATGGAGGCATATAAAAATGTTAAATAATAAACCACATCACTCTTATAATTTATGAATTACAGTCCCATAACCTCATAGCAGGGACTCTATCGAAGACTCTTATATATTCCTTATTCTAGGCCAGGGGTAGGGAACCTGCGGCTCTCCAGATGTTTAGGAACTACAATTCCCATCAGCCTCTGACAGCATGGCCAATTGGCCATGCTGGTAGGGGCTGAAGGGAATTGTAGTTCCTGAACGTCTGGAGAGCCGCAGGTTCCCTACCCCTGTTCTAGGCTTTCTGAAATCTGCTCCAAGAGACCTTAAACATTCTCCATTTATTTCATGGCTTCCTGTGTTACTCTGCTAGGCAGGCAGTGAAAGCTCCTTGATGTGACAAGATGTGAGCCTGAAGGTTCTCCTTCAGGAAGTATATATTTTATTCAACTTAATATCCTGCCCTCCCAGTCCTAAACCAGGCTCAGAGTGGCTAAGAAACATAATTAAAATCACAATAATTTATATAATTACAATTAAAACATTCCAGCAGAAAAATCTTTAGATGGTGGTGAGTCAATAGTTTACCCATGTAGACTTACATTCATGTCACAGGAGGGGAAATAGAATCACAGGGGCCAACTGAGCTTATTCAGTACTCTTAGGCACATTTTGGTATATTCCTTTCTGGTTCTCAGATGTTCTAGAAGGCTGGGAGATACTATTATAAACCAGCATGATTATGTCCAGTCTTTAGAGCTGGCTTCCTTCTTAGAAAATAAGGTTATTCCAGGTAGGAAGATATTCTGCCCTTCAACAATAAAGTCAAGGAAGATGGCTAGAGTAACAGTGAACACTTAGAATAAATCCAGTAATAACAAGGGTGAAGGCTCATTTTAAAAGGTGTTCTGTGGCAGTGAGGGTGGCAAAGAAAGAACAAACTTCTTGCACTATTTAATCTGCACAGTGTAGAGCAGAGCTAGGTGGCCAGATAAGAACATAAGAACTACCCTGCTGGATCAGACCAGAGTCCATCTAGTCCAGCACTCTGCTACTCGCAGTGGCCACCAGGTGCCTTTGGGAGCTCATGTGCAGGATGTGAAAGCAATGGCCTTCTGATGCTGCTGCTCCTGAGCATCTGGTCTGATAAGGCATTTGCAATCTGAGATCAAGGAGGATCAAGATTGGTAGCCATAGATCGACTTCTCCATAAATCTGTCCAAGCCCTTTTTAAAGCTATCCGGGTTAATGGCCATCACCACCTCCTGTGGCAGCAAGATGCCTTTTGACTGCTTGTGGACTGCTTGTTGGCCCACAGTGACCATTTTCTCAAAATTTTGCAGATAAATCTCTTGCGCCCTCTCTGACTTGGAGTCTGCATTAGCAGCTCCAGGGTTTTGACTTGTCTACCTGTTTGGGATACTTTTCAGCTTATTCAGTCTGTGGGCAGGATCTTTGGAAATGTGATGCTTGCCATCTGTTTCAGACAACCAAGAAGGGCAAGTGCCATACAGTCTCCTGGTGGAAAGGGATAGATGTCTAGATCTGAAAAATAATGAATGTATACTTGAGAGAATATGGTGCTTTCAGTCTTCAATCAGGCTGTGGTGTGGCAACTTCTAAAGAGGCCTACACTGCACCCAGTCTTAACCAGTCTCACATGTTACATTCTTGACCAAGGTGATTGAATGGGTGGTAGTTAGACAACTTCAGGTATTCCTGGATGAAGCAGATTGTTTGGGCCCTTTCCAATCTGGTTTTGGGCCTGTTTATGGGACTGAAGCAGCCTTGATAACCCTGTTTCTGGAAAGGGACAGAAGTACAACTACATTGATTCTTTTGGACCCTTTAGCAGCTTTCAGTACTATCAGTAATAATATCCTTCTGGGCCACCTTTCTAGACTGGAAGGTATGATTTTGCAGTGGTTCTGGTCCCACCTTGAGAAGGTGGTGCTGGGAGACTACTGCTCCGCCCCTTGGTCTTTTGCCAGTTGGGTCCCGCAAGGTTCCATCTTATGCCTTATGCTCTTTAATATCTACATGAAACTACTGGATGAGATCAGCTAGAGATGTGAGCTGGGTAGTCACCAGTTTGTGAATGATACTCAGTTCTCTTTGGCCTGTTCCGCACAGGCTATTAGACTGGCGTGGGGCCGATAAAAACGCTGTTGTTGGGGAGAAGATCACGCAGTGGCGGCATTCCCCCCTATAACAGTGTTTTCTCAAAGAGTGGGTCTTTTTGAAAACGCCGGCTTCCATCCGTTTTCCCTGCGCCGCTCTCGGTCCCCTTTTACCTCCTGCTAGCTTCAGGTCACTCTGTGGAAGCCATGGGACACGCCTCCTGGCCTCTGACCCCAGAGGCATTGCTATGGTCATGGGGGCGTGTCCTCTGGCCTCCACAGAGTGATAAGAGCCAGCAGGAGGTAAAAGGGCACTGGAAGTGGTGCGGCCAATGCGGAGGGTGCGCCGCCGGCTGCTGGGCCAGAGTGATTCCATCCAATCCCTGGGAGGCTGTTGAAACCCTGATCTGGTGCCTGGAGGCAGTTTTGGAATGAATGTGGGCTAATAAATTGAAGCTTAATCCCCCAAAGTCCTGCTGGTGAAAGTCTGATCTATGATATACCTGTCATTCATTCTAGATGGGGTTGCACTTCACTTGAAGGAACAGTGCTGTAGTTTGGTGTGGTTGTTAGACCCAGAAAGTTTGGGGGTGCTCTTGGACCTGGAAAAACAGATGGCAACTGATGCCAGGAGCTTTTATCAGCTTTGTCGTGTTAACTAGTGGCCACCTTTCCTGGGCAGAACTTATCTAATCACTAAGGAACATGCCCTGTTTACATCTAGATTAGATTATCGTCATGTTCCCTTTCAAGGGGTGTCCTTGAAAAATGTTTGGAGTTGCCAATTAGTGCTGAATGCTACAGCCAGGATTCTGGCTGGAATGGTTCATAGAGACCATATTGCTCCAACCTTGGTCTATATATACTGGCTCCCAATTTGACTCTGGCTACAACTCAAGGTGCCAGGGTTGATCTTTAAAGCTGTGTATGATTTGGGACTGACATACCGCAAGGATCACCTAATAAACCTACCCAACCACTGTATCAACTTCTGAGGCTCTGCTTTGGGTGCCCCAGCCTTCTGACCTAGGAGAGGGCCTTCTTGGTCATTACACCATAACTACTGAAACTCTCCTTCGGGAAGCTAACTCATTTCCTTTTGCCAGCAAGTGAAAAATAATTGTGTTGTTTGCCATTACCTCAGTAATCTCTCCTTCCTGATTTTAATTGGTTTTGCATGTTCATTTTAGCTGTTTTTGATATGTGATTTTATTGTGTATGTTCTTTTTTTTAGCTTTTTCGGTGGCTCTTTTGAGGGCATAAAGAGAGGGTATTACCTGGTTGAAAACAGGACAGAAACAAATCTGGCCTTGTGTCTTTAACAGAATTTGAGTTGCAAACTCAGAAGATGATCCTTTTCATTATGTGAAGGTAGACCTTGGCAGGCAATAATGGCCCTCAACATACAACACCTGTGTTTGCTAAGTGAATGTGTGGGGGGAGAGTGGGGGGCAGGGTGCTAGCCCTGCCCTCAGATCATGAGCATATCACCTACATATGAAGTGCTGTCCTCACAAGCTTGTGATCATGTGGAGGACAGGGCCAGAGCCCTCATGCCTGTTCTGCCTCTCCACCTGTTCAGCAAATACCCAGAGAGCTTACATGCAGAGGACTGCAAAAAACTGCTACCAGGATCATTTGAACAATTGGCATATCTCCTCATGAACTATAATTTCCTGTAATTTCTATTCAGGAATCTGGTAATCTATATCTATAAAAATCTAAACGTGTGTTTGTCCCTGATGGTCTCCCTCAGAAGCCCCCAAATTTTCACATGACGTCCCTCCCTGTTGCGGGCAAGTAATCGGACCTTCAAATTGCCAAAAGTCCATACCTGAGCCAGGTAAAACGTCTTTTTCCTGGTGCACCAGGCCATGAAGCTGGCTGTGTTTAACTGTCACCCTTAGAATGTTCATGCAGCATGTCTGTGGCCTGAGGGGGTTGGTATGCCCTTACACTGTTCACGCAGACGGCCACAGATGAGCAGTTAAAACTGTTCACGCAGACGGCCACAGATGAGCAGTTAAAACAGTAAATAGGTAATACTGTTAGGTAATATGACTGGAAGTGAAACACATACACACTTTGCCGTGTGAGAGGTCAGGTGGGGTTCCTCCCCCACACACATGCAGGTAACTTTCACTCTCTGTGCCTCACCCACTACTACCACACAACACACATACTCTCATACACATCCAGCTCATCCTCACACACCTCACTCTGCCCTCCCTCACTTCCAACCACCACTTACCCACTTCCTCACCCATATTCGCCACAGCTCTCTTTTACTAAAAGCGAGCTGGAGTTTGCCTTTTCCTTCTAAGAAAATCTGCGGGGTGAGGGCGAACCAACACTACCAGCTCCGCTTCATTTGCACATGGCCCTTTAAAAACCCAGGGAGCTGGCCTCCATCTGAGCGCCTCACCACCCTGCCTCTGCTGCCTGACTGGGATAGCCTGCTTGCCCCAGTTCTGCCTTACCCAAGCCAGGACTGTGCGTGTCAACCAGCCTCATGGACAGCGGGATTTGCACTCTGGACAGTTCCGTTGTGGAATGGAAAGGGTTACCTTATGCTAAAAAAACAAGACAACACCATATAACGATGTGCATTGAAAAGGGAAAGAGGGATCCCATTTGACCACCCCAAAAGGCTATGCTGGGGATCATTGGACCTGCATGGACATCTGTGTGGGCTGAGGACTGTGATGAGGACAATTGCCACAGCAACGCGTGGCCGGGCCTGCTAGTTTGTTATAGAAAGTTACCTTAATGACTTAGTGGATACATTGGGCTGTACATGTGTTCATCTGTTCCAAGTAAACCAAACGTGTTGTACATGTGTTCATCTGTTCCAAGTAACCAAAACGATTGAACAATAGTAGTGTTTTAGATTATAATACAAAAACATAATCTTGTTCCTCAGTCTTTTTTGGTTTACTGTTTACGTTTGTTGATTGTTGGTTTATTTTCACCTTTTTGGGTGGTTCCAGGCATTTATGTCAAGGGAGTAACTCTTAGCTAGTGTGCATCACGGCCTCTAAAATGTCAAGGTTTACACAGAAAATCAGTTTGCGGCATGAAAATTGAACATTAGAAAATAATTTCAAGAAAGCACAGTTCAATACCTGGTTTTTTACTTAACCCCCCCTTTCCCTTAACCCCCCCCCCTTTCTAATTTTTCCCTCTTTGGATAGATCCTGTCTCCTGAAAAGATCTCACAAGGGGGTGGCGGTATAAGCAATCAGCATATTGTCCATGCAATACTCCCAGTAAGAGCTTGTGTTTTTGTACACACAATGCATGTCTTGCAGAGTGAGTAATGCCGAATGTAAGTACATTTGATTATATCTACTGTGCTTCCAACTTTCAAAGAGCCCCTTTGAATTAATCTATAAGCAGCTCCTGGTGGGAGATCTCCTGTGGCCTAGCTTGGAAAAGATCAGCAGCATTGGAAGGGTTACATTTATTTGTTTCATTTGAAATGCAAATTGCTGATTCAAATTCACAGCAGACACCAAATACTTCAATGAGTAGGTAAGCAAATATGCAGCTCTACCTTTCCTTTATTATTCACACTTCCAATCTCATAGAAAAGGTCAGTGTCCATTATTCACAAGAGTAAATGACACAATTGCTTCCTTCCAGCTTGGATGGAATGCTGCAGAGTGTTTTGCTGTCCTTGAATCTAGATACAGTAATGCAGCTGGTAGAATAACACCAATAATAGTGTGCAAATAAAGATGGCCCTCTAGGCTAGCTGGGTGAAAAACATTACTGAGTGTACTGGACTAATTACTTTGCTTGGTGATTCTGCTGGAGAAGGTGTTCACTGATCCTTGTTAGTTTGGGGCCAGGGATTCAATTTGCTTTTGTTTTAAGGGTATCCATTAATACACACGTACTTTTTTAGTTTAGGTTTCACCTTATGCAGCCTTCAGACTCATTAAAAAAACACCAAATCCAGTTCACAGTCTATGATAACAGTACACAGCTATCAGCCACAAAGGTGGCCTATTGCCATGAGCTGGTTGGCCCAGGATGGCCGGCTCTCATCAGATCTTGGAATGGTCCTGGTTAGTGCTTGAAAGGGCATGAGGCGTAATTTGGGTCAGGCAAACCAGGGCCTTTGCCCTGGGGGCCACATGACTGGGGGTGCCATGGCTCTCGCTGCCTTCCCTCCCTCTCCCTGGGCTTCTGGACCTGCAGAGGCAGCATGGCAGTGGCCCACAGGATGAGGAGGCAGAGGCAGCTGCTGCTCCAAGGAGCAGCTTCTGTGGAGCTGAGTGGCTGTGGCACCAGTGGGGTATCTTGACTAGGCTGAGGTTGTTGTGCTGCTGGGGGAGGGGATGAGGACTGCAGTGATGCCACCATCCAACTAATGCGCCAGCATGTTCTCTGCTGCCCGCCCTCAAGAAAGTACCCCTGGTGAGTCTGGGCCAGGCAAGATTAAAGGCTTTGGATGCCCAGCTAGCTAAGCCCACGCCTCTGCCTCTACTCCTTGGAGCTGCTGGCGGTGGCTGGAGGGGAGGGGTAGGTCCAGCTCAGCCCGGGAGTCTTGTTTGTCAAATTTGAGAGCCTGCTAGGGATTTTTTCCTCTGGCCAGTATCCAGCCCAGTCACATCCATTGCAAGGCAGCTTGGGGGGGCTCAGCAAGTGCCCTGGCAATTGTTTGCCAAAGGAGGAAAAGGAACATTCTACAATGCTGCTGCTGCTGCTGCAAGTGAGGCAAAACTTTTCCTCACACATTCTTGAGGATGGCAGGTTTGAGAGTGGGCTGCGCTGAATGCCAGCAGGAGCCAATCTCAGGCAGGCAACATGAAGTTGGGCCACCAGGAAGCCAGCCCCCCCCCTTTTTCTGCAGCTGCTCCAGGAAAGCCAGCTTGCCTGAGGCAGAATTTCCTTATCAGATGTACAGGTGTGTAGTCCATCAACCTGGTTAGATAGCCAGAGAAATGCAGTCACATCTGTAAATTGATATTACCTTTCTCTGTGGGCAACTGGTCACATGATGGGGGCAAGCAAAGGGTGGGGGGCACAATTTCAGTACTTGCCCCAGATGCCATTTTCTGTAGATACACCTCTGCAGAACACCAAGGAAGTCCAGACAGGCAATGGCAAACCACCTCTGTTTATCTCTAGACTTGAAAGCCCTATGGGGTCACCGTAAGTGAGCTGTGACTTGATGGCATTTCCACCATCATCTGACACAAGTTTACTTCTGCAAATAGTTTGTTAATTACAGAAGACTTGCTTGATATGATGTACCTTTTGGAATTAGCAACACCCTTTGCTTGCATTGGAAAGCTGGCAGGTTGAACAAGCTTTAAGACATAGGGCTGTAGTGGGAAGGAAAACAACTTTTTTATTGTGCTGATCTTACCTGTATGTGTGTTTGGGGTTTGTTACTTGACTCTGCAGTACAACTGAAGAAGATGATGAGATGCAATCTTGAAGGAACCCACAAGGAGGATCCCTCAGATCCTAGAACTACTTCATCTAGGTTGGTGGGACTACTATCATTATACCACTGAAAGACTAAATTCTAATTGGTACTCCAAACAGTTTGAAATTGTACACGCATCGTAAAGTGCAGGAGGGGTCAAATGCAATTATCAGTCTTTCTGAATGAGCATGCTGACTGTAAGCAGTGGCCTGAAAAGTGCTTTAATTGGAGTGTGTGGATTTGATTGTCAGACACACCCATTGTGACTGTAATCTGTACCCAATGAAGGAACAGAAGGCAATTTTGATCCCTCCCCCGCTGCAGCTTTCTAGCCCTTGGCTGCTAGTCCTCACAGATCCCCCAGCCCCCAGGAATAAATTTTCTAAGGTTTGGAAAGGACTGCTGGGGGTGGAATGTGGGAAAGATCTGTCTTATTTGAGCATGTGGGTTGGTGATGGTAACTTGAGCCTGCCATTTCATGCATCATGCAGCCACGTCTTAAATAATCCTGAAAGCCATTATGCTGTCAGAGAATGGGAGCCACAACACAAATTGTGATAACCTTCACAAAGCTCTGCTTAAAAAGCTTAAGTATAAATATTCACCAAATGCTAGCTCAGTTAGATCCATCAGCTTATTAACTTGCCACCCGTAACTTCTAGATATCCTGACTTGAAAAAATGGGATGGAAATTGCAGTTTCAGCACAAACTCCAAGAGAGTTTGAAGTGCTTGATCAGACCAAAGAGCCACCAAGCAGCATCCAGCCAGATGGGGATCAAAGGCTCACAGGCAGATTAAGATAATGATAAATGCCCCTCTCGTGTTGTTTTATACCAATACCTAATAAGCAAGGCAATACCGAACACAAATCAGTAGACAATCATTGTTAGTATTTGTTTCCATATATGGGATTGAGCAGAGGAAGGGATACAAGGGGGCATGTCTACATGAATGACAGCAATCATACTATCACCACTTGAACTATTTTTGTATTTTATTGTGGAACTGAGTTTGTTTCCTTTACATCAAATATCCTCAACAGAAGGGGGATATTGCACACAAATATCATAAAAGCACTACATATTACTTTCACTGGAAACTAATTTTCTACATTAGATATGACTGGATAGAATAGAGGTGATGAAGGATTATAAGACATAAAACCATACACAGCTGCAGACCGACACAAACAAGACCATTCAGAACAAGAGAGAGGAGTGTGTGTGTGAGGTACTTCTCAGCCAGGAACAAGACTTTCTCTCCATGGGTTGGAAGAAGATATGGCTGCATGCAAACATGTGGGCATCCTGGGACTTTAGAACTGCACTTTGATTACAGCCTAGTCTTGTATGACTATAATGACTAGTTCTGGACAGCCAGAACTCTTAAGCCAGGGGTGTCAAACATGCTGCCTGAGGGCTGGATCTGGCCCGTTGAGGGGGCTTATCAGGTCTGAGAGCCAGCTGAGGCAAGCCTCCCTGCCCCCACCCTTGATCTGGTGTGCCTGCTGGGCTCACAAGGTCGGATTGGGAGCAAGGGGGAGTTTGTCCGAGCTGGCTCGTGGGCCTGATAAGCCTTCTCAAGGCAGCCACCACCCCGCACTGCCAGCTCGCCAGTCAAGGCACCTTCCCAATGCCTTTCTGGGGCCAGCTGAGGCAGGCCCACCCTCCATCCCCCGGACTCAACCAATTTACATTTATGTTATATCTGGCCCTCGCAGCTGATGAGTTCAACATCCCTGTCTCAAGCTAATTCGGTGCAGAGAAGCATTTCCCTCTCCCCCAAATGTTCAGGGTTTTGATGCTGCATTTTGATGTATTTTTGCAAGATCACAACAAATAGGTTTTTCTTTAAAAATAGCAAACATCTTTAACAAGGCGAGTAATGCAACTGCAAATGCTTTGCAAGAACTGCTTCTCCCTAAACTGTTTTGAGTGGGTTGCTCAACTAGTAAATGGGAAAAAAATGCACTTTTTTTTCTTAAGCACAAATGTAACAATTTTCCATTGCTAATAATGCCAGACCACAAAACAGTATTGTCCCTTAAGCAAGAATTTCTAGTTGCATGTGGGCAAAAGCAAGGCTTAGAATATCAAACTCCAAAATGAAACATAACTTCTTGGAGGTGGAGGTCTTGGGGCAGATATTTCCTTTAGCAAAATTATTAGAGCTTGTCAATTCAGTTTCAGAAAGTGCCTAAACCACTTAAGCTATTGAAGACAGTTAAATACATTCATATACACATTTGGAGCCATTCATCACAGTATGCGAAGTGAGAAAAAAACGGGAGAAGTATGGGAGATGGAATTAGAAGGCAGGATCTGTTGCCAGTAGACCCACTGTAGGAAGATGAGAAAGCACATCAAGAAAAGCACATTAAGCTTGGAAATGGACTGTGATCTTGACTGAAATTGTCACTGTATTAGTGATGTAGTGCTATTATAAAGAGCATGATTTGGGGAATATTACCAATAGATAGAATGCCATCACTACCTTAAGTAAGTGCTCTTAAACACTCAAATAGTGACACGCAAAATCAGATTAACCAATCAGTATTGAACCATGCTTCTAGGAATCTGCTATTTTTGGTACTTCCTGGTTGACTGGTACTAAGCTAATTGTGTACAGTGCTGACCAACACAATTTAAGTAGTTACACAGGCAATTTGATCAAGAGGAGCCTCTTTTTTTTAAAGACAGGTGTAATTTAAAAGTGTGGTGGAAAAAATGCAATTTGGTTTTTTATTTATACCCTCTTAATTTTTCCCCTTTTTCAGAAGGCTGAGGCAGATTACTTAGACTTGGATGTAACAATTCTTCTGAACAAACAAAACGTACTTATTTTGTGTGGAACAGGGGATTCACCAATATGCCCACAGATATAGTTTTCTGCAAACCTCTCCCCACAAAAAAACTTATCTGGTGGGTCCCATGACCATTAAGATCCAGCTTTCAGGAGCATGGGCACTACAAGCAGGAGGTAAAAATTAGGGGGCCCTTGCTGTGTTGTGGGATCTTTCGGTCCAAGTCACAGAGATTTTCATATAGGAATAAATTAACTAACAAGCATGGATAAAGGCTTTTTAAAAGGTCTGTGATAGCCTAGAAAAAAGTGCAGCTCAACAATAAGCAAAGTAAAACAACCCCAATTTCATTTTTTTCCTTGTACAATGAACAAACATCATGGCAATAAAGTTGTTAGAATGAAAAAAATGTGAAAGCCAAATCTGGGTCCCATTTCTCCTAATTTTCATTAATCTATTTTCATTGGACTGCTGATGTATATATGACCACATCAAACAAAAATTGGGGGGTCAATGTACTAAACACTAGTGAGAACGAGCACAAATTACACTGCATGTGACTCACAGCACAAAAAGCTGTCTCAAAGTCATCCAGTAGGTACACACAGTGTCCCAACACGTGTATAAAATAATAGAGACAATATTTCCTAAATAGACTCACTAGCCTTCTATCCAGTGGTGGGATTCAGCAGGTTCGCACCACTTCGGCAGAATCGGTTGTTAAAATGGTGCTTGTAAACAACCAGTTGTTAAATTATTTGAATCCCACCACTGCTTATATCGTTTCCCAAATCACTTGAAAATATATCAATATCATAGAAAGTGTAACTCATACAACAATTTGATTTGATTTGTATCGACTCTGTATTCTTTTATACACGTATTGGGACACGATATACATAGGACCAGCTGGAGTTGCCACTTCTGGGAAGAAGAGGTTGTTTCTATTTTGCATACAGAAGTGCAAATGTATCCATGTCTAATACTGAGATTTGGGATTAACTGGGGGTAAAAGGTCAGACTTAAAAAAAAATAGTCCTGCTAAAGCAGACCAGATATCAACCACAATAGATTAATCACCATGTTCCTTGCTCACTGTTATACTCTCCAATTTTGGGCAAATTATCCAAGGACTGTGCTTTCAGTCTATAAAATGTTTAAAGTATGCTTAATTACAAAATACAGAAAAAATAATTTTAAAAACCAGTTCTGCGAAGTTGGTTAATAAGTGGAACATGTCTTTAGTAACATGCAATGGCATCCTCAGCAGTTACACCCTTCAAAATCCACTGACTTCAATGGACTTAGAAGGGTATAATTGTGCTTGTGTTGGCACAGTTGGTATCCTAATGCTGCAGTTCTATGTCCAACATACTTTTAGCTAAGCATGCATACCTTTGCTACTGTGCTAACACAGCAAGCAGGATGAGATACAGCAGCTGTGCCTAATACAATGATGTCATGCGGTCTCATCCCCTGTGGACAAAAGGCCTGTCATGTTTGTACCATATCAGCAACTTCTGTGGATGTGCTACAAAAAGCGACTATGAAACCAGGGAAGAGAAGGGGGTGGAGGTTCACTCAAGCACCAACATGAGGGCTTTTTAGCTAATACAGTGCTGAGTGCGTCAACCTACAGGCTACTCGGAAGGGTAATCTTACCCTACCTCTTTTGTGCAGGATTCAGCTGAGGTAAACTATCATTAGGACTAAGATGCTGGTATTAGAAATTAGGTGTGTATCGGTATGACCTCAGCGATTTCTTTCCACAATACATTTCCCTTTGTCTTTGTACCACAATCATCTGGATTTTTTAAAATGATTTAGCCACCCCAAACCTATAAAGACTTTCACATATATTGGTCCAATTAAAAAAAACGAAATGCAAGTACACATGTGTTTGAAGGACCATGGTGACATAATAAATAAAGCAGCATTGCTAAAAATGTCAAACAAAAATAAAATATTAGAATTTCTTTTTTTAAAAAAACACATAAAACTTTTGACAAACAATCTTTCACAGCGTTAACTGGGCTACATGGCCCAAATTAAAAAGGTAGTATTTTTAAAAAAATATAAAAACTAGCAGTGCAAATGCACATCTATTAAACAAAGCAATAGAACAATAAACATTGTTAACAATGGAAATACATTACACAATACAAAATAAAATGCTGTAAATGTTCATTGCTTAATGAACTGAAAGCCCTCTGCAAAAAATAATTAGCACAGAATAATGCAAATTCCTACTGTAGATGAAAAGAACTTGTATAAATTCCATAGAACGCTGCAAAGTAAACCATAGTGGCAATCATTATACATACAGAGCACATGCTGTTCAGTGCTCATAATCTGCTAGCAATAGTAATCTTTCTATATGACTTCAGCTATCTCAGATTCTTTGATGATTCATCTCTTTGAGCCAAAATTATCTCAACCGAATAGCAGGTTTCAAATTAAGTATTGTAGGTTTTAAAACAGAGGCAACAATGAAATCTGAATAATTCATGCATACCGTGTTTCCCCGAAAATAAGACGGGGTCTTATATTAATTCTTGCTCCAAAAGATGCATTAAGGCTTATTTTCAGGGAATGTCTTATTTTTTCCATGATTTTGCACTCCCCATGTGACCAGATCAGCTGGTCTTATTTTTGGAGTAGGGCTTTGGTTTCAAGCATCCTCCCAAAATCCTGACAAATCATGCTTAGGGCTTATTTTCGGGGTAGGTCTTCTTTTCGGGGAAACAGGATATTTGCATGGTTTTTCTGATTTGATATAATATATTCCACATCTGCTGGCCGCAGAGAGAGCTGAACAAGGTACTGAAGCCCCAAGTCTATAACCAGTAGGAATCCACCCCAGCAACATCTCTGGCTTCTGAGACTGACCAGAGAATTGGTTTAACAATCCGCAACATCTCTCTCTCTCTCTAAACTTTAAGAACTAAAAACTAAAATTAAAAAAAATAAAGGCAATGTTCTGAGGAAGCTGAATTTTGTGGTCATGATTAAAGGGATCTGTAAATATTAAGATCACTAACTGTTTGACTAGCTTGAGCTAGTTTCACTTAAGCAGTCCTGGGAGAGAGGAAAAGCTTACTAAGGCTGGCCCCAAACAGCATCATCGGAACATGCTCTGTAAGATCACATGCATTGTCTCCAAGGATGCTGGTGTAACTCCTCCTGGCAAGCAGATTTAATTGGTTTTCTTGAAAATATTGCTGGAGTGTGAACAATTTCTTGGGTTGCCCCGTTCTTGGACTAGCCCTGAACTCCATGGTTCAAAGGGAGCTAGTTTCGGTCCAAAGTTCTTTGATTGCTAGCACATGATTTGTTAGTGTGCTCACTGCAAAATAATCCTTGGCATTTAACAGTGTTCAATAAATATGTGACTGCCACATCATACTTCATTCTCACCAGAACTGCAAACAACATCTGTCTTACAAAACGACTAAAAAATTGCCTTCACCTGAATTTTTTTCCTTTTCATTTTCCTGTAAATGAAACTTCGGTTTAAAAATTCATCTATTAAAAGTTCACGCAAAGCTAAAAACATTCTCCTGTACAATATTCATTCTTAAATTAACAGTCAACGTAATGTCAGACAAAGGAAGATTTTAGAAGACTCCCCAAACTTACAGAGAACCTTTCTGCAAAATTCGATATGTTTTTGTTAAGTTTTATATTTCTTATGCTGGACACCCTTTCTGATATAGGAAAAACAGGGACAGAGGGAGAAAACAAACTTCAAAAGGAAAACGCTTGCTGTTCAGGTGTACCAATGAAGTGTTCAACTTGCATACATAATTCATAGCACCAAGCTGTTTGACCAATCAGAGAAGTTTCCAGTAACACACATGCACACGCATACTTCTGTACTGATGTAACTATAATCCTACACAGATGTTTTATAAACTTGCTATCTTGCTTAAAAAATAAGTGCATCAAGTATCTTTGTACATTCAAGTCACTTTCTAAGGCAAATTATCTACCATAGGTACTCCCAACTGCTTTGGTTTCTTGCTTCAGTAAACTTGACTGTGACTTGGGTGTTTCAGCATGCAAGTTTGTCAAATCTGAGTGGACTTGATGGATTTTTTTTCACTGGGAGCATGCCTTAGAGCAAATATTTGCATGTTAAAAGGAAACAAGTGAATAGTGCTGAATGGGGTTCAAACTACTTGCATATATCACCTAAGGGAATTATGTTACCCGAGAATGAAGCATTAGAAGTGAAGTTGCTTATGGCAGGTGAATGTTCTGGATTATATGTCCCTTCAAAGCCTCGCTCAGTTTCACATAATTTTCTAGCTAATTTGTTACTAAACTAAAAACGCCTGCTCTTGTGAGAACTCAAACTGATGCGATCATTAACCTTTCTTTTTGCATGATGGCAGACTACAGGAGGCAGTACTACAGATTGCTGCTTTGACTGTAATGCAGAAATGATTTTTTTTCTCCTCTACATCTCTCTCACACACTTTCTCTCCCTGTGTTTCTCTCAAGGGCAAATGCCCCTACCTGACAGACGTCAGCAGTGTTTTCTAGTGCATGGTTTCCAAGTGTTCAGTGGAAATGAACCTGGATCTGCAGATTTTGCAGTAATTTGAACCCTATGGTGGGAATATTGTTATTCCCCTTAGCAATCAGCAAAGACTGAAAAAAGATTAGTGACTTGCATCACTACGTTACAGTATAGCATTTTGCAGGTGTATATATAGTTCAGCAGCTGAGTTAGATGGATTATATTTTTAGAAAAGGTGTTTTCAAATTGAAGAATTTCTGGAAACAAAGTTTAAGGTTGTGATGCATTGCTTTTTTTTTTACAGTTCAATCTTGCATGCAGGGAAAGATTCATCTTGCATAACAACAGTGCTGCTGCTTGCCAAAACCATGATGTTAAGGTCCTGTTGTTTCTCATGGGTCTCTTGATACCATTCCCTCATCACCTCTGAGTCATGGGTTGGAATTAAGGTCACCTGCAACAAGGAAAGGGAGAACATTAATAAAAGGAATTATTCCCTGATTAGTCATCATGTGGATACTGACTGGAAAGCAGTCTTAAGTATGGGGACATATGAAGGATAAATCGGTCCAGAAAACCAAGTGATATGAGAAGTTGGTATGTTTCCAGAGATGTTGCAAAGCCTCAGCTCCATCCTAAAGGCATATTGTCCTTACTTGGACCTAGTCTAAGAACTGGGTCATGACTCAATGGTAGAGCATAAGGTTCTTATGCAGTAAGTCCCAGGTTGAGTTCTCTTTATGAAGATCAGGTAATAAGAGCTGTGAGATGCTGGAGAGTAGCAGCCAGTTAGAATATATACACTGACCTTGACAGACTAAAGTCTGATTTCAAGGCTGCTTCCAGAAAATGACACTGGTGATTACGGAGGCTCTACAGTCTCAATCTACATAAAAGAGAAGGCGTATTGGTGACAACTAACTTGTAAAAGAGCTGCGCAGATGTGCAAGCAGACGGGGTAGGCAGCGCGAATGCAGGCACATTGTATAACGTAAAAGGGATGGTGCCCGCAGACCACTTTATAATTAAGGTAAGGAGAACTGGTGATGGCTTACTTTTTGAAGAGTTGTGCAGGATCATGAGCAGAAGGGGGTCTACATCTCTTACCCTGGGAGGATTAGCATCCTGCAAACGCATCTGCATGTTGAATTTTAATGTTTCATGAAAAATGCGGAATTGATCAGCAACAGTTTTCTAGAGCCCATGAGTTGTTTTGTTTTGTTTTTGCACAATGGGCTTTATTGCTAGTCTTCTTATTAACATACTAAATTGGAAAGGTGTACATGAGCAGCCCCTGAGCAGAGTCTGTTACCATGTAGACAGTTGTGGAAAAGCATTCTACATTAGGAAACATTCTGGCAACTACAGCTAAAAGTTTGTATTGGTTTTAATCAATATAATATTACAGTGATTCTCAAACTTTTGGAAGTAGGACTCACCTTTAAAATTACTATATTTTGGATTCTTTTCAAAGTAACTCCATATTTCTTTCCCTCTTCACCACAAAACATTCAAGAATTTCCACATCTGCTAATATTGTGTGTGTGTGTGCGCGCGCGCACGTGCATGCGTGCTTGCGCGTGTGTGGAGAGTTGAGGCTGATTTCAAATAGCAAAATTCTAGGAAAACAAGAGGTTGAATCCTTCTAAATAGCTGTAGAGAACTGACCACCAACATAGTTGTTTGGCTATGAGTTCAGTTTGAGGACAGAATCCAGTTCTCCTAATATTCCCTTCATGGCTTAAGAAGCTGTATTTGGCAAGGTTTTGGTAATATTCCAATTGAAGGGTTCGGAATTAGTTAATAGCAAATGATCAATCATTGTGTTCTCCTAAAAAACACAAACATCTGCAAATGATTAAGAAAAAAATAGTTTTACTATGTTGTCTTTAAATAGGGTCAAATTTATTACAGGGCTTTTTTAAAAAAAGGAAGTTATCCTTTTATGAGGAAACTTTTTTCACTTTTATTAGGTAAAGCTTGACAATAGAATGTTCTGTCTATCTGACATCTTTTGAGGTCTTGGCTTAAATGTCTGTTCCAGTTTTCTCTTATTTTTAGACGTTAATATGTTAATACTATAGAACCTACCTGCATGTTGCTTCCCCACTGGGCTTTGCCTTCCAAAAGGGAGTCCAAGACAGCCCTGCTTGGCTCTTCAGCTGTAGGGTCGTTCCCACTCACTACGTAGTAGGAGGACCTCACCCTCTTGAAAAATTCTACATCGACATTCTTGCTATTGCTGTGGTTGGGAATATAGACCAAATCCAAATACACCGGTGGTCCTGGAGGCACAGCTATAGACTTTGTTGACTTTCCATTTCCAGGTCCTTTAAAAAAAAATAACGCAAAAGTTTTGTCTGAGTTCTAGATAATTAAATATTACATGTATGTATGTAGGTTTATTATGTTGATGCCATGGGCCATAACATTACACACATGGACACATGATTAAAACAAAACAATACAGGAAAATTTTACAATCACAATACCGTCACAACACCACTCAACCAAAAAAGGAAGAGGATAATATAAAATCCAAGATATCCTAATAGGATTCAATGAAAGGTAAACATATATATATTCATTCTTGGTTAGCATAAATAAATTTCCATCTTAGCCTAATTGACAGAAGTATAAAAGTAGCAACCATACGGGTAATAGTTGGAGTAACACCAACTCTGACAAAATGTTGACACATGTAATCTGCCATTTTGACCCCAGAAACAACAAACTATGAGTGTTTGATAGAGTGACTTAGATGAACATGACTTAGAGATGAACCCGCTAGACCATTTATGTTGTTTTTATTCTATTAAGCCTAAAGGCATCCTAAAATGCGATCATCTAACACATTATTTATTCTATCCTTCTAAGGAGCTCAGGATGATGAAATATTTTCATCATTACAGTTCAATGAAGTAGATTAGGGTAAGGGAGGCTGGGTATATATATAAACCTTTAATGGCATAATTAAAACAACAACAGCAAGATAACAGCAACTATGGCAACACCAGTGTGATAAATACGATCTTCAATAGTGACCGTTTGCTAATAACAGAGCACAACAATTTAGCCAACGCTTCTAATACTCTTGCAGATCCACAATCCAACAGATCCACAATTGATAAATCAGTATAATCAATGGGGTTTCTTAGTCAAGGGCCTAGATATTTATTTCTAGCTAAGTCATGTAACGGGCAACACATGTTGGATTGATTCATCATAGGTAAGGGAGACTGACTGCTCTAAGATGTCCCAAAGAACGTTTTGCAGAATGGGAATTTATAACCAGGTCTCCCTAATCCTAATCTAATATGCCACTACACCTCACTGGCATACCAATATGGCAGTGACTCTCTCCTAGCTCTAAAATAATATCGAAGCCCACATAATAATAAAAACAAGGAAGAAAAATATCCCTGGTCATTACAAAATACACAGTACAACAAAATAAAAATTTATCTGTGGATATTTCAAATTACAACTGACAAAATCAGAGCTTTTCACAGAGAAGGTGTGATTATTGAACTGCCATTTAAAAAAAGAAATCATATAAACCCCTTAAGGAAGCCTTTCTATGTATGTCAAAATGGGAAGGATTAATAAAAAGATAACCAAAAACAAAAAAGGAGGGAAACAGCGTGGAAATACAAAACATGACATACAGTTCTATGCCACCACTGTACTTCTTCAAAAGAGAATACCAGCATGTGAAAAATAAACTAGAATCAGTCGTAACAATGACAGGACATGCCTGAACCACCATGCTATTTGTGGCACAAAAACAATTGATCACCTGAAATAAGTCCCATGTGGACTCATGTTTGGTTAGTTTTCTTTTTAATTTTAACCATGTTGTAACCTGCTATAAACTCTACCTGGTTGGGACTGGGAAGGATAAAATTTTAAATGCATTTAAATGCATTTTAAAACTCTGCTTAGGACTGTACTCTCAGTTCTCCTTTTCTATCCAGGTGCCATGTGGCCCTGTGGAATGGAACTAGAATTTCATTTCTAAAATAATAAATGCTGTGGATCACAGATTCCTGGAAATCGTGTCCCCCACCCTAAAATTTGAAAACTTAAATACGGTTACTCTTCTGAAAGCAAAAGACATTCTGTTGTGTGCCCAAGACAATATTCATTTAACATTCTGGCTTTTATCATTTTGGTGCACCTAAGGAACCTTATCCATCATGATCAATCCCATTTCCCTTTGCCTTACTGTTCCCAAAATAGCAACAATGTGCATTAGAAACATGGCATCCTACTCTAGAACAGTGAAGCAAGGCATCATCAGGTTCTACCAGTGTATAGTGCAACAGAGTAGAGATATTTCTAGCATAAAAAGTCACCAGATGTGCATCTTAAAGTGAACGTATGCTTGGGCCAGGGATATCTGGTGTGCACACAGAGATTTTAAAGATGCTGGTACACTGTTCACAATATTTACATCTGGAAACACTGCTGTAGGAAATTCCAGCAATCATGTAACATGGAAAGTGCAGATTCACTTTGAGTCATCCACTGACCGTCTCTTTAAATTTTGCTTGTATATCATCAGGTTTGAAGGTACTTGGTACAAACAGACATTAGCTCTATAGATTACCACTGAACATTCTTCTTACCTGCAACTGCAGTCTTTGCAGACTTTGATGCTGTAGTATTGGTTATATTCTTAGTTTCCTTGTCTTTTTCCTCAGTACGTGAAGATTTTATTTCTGGAGTAGAGATGTTTTTAGCAGCTTTCTCCACAGATTCCTTCTTCTTTGGAGAAGCTGTTCTTGAAACTCTATCCAACCCACCAGGCTTTGGGGTAGCAATCTGCTTTGATTTGCCGTCACTCTTCTTGGAGGGAGAGGAAGACTTGGTCTTTGTGCCCTGCTTTTTAGTTTTTGTCTTCTCTTTCAAATCTTTCCGCAAAGGTTTACTTAAGTTCTGATCAATAGGTAACGCTTCTGGGTCTACCATTGAAAGATCAGGGTGTCGTGGGGAAGGGCTACGATCTTGCAGTAGGACTGGAGGAGGGTCTATGTGTTCATAGGTAATGGTTTTATCTGTTGGAATAGTTTCAGATTCATCTTCAGAATCAATATTAGCATCTGCTGTAATAGAAGGACATTCTTCTGTTTCAGGAGGCACATCTGAGTCAGTCTGTGATGGAGCAGACTCACTGACTGAAGTTGGAGGGGTTTCACCACATAGGCGCGCAGGCTGCTTGCCTCCAGAAGGGGGCTGTGCCCCTCCAGACTGAGTTAATGGCTTCTCTTCTTGTTCTTGAGATTGCTCTTCACTTGCAAACCACTCTAAGGGATTAGGGTTAATAAAGGAAGGTGAAAGTTCTGTCTTAGGATGCTTGTATTCACAGGAAGAAACCAAACATAAATCAACATCTTGACGGGTTTCTGATTTTTCAGAAACAAAGTACCTGTCAGCCTCATAGTGGTAACTAGCAGTGTCAGGTGATCTGGTGGTCTTCCCAGACACTTCATATGAATAAGGGACAGTCTCAGGCGATTTTCCGTTTCTTCCAGTGGTTTCATAAGAGTAACTGACAGTCTCGGAAGATCTAGTGGTTTTCTCAAAGGAATAATCAAAGGCTTCTGGTGACTTGGAAGTTTTCTCTGTTTTTTCATAGGAGTAATTATCATCCCCTGGTGTTCTTGTAATTTTCCCAGCTGTAACATAGGAGTAGTCAAGGACTTCAGGAGACCCACTGACTTTTCCTATTTTTTCATAGGAATAGTTAATAGCCTCAGGTGATCTAGTGGTTTTTCCAGTTGTGTCATAAGAGTAACTAAGAGCCTCGGGTGATATGGCTTTCTTAACATCTTTCTGTTCTGTACAGGCTAACAACTCTTGACTTTGGGCCATTAAAGGATCTTGAACTACTGAGGTATGATAGCCCAATGATTTATCTGGGGACATATGCAATGATAAGGGAGGTGAATGGCAAGCAGCAGTTTCTTTCATCACAGGAGGGGAATCTGAGAAACTAGGTGAGTATAGAGGAGATGATTCCCGTGGGGTTAATGAAGATAAGTCAGACTTCGGTGAAAGTTTTTCTCCCAAACTGTGCACTTTTTCTGTTGGGAATATGGAGTGCAGTTGCATTTCACATGGCTGTGTAATGCCTGATACACTTTCTTCCTGCAGTGGAGAACTTGCCTGTGACGGTGTATGGGCAGAGGAAGAAGAGGGTGACGCCTCAATCTGAGATACGGAAATAATTTCTGAAATATCTTTCTCATGGCCATAACTTGTTTGGTCTGTGGGTGATATTTTATGTGGGAAAGAGTGATCCTGTATGTCTGATGGACTATAATCAACTTCAGTTGGTCCATTTTCAGATATATGATACATAGCAGCACCCACTATGGGATGTTCAGGAGACTGTCTGCTGAAGTCCATAGCCAAAGACTGCTCAGGAGAATCCTGACCAAATTCTACTGACATAGTAGATTGTTCAGGAGACCTATGATCTTGTACAGGTGTCCTTGATTTTGCTGTTTTAGGGGAGAAGTCAGGAGAAATGGACATAGGTCTTGGACACTCTTCTTTAGATGGAGACATTTCAGTTTCTTGAAATGTTGTGGGTGTTTGTACAACAGATACAGAAAGAGAATCATCTACTTCAGTAGAATGAGGAGATCCTACCTCAGCATGCAGTGAAGGAGATACATCATCCGTAGTTGGTTCTGGAAATGAACTAGTAGCAACCGATGCTGTGGAAACAGATGCCACTCCTTCAATATGTGAATAAGTGTCTTCTGCAACAACTTCATCAACAGGTGTTGCAGATTTATCAGAGACTGTACCTTCTGAAATTGACATTTTGGTGTCCTCTTTGAAGCAGCTGAAATGACTAATATCTACCTGTGTGGGAGAAATATCTCCTAGCTTCCTTTCATCCAAAACCAATGCAGACTGAGTTTCTGAGGATTCTAAATCATGTTTTTTCTTTTCTAGGTCAAAATCTGATTTTGATGTTATAAACTGCATCTCTTTTTCCACTTGTTTTTCTTGGAAAACACTCATAGAATGGATTTCAGAAACTGAGCTCTTTTGCAAAGGAGGCCCATCTGTTTCACTTTTCTTTTCAAACGGACTTCCAGTTTCTCTGGCTGGAGATTTTACATCAGCAGTCAAAAATGTATCATATGAAGACTCTGAACCAATCAGGGGCGGGCTTCGCAAAGGGGAAAGCACTTTTTCAAAAGGTGATTCAGAGTCAGGCACTGGTTCATCCATTGGACTTATTCTGTGTTTCGCAATATCATCTTTGGCATCATGAACTTCAAAGCTTATTGGTACTTCTGATGCTTTCACAGGCATTGCAGATGGCAGATTACTTGACTTTTCATCTGTAGGAGATTGATAATAGGGTGTGTGACCAGCACTTCCAGCAGCTGATTGGGAAGGAGATATCACTTCCAATGTTTTATCTTCCGGACTAGTGCAGCGCTCTTCATGGATTTCATGATGCTTATCAAGCAGTGATGTGAGAGCTGCAGTTTCAGTTGCCACTGCAATCTCATTAGGAGTTAAAGAAAAGTTCACACAACGTTCACTGAGAGGGGTTTTAGCAACTGGTGATAGAACGGTTGGACTTTCATCTAGGCTTCTAGTTGGGCTGTGCTTCTCATCTGAAACTTCTGAAATTTCTAATTTATTTGTAGATTTAACTTTGTCTTCTCGTTGGTGATATGCATCTTGTAAGGAAGATTTGCTGAATTTGTCTTCCTCTAGGGAAGAAGGTGGTGAAATGGTAGAAGCTGAAACATTGTAGTCTTTTCCTTCAGTGGCATCTGTTTTAGAGCCTTCCGATAACCCATTGAAAGCATCAGGCAGTGGAGAAAGTTTAGGCCTAGTATACTCTTGAGAGTACAATGCTGACTCATACTTAGTAATATTAACATATTCCTGGGAAGGTGATTCACTTTCTTCATTATTAGTTTCATCACTCATCACATCCCTTGGAGTCGACATTTCATCCATTGGAGTTGGCTCACTGGATATTTCAATAGTTGACTGTGTATAACCTGAAGTAGCAGTAAATTCTTCAGGCTGGTCTTCTCTGTTTTCTTCATCTGAAACAGTCACTTCACTTTCTGAACCACCAGGTAAAGTTTCATCATGAATTGAAGATGCTGGCTCCTTAGCTGGAGACTGATGTTCTGGGTGCTTTGTTGGAGTGGTTATATGCAAGCCATATTTATCATCAGTGTCTCCAGCTTCTGCAGCTTTATCTACCACAGCCATAACATAATCTTCTTCAGCGGCCATTTTTTCAGTTTCCTCTTCCTCATCTCTGACATCCTCTGTTCTGCTTTCTTCCTCAACTTCTTCCTCAGTTTCTTCTGTTTCTGCTTTTTCAAATGTTTCATCAACATTTTCTTCATCTTGCTCTTCACTTTCCATTCTAAATGCTGCCTTGTCATTGTACTTTAGAGCATTCATTTTGTCATACTCATGAATTCCAGTAATTGCTTTTTCAGTTTCCTGAGTTTCTACTGTATCCTTTGTGCCTTGCTTTTTGATGCCCAGCAATGCATCTTCTTCCTCACCTTGTTCTTCAGCTTCCTCTGTCTCAGCCTTTTCTTCATAGTCACCAGCCTCAGAAGATTCTTCAAACCCTGTTCCCTCATCTTCAAATTTTTCATTGTCATCAACCTTGTCTTTTTCTACAGGTTCTAACTCCTCGGGAGTTTGTTCACATTCTCCCTCAGGTTCAGTGGTAGTTATTCCCTCATCTGGAGAATCTGCTGGCCCTTCGGTTTTTTCTTTCTGAACTTCATAATCCTCTTTTTGTTCTATATCAGTTAATTTCCCTTCATTTTCTATTATATCTACCTGAAGCTTTGATTCTTTCACAACTTCAACTTCTTCAGCTTTTAATTCTTCAAAGTCTTTTGTTAAATCCTCTGGTGAAGACATAAGTGACCTCTCAGCTTCAAGTTCCTTTCCCGTAGTTGCTCCACCTGCAGCTGCTACCGTTGCAGCAACAGCTCCCAAAGTAGCCACTGCAGCTGGTGTTTCAGTAACCTTTGTCTCTTTCTTCATTGGCTTGCTTTTAACTTTTTCCTTTGGTTTCCCAAGAATTCCACTTTCTTTTTTGACAGAATCTTCCTTCTTTTGTGACTTTGGCTTTGTTGAAGTCTTTTTTGAGTCAGGCAAAGAAGCAGATGTTTTCTTTGTTTCTTTAAGAAGCTTCTTTGAGTCTTTCTTGGATTCCTTTTCTTCCTTTTTAATTTCCCTTTTCTCTTCTTTTTTAGCTTCTTTTGGGGGAATGTCTCTCTTTGATTCTTTTTTAGATTCTTTTTTCACATCTTTCTTGACATCTTCCTTTTTAGACCTTTCCTCTTTCTTAGCAGACATTTTCTCTTCCCTCTTAGACACCTCTTTCTTTGGTTTTATTTTCTCCTCATGCTTTTCTTCAGATTTTACTTTCACTTCCTTTCTCACATGCTTCTCCTTTATCACTTTTGGTTTGACATCTGCTGCTTGTTTTTCAGCTACTTCAGATTTTACAAGCTGCTGTTCCTTAGCTGACAGATCCTTTTCTGTCACAGAAAGCCTTGTCTCAGCTTTTGCAAATTTATCTCTTTTTACGGTGGTTTTTTCTTTACTTTCTATTTTTTCGCCCTTTTCAGGTGGACTAGATTTCCCTGTTTCAGTTGCTTCTTCTCTCGATTCTTTTCTGACTGTCTTGCTAGACAGCAATTTTGTGGCAGGTTTCAAACTTTCCTTACTGTCCGTCCGCTGCTTAGGTTTTGCTTGCTTTACTGCTGGACTAACCAAGTTACCAGCTAGGTCTTTCTGTGTAACTGTTGGTTGCTTAAGAAAATCTAAATGTTTGAGTTTTTCAAGTCCATCTAGTATGCTATATTGAGTACTGTTTCCCGGGAAAAGAACTCGTATTATTTTCTCAGCAGGGTTTGCGGGATGCCATACAATCAAAGATGAGATTGATGTCAAGTAGGAAATGGGAATGTCTATCTCTTGACCATTTGGTAACACCAGATCAGCTTTATCTTTACTTGTGCCAGTCCACTGATGCATAAAATAATTGATCTCTTTGCTATTTTTGACAGGGTTGAGCACATACATCTCAAGCTTTCCCACTCCCATTTTTTGAAAAAGGATGATAGGATCAATGGTATTTCCTACACTTCTGAAAAGAGGTTCTGGTTTCATAGACAGCTTATTTAAATACTGTAGTGTGAAACAGGCTTCCTCCACACTTCTTTTTAACCGAAAATTTGGATTAGGGTTCCCCAGGCTGTCAGGTACATTGAGAAATATAACTCCCAGGTCAGGTGAAATTAGATTTTTCATCCAGTCACTGTTGGTAGTAGAACCTTGGGACTGTTCCTCTTCTAATTCTGCTATTTTCCTTTGTAGCATACTATTAATTCCTGGCAGGTTGTCATCTCCAATATGGGTGAGCAGAATGGAATCCACTCTGTCCAAATGTCGAATAAGTTTCCAGAAGCAAGATTTTCTTTCTGATCCTCCATTAATAAGCATGTTGAATCCATTAACCGCAAATAATGCAGAGTCTCCCCTTCCACCGGGGAAAATGTAACAGCAAGGCTTAGAAAGCTTCAGAAAACCTCCTGATGTTGGTGGCTCCAAAATATCAAAAGGCGATGGCACTTCCACTGATTCTGACAAGTACTCTGTAAATTCAGAAAGTCCTTCCATTTCGGGCAAGATAGAAGAAGAGTTGAGTTTAATGTTGATGAAGTCTTGAAGATTGTGCCTATCAAGGTTTGAATTTTTCCAGTCCCCTTCCTCAGGACAAAAAAGTGTTAAGCTGGCTTTGTTGGCAGGGTGTGTAGTACTCAATAATTCTCCAATCTAGGATTGTAAAAAGAAAAAAAGTTTGTGTGAATTTTAAATTAATCATAATAGCTTCTCAAAAAACTAAATTAATCGTATCAGCTTTTCATAAAAATTGTATCAGCTTTTCAGTACCCACATAAAATATAAAACCTTGTTATGTTTTCCTTGAAAGAGATAGAAATCATGCATATTCTGCAATAATTCTAAAAAAACCCCACACAACCTCTAGACTCTGGTGGGTGATAGACATGGGTGATAGACAACATTCAGCACGGTGGACCACACAAACTGTGGCTTTGTACAGAGTCTTGCCCTGATATTCTCCCAAGACTCATAGAAAGTTATATAATCACCAATACTTCTTCAGATGCACAGTGAGCATTCTGTTTTCATGCCTTGCAATGGTATCTTAAATTGAAGTGAACAAATAGTGCTGTGCTGGTAGGTGAAGGAGCACAACCAAACATCATAATACGCAACCAGCTCCATCTCTCTCTTGCAGAACCCACCCCAATTTGCTTGACTCCCCTCCAATTGACATCCTCATATATATAAAGGCCTAAATATTCTGCTTCATCCAATGTAATGTACAGGGAAACTCCAACACAGAGGAACAAACATATGCATAGGCACTTGGATCCAGGTGAGAGTTTAGAGAAGACTATAGTCAATATTTTAAAAGGCTGGTTTAGATTAGGCTGCTTCTGGTTTATGCTGTAAACCTTGGATTACAATTGTAATTATGTTATTAAAAATAAATGTATTATAAATAGTTTATCTGATGTGGATTTAAGTCTTTGTTGCCTGTATTTCAGTAGGTTATATATTCTAGTGAATAATTTTGAAATTTAAAACTCAGCCACACAATACCATTAAAGATCTTTTGAATCTTCAGTGTACATAAAAATAAGATAGTAATGCCAGTTGAACAGCTGCATTGTGTTCTTTCTGATGTCACTAAAGATGAGAATACAATCCAATTTATAGGAGTATAGACAGAACATATCCTAATGGCAGGTGTTGTTTTGCCTGGGAAACCAAAGTGCTACTATAAAAATGGCAGAGAGCATAAACAGTCTAAAATAAAAGAAAATGCCAAGAAAAAGTGCCTGACCTTCAAAAAATAGTAAAAGAGATACATTTATTCAAGGCTATCTACATTTTAAAAAGATTTCCTATGAAATAATTGGATTCAAGTTGTCAAATATAATCTCTGACATGGCTGCTCCTCTCCTGAGAAACCTGCCTAACAATGATCAAAAGACATCCTCCTCTAGACTTGTACTCATTTGGCATTTTGTTTTATTTCAGTGTTGCGCTCATTCTCCTGCAACAAATGTGTGCATGCCTCATACACATACCTCCCCTTTAATAAATGCGTAACTTTTATTGCACTTGAATGCCAAAATAGGTCCAAATAAACAGGAGTCTTGTGGCATCTTAAAGGTCTGTCATCAGCTTTTGAGTACTACAGCTCACTTCTTCAATAACAAAGCTTATGCTAGAATAAAAAGCTTGTTAGTTTTTAGGGTGCCAAAACTCCTTTTTATTTTTGCCACAGCAGACTAACATGGCTAATCACCCTCTTTAATACAGGTCCTGACAACCCAGTTGTCTGTGGGGGTAAGAATACAGATTACAACCATAAGGCCTGCATAGAGCAAGTTACAATAGTCTAGCCTGGAGATGACTGTTGCATGGATGACTGTGGCCAGGTCAGACTGGGAGAGGTAAGGGACCAGCCGGCATGCTTGGCAGAGGTGAAAAAACGCCACTTGAGCTTGAAAAATAAAGGAATAGGAACAGTGGTCAGGAAAAGGAACGCTGTCATACTTCTGTTCCGACCACTCAACACACATTTTGTACTCCTTTAACAAGGTCAAGCTGGCTGTGTGCAAACTCTTAATTTTCTATAAAGGTGTAAAGGGTCCAAAATGCAGATCTCTAAAAAAATTATTCATGTGGATGTATCCTCACAATTTAACTGAAAAAGTATCAGCACAGAAACAAATTAAATGTAGACTCTACTGCTACTTAACAGTGGATTATTTGCTATGGATAAATTATATATACTTGACCAGGTTTGAAATATGTAGCAAAATTTATTTAGGAAATATGTTGATATTCAAGAAATTATAATAATTACTATCTCACAATGCAATATAGTAGGCCAGAATCACAGACAATGACTATAGGAAACAGCTTGAATTAAAAAACAAAAAGCCTTGGAAATGTGGAGGCTGCATTTGCTCAAATTCCAGAAACTCTGAGATGATTCATGCTTCCCTTTTTGAAATGAAGTACAAAAAGTATAATGTTTAAAGACCAAAAAGAAGACACTTGAAGACAGAGGTGTAGCTGGGCCAAACTGCACCCGATGAGCATTTTATATTTTCCGTACCCCTGCGGCGCCCCTCCTTCTCACACTTACCTTAGTTCCTTTTCTATCTGAGAACTTGTTCAGGCTGCAAAAGGCCTGTTCTCAATAAAAACGGTCTAATGGAAACTATACTTCCAGGAGACCTTGTGAGCCCCAAGGTCTCCTGGGAACTGTAGTTCCACAGGCCGTTTTTACTGAGAACAGGCCTTTTGCAACCTGAAAAAGTTCTCAAAAAGGAAAGGAACTAAGGAAAGGGGAGAAGGGGGCGCCACGGGGGCGGGGGGTGCCACGGAGGGGGAGGGGAAAGGTAGAGGAGCCTGGGGTGGTTTTCTGCGCCCCCCAGGCATGTGCACGGCACACTCCTCTGTCCCCTTGTAGCTTCGCCACTGCTTGAAGAATATACACACTCTTGGTAGATCATGGTTGAGTGTATACTTGTAAATGCAAATTAGAATACTGTGCATACTACACTGTGATATTAATTCCAAAGGAATAGCCATATTAGTCTTGCATCAAAAATTAACAAGACCCTTCATGATTAACATTAACATTTTTTTTAATATCTAGCATAAGTTTTTATGGAGTAGAATTCACTTCGACAGGTACCGTGGGGTCCTCGCTAGGCACAGACAGGAAGAGGCAGTGAGCCTTCTTCACATGGATCAAAAAATTAACCCTGTTGTTTACATTTTTATAACCTCATTCATATACATTTTTATAACCTCGTTTATAACCTCATTCATATATACATATACGTGTGTGTTATGTATATACCTAGTGAACAACCATCCCATGAATCTGACAAAATGGACAGTTGCCTGTCACATGCTAAAATAAAATCATTCTTTAAGATTCCATTGTGACTTTAGATTATTATTCTTTTATTAATTGTTTTGAGAAAACTGTTAAGAAGTGTTGTATAAATCTACAAAATAAATCATGTTGCAGATGACAAGACTCTTAATAAAAGTCACATTTAGTTTTATAAGCAGAAGATGTTTAAAAACAAACCTCTTGGTCAGTGAAGATCTCAATGAAGTTTTGAAATGAGAAAGACCCTGATTGGAGAATAAGCTCGCCAGTATTTTCAAAGCTCTGCCCAGTTAGTACCAGGAGCTTGTGCCTTGCAGCATCTGTGATCATTAAACGCACCTGTAGCAAAATATAAATACAATATATTTAACACATGTCCAATACCTCCTCCTTTCTGTAGAGTCAGTGGTTCACTTCTCTTTAGATTTAAATACAAAAGTCTATACATTTTGGTTGTGACCCCAATCTTAGACCCTTACAATGCAATCCTGAGTAAGAGGGGAGGAAGGGTTCCTAAAGCAGTGTGACTCTTGTGCAAGTGTAGATGCTACCTCACTGTTGGCATGCAAGCCTATAACCAGACAGGGGGGGCATGCTGCCTGCATCTACCCCCGCCTCCAGGCAGCCGGGTACAGTGCAGGCTCACTGTCCATTTGTTCCTAGGGTTTTAACCCTAAGTTTTCAAAAATGACTAAGCTTTGAAACAGCTTTCATGGCTGGTGTTTTTCCTCAAGAGATGCGACTGAGAAGCTGTGCTTCCTTTGTCAGACTTCAGCTAGTTTTGGGGTTGAATCTGACATGAATGTAACTGAATCCTCTGAAAATATTTTTTCACCATCAAAGCTCTTTCTAGTTATTGTTTATTCTGCATGCTGACAGTCAATCAATTGTTCTAAATAATTCCATCTCGTGCTCTGAAAAAAGCAGGATTGACCTGAATTTCTGCTTGAAGGCTCACCATTCAAGGATACCATTAAAAAGCATGGAACAGTAGAACATCTCATAATCAGAAGCAAATCCCATGTTGCTTTGACACTAATTGTGTTGGGATGTAAAGCTATCCTTGGTACATCAAGTCCATTTACTGTAGGTCTGTTTCAGAAGACAACACTGAGAAGTACATTCAGCAGCCTGATGAATGCCAGTTAAATTTCATCTGTTTTAATTACATTAAATCCATTAAAGAATGTAATTCTCTTGCTTTATTGTTTCCTGTGTTGAGTGGCAAAGGTCTGGAATGTCTGCCAGATTCTGGTACAAAGTCATTAGAATTTTTTTGAAGGAAGGAAGGAAGGCTGATTTATAATCACTGCTACATGATTGCTTTATTAGATTCTTTCATATTTTATTGATATCTGTGGATGGTATATAGTGATTGACACAAGAGGAAATACAAACATAAAATAACCACTAAGTGCATACTTTCAGAAATTCTACCAATTTGTAAAGTGGGATATCTCCATGCAGACACTTTGGGTGCTCAAGTGGTGGAGGCCAGGGTAGATCTTTATGAGATCACCTGCTTTTGCTGAAAAATAAAGGAAGTTGGAAAAATATTCAGCGCTCCTGCCATAATAGTTCCCTGTAATATAGCTCCTGTAATATAGCTCCTGCCATAATAGTTCCCTGTATGTGTAACTCCTAAGGATGGTTTAGCCATACTGGATCAAAATCATTGACTGGTTGGTTAGTAGGAAAGGGAAATCCAACTTGCTTTGTTATAGCCTTGATGAGATTTCCTGTTTCTTATAACCTAGTAAAATGGAATTGGAAATTTTATATAAAGCAGTTAATTAGAAAAGGGGGTATTAAGTTTAGTATAGGTGGTATCATTTTGTAATTATATTGCCGTTTCATTGCTGTTTCTTTCAGACTATAGTCTTGTTATTGGGCTATCCATTTATAACTGAACCACCTTTTGTAAGCAGAGTGACTTGAAGGTACCTTGGTGAACTGCATGAGAGACTAAACTTGGCTCACCAAAAAGTTTTCAAATTAACAGTTTAATTGAACTCAAACTTTTAGTTGCATGTATCTGATTTTGTTCTTTGTTGGATCCGTATGTATGTATGTATGTATGTATGTATGTATGTATGTATGTATGTATGTATGTATGTATGTATGTATGTATGTATGTATGTATGTATTTCTAAGATGCCATTCATCAAGACACAGAAAAGGCACAGAGCCATAAAAATATCAAACAAGATTAAAAACACGCATACATATGTACACAACAAAAACAATTAAAACAAAAACAATTAAAAAAAATAAAAACAAATGAGAGAAAGGTGAATAAGAATGCCAGACAAAATATCAAAATCTTCACCTGCTGACTGAAGATAGTACTAGAAGGGGCAAAAGAATCTTTCTTCAGTTGCCACCCATCTAGCCTCAAATGACAGGACACCCAAAGCAGGCTCACTGAAGATGGTCATAGTGTTAGGACAGGTTGATGTGGGAGTAGGTGGTCCTTAAGATATGTGTGTCCCAAGCCATAGAAGCCTTTAAAGGTCAATACCAAACCCTTGAATTGGGCCTTGAAGCTAAGTGGATGCCAGTGGAGATGGACCCAAGCTGAAGTGATATGGTTCCTCTCCAGGGTTTCAGACGAAAAGAGTGGCTGTTTTGGTTTATTGCAGAGGAAAGGAAGGCACGCAAAGGAATAAAACCTTACCCTTCACCTCATCAATTAAAATTGTGGTGTTGTTGTTTTTATCCTGAAAATAGGTATTAGTCCCACAGTGTGGGGGGAAAAATAGTAAAATATTTTAAAATAAGGAAGATGTCCTGTAGGTTGTCACTTAATGCACACTAAATAAACGGCAAACGATAAATGCAAGCATGGTGTATGATATACTTTAAATATGTATATAAGAGTTTTATTTTTGGATATGACAGCTTTCTTCCTTGACTGAGCTCTTTGCCATTACAGCCTTATGCCATTGTAATCTGTTGCCAGGGTGTCTCGTATTAGACTTCATATATCCAGTAATGCTGCCATCATATCGATTTCAACCCAGCAACAATCAACATTAGCAGTTTTGCGTAGGCCTTTGCCAAAGTAGTCCTGCCATGGAAAAAGATCCCTGGTGGAAAAAACGGTCTGCTAATATGTATTGTAATTGTCATGTGAAGGGCTGCTTGGGTAGCTCAAATATTTGAAAGTTGTATAAAGGAGAGCCACATGAGGAGTAGGCCATCAATTTTCTCCATTAGCAGTGACAATATAAATCACTATTTGTGTACAGCAACAACAACAAACATTTAAAGCTGGGTTGTCACATCTCCTGGTTTCTCCATTGATTTCCCAGTCATCTAAACTTTACCCTTAACTGGGTACTCATTTTACTGACCTTGAAAGGATGGAACACTGAATCAACCTTGAGCTGGCTACCCAAAACCAACGTCTGTCAGGATCAAACTCAGGTCTTGAGCAAAGCTTTGCCTGAAGAACTGTAATTTACTACTGTGCACCATGAGCTCAAGAATAGTAAGTAAATATTAATATTTCTGTCCTACTTTCTCTAAAATGCAGTTCTGGCACAGTTTTATATCCCATTAACATACATTATGTATTCACTGACACATTTCAGGATGATTTTACCTCAGTGCTGACTGCTTCATCTGAAGGGTTAATGAGAACTACAGTTTCTAATACATCACTTCGGTGGTGAAGGATTTTCTGACCTGCAAATGTAAAAAGAAAGGACATTAAACTGTATGTCCTGCAGTCTATTTCTTACTTTTAGACATAATCTCTCACATTTCCTGGAGAGGCTCAGTCAGGGCTGGAGCAAGGGGGAACTGCGACCGGGGCATGCGTGCGCCCTGCACTCCTGTCACGCCCCTGCCCGCCACTGCAAAGGCCTGGAATGCTCCTGCACAGGCACACACCCGGTGCATCACTTACCCCCACCCCCACGGCGCTACGCCACTGGGCTCAGTCTTGTACCATGTTGGTTTCATGTGATTCCTTCATGTTTCAGTGTTATTAAATAAAACAGCAAAATGCTACAGGAAGAGTTTGAAAATAACAGATTCTCTGTGATTTTGGGTCACGTCACATGTAATTGCACAAAACTTACTAAAGCTAATTACCCTTGGCTGGCTCCACCTTGTCCTTGCCCTGCTCTGGCACAAAAGTCATGCCAGAAGCACTCTCACTTTCTATGGGGAAAGCGAGAATCACAGGCGGGGCAAGAGGAAGTGTGTTGGGGCAAAAATTGCTTCCTCTCTCAGCGTACCACAGGGAGGAAGTACGTTGGGACTACATTGCTTACCCCAATGTGCTTCCACTCTCAATGTGCACCAGGGAGGAAGGACATTAGGACAAGATTTCTTGTCCCGACACACTCCAGCTGCCAGCGCACGTCAGCTGCCTCGTGGGTAATTGGCCTATGTATTCTTTTTAAAAGTGACATTCATGAGCACAGGTGACATCCCTCTTCCCTCCCAAATCAAGCTGTTGACATTTTATTTTTTAGGGTATTTGGCAGCATTGGTATTTTTTATGGTATTTGCGGCTGCTTCCTCTGAATACAGCAGAGAGACTAATTAGCATATGCATAGAGCTTCTGAAGGAAATGTTATTCAGGCATTTTGGCTAGCAATTAGACCAACATCCAGAAAAGAACCTTGGCAAAAATTATTACATTAAAAAAATGAATTAGTTAACCTTGACCAAATTGATAAGGATACAGTGAACAAGAATTTAATTGGATAAGTCTGATATAGTACTGTTTATATATACACACTTAAAATACCTTTATTTTAAAATCTAGGAACTGTTCTTCTCCCTTAAAAATTTAACAATGCAGCAAAATCATTTTTCAAAATAGACTTTTTTTGGTTAATGTACAGAATAACAGATACAATGTTTTCAATCTTCCCCATTTGTCCACACTTCACCCCCTCAAAATGCTTTCTGGCTGTTATTTTATGATTCTCCCATTTTATTTTTTCTTCTCTATGGATTCATAGTTTTAATGCTTCAAATCCTTGTCCTGCAATTCCTATATGTTGTGTCTTTGTGGCTTCAAAGATATTACCTTTTTTTTAAAAAAAATGACAGAAGTAAATAGGTGAGATGATGGAGTGAGCTCAGAAAATGGCACCAAGCGGAAAGTCCAGGGATAGCACAGAAGCTTATAAATGTTTTAAAGAGCTCTGAACAGCAAGTGAAAAAGTTTGAAAAATATTGTCACATAAAGAACCGGAAAAATTCATATAAATGCATATAAATGCATAAATGCATATATATGCATAAATGCATATAAAATGTTTTGAGACTAGAAATAAAATGTTTTGAGCTAAAAACCATGCAGAACTCCTAACAGGAAATGTTTTATTTCCTGCCTCAAAATATTTCATTTTGATTGTGTTGGAAATGGCCAATGCTAGGATTCCATTCAGACATCAAGATAAACTGTAGTTTACATGTTTTCATTCATTATAATGCCAAAAGTAGACAATTCAACAGCCTAGGGTTCTTAAATGGCATCCTACCAGGATTTCAACAGAACCTAAGATGGTTTTGTTTGCAGTAACTGTGGCTGTTTCCGCAAGGCCAAATAACAGTGCCCTAGGGATGGAAAACGGTGTCCCTAGGGTGCTGTTCGCACAGGAGATACTGATGCATCGCAGCAGCACCATCCTCGCTCCCCCCAGCAACATGAAGAAGCCACTTTTAAACCTTGCTCGCTGAGCGAGGTTTTTGAAAAGCGGTGTCTTCTCGCTGGCGCAGTGCGAACTGCTTTTGGCCCCTCCATGGTCTGCAAGGGACTTACCTTGCATTCCTCTGCAGCTCCATGCAGCTGGAACAACATACCCATGCTGCCCTGTGTTCCCTGAGGGTTGGAGGGCAGCATGGGCATGTCTTCCCAGCTGCCAAGAGCTGCAGAGAAATGCAAGGTAAGTCCCTTGCAAACACCCTGGGTGGCTCCATGTGAAGCCACCCCTGAGGGCACAGCGGGACTGCCCGTATGGGACCATGCAAACGATTCTGACGCTCCACCACTTCATCAAAGCCAGTAAGAAGCTGCTGCCTCTGGCCATGCAGAAACAGCCTCTGGTTTGCTGTGGCATCTGAATTCACAAATGACAAATCACTGCTTCTGTATAGTGAGTAATACATGGAAAATATTATCCTCGCTGGGAAATAGAAGAGGAAAGAAGAAGCAACCAAATTTAGGATTAGTTACTTATCTCTGATACAATTTGTTTACTAACCATGGATACAAAAGATGATTTATCATAGCATCTGAATGGAGGTTTGTGTTCTGGGGAGAAAATTCAGGTTGTGCAGCTTTTTGCCAAAACAAATTCCTATGTAAAATATGAAATTCTGATGACTATAAAAGGGTGTCAAAATACAAACCAGTAAGAATTGTTCAGTAATGAGAACATAATTAGTTTTCATACTTTTTAATAGTGATATAGAAAGTAACTCCCTTATTTTTAACAATAGCTCTCTTTGTTACAATTCCTACAGTGCCATCATAAGAAGAGTGATGTGCTTCAAATATTAATTGAAGTGAATTATTTAATTTTCTTTTTTCCTGCTTTTAGTGTCTGAATCTATAATTTTTTTACGCTATCTTACCTAAACGTTTACAGCAAATTTCCACTATACCATCTAGAACAGTGATGGCGAACCTATGGCACGGGTGCCAGAGGTGGCACTCAGAGCCCTCTCTGTGGGCACGCACAAACAGAGTTCATCATGTGGGGGGGAATCGCCCCCCCCACACACACACACACCTAGGCTGGCCTGGGCTGCTGGGCTCGATTATTAGCATTAAACCTAGGACCTAGTTTTGGGGAAGCCGTATAGGTAACCCTGTTAAGCACTGTTAAACCCCACTGATTTTCATGCAAAGAACTAAAGCGCGATCCTTTACCTGGGAGTAAGCTCGGTTGCTGGCAATGTGGCTTGCTTCTGAGTAAACCCTCGTAGGGTCGTGATTCATGGTTGCATGGTTGCATGGTTGCTTCAAAGCAAAGCCACCAACCACCACCAAGCTTACTCTTGAGTAACGCACACCTTGGAGCCAAGCATTTTTTCTAAACTAAAACCTCAGTATTCAGGTTAAATTGCTGTGTTGGCACTTTGCGATAAATAAGTGGGTTTTGGGTTGCCATTTGGGCACTCGGTCTCAAAAAGGTTCGCCATCACTGATCTAGAAGTTTCAGTTTTGTAAAACCAATTCCCACCACATTTTATTTTTTTATTTGTAAAATTTATATCCTAATTTTCTATACAGTCATGGGACTTGGAGGAGAGACTGGCTGTCTTGTTGGTGTACCAGTTGCCTAGCGAACCAACTGACACCCTGCCATCTGTCAGAGTGGGCACTGAGGTTTCCCAAACTTATTGTATTGGGAGCCTTCAATGTCCAAGTCAACTCGACTTCATCTTCAATTGCCACAGATCTAGTGTCATCCATGGCAATGCTAGGTCTCTCCCTTTTGAACATCAAGGGCTCCACTCATCAAGGAGGCCACACTCTGGATTTGATCTCTGGGACAGGTGTGGATGTGGCCCTATGCTCTATAGAGTGCCATGGTCCGACCACTTTGCTCTTAAGGTCCGGATGGAAATCGCTATCCCCACCCCAATTAGGCAACAGGCATATTTGGGCCTGCCCATGAGACTCATGGATCCCATTGGGTTCCAGAACATCCTGCAGGAGTCAAGCAGGCCTCCTTCTCCTGCAGGCTGGATCTCAATAGACCTCTGACTATCTAAAACAGCTCTGCAAACACAAATGGCAGTGGAAAGCTATTGTCTCTTTGCCACTATCACTGCCATGGAATATGCTTTGAAATTAGCTTTTAGCCTGTGTCTAATTGGGTTATTCCTGAATCTTCCTCTACTGTTGCTCTAGCTGCCTTCTTTGTTTTTCATAGAGGTTCTCGTGGGCTCTAATTCCTGAGAGTGGGCACCTAGGATAGATCATGTCAACCACCAGTGACATTTCCTCATTCCAGATGTCAATCACAGTGTCGACAGGAACACCAACTATATCAACAGAAAAATCCCCTAGAGTGAACAGAAAGCTATTTCCCAGCACAGCTGAGTATTTTTTAATGGAAATAAACCTTGCTTTTCTTGATAGGCAGGGTTGAATTTTTATTTTAATGGAAATAGTATCTACCTACTAGGGACAAAAGTAAATTTACAAAGTTAAAAAAAACTACAAATTAATTCATGATTAATTATATCCTACATTTTTGGCATCTTTTCCTTGATAGGCAGGGGTTGAATTTTTATTTTAGGAAGTAGAATAATATGCTGTGTCCACCTACATCAATTTTAGGATCATGCTAAAATATGGAATGTAGTCAGTTATCTCCACTAGCACCTCATTATGTAATACTTGTTACCCTCTGCTAAAGATGCCAATGATCAAATGAGGTGCCCTTTTAAATGGGAGTTAATTTCTGTAGGTCAGGTTTTGACTGTTCAGCAGGATATCCAGTGACCCTTTACAATGCTATCGATTGTATGCTGTCCTTTCTCTTATGGTCATTCATTATGTGGACAAGGTCATTCATTTTGTATAAAGTTTACATACTGACACCATAAATAAAGGCCATGGCAAAAGAAGCATGAGCACCTCAGACTACTACTTCTGCAATGGCAGTCACTGATGCATCGCTGATGCACTAATGCTGCCACAATATATTCCATCATAGAGAACTGTTAACTTCCTCCGATCAGTCAATTGAGATGTCAACATGAACTTTCAGTGGCGCTTAATACTATTTTTTCTTCCTAATTAAAAACTTAATGAAATATCCATCAGAATTCTTGAAATTTTAATCCTGGGGGGAGGGGGGTGCAAGGCTTGCAGGTGGGATACATATTTTTTCCACCACTACCAAGTCCAGCATAGCTCCAGACCCCACTACTTTTCTTAGCACCTGGTTGCAATGGTGGCAATGTCTGGGAATTGCAGCGGCTGCCAGGGTCTGGAGTGGCTTCCAAGGTCCACTGCAGGCGCAGCTTGAACGAGAATGGCTCCTGGCACCAACCACTGCCATAGCCTGGCCCAGAGAGGCTCCTTGTACCCATCATCCTCACAGCTAGGGCAGAGTGGGTTCTGGCACCCACTGCTGCCAGCCTCAGAACAGCTTCCATCACCTGCCACTGGGCCTGGAGTGGCTGGGCTGTCCCCATAATTAGGCCTAGAGCAGATCTCTGCTTTCAGCATCCCCAGCTCTCCATAATCAAGATAAGTCTGCATATGTGCAGACAATGTTTGCAGGAAAGTCTGCTTAGTGTCTGTGTGGCTCCATCTGCAAATTCAGATACCCACAAATGGAGGCCACATGTCACTATTAGATATCCAGTTGATGATATATTTTGATGGTATATGAATTTTCTATAGACATTACATCTTAAGAGGCTTAAAGTTAGCACTGGATCCAAGCCAGTGCAGAATACTGGTCAGAGAACTGGACTAAAATCTGGGAGACCCAGATTCAAATCCCCAAGCTGCCTTCTTAAAACGTTCCTCTCTGAGGCAAAAAGTATTTTGAAGTAATAGGAAAGGTTATAACCCAGAGATGGTGGTGATTAGAATGCTGTGAAAAGAGTGCGCTATGTAACAAACAGCAGCTTGAGCTTTTCATTTAACTTTTCATGCAGACAGATAACATTGCCTCAGAATGGATGTTACTGTTAGAGAGAGCAAAGTTATGCTTTCATAATGTCTGTATGATCACAGATGATATTTTTAATACTATACTAATGAAAGCACATCACTTTATGAGTTTTTGACTACTTTATGAAACAGATAGCTCAACCTGGAATGGACAGAAGGAAAAAACCCCTATTTCAGATTACACTGGTATCAGAAGATTAATAGAATATTACTAGTAGTTCAAATTCTGTTATAGATGGTTGATCTGTGAACTAAACTAGCACACATTTTTAGCATTTTTCTTACAGTTCCCACATTGCTATTTCAGAGCTTCAGCTTAAAAATTAGCAGGGAAAATAATTGTTAAGACAGAAAAAAAAACCTTCCCTAGTATCCCCATGGTCCAAACAAATAGTCTTTCCATTGCTTCACTCCCCCACAGAATGAAAACAGAAAGCATAATTCTTATGCCAAAACAAGGCATCCTAAGAAAAGCATTTAAGCAGAGTGTGAATGGAAAAATAACACAAAGCACTGATCAGTATCAGAAGAATTATCATACCACGTCAAAACAATGACCCATGAAGCATAGTAGTCTGTCTCCTTAGCAGCTGTATGTGTAACCCCCATGTCCTGAATGGATTGGCCCAGAGTGGGTTGACCCAGTAAGGGGGTGGAGACTCGGAGCAGCAGAGAGGCTGAAAGAGCTCTTTTGCAGAAGAACAAGGCTACCAGACTCGGACCTTGATTTCTATAAGCCCTTAACACCTTGTTAAGGGTTTCTTTTGTGGTTGTAATGGGTGAGAGTTCTCCTGGAGACCTTCATCATGTTGCAACCTGTTCATCAAGCCCTTGGAGTCTTCAGGAGCCAGCCAACTTGCAAAGAAGAATTTGGACTTGGCAATATCAGTAGACTGTAAATAGAAGGACTTGAAATGCAACCTGAACAGGACCTTGAATTGTAACGTTAAATGTTGATGTTTTAAAAGTGTTAATTGTAAAGAAAAGTAAACCATTTTGTTGTTTAAAAAATGTGTTGCAACTCATTCCAAGTACTGCTCCACAGAACCCACAGTTAGAGGTTACAAATGGCGCCCAACCAGCGTGGGGCTTGGAAGTGAGATTGCAAATATAAATTGCTTGCAATGGAAGTGTGCAGCAAGTTGGGGTTTGATCCCCATAAAACTGTTTTGTTATGTAAGTTCAAGAGATGTTGCTATGTGAATTTGAAGCACATGATTCTGTTTGGCAGTTGCATGAAGGAGGGGATTCCAGTTGCAACCCCCCATCCCTTCTGCAAACTAATTGGCTGAATGGCAACATTTGCTGGAAAGTTTTGCAAACTTCCAGTGCAGCTAAGTTTGGAACAGTTGGAAATCCTTGCAAAGGAAAGACAATGTTCTGCATTCAGATGCACCAAATGTGGTTCCTCCAAGTACAGGAATCTCTGGGGAAATCATTGTGGAATGATTTCAAGAGTTGCATTGTAATTACTGTCGGGACGACAGAATTTTAGTGGGGGAGAATGTAACCCCCATGCCCTGAATGGATTGGCCCAGAGTGGGTTGACCCAGTAAGGGGGTGGAGACTCGGAGCAGCAGAGAGGCTGAAAGAGCTCTTTTGCAGAAGAACAAGGCTACCAGACTCGGACCTTGATTTCTATAAGCCCTTAACACCTTGTTAAGGGTTTCTTTTGTGGTTGTAATGGGTGAGAGTTCTCCTGGAGACCTTCATCATGTTGCAACCTGTTCATCAAGCCCTTGGAGTCTTCAGGAGCCAGCCAACTTGCAAAGAAGAATTTGGACTTGGCAATATCAGTAGACTGTAAATAGAAGGACTTGAAATGCAACCTGAACAGGACCTTGAATTGTAACGTTAAATGTTGATGTTTTAAAAGTGTTAATTGTAAAGAAAAGTAAACCATTTTGTTGTTTAAAAATTGTTGTTGCAACTCATTCCAAGTACTGCCCCACAGAACCCACAGTTAGAGGTTACATATGCATAACAGGATAACTAAGAAATGCAAGTAAATAGCCTTATTTATGTGAAATGGTTAATCTCTGGGGCAGGTAAAAGGTAAGTGGAGATAGCCATGCTCTTTGAAGGACAAGCATTAGTGTTAATAAAAGCAAGATGACATAGAGGAAGTGGGAGGGAGATGGCTCAACCATGGAGTAAATTTCACTGAATTTCAGGTTCAACTACACACCAGTTAAATGAAAACACAACCAAAGGGAATCCATGTTGATTCCACGGTAAAGAGTCTTGTGATGAGTAGACCAATGAAATCCAATCAATTATCCAGCAGCATAAAAATAAATGATGGAAAAGCCAGTCACGTGTCCATGCAAAGTTCAAACGGTTCCTGAACTGGACAAAATCAAAGCAAGCCAATTTTAACATGGAAGAAGAATGAGATCCTCTGAAGATGCCAGCCACAGATGCAGGCGAAATGTCAGGAGAGAATGCTGCTAGAACACGGCCATACAGCCCGGAAACCACACAGCACCCAAGAATGAAGTTGAATTTCAATTCTGTATTTCGTTTTAATATCTAGATGCTTATTCATGTCATACAGCTTATTAGTGATTATGTTAAATAATAGCTATGCCAATATCATATTAAGACAACTGATGCTTGTTTCCCAGTATATAATATGACTTATACCATTCAAGCCATTTGGTTGGTATCGGAATTTCTCTACCTCTGACCCATCTCACTCTTGCCATAGAGTTGTTAATATTGCTTTATAAACAGCTGTGTCAGTTCCCTAATATAAAGTTCATCCTTACAGCATATATAATAGTATAAAAAGAAGATAAAAATAGGAAGTATTTCAGTAACACTTGTACAGACCTAGCTAAATTGGGAGGTATAAGATACAAAATTACAATAATACAAAATGACAACAATAACAAACTGAAAACTGGTTAAATTCAAAAAAAAAAACACAGATTATTAATAGACGGTATAATACAACCTTCATGTACACCTGCATTCTATGTTCCCCACCTGATGGAATGCTCTGCATGAAGGCTCCCAAAGTCTCTGTAAAGCTGAATTACTCAAAAGGGCTTTTGGCACAACAAATAAAGCTTAATTGTAACAATACGGTTCAGAAAGGAAGTTAAAGCTATAGGGTTAGAGACTATAGACTGTACCACTGTGCATAATTTTGCTATCTGTTGCTACATGTAGATTCTGACTACACAATGTTTCTTCTCATTTAATATAATCTGTTAATACTTGTGCTGTGATTCTCCACTGGTCTGTTGATTGTACTGATTTATTCTGTGTAATCTGCCTTGAGTCCCAGTGATAAAAGCAGAATATAAAGGCATTAATAACATAAATTAAAAAAACAATTTATGCAAAACCTCTTAAAATTAGATAAGTGTAAAACTTATTTTGTTTATATTATTTTCCAGCTCTGCCTTTATGAGTCTGAATAAAGCTACAATTTGTCCAAAATTTGTCAAAATCCAGAAACCAGAACAAAGTTTGTAGGAAATTTATTCCGCTCATTGAGGTCATACCTAGTAATAACTTGAGAACTTGCTTAGCCCTCCAGGATGTTTTCAAGGTAACCTAAAGTAAAACAGACAAACAAGCTAAAAACTGGGAGGTTATTCTTTGCACCTTAGCATTGGCACCTAGTTAGTGCAATTCCAACCTTAGTTCACACTCACAGGTGAAGAATAAAAGCCTGGGAAGAAGAAGAAGAAGAAGAGTTTGGTTTGATACCCCACCTTTTTTCTGTAGGGAGACTCATGGTGGCTTACAAGCTCCTTTCCCTTCCTCTCCCCACATCAGACACCTTGTGATGTGGGTGGGGCTGAGAGAGTTCTTAAGAACTGTGACTAGCCCAAAGTCACCCAGCAGGAATGTAGGAGAGCGGAAACACATCTGGTTCACCAGATAAGCCTCTGCCACTCAGGTGGAGGAGTGGGGAATCAAACCCGGTTCTCCAGATTAGAATCCACCTGCTGTTAACCACTACACCACAGGCATTAACCATCAGCTGGCTTTTTGCTTGTGTCTGGGGGAAGGGCTTCTCTATTGCACAGGAATTGCTTCGTGGCTTCTCTATTGCACAGGAATGCTTTAATTTTTAATATAATCTTTAATTTTTATCTTTAATCTTATCCATAGATTTATATGAGCCAGTCTTGAATAAAATGTAATTTTTGCATATCATGCGGTAAGAAGAGGAGGAGGAGGAGGAGGAGGAGGAGGAGAAGTTGGGATTAATACCCTGCCATTCTCTTCTGTAAGGAGACTCAATGCAACTTACAAACTCCTTTTCCTTTCTCTCCCAACAACAGATACCTTGTGAGGTAGGTGGGACTGAGAGTGTCCTGAAGAACTGTGACTAGTACAAGGTCACCCAGCAGGCTTCATGTGTAGAAGTGGAGAAAGAAGACCTTTATCTGAACTTTAAGGGAAAGGTGAAGGTGGCCTTATATTTACTACTAAATTTTAATAAGTGGATGGTGGTCAACCTCTTTAAAAACTTCAACAGGGACACTGCCTGCTTCATGAAATGATTTCTGCGAGGGATTGCAGTAATTATTGGCTATCTGCTTGAATACTGGGGGGGGGGGGGGGCATTTGAACAGTTCCAGAGCCTTTTCAGTGAACGATGGTCTGGTAAACTACATGCCTTAAATCAACTTCTGTGCACCTAATGGTGTTGATTAACAGAATAATTGTATCAGCTTTTCTTCCTAAATATCGATTTGTTTCATCGTTTGCCAACTTTATGTGACATTCAATTTGCTGTCAAACTACTGCCATAAATCAAGTACAGACACAAAGCTGACCTTTTACCCCCATTATGTATCACCAGGGACCAACATTTCCCCACAACTGTCATATATCTCACAGATCAAAATGCTTTTCCAGTTTTGTTTAGTGCACAAATGCCACAGCAAAAAACACACAACAAAGCCCACTACAATGCTTATGACAACAGCTTTTCTAGTGCTTGTGAATGCTGTTTCTTGGGAAATTGAGGTATTGTTTGGAGGGGGGATTATTTTCCAGTGAAGGCAACAGGACTCAAGGGGACTCAGGGGCATGAAACTTTGTGCTCAAGTAATTCATGGGTTAATTTATAAAGAAATTTTTTAACAACCAGGCATTGAAAATATTCACAAACCAGAACTGAGGATTTATCCTACTTATCCTTATTATTTAGTTCTTCAGAAAATGTCTATGTTTCCTCCTTAGAGATAGCACAGACATAATATCACTAGAAAAGCCACTTAAGTTGGAAGAAGGCTTCTTAGGCTGGAGGAATACTTCAAATTTTGCTCAGTGGAGTGGGAGTATAGGGGTATGATCCACCTGAATATTTTGAAGAGGTTGAATCCCACCTAAATTCTGTACATGGCAGCACAATTTACCTGCCCCTCCCTTCCCACAGCAGCCCAAAATGTCCCCCAAAATGTCAGGTGAAGCTTTTCATGCCACATTACCTGATAGATAAATAACATCAAGTATCTACTAAACGATAGGGCATTTTTTTTACCAGGCAGTAGTCAATCCTATGGGCAGAGAATTAACTACTCATGTGCTAATAGAAGCCGGATTGGAGATCTAAGCCAATATTTTTACTTTAATCAATGCTAAATCACCTTGCATTATGTGAAATATAGGTTGGTCATGCTTGCAATGCTAGATAAAAAGTCTGTTTTTGCTTCTGCCATAGTGCAATTGTGACAATTCACTTAGCCTTCCTTTCTGCAAGTGGACTGCAGCACAGAGTCCAATCAGATCCATCCTCAGCTAAGCCGGATGGTAAATCGGATGGTAAACCAATTCTTGCTGGGAGGAGGAGGAGATATAAAGAGCCTATAATTATTCATTTTTCTGCACTGAATTTGCACCATGGAACAGGAGAACCGATTTATAATTAGATGCCTTGTTCACCCACTCCAATAATTTCTTTTTTGATTCCAAATCCCAGCTACTTCATAACCCTATTGCAACCCTTTGTTTTGGCAAATAGCATCACATTTATTGGGATATGTAGGCTGTGCTTCTGGACTGTAGACATTCTCTTTATTTGGGGTTCTTCTGAAAAGCAGTAGTAAGTAGAAAAAATGGCACTGAAGCAGCAACAGACAGGGGGAACAACAGTAGTAAAGTGGATTGATTAAAAGTAAATAGTACCACAATTAGAGGGTATTTTGGGGAAACATTTCCATTCACTTTAAGTCCCAAAATCCAAATGAGGGAACTTTCAGCTTAGCCCTAGGAAACTCTCAGTACAGAATCCTTATTCAAAGTTTACAGAAAAATTCAGATGTTAGGATCAGCTTCAAAAGACTATCACAGTCAGATGTATGATGAGTGGCCAAATAAGGGAAGGTATTCTTGGTGGTTCTACAAGATTATAGAACCTTCTTCCTCAGGAAGTTCATCATCATCTTGCTAATGGAATCTGACAGCAAGTAGGCTTAAGAGACAAGAGAACTACTAGTGATATCAGCAGCTTTGTGGATCTATGTGAGGGGGAAAGTGAGATGCAAATATTTTAAATAATAAATATATAGATATTTTAAATATAATTAAAATGATGGTACTGCAGACATAGCAAAGTTTTTGGCAACAGCTTTATCAACAACTGTGAACTCCTGTTGATCACCTAATAACCTTTTATTGTTGTTATTGTTAGTCTGATTGTTGTTTTATCCTATGCCTAATAAAGGGAATGAATGAATGAATGAATGAATGAAAATTAAAATGAGGGGAAACATACATTAAATGTAGAATGAGTACTGGTCTGAAAACATGATCAGTTATTTCAGACTCTTCATTTTATTGCGTTTGTTGATTGCAGTTTTTCTTCCAAAATTTCTTTCCCATATCTTGGAAATGCACTATTATTTAAGGACACTCCTTGATCTTAAAAAAAAAATCCAGGATAGGGGAATGCATTGGCCTATTCAACTAGGGAAACCTATTTCTGCTGCTTTTTCTGGTGGTCACAAACATCCTTACATACCTACAGTGTGACAAGAGCCCAATTTGACAACATGACACTAATAATGAAGGAGTAGTTCAAATGCACTTTATTGGTTTATGTGTGGAAACTGCTAACTGCATAAAAAAGCTACACAGACTAGAAAGCACACAAGTAAAAAGCTCTCTGCCTGTACATCACATTAGTAATTCTCCTAGGTGATAGATTATAGATGAAAGTATATTTCCAGTATTACTTGTGAAAATACTGTCAACTAAGTCCAGCTATTCCTTGATCATAAACTCTGTTCTGGTCTGATATTTCCTGATCCATCAAAATAATTTTTTTCTTTGTCTCTGAAAAGCTCTGTCTTTTGGGAATCTTTGCAAGCCTGGATATTTGCCCAGTATGACTCCAGAGATGACTCTCTTAAACGATTTAGGCTTTAACGTTTCTTTCTGTGACAGCAGCAATAAAAGGGCCAATAGACACAGAACAAAGGCTATGCAAGAAGGAGTAGAAAGTCTCCAGAGGAAAAGAAATAATACCTATATAAAATGTCAAGTAAAAGATCTCAAGGGAACCATATTCAAACAGCTGAAATAGGAAAATTGATAGGGACAGATTTAACAAAATGCCTTTAGTCTAGTGATCCAATAAAATTATACAATCTTATTTAGCTTGCTCAGTGGTGTTGTATTTGTTTTGAGGGAAACTGCATTAAAATAACTTTAGATGTTACAAGCATCTTCTCACTTGGCGAGAATTTTTATAACAAGAAATTCTAGATAAAATAGCATACCTCCAACAGTTTTCTAGGCACACGAAACATGATACAATTAGGGTTTTTTCCTCATGTCATAATTCTTTTCAAGTCTCATAATTTTCTAGTCTTGTAATAGTTATAAGTAGGGAGTGGAAACTATCAAAACCACTTATTATTTTTAATAGATTTTCCCCCTACTGTACTGACTTTTTCAGAAAGACTATTATCTGCAGAAAATGAACACCAAATAAAAATACAGTGGAAAAAACAAAAAAACTTATGATCTAAATAGCTTTTCAGTGCAATTCATCCGGGTGTGTGTGTGTGTGGTGTCGGTCAGTTTGGAGTGGCCAGGAAAGGTGCTACCTCAGCACTGCCTTCAAAGGTGTTTCGGGCAGCGCAGCAAACAGAAAAAAGAAGGGAAATTCCTGTCACCAGGAGAACCCCATAAAATCAAATGAATTATGATTTTTCATGTTGTAAGTCAACCACGAGTGTAGGGGACTAAAGCTGACTAAACTCAGCCCTGACCCTAGTCCCCCCCTCCCCAGAGCTGGCATGGGCTCTCGCAGTGGAAGAGCACTGCCACAGGAGCAACTTGCATTCACACATTTTCCCCTTGTGCTGGTGTAAGGCACGTTTGTTTTGGGTACCCTTCCGCTGCCTCCACAACAGCAGTGTTCCCATTTTGGATTGCACTGTTAATATATTATAAGAAAAAATAAGGTGGGGCAGTAAACCTCTGTTGTATTATTTATGCATTAGTAGCAATTCTTGGAAGGAGCTGCGTAGCGTAGTGGTTAAGTGCTTGCACTGCCACTCACACGGTCAGGAGTTCGAGCTCCCTATGGGTCAGATATCCTGGCCAACTCAGCCATCCATCCATTCCTTGGTTGGTAAATTAGTACCTAGCACATAGCTAGGGGGTAAAGAATAGCCGGGAAAAGCAATGGCAAACTACCCCACAAAAATGGCTTGCCTATGAAATCACTGCTTGCAGTGGTACCCCAGGGTTGAACACGACTGAAGGGGAAACTTTACCTTTTAGCAATTCTTAAAACTGCATAGAATTTTTTTGGGGTAAAATCAATGATTAGCCACATTATTTTGATTTTTCTGTGTGGCAATCTTTTCACAATATAGTCCCTTAGCAAAAATCACATGCCAAATTCAAGTTCCACAAGATTCTGACACATAACTAGCAGGGTTATGTGTTAAGCATCTACTAAAATGAATCAGTAATGAAGAAGATAGACTCCAGGCTGAGGATTATTAGAAAAGGGACTGAAGATAAAACAGTAAATACTGTAATGCCTTTGTACAGAGTCATGGTGTGACCTCATTTGGAATATTACTTACAGTTCTGGTCAGCTGATCTCAAAAATAATATTGCAGAGGCAGAAGAATATTGCAGAGACATAAAGAAACCAAGATGATCATGGGATTGGAGCACCTTTCCTGTAAGGAAAGGCGGAAGAGTCTGTGGGATTTCTTAGTTTAAAAAAAATAATGCTAAGGGAGACATGCATGGCGGGGGCGGGGGAAGATAGATATAGCATTTTCTTCCTCTGCAATAATACTAGAACTTAGGGCATCTAATTAAGTTGATGGGCAATAGGTACAGGCCGGACAAAAGGAAATACTTTTTTGTTTAATAAATAATTCGATTGTGGAATTCATTATCAGCACTCGTGTAGTGAGGGGGCACGTGGGGCTAGGGCACCAGGCATCACTTCTTAGGGAACATACTGCCATGTTGCCCTCACAACTATGCCATATACCCAAGGAGTTCAGGCAGGGACACAGTTAAATACTGCCCAGTGGGGCTGGCCCCACCCCAAAACTCCTGAGTGCAGGGCCAATCGGCTTGGTTGGCCCCAATTTCTACATGGAGTTTGGGAGAGGCACAACCCATTTGCTGCTGGCCTCTGCTCACCTGGATCCAGCTGAGGCTAGTATCAAATGGGCCATGCCTCTTCAAATTCCACGTGGAGACTGGGGTGAGGCAGCCAGGAAGAACAGCACCCAGGGTGAGTCCTAGGCGCTGCTTTGGTAAGCTATGCCCCTGATTGTCAGGGGAGGTACTGAAGGCCCTAATCATAGAAGGCTTTAAAAGGGGTCAAATAGATTTGTGGAGGGTAGATCCATCAATGACTACAAGAAATGGTAAGTAAATGGAACTGCCATATTTTGAAGACGTGAGGCTTTGAAACCTATTGCCTCAGTCTCTGTTTTTGTTTTTGGCCCTTCAGGGAAAGTGATTGGCTGCTGTATGAGATAGGATGCTGGGCTAGATGGGTCATTGCTCTCATCCAGTAGGGTTCTGCTTATGGTCGAATCCCCACTACCGTCTTAGCCAGGTTTCAGAACACAAACTAACCAGGTTTGAGGGACGACCTCCCCGGTTGAATCCCCACTACCGTCTTAGCCAGGTTTCAGAACACAAACTAATCAGGTTTGGGGTCATTTGTGTTCTGAAACCTGGCTAAGACGGTAGTGGGGATTCGACCGGGGAGGTCATCCCTCAAACCTGGTTAGTTTGTGTTCTGAAACCTGGCTAAGACGGTAGTGGGGATTCGACCTATGTTGTTCTTCCAACTGCAATCAACAACGAGCATCAGCTCTGGATTCTGTCCTGTTCATTCTGCCTTATTCACTCTATGGTTTCCATCTACTGGTTTAGGACAGAGTTGGTTGCTTCTGGATGTTTTATTAATGAAATGAAATATAAAAGGTTAGCTGCCATAAGTATGTTAATAATCTCCAACAGTAAGTTCCAGATGATCTGAATCAAAATCATATTAAACAAAACTGATGGCAAAACTTATGATATTCCAAACTGGAGGACACCTGCTAAATATTCCAATCAGTCCAAGATAATGCCATGATCAGTCATGTCAAAGGATACAGAGAGGTCCAACAGCAAGAAGGCATTCCTTGTATCCATCTACAGATAGATATACCCACTAGTGTTACCCAGTCTCATGACCAGATCTCACCAAAAAAAGGTGATCTTCTGAAAATATACAGTATTGGTCTTCTACCATATGTTTGAGCATCTTACCCAAACAAGAAACAGTCAGAACTGATATAAAATTGCCCAGATTATTCTTGCCTAACATTTTTCTTTTTAGGATGAACCACACTTTTTAAAGTAGATGCTTCAAGTTTCTCTTCACTAAAGAAGCATTGCTATGTACAAGTCCGGTAGCACCTTCAAAAATAATGACATTTATTTCAGCATTAGATTTTGTGAATCAGAGCTCACTGATTCAGATGCCAAAACTTTCCTTTGTTGTTGGAAACACTATGAATATTTACTACAAACACACAATCTACTGCATTTTCTCAGTGACCTGAGTTTTATTAAGTCTCAGTTCTGAAACTGCACTGAGAACCAGCTGTAACAAGATTCTTTGCTGACAAAACATCTCATCTTCAGGGCAACTTAGATACCACTTTGGAAGTAGCATATATACCAGCAGTGTCAGGAGATCCCAGTTAACATAGTGGCTTTAGGACGCCAAGGTTGTGAAAGTCATAAACCAATTATGGCTAGTACAGCAAAAAAGACATGGAAGGAATATTAACCAAGATTATCAATTATTCTTTATCATTGCAGAGAAGCAGACATATTAGTCTGATGTAGAACATTACAAAGGAGTCCAGTAGCCATTAAAAGACTAATTACATTTATTCTCATACATTTGTAAAAGCAAACAAATATAAAGACATAAAGTATATTATACATATACATTTATTTTTCTCTACATTTCTTTTCTCCCCTAAATTATTGACATCGCCCCCTTCCCCGTGCATTCTGAATGATATTCATTATTATTGCTTACAGTCATTTTCTCTCAGAGACTTCCCTAAAGAAAACTACCTTCTGACAAAGAAAGGTATGTGGATTCTCCACAACAGCTGCAGGGGTTCAATACCAGCTTATTAAAATGAATTGTTTTCTTCACAGCCTTCAAGGAGCACTAATTCTAAAGATACTATTTTCCCTTTTTGTGAAAAGAAATACAAGCAGATTATTTTTTAACATATGTACAATTAATTCTGTCTTCCGATTTGTCTGGTAACAAGCCAACAGAAACACTCCATGTAGTTATGGGTTCGAAAAGAATAAGATGATTATTTTTGTTAAGAATGAGTGGGGGAGAACTCTGAGGGGACAAGGAGCAGCATAGTCTAAGTAGAAGACATTTAATCAAGACTCACAAACCAAGATACAATACTGGGACCCTGCACAAGAAAGCTGAGGAAAGTTTGTGATAGCATAAGGAGATGTTTTGCTAGTTTAAAAAATGCTTAATAACAAACCCCTGGTTTTATCCTATGCAGAATGGTGAAGGAATGAGACGGCAAAATTCTGAAGTATATTATACTAATTCAGATTGTAGGTAGAATCATATTTTTGAATGCTTCCTTATATGAAAAAATCCTCACAAGTGGGATTGACCTGACTAATTTTTGCTCTCAAATAAATATCTCACAAAGAAAAAAAAATGGTATCTCTGATCCCTTCTCAATTCCGTTTCGTATGTGAACCAGGGCAAATACTACCTTACATGGGCCAATATTTTCCTGGAAAAAGAATTTGTCCACTTTTTATCCTAAATGTTTTAAAGCTTTCAAAGGTTCTAAAAGTTGCATAATTCTGTGCCCCAAACCAATAGTGAAATAAGATACAGGACAAGTCACTTCAAGTATACTGTGGGAATCTGATGGTCAATAGAATCACTGATTCACAGTGCTATTATGAACAGTTTTTTGCCAAATGGACATAAAAGACTGAAATTCTCCTTCAGATGGCACTCCTAATGACTACCAACTTATCAGTCAAGTAAGTGTCTAGTTAAGAGTTATGTACTATGTTAACTGGATTCTCTCTGGCAATTAAAACAAAATGAACAGAAAATGTACAATTGTTGAATGTTTTCAGATTGAAGATGTATAAAAATCAAAATTAGATTTCCTTGAATCTTCTCAGAACAACAAATATCTCTTTAGATATAGAAATCAGTAGCAATTTTTAAATTCCGTTCTTTGCTGTTCCTTCATATTGGAAAAAATGGGGTCCTCCCCCCCCCCTTGCCACATCAGGCCCGGCATAGGCCACTGCATGCGCCCTGCTGAGCCTGAACACGAGGTGCCCGCACTGCCCAGGCAGGCCTCAGCCCATTGGCTGGCCTGGTGGGCCGTGGGCAAGCTCTCCGGAGAGACAGAGGCCTGCCCGGGCAGCACAAACATGTTGCGTCCAGGCCCAATGGGGCATGGCTGGGGCCTCTGCCGGGCCTGGAGGGCAAGGGGGAAGGAGGAGGGGCATGTACAAGGGTGAACATGAACTCTGTACCTTGCTCAGAAGGTACTGAAATTCCTGATCAAATAATTTATTTTTTAGTTGGCAAAAACCTCGATTAGTAACCATCAGTCAGAGGTCTGGAGCTCATGCATCACTAGTTGGACCAAGCTGTGCGAGTCAGAGTGGAAACAGAGGCATACCCAGAATTTGAAAGTGGCAACCCATGCCCTGGTTTCCAGAAGGTGCTGTCCTGCCTCAAGGCAAAGGACTGCATAGGGGACGCAGTATGGGAGTCCAAAGATTTTATAAAGGAAGATGGACTGCAGCTGTTCAAGCTTGGATTTCTATGTGTGGATCCATATAGGAACCATACAATAGATGCTGAAACCACTTTTCTGCTAAATACTTTCAGGGCCGCCAGTATATTTACCAATCAAATATATATTGATAGTTTAATCATTGGACTCAGAATCCTTAAAGCGTAGTTCATCAACAATTTTGCTAAACAATGCTGTAAGTATCTTGGGAACAATTTTTCCAGTTGATAACAAGATGACAAGTCTTTCAATTTCTATGTATTCAGTTAATGATTTAGATCACACACCAGGATCGGACAGCAGTCATGTTTATGCAGAGTTTCTGCTTCCAACCCATATTATAATGCAACAGTTTAAATACTATAATGCAACAGCTGAAAAAGTGCATAAAATATCAATATTGGCTGATTACGGAGGGAATGCTTACCTCGGGACTCTTCTCTGTGCAGTGGACTTACAGAGGGCTCTCTTTACATTTCTTTGTTTACAGGTAAGGAGGAAGCCCAGTGCTTGCTGCGCTACTTCCTGAAGTCTCAACCCTCTCCCTTTTCTGCTTCTCTTAATTCCACCCCCATCAACAGCCTTAAAGGCACAGATCTCTCTGATATTCTCTTCCCTTCCTTCCCCTATACACACACACACACTTTCCCACTCACTCACTCTCTCTATCATGTGCATGCTGCTGCAAGAAAGGGGCTTGCTTTTAAAATTAAAGCTTGTCTGAAAGAAAGTTTTAAAAAGAAGCGGGAGAGGTGCAGTGGAGCCAGAAAGAGACCCTGCTTGATATCGATGTATCAATACAAGCATTTAGGGAAGGGGTCAGCAACAGGAGGACAAGTGTGCAAAGCAGTGGGAGGGAGTGGAGAGAAGACTAGGCATGTTGACTGTGGGCAGAGGGAAGAGGTCCGGGGAAAACCTGTTCCCACTGACATCTGTCCACTCTGGCTGTGAAGCAAAATTAAATTCATGCTAGAAGTGGTCTCGTATGCCTCGGGGAGAATATAAAATGCGGCTTGAGGAAATACATCCATACAAGAAATCTTGTGAGGATGCACATTTGTGCCCATTGAACACCAGATGCCTTGTGCATAATCAGCTACTGGTTCTTATGCTGGGCCAGGCTGAGGTAGCAGCAGACACTGGGAGACAAGCTGGATATGGATGTTGCAGAGGCAGATGCCAGGAGTGGCTTCTGCATTATGATGCTGCCATGATGGATTCTTGAAGCTGCTCTGGGGGATGGCCACAGTGGACAGATGCTTAGGGCCGCCCTGGACCCAGCCACTGACACAGCAGACACCTAGAGTCACTTTGTACTTTAAGGTAAATGGTTGGGAAGCGGAAACTTCCTGTGAAGTGAGTCCTGTGCACCAATTGGTGGGAAGCCAAGCCAATGAAGCAGCAATTGCTTTCAAGGCTGATTTTTGTGTTCTTTTAAACAGACTTAATAAGTCATTGACTGTTTTGCTTCAGTTTTCATGTAATGCAAATCGTTTTACAATTTCTTACATTCCTTGAAACTGCAAAACTGTATCCTTAGCATTCCCTTTTCCAAGTACATCTAAAATTGGTGTGATTTTTTGTACTTTATAGACGGAATACTTGTCATAATTTTCTGTCCAGTTGTAATCAACCAGTCCTTTCAAAACTGTTGTTAAAGCCATGCTCATACAGAACATGAAATCTCCTCTAATATAATGTAATTCTATTTGTTCTATTCCACCACACAAAAATATTGCCCTCTGTACTCTGCTATACTTCTAAAGGAAATTGTTCTGTTATAGTACCAGAGGAGGGCTCAATTTTAGTGAGTTCTTATCTAGAATTCTACTATTTCATTAACAACTGACAAAAAATGTTCACCAAAAGGAAAAGGAAAATAGATAGGAAGAGACTTGCCCACACAACCAAGTAATGCATGATAACATATGAAGATTCATTAAATCGAAATTATATGGTTACTTTTCTAGATGACATGATACAATAAAGAGGCATCTTTTCTTGTGCACAAAGTAATACTATCTTTAGTGTTATCGTACTTTCAGTTGCAAATCTGTCAGCAGTCTCCTAGGTAAACAAATATTACATTAGGACAGCAATCCTCAACTTATTACATCCCTGTATTTTTACAAGACACCTGTGCATTAGCCAATATACATCTGCTGAGCAGGATTGCAATTTGGCTCAGAGCTGACTTTATGAAAGCGAGTCAGAATAATGGCAGCCTAGTGATCAAGCATCACACAAAAGTTTAAATGTCTAGAGATAAAATTGTGAAGATTATAAAGAGAACTAAGTGAGTAGTTCAAGGATCCAGGAATGCACAGAAATAACCAGCTGAAATATGTTTTTGTTAAGTCTCTCTTGGGATCCTACGTAATCCTGTACAAGAACAAATTCTGAAAACATCAGATTTCCTCAGTATTACTATCAAAGCTGTAGTAAAGTCTGTACACAGCTTTTTTAAAAAAACTCTAGCAGTGTCAAGGACAGAAGATATAATTAAAGCTGTGTCAAAGCTCTTTTCAGTTATTCATAATCATTTGCTCCATTACAAAAACAGAAATACTCATTAACTTTTTAAAAAATGTGTATCAACAATATATTTTGGTTTTTTAATTGATTTTGGGGCACAATGAAAAATTAAAATATTATATAGTTACATTAGGTGGCCTTCTTCTACTAGTAGTCATAAAAAGGTCTAACAGCACAGGAAAATTTATTTAGGACTGTATTTTCGCTTTTTAAAATTGTAGTCTTTAAATTGTAGTAATTTTAAATTGTAGTCTTTAAAAAAAACTTGTTTTGTTTATATTGTAAGCCACCTTGAGTTCTTCAAAGCAGAAAGGTATCTAATAAATGTTTGAAATAATAAACAAATCCTAGGTAAAACCATAAACAGTACCAAAGCATAGACATCATTCGCTCATACTGGGGAGAAAAACCCCCTATAATATAGTTTCCCTATGATAATTTATCAAGAAATAAGTGCATTTGTTCCCCTATAAGAAAGTTGGTTGAAAAAGACTACATCTGGCATTCCATGCAAATAATTCATTTGAAATTCTACTTAGGTAAAAAGTTGGCATATGCAAGTGGGGAGGGGGAAGCAGGTGGAAGAAAATGAAGCCACTGAACAGATGTCCAGAGAAGCCTCTCTAATTCCTTATTTCCCTGTGGCTTTCTCTTTCATTGTTTTGCCAATTAGGTTTGCCAGCTAATTTCTCGAAATGATGGATGCTTCAATGGTGAGATTTTTTAGATATTTATTTTCAGGAATCTATTCATTAGTCTTATCTAGATTAGTGCATTTGGAGTACCAATTATTTGACTTGTATGGTTTTCTTGTGCCCTGACCTGGATGGCCCGCCAGCTAGCCTGATCTTGTCAGATCTCAGTAACTAAGTAGGGCTGGCCCTGGTTAGTACTTGGATGGGAAACTATCATGGAATACCAGGGTTACTGTGTGAAGGCAAGCAATGGCAAACCACCTCTGTACGTCTCTTGCCTTGAAAACCTTACTGCTTTGCCATAAATTGGCTGCTTGACGGCACTTTACGCTCACATGGTCTTCCTGCATCTTGCGGAAGAGAGAACGGTTAGTTGAAAAGGAGTGGAACTATTAGTTGAAAAGTGTACTAAGAGGCCTAGAACTACTCAGAAAGAACGAGAATGGTGTAGTATAGTTAAGTGTGTCAGATTATAATTAGAGATAAGCAGAGACTCTAATCTGGAGTATAAAAAACAATTCTTCTACTTGCTTTGGAATGTTTATCCACTAAAAGAAAAACTTGCATCAAGATCCACTAAAAGAAAAGCTTGTTCATGTTTATTCCTGCCCCAAGTGCTCAGTTATTAGATAAAGGGAACAGAATGGGTGGCATTGAAGACTATGTCCCAGATGACTGAGGAATTTGCCAAAAGGTTTTCAGAAAAAAGTCACTTGATGTATTTTCTGAGGCTTTGCTCTGCTCTGCTATGATCCGCTGGTCATGGAAGTTCATTGTTTGTCTAGATGTTATTACATTCAAATGTCATGTATGGTAAACAGTGAATCCATGCAGAGCATGAATTCTGTTAGTTAAGATATATCAAATATAATGCTATGATTTATTTTCAGACCACTCACTGTGATCCCACTGAAGTCAATGGAATGATGAATGAAAGTTAATATACAACCAGTAACAACTCTTAGCACATGGTTCTTAATGAGGCTTTCGTGAATAAAATCAAGTTACAATTACAATAAAGGCCTAATTTCAAAGATGTTACAAAGCTATCATTAAATCGCAACAAGACAAACACACTTCTTACCCTTATAGTTCAGCCACAAACCCAACTCTGTACAGTCAACTGTCAACTGGAAAGCTTAAACAACGAAGTTTTCACTTAGACAATTTCCATATGGAGATGATGCTCTATAGTTCTCATTGCTGCTGTGCCTTGTCTCAGTCATCCCTCAGTTGCTGTCTCCCCTCAACCATTACTGGAGGGCTTGGAGCATTTTAAAAAATCAACAATCAAGACAATAATATTACAATAATATTACACATTACAATAATATTAGGTACATCATACTAATAATCTTTTGCAACAATATCCTGGTTCTTAGCTTTCGATTCTTTTTTAAAAGCCTTTCCATTGCAGATTTACGCATGGAAATGTACAGTCTGAACCTTTCCCCTTTTATGTCCTAAAGGAAAAGGGCTAGAGATGTGGGTGTTTTTTTAAAAGTACCTTTTGGAAATAGTACCTCTGTGTACATCATTATAATGTTGTAATGCTACAGAGATTTCTCAATTACTATTTTTTCAGTCCAAAAAGCTATTTGGTAGAAAGAAAATGGTAGTCACAAAGGCTGGGGTAAGAAAAATGACACCAATGTGGGCAGAATGAGCAAAAATGTGCACCTTCCTGGTCACACAGAATCCAAAGATGCTTTGTCTGCAGTCTTCCCCTAGAAGGATAGTACCAAACCAACAGTATAGTACTGTGCAATTATATCATTCTAAACCTACTGACTACAATGGACTCAGAGTGTAACTGTTTAGATGACAGATCTATAGAAGCCAGCAACCTAGCAAGCAGGGCTCATATCTGAGGGTCCTGATTCATGTTTTTATACCACCATTTTACTTCAGGTCATAACTCTTCACCAATAAGATTCGGTCACAAACTTCTGTTCTTTCTTGTTTTCTTCTACAATGTATCTATGAATTGCATGGCTGCCTTTTGTTTTTATTGTTTTAATAAGTGGCTTGCTATTACTGATTGTAAATCACTTTCAGCGTTATATTTAGTAGAAAGACAACCAGTTTTAAAAAGACACATTTTGCTGGCATGACTGGAAACATATATGTAATCTAGTATTTCATCTTTTTTCACTTTTGTCCACAGAAGACAGAAATACTCAGCTGTTTCTTAAAGAAATGGGCTTGTGATTTTTCTGGGAAATGTCAAGTATGATTAGACTGCAGCATGCATAGAGTGTTATTGTAGATGCGCAATCCTCCTTTTGCTGATTTATACCTACACTGTGTAATGAGAGTCTCATAAATTGTACTCCATCAGAATGACAAGGTGTCAACATTGGCAACACTTTAACCTAGTTAGGGAAAATTTATTCAGTTAAGCTTTTAAGATCACCATCAGTCAAGAATAAAACACTCATCCAATGACAGGTGAATGCTAATTTCACCAAGAAACATTTATGCGCTCTCACAAGAGTCAGATAATTTTATATTTTATGGGGTTTTTTAATCCAACGTAGATTAGTAGGAGACTTTTTCTCCAGCATATTTTCAGACAATCTTTAGTATTTTCTCTGGGTGCTTTCTCAATAAACAGAGTCTATTACTCTAATAACAATTAATATTAAAATACTTAAATCACTGGGGTATTATATTTATACCAGCAACGTATGCTGAGCTGTATGTCTAACCCAAAGTGAAATGGAATAAATGCATCTACTCCTATTGGCTGTAGTGACCCATAATCATGACATCATCATGTCACAATAACATCTTGACATCCTATTCTCAACAGTGGACGTAAGCTAATTAAAAACCATGAATCCAGGACTGTGTTTTTACTGATTAAAATACATTTGGTCAGCTTTCCTAATGTTAAGATGCCTTCACACTAGTTACTATTATGAGGGATAAGCAAATTCCCTCAGTTCTGTTCTGGTGCAATTCTACAGTTGCATTATGACTTGGGTTCTGTAGTAATGCACTGCTGACCCAGCAGCACCGTGGTAGAACGTTGGCACACCAGCGGACCTACGGCCTTCTGGTCGCACCGCACCCCCACTCCTCATCCCCCTATGAGTCACGGGTCATGAACTATCTGGCTCACAGTCACTAGGTGTCTCAGACAAAGGGACAATGGGCCCCTGCCCCCAGGTGAGGATTAGACCCAGACGCTGATGCTCCTCTCCGCACGTAGCAGCCAGGTGAGATCATGCATCACATGATGATCTCCAGGTCTCCCGTTCTCCCGCTCATCTCCCTACCCACCTCCTTTACACGCCCACAAGGAAACCCTAATAAAAGGTGCGAGAGACCAGCACAGGGAAGAGTTGTCAGGATCACGAAATCCCGCGCTTCCTGTTGCTGACGCTCTCCGCCAGATGAAACCTCCTCCGCGTCTCGCCTATTCCTTAGCGACGACCCTGCAGGGTTAACTACAAGCTGGTGCCGAAACCCGGGAATCCTCGAACCTCCACCCTGCTCACCGTCGCCTGGGAAAGGGCCGCGGTACCGAAGTCCGCTGGATCGGCGCATCCAGGGACCACCGTTTCGGTATCGCCTGTCCTCTGGATCGGCGCATCCAGAGACTCGCGTCCTAGGACACTCTCTCGTCCGACGGAACACCGGTGAGTATGGGCGTTTGCACAAGCAGGGCTTATGACAAGCACGTTAGCGAACTGAAGGCGTGAGAGAAAGGCGGCAGAGTCACCGAAAAGAGAGGGGAGCTGCGCCAAATTGGTTGAGGAGATTGAAGCTCAATGTCCATGGTACCCAGAAGGGGACATTGAATCTTAAGGACTGGGAAAACATCGGGCGACTCTTACGCGACAGAGCCTCGCGCGCCGATGTCACTGCTACTGACGTGGGAGACAATGTTATGTCGCCATCAGCCTGCAGACCTACGGCTCCCTTGCTGTAGGCCGCCCTCCTTTCGATCTTTCACCTTCAATTTCAAACCCGAATTTTCTCTATCCACTAAATTGGACGCCTGTCCTCCTTCTGCCCCCCTTGCTCCTCCGCCCATTTCAAATTCTCCAGCGGCTCAGCCGCCCCCTCCCCTTGCTCCGCCTTCATTTTCCGAAGCCACCGCACCTCCGTCAGCGCCACGTAATGGCGCGGGTTTCAAAACTCTCGCAGAGCGTATTAGCCACGATCTGCAGAAGAAAGAACCCCTGACGGAAGACGATGAGGTCATCCTTGCGTTGTGCCCCGTTCACTCAACTGATACCGTGGGGGACGATGGCATAGTGCTGCGGGTTGTCGAGTACCGCCCTTAAGCTATAACATCCTCACTGAGTCTCCGCAAAGCCATGCGGGACGTAGGAATCACTAGCCCCTACGGTAGAGGCATGCTGGAGGCAATCAGCGAGGAATCACTTAATGGTTCCGGACGACTGGAAAACCACCTTCCGCATGCTCCTGAGCTCCTGCACAATTTGTGATCTGGGAAGCGAGTTCCGCCAGCAGTGCTTCAACAGGGCAGCCACCTCTGGCGGGCGCCTACACCGCCACTGGCAGCAGCTTTACGGCTTCGATGCAGCTTCACCAACCCCAGCGATCAGATTGTCCTGCCTGAGGCCACCCACGGTCGCCTCTGGAGTGCGCCTACAAAGGCGTTTATCAAGGTTCCCAATGCCGGCCAGCCAACCCTGAGTTTCTCCACCATCCGGCAAAAACCCCAAGAGCCCTATGCCGAGTTTGTGAACAGGCTCCAGGAAGCTCTCAAAAGGCAGGTTGACAACGAGGGAGGCCCAGGGCGAACTCCTTAAGCCGCCAAAGAGAACGCCTCCGCTGAGTGCCGCAAAGCAGTCACAGGCTTAGGTAGGAACCCTGAACTGGCCGACATGCTCAAAGCTTGCCAGGACATCGGGTCTTTCGCCCATCAAGCCAGCCTTCTAGCTACAGCCCTCTCCGCTGCCCTGAGACAGCCCCGAGACGAGTGTTTCAATTGCAACAAGCCAGGACACCTCCGTGGGACTGTAGACTGCTCGGGGGGCCTACAGCTCAGGGGGGGGTCTCCCCAGAGGGCGAAGACCCCCAGGGAGGTCTAAGACCGGGTGCTCCCAAAGCCTGCTGGGAAGGCCGCGCACCGGGCATCTCCCCAGCCCGGAACCAAGGCCCGCATCTCAAACCCTTCCCGGGCTCCCCACGAGATCTTCGCTGCTCCAGCTCAGTATAGTGATCCCATCCCCACGGAGACCATTAGGCTGGTCTTGCCAAAAGCTTCTGCCGTGGAACAGGGATTGTTCATCATCCCAGGGGTCATCGACTCCACGCACCAGGGAGCCATCCACATCCAGGTGTGGACAAACATCCCGCGCCAGGAACTGCCAAGTTCATCCGATCATCCTGCCCCTATGCTTTCACTCGAGTCTGATCTAAGTTCAGCTAATCTAAATCTCGTTGCTTGCTCCCCCCCCTACGTCTATACTTCCTGCTCTGCTAACCCCTTCTATTTCCAAAGTCACCATGCCTCCGCCAGTGCCACAGAGTGGCACGCATTTCAAAATCTCTGCAGAGTCCACAATCACTGAACTACAAGCAGCTGTAAGGATCAAATCAGATCTAAGTAGCCTCTGAGCCTGTGCAAAGCCCTAAGCTCAAAGCTCCCAGTGGCAGCAAAGTCGTCAGTACTTCAGGGAAAGCAGGATCACAGCCTGCAAAGGAATCGCCCTGCAAGATCCAGAGAGCGAGACCTCAAATCAGAGATGCAATCCTCCCTCATTACTTTATGCGGCTCTGTATGCCTATATATGCTCTGTATGTCTTACCCCTTTCAAGAGACCCCTAAAATTTTCCCTTCATCAGGAGGGATTTGTCCATTGCTTCTAAGCTATGCTCTTATGCTTCAATTAAAGTTTCTCTCCCTTTTGATTATGTGTGCCAATGCCTTGAAAGGCTTCACCCATTACAGCATCAACCTTAAAACAGGACGCTTAGCTCGTGCATGTGCTCCCTAGGAGGCCGATGGGACCTGCTTCAGGCCACCTCCATCTTAGTTTAAACCCTCAAAACTCTTCTTCAAACCTTTCCTTGAGAACCTTTTCCTTAGTCCATCTGAGCCTACACTGCCACATTGGCGCATGGCGCCAGTTACATATGAAGCCAAATCATTTTCATGCTCCCACATTCTCTGCTGAGCGCTCCCTGGCTAGTCACAGTGCCAAGGGGGGTCTCTCAGCCACACCTATCTTACACAGCCTCCGGCTGTGAAGGTAGGAAGCGAGCTCAAACCGGCCAAAGTCTCCTTACAGGAGGGGAAGGTAGAGCTGACTTCCAAACCCTTCCCCCTTCTTTTCTGCACACCCTCCTTCTCTCATGGGCTGGCCACTCCCACCTCTAGATCTGGGATCTGACAAAAGGTTTTTCTTGCAAACCCCTCTCAAATTGCTCGTGTGATCAAACCTCAAGCCCAGGAACTGTTTTCTTTGCATCTTTCTCTAAATCTTTCCTATGAATGCTATATTTCGATATGACTATAATTGCGAATAGTTTAAGTTGCCGACCTGGTTGTGACCTCTCCCTTCTCCTAAGCCTTCGGGCAATTGGCTGCCTTGTGTATGCCTTGCGTGTTGCAAGTGACCCTTGTCGGAATGGGCCAACTTCCCCTAAGGAAAGCTTGGCCAAAACAAACGAAAGAAAGGGGAGTAGTTTCCCTATTGACCCAATCAAGGTCTCATCCAGCAGACCATATCCAAAGTACTCTTCTCTATTCTCTATCAAAAAATTGCCCCCCCCCCCACTCAGGGGCTCGGGCTTTCCATTGTCATCTATAAGAACTAACTCAGCCAGCCGCAAAACCCCTGGGGAAAAGCGTCGCTTGTTTTCTCTTCCATACAGGAGTCCAGCTCGCCATGCCGGCCCAGCCCCATCCCGGAGCTGGCGCGGGGCCCCCTGGAGGAGCCGGCCCCGCCGCCCTGTTGAGCGAGCCCGGGCGAACCCCAGCCTGGGCCAAGATGGGAGGGACCTCTCTGGAACCAGTACACCCATTCTTCCATCGGAGATCGCAGCCCTCGCTGCCCCAGGGGAATGGCAGCCTGGGCCAGCTATGGCTCAAGGTTGACGCTGTGTGTCGCTGCTCCTCATCTACAGCCGCCATTCTCTCTCCCTCTCTGCCGCCTGGCTGAAACTTGGAATTGCAGCCAGGAACATTCCTGATAGGTTAACCCTTGGAACTCTCCGCTGTTTTCAGCAGCTTGAATAATTGTTGGAACACGCCTTCTCTCACAACCTTGCTCGTGAGAGTCACTGAACCTGCAATGCTAAAGACTATCAGTAGCTCTCCCTACGCTCTTGAGAAACCCATGGACTCTAACGCCATCGCTCTGTAGCCTTGGTAGTCAAACAGCAAGAGCCATGCATTGGACAATTATGCAACCACGGGTTGCCTTCCTTCCTTACATCTAGCCTATGTACTGTTTAGCTATGTTTATTGTTTTCATTTATATGATGTAAGCCTATCTACAAACATGCATGTCTTGTATATATATTGTTTATAGCGCAATGTCTGATGCCTTGCCCCTTTATGCCCATTGGAGCCGACCTCCAAAGGGAATTGTTGAGTACTATGACCCGACTGATTATTGGAAGTTACTGCATGCCTTGATTATAGAATTTATCCTCTTTGCTGTTGTTGCATTCCCGCCTATCTGCCTGCGGGACTCTCTACTGCCGTCTCACCATTGTTTTGCATCAGGCTTCACCTCGGGAGCCCAAGCACCGGTGCAGCTCCGCCCCTCCCTCGACCCCCCCTTTGCCGGTGCGGCTCTAGCCAAGGCGGAGTATGTTTCCCTTGCGACTCCCCTTGTGGGAGTCCCCGGACTTGTTTCATGTAACACTAAGACTATCGGCCGTTCTGGCCTGTGCCCTTGCGAAGTCTATCAACTCTACCTCCACCGCTCTGGATGCCCTGGCCTCCGAGCAGCAGGAACTCGCTCAAGCTGACCTTAGATAATCGTGCAGCTATTGATTACTTATTGTTGTTGCATCACCAAGGTTGTGAAAATGTAATGTAATATGTGTGTTGCTTTAATCTCTCTGATAATTCCCAATTGATTCATATGAAAGTCTTGAATTGCAGGAAGTTGTATCTAATCTGAAGTATGATGTTTTGCCCCAATGGTGGTCAGCCCTCTGGAGCTGGCTGCGGGAGGATGGTTAAGTGCTATTGTACAGCTCTGCATTGGTTTAATTGTATGCGGCATTATCGGATCTTGGGTCGTTCAATGTATGTCTAATATTGCCTGTAACCTATGTAAGAAGCCCCTCGACTTTCCCTTACCTCGCAACCAAGTTCTAATGTTGCACAAGCAGCTCGGTCAGCTTGACCAAACGGCGGAGGGGACAAGCGTCCTTTTAAATCGCCCCCTAGCATTTCGGCCTTCCTTCTAAAACGTAAAAAAGGAGGAGATGTAGTAATGCCCTGCTGACCCAGCAGCACCGTGGTAGAACGTTGGCACACCAGCGGACCTACGGCCTTCTGGTCGCACCGCACCCCCACTCCTCATCCCCCTATGAGTCACGGGTCATGAACTATCTGGCTCACAGTCACTAGGTGTCTCAGACAAAGGGACAATGGGCCCCTGCCCCCAGGTGAGGATTAGACCCAGACGCTGATGCTCCTCTCCGCACGTAGCAGCCAGGTGAGATCATGCATCACATGATGATCTCCAGGTCTCCCGGTCTCCCGCTCATCTCCCTACCCACCTCCTTTACACGCCCACAAGGAAACCCTAATAAAAGGTGCGAGAGACCAGCACAGGGAAGAGTTGTCAGGATCACGAAATCCCGCGCTTCCTGTTGCTGACGCTCTCCGCCAGATGAAACCTCCTCCGCGTCTCGCCTATTCCTTAGCGACGACCCTGCAGGGTTAACTACAGGTTCCATCCTGGTTGCCTTCCAGCAACAACAAAGAATTTTGGAAGCAGACAACTGATTTCACATGAGACAAAGTTTATTCCTTTAAAATTTGTTCCCAGGAAATTAAAAAAAAATGTTGCTGCTTTTCCACAGGCATAATCAACAGTACTGCTGCACAACATAAAAAGAAACTTTCTCTAAAAAATAATCCCTATGTGCCAAAACATATATTTTTAAAAACCCTGGTCACAATGTGGTTAGTTTTGAAGAGGTTTTCTTTACATTTTGTTTTTACATTGAAGTGATTTTAATCACATTCCTCTGTAACTTAAAAAGAAAGAGTACGAGAAACCACTTAAAACTTGTAAACTGATCATATTTTTTTCAGCACTCAAAGAGTTAGTCTGTGTTTGCTTCTCTTTATTCATAAAACATGGAAGTAACATTCCAGACCTCTGTTTCCAATATTGTGAATTCCACTCCAGAAAATAGTTACAGTAAGACAAAATTGCAAAATTCTGAGCAATTCATCTGGGCTGATTTTGTAAGCATTCCCGCTTGGCTTGATAAACTAATGATGAGTCGTTTCTGTAAATACAACACTGCTTTTATCCAAGCTTAAATGCTGCACTAAAGCAGCATGACAAAGGAACATAATAGAAACCAATCTAATCCATCAAAATAAATCCCTTCTAAGACCAGGTTTTTACAAAGACTATTTAATTGTTAGACTGAATCTTTGAGTAATGATGAAACCTGTTTAGCAGGACACCCATTTTTCTTATAAGGAGAACCCTTGCAATAAATATGGATATATCTTCCTGTCTCTTGGAAACATGGTACTCTATCTTGCCTAATTAAATTGTGCTAATATAATGGTGTGCTTCAGGTCTGTAATGCACAGCAGATCTGCCAGACTGTGATGTGCCTTCAAGTCACACGTCATTTGAAAGATATGCACGAGAACCCTGTCTGCATACTAATATACCCTACTACATCATAATCTATCTGGATGGAATTTTAATCAACCTCTACAACTTCAGCTTTAAAAATGTTCTAATTAACCTTTGACTTTCGGATATGTGGCCATACTGAGGGTAAGGGGGAAGATTAGACTATTTCATCCTCCCCAGAAGCTGAAGGTGACACCAGGAAATAAACAAAAGTCTGCAGTCTAATCAGTATATCCATCTATTTTGTCTCTGCCTGGGTTTATCTTTTACCCTGTAAGCACTTAAAGACATTAAGGCTGGCAAACAGATTCCAGAAACAACAAAAACACATACTTGCAGGCAGACATGGCAGTGCTTAAAAGCACACCACTCTTTTGCAAAATAAAACTTGAATAGACAGAAGCCCATATTTCGTCCTGTTTGAGTTTCATTTTGCAAAAACATTTCAGATTCCGCCAGAAGCAGATCTACAGTGCTAAGTCTCTTTGCCAACACTGTCAAAGACAAAAAGGAAGGGGTGGAGGAGGCAGATGAACATATACTCCGTTTCCCCCTAAACACAGGAATTCAGTTAATCACTATCACTGCAGCATATGCTGTGTGCATCTTGGTAGAAACAAAAGAGCAGATCCCAGAACAGAAGTTAGGCCCCACAAATGCCCATATAAGGCATCAGAACACCACAGCTCTTCAGACTGTGGGTTTAAGCTCTGCTCTGAAGCTGATGTGAATTCAGAGCCTATTCTGAAATGTCATACAGATAGACGCACGCTTGATTCTCAAACAGGTCACTGAGAATAAAGTTTGCTCTTTACCCCATGGGGCTTTTAGGACTACCCTGCCACAATACTTGCAAATCTTGTCCTCCTATCCTATCCATCTATTATTCTATCCATCATTATTATCCTATCCTTCCTCCAAGAAACGCAGGACAGAATCATTCCTCCATTTTATCCACACAACATGATGAGAGCATGTGACTGCTCCAATTATATATATAAATACATAATTCACACTCACAATATTACTAACCTTTCTAGTTTTTCAGAACTGAGTGTTCTCCTGCCTGGTGTAAGGGCAATAAATTTCCCCATAAGCATTGCCTTACTTTCAGATCATTGGTCAATCAAGGCCAGTATTATCTCTTTTGAGCTACAGTAGCTCTCTAGGGCCCTTTCCACACATGTAAAATAATGCACATTCAATCCACTTTCACAACTGTTTGAAAGTGGATTTGGCTATTCCACACAGTAAAATCCAGTTTCAAAGTGGATTGAAAGTACTTTGAAAGTGAATTATTCTGCAAGTGTAGATGGGGCCTAGGACCTCAATTAGAGGTATTTCATACTACCAACTATATGATCCTTCCAACAGAACATGTCTAGAAGTTCCCAAACATTCTATGAAATATAGGGTTTTGAAACTTCAGTCCTGACAAACTTAAACAGTTCTTGGATTATAGGACACAAAATTTGCCATGGTAACTGAAATTGTGAAAGATATTCTATTTCTTTGCTATATCATCAACCCAAGGGGAAACTGCAGCCAAGAAATCAGAAGGAGACTGAGACTGGGCAAGGCAGCAATGAAGGAGCTAAAAATATTTTTAAGAGCACCAATGTATCACTGGTAAGCAAGATCAAGATAATTCACACCAGTGTTCCCCATTAATATGTATGGGTGCGAAAGTTGGACAAAGAAGAAAGTTAACAGGAAGAAAGTTGATTCGTTTGAAATGTAGTGCTGGAGGAGAGTTTTATATTTATTTACATTTATTTTATTTGTTATTTGTTATTTTATTTGTTTTATTTGTTATTTTATTTGGGACCCTCATACCTTCGGGACCGCATTACCCCATATGTCCCTACTAGGCCTCTGCGTTTGGCAGAGGCCAATTTGCTGGTAGTCCCTGGCCCCTCAATGATGCGGCTGGCCTCCACGCCGGCCAGGACTTTTACAGCCCTGGCCCCTGCCTGGTGGAACACTCTTCCTCCAGCTGTCCGGGCCCTGCGGGATCTTGGTGAGTTCCGCAGGGCCTGCAAGACAGAGTTGTTCTGCCGGGCCTTTGGAGTGTCCAGCCGCTGATATGAGTGCCCCCGCCCCCTCCTATATTTTGGGCCCATTACCATCTATGGGCCCACTCTTTTTCTCCCCTTCTGGGAGAGTCTAACAGGAATTGTTGCGGGCACTGTTGTTAGTCGTTTATTAACTGCTGCATTTTAACTTAAATTATTTACAGTCCATTATGTAATTGTTATTGTATGTTGTTCACCGCCCAGAGCCCTTCGGGGGTTGGGCGGTCTATAAGACAGACAGACAGACAGACAGACAGATAGATAGATAGTTTTGATATACCGCCCCATCCCCTAAGGGCTCTGGGCGATGTACAGATCAATAAAAACACAGTGAGGTTTAAAATTTCAATTAAAACCGTTCCAAAAACAGACACTTCAACCTTAACTCCAAAAAGCATTTCAAATTCAACATCACGGCTCATCAGGGTGGCTGCACAATGAGTGTGAGTTCCGGAGATGGAATATCTGATACAGGGGACCATCAAAAAGACTCAGTTCTAGATCAAATCAAGCTTCAATTCTCCTTAGAAGCTAAAATGACTAAACTGAGGCTATCATACATTGGCCACATTATGAGAAGACAAGAATTACTGGAAAAGTCAATAACACTAGGAAAAGTTGAAGGTAGCAGGAAAAAAGGAAGTCCCAACATGAGATGGACTGACTCAGTTTAGGAAACCATGGCTCTCAGTTCACAAGACCTAAGCAAGCCTATTGATGACAGGATGCTTTGGAGGTCATGAATTCATACGGCGATCATAAGCTGGAAGATACTTGACAGTACTTAACAGAGACATAATAGCTTGAACTGCATGTCTGAATTACTCCCATGTTTTTAGGATGTTTAATTTATTTAAGGCACACATATCCCACACTTCCTTATTTAATGTTGCCTTTTTTGTTCTTTTTAAAATATTGGTGATATCAACAAACTAAATTTTTAAGCTGTTTTTTCGATATTCACTATTTTATTGAATAGGCTTTTCCCTTTCCTATCCTATAATCCAAGAACAGTTAGGGTCTGAAACTTATTTTACCACCTTATAAGCTTTAACTCAATATTATGACCAATCTTGTCTCATTTATTTATAAAGGAAATAGAATGAAGAATGAAGAGTGTAGAAATCAAGTTGCAGAGACTAAATTATTCAAGAATGAGTAAAAGCTATCAAAGCATCAAAATGAACTCTTCAAACTAAATGAGTGGCAAGCAAAATGATACCCAAGTGTCAGTGTAAATGTAGTGATGCCTATTCAGCAGTGGTGTAAGTAGGCAAACTGGAGCCCTGGGCAAAACCTGAGTTTGATGCCCCCCAGGCACATGCCCGGTGCAACGCGCATCCCCCCCCCAGCCCCCTTGTAGCTATGCCCAGTGGCGTATCTAGGCAAACTGGAGTTTGGTGCCCCCCATAGGCAGCCACCCTCCCCCCCGTGACCAAGCAATGATTTTTTACACCAGGTTGTTTCAAAGTCACCATCCCATTATAGAACATGTCCCAACTCACAAATCTGAACACAGCAATAGGCCATGCCACACAGCAGAAATATTTTTAAAAAACATTTTCAAAATGCTTTCAAAATGTTTTATTACTGTTATGAAAACATTTTATGGTGTTGTATCCAGTCCCCCCAATTGGGGGAAACAGCATCACTTTCAATGTTATTTAAACTGGGGACCCCAGATTCTCCCTTTAAGGTGGATTTAAAAGGAGAATCTGGGCTCCCTAGTTTAAACAAGTGATGCTGGAATCCACCCCCAAACAGCATAGTTTAAAATGGTGTCTAAAGCCCTTTGGGGATTGGGCGGTATAGAAATCCCATAAATAAAATAAATAAAAACTGCTCCTCCTGCAGGCAAAAAACGGAAAACCCACTAAAATACCAAAAAAACACAAACCAACCCTGCATTTTTGGTGCCCGCCACAAGGGGGTGCCCTGGGCAACTGCCCACTTTGCCCAATGGGGATTACGCCCCTGCTATTCAGACAAAATATCTTAGTTTTGCATGTATACCGACATTTTCTCTGGGTCAGTTCACCAGCCAAAGAGCCACTTAGGGTACCAGATCAGAAGAATATGGCATGGCTTGAATTCTGTTCATTTTAAATTAAAGTTCAATTGAAATTAATTTGTAGAACAAAATATCTATTCACAGATGTATAAAGTATAATATTTTCTGATACAAGATACATTGTTGGCTGCTGCCTTTAACTGTAAAGGGGGACTACACCAATTCATGAAATAGTCACTAGTCACTAATAGACCTAGTAGACATTAGTCTACAAGTTCAGAGGCAGTGTGTCTCTGAATATCAGTTGCTGCGAAATGATATTTTCATACCCTGCCTGGACATTTCCCAGAAATATATGCCTGGATAATGTTGGATGCTGGACTGTTCTATTTCTTTCATTTTACCTTTCAGAGGAAACTGATTAAAAATTAAGATGCAGGAAGAAATATAGTTCATATTATTTGGTTCAATCCCATTCTTTAATATATGTGTTTCACAGGAATCCCCTAATGTTAACTATGATGAATCTGAAGTCACAATCTCCAAAATATATCTGGAGACCCAGGGAGGAAAGGTAACAGCAAGTTAATTAATTTTCTTACTTAGGGGTCCACTTTTAGACAAATTTCTGAGGAAAGATCCATGTTACATATGCTCAGAAAAATGCCCTGACAACTTCTAAAACTATTAGTCTAGGGTGGGGGTGGGATTGTTTATCTTCCTGTTGCATACAGTATCCAATTCTAGGGTAGTAACCCAATTTCTATATAGTTTCAGTAGAAGCTTACCGACAAGCACTGGACCATCCACTGATAAAATGTGTGCGTACACTTACTGGAGTCCCTAGATGTGCAGCAAGTACTGTTTTAAGATCAGAAATGAGTGTTCATTCCCTTAAAATCCAAGTTTGGACAGCAGCCTTTAGGATGTGGTTGAAGATTGTATTTACTTTGGAAAAGACCAGCTGTCATGTGAGCTCCCAATGGCACCTGGTGGGCCACTGCGAGTAGCAGAGAGCTGGACTAGATGGACTCTGGTCTGATCCAGCTGGCTTGTTCTTATGTTCTTATGTCATTTACCTTTAAGAAAGAACTCATATAAGCTATTGGAAGCAAATTATAAAAGCTATGTTGGAAATTATCTATGTTGGAAATTAAATTTTGGAATTAGACTTGGTGAATTTGGAGAGATCTAGAATGGTAATTTTAGATCATTTTATGATTTGGATTTTCTAAGCTCTCATATTGCAATACATATGGAGTTCATTCTATAATTTACCTGGGATTGTCCTACCCCAGAAGTCTTCTATGTTAAATAATTGATTGTGGCTCAATATAGGAGAGCTTTTATGCTAGCTAGGTTGAATTCTATACCATCTCAAGTAATGAATGTTTGTTACAAGAAGGTGCCCTATTTGGAGAGGCTACACTTATGTACTTCTGGGAAAATCAATACACTGGAACATAGTTTATTGACCCTTTTTCTTAGATTTTTGAATTACTCCATCCCTAGGTAGGATGGTACATACATTAGCGGGAGAAAAAAACTGGCAGGGGTGGAGGTTACTTTGGCAGTTGAGAATTTTTTTTTCTTAAATTATAACGAGTAAAAAAATAATTCTAAGATTATTTTTCAGCCTGATTTATGCAGACTCTGATGAGGCATTACTCAAAACCTATCGGTTAAATTAGCAGTATTGCTAAAGAGAAAGGGTAGAATATAAATCCAATAAAATACATAATATGTCCTCATGTTTAGTTGCAAGCACAGAATGTTTAGATCATCCCAACAGCCAAGCAAGCATGAGATTATGTAGACATACTTTTTTTTCTGGGGAATCTTCTCAATATCAGAAATGGAAAAAGGCTAAAAACCTGTTAATGTGCTACACAATGAAACAGGAGAAAGTGTTAGTAAAAATGGTAGTAACAGATAGTGGGTGGGAGTTCATGCTAATTGAAATTCAATTGCATATTTAATTTTTTGTTGCAGTCTCTATTTAAAAATAGAGTAATTTTTAAACAAGCAAAACCAAAACATCTGGCAACTGTATTTGATCAGTCAGCCACATTGGGACTAACCATCTCCATTATGGTGCATCTTGCCAGAAATCCAAATGAAGGCTCAACTGCCAAAGTAACCTCCACCCCAGCCAGTTTTATTTCCTCTGTGCAGCTGTGGAATAGAGAAGGCAGGGGTCGAAGGCATAATTTTTATTCCTTCCACCCCTGGCTTCTCTATTCCACAGCCACACAGAGGGAAGAAACCGGGAACCCAGTGAAGGTGGCACCATCAGAAGTAATGACTTCCTATGGAAGGATAGGAAACAAGTAGGATTTGTCCAAAGGACAGACAGACAGAAATAGCAATAAATAGGGCTCTTGCCCATTGGAAGATTTAATTTTTTTTAAAAAAAAAGAAGATTTAAATATTGGGCTCATCATTTTAAGAGTTTCATCAAATTGCCATACTATTCATTACTTCAGGGCTACACTTGCAACCCTTATGTTGTTTTCTATTCAGTTACTTAATTATAAGGTGACACATTTTCAAGTACTGATTTCCTGCATTCTTTGATCGCACCTTGTGATGGTTAGAGCACCAGTGGTTCTATTTAACCAACTAATGATTTTATAGAAATTCTTTGGTGCCTCCTGTGTTGCCTGTAATTGGTGGTAAAGGGTGATTATCTACATGCCCCCATTACCTTGCCCAGTAAATGGCTGTACCCCTTCTGAATCATTATGAGATGAACACAATCAGATTTTCCTGTTTTACATAAAACGATGGTGTCAGCAGGTTTCCTTGCACTCAATAATCCCCGGCCTGACATTATCCCACTGAAGCCTAACACAAATTATATTCTTGATGTAATTACAGGTTTTAATGGGGGAGGGCAGTTGCTGCATGCAAAGCAACCCTTCCCATTAGGGTCTCTTTATGTATACAAATTGGGCTTCTACAAAAGCCTCTGAGAGATTTTGGGATTGTGTAACAATTCAGCCCCTCAGGAACAGAAAGTCATAACAACAACAACAACAACAACAACATACCACCTTGAGTCTGAGGAGATAAACTAACTTTTAAACATACACATATGCAATACAGGATTTTAACAACCACTTTGTTTAATTAAACATATTTTTAAAGATAGCAACAAAAGCAGGTAGTAAAGGATGACAATAGTAAACTTGAAGAGAGTGATGAATTTATTACGTACTCAGAATATTTAACCTCTTTTAAATCTAATACATTTCCCAGAATCTGAGCTCCACAAACAGCTTACAATTGATAATGAAACTTCAATTATTCAGTAGACCAAGACAAATTGTCCTGTGTATTGTTAAGCAGGCTGCTAACCCCATCTTTAAACACATGAGAGTAAATGGGGTTTTAAGAGTAAGTTCAATTTCAAATATTTAAAATGCATATAACTGAAAATGTAAAAGAAAAGCTGAAAAGACATATTTACTCAGAAGGTCTGATATCTCATCAATATATAAAAATAATTAACCGAACGTCTCTAACTTTCCAAGCAAGTGAAGAAAAAAACGACATCTTGCAGCTCATTAACTTAAGAGAACTCTTTGCAGTAATATGTAAAGGGATCCTCTTCTCAAGCCATGCTGTCAGAATCCCATCTTCAGGCCACTCCGGGCAACCAGTGGGATACTGGGAGGGCAGACGCATAGGATGGCCATCAGTGATGGCATGATGAAAAAACCGGGAAGTGATGCCATGCATCTCCAGGAAGCGTTGGAAGCTCTGTAAGAAAACTGTCCAGTTTCCAGCAATTCCTAGAAAGAACTGGTCATTTCTGGGTTTTTCCTGATGTGAGATCACACAGCTGGCCTAATGGCCATTACAGATTTCTCCCCTCAGTCACTCAGGGCACTTTCGCACCTACTTTCAATCCATATTCACAAGTGGATTTTGCTATTTCACACAGTAAAATGCAGGTGCAAAGTGGATTGAAAGTGGATTGAAAGTGCATTATTCTGCATATGAGGAAATGTCCTCAGAGTGATGGTGGGAAATATATGTTGGTGATTCCTCACCTCCAGTAGGAGTTTGGCAACCTTGCTTTTAAATGAAGGGTTCCATCCCTTTTAAAGACTTTATTGTCTGAGGATCATTTTAAGAATGTAATTTTAGGTTGTAGGATGTTGTTTTATGTCCTTTCGGGGATTGCAAGTGTAGGTTGTTTTAATTCTGACCATTCCTAATGTTGCTACAAAACCTGCAAGCTCTTCTTCTCTAGAGACTGTAGTGGAATAGGGGGAAAAGTGATTGCATCCCACAGTCAGCTTTGGCTTCCTGCCATAAAGTGGACAACATCTGGGGTGTCAAAACATTCTTAACATAAGGTATCCGTGTTTGATTAAAAGTATCTGGAGGCTGAACTATAGATTAGAAAAGATTATTCTCCAATAAGATCTAGGATTAGAACTTCTGTGGGAATGTTCAAGTGTGAGTCTTTTTCACGCCTTTCTTCTGGTCTTCTTACAAGGAGTTCGTAGTGTGGTCATTTAGAGCAGTGGACTCTAATCTGGTCAAACCGGGTTTGATTCCCCACTCCTTCTCATGAGCAGTGAACTCTTAAGGAGCAGCAGTGGCGTAGTGGTTAAGAGCAGGTGCATTCTAATCTGGAGGAGCCGGGTTTGATTCCCCACTCTGCTGCTTGAGCTGTGGAGGCTTATCTGGGGAATTCAGCTTAGCCTGCGCACTCCCACACATAAGAACATAAGAACATAAGAACAAGCCAGCTGGATCAGACCAAAGTCCATCTAGTCCAGCTCTCTGCTACTCACAGTGGCCCACCAGGTGCCTTGGGGAGCTCACATGTAGGATGTGAAAGCAATGGCCTTCTGCGGCTGTTGCTCCCGATCACCTGGTCTGTTAAGGCATTTGCAATCTCAGATCAAGGAGGATCAAGATTGGTAGCCATAAATCGAATTCTCCTCCATAAATCTGTCCAAAGCCCCTTTTAAAGAGCCATTCAGGTTAGTAGTGGACATCACCACCTCCTGTGGCAGCATATTCCAAACACCAATCACATCGCTAGGTGAAGAAGTGTTTCCTTTTATTAGTTCTAATTCTTCCCCCCAGCATTTTCAATGGATGCCCCCTGGTTCTAGTATTGTGAGAAAGCGAGAAAAATGTCTCTCTGTCAACATTTTCTACCCCATGCATAATTTTGTAGATCCCCTTCAATCATATCCCCTCAGCCTCCTCCTCTCCAAACTAAAGAGGAGTCCCAAATGCTGCAGCCTCTCTCTCTTTCATAGGGAAGGTGCTCCAGGTCCCTCAATAATCATCCCGCTGTTGCCCTTCTCTGCACTTCTTTTTTTCTATCTCCTCAATATCCCCTCTTTTTTTGGAGGATGCGGCGACCAGAACTGGACACAGTACTCCAAGTGCGGTCGCACCACTGCTTTATATAAGGGCATGACAATCTTTGCAGTTTTATTCTCAATTCCTTTTCTAATGATCCCCAGCATAGAGTTTGCCTTTTTCACAGCTGCCATGCATTGAGTTGACATTCCCATGGAACTATCCACTAAGACGCCCAAATCCCTTTCCTGGTCTGTGACTGATAGCACTGACCCCTGTAGCGTGTATGTGAAGTTTGGATTTTTTGCTCCTATGTGCATCACATGCCATCTGGGTGACCTTGGGCTAGTCACAGTTCTGAGCTCACTCAGCCCCACACACCTCACAGGGTGTTTGTTGTGAGGGGGGAAGGGAAAGGAGATTGTAAGCCCCTTTGAGTCTCCTGCAGGAGAGAAATGGGGATATAAATCTGACTCTCCTTCTTCGTAGACATTATTCTCCCCTACTCATTTTCAAACACCATCCTTTTAAGACCCTCTTTTTGAAAATTCAGAGTCTGAACTATATGAACCTTTAACTCAATTCAGAAGGTATTCAGAACTCAATTTTAAAATATTTATTTGTATTTATTTTATTTTTATTTATTCTTTAGATTTTTATCTTGACCTTCCCTGATCAAGGTTGGATTCAGGATGGCTAACAATCAAATATTCAAACAATCAAAACACTATCAAAAAGCAAAATATTTACTGGCACCTCTAAGGAGGAGGCGTGAGTCGCGGCCCCACAGCAGAGTCAATTCCACTTGAGCCGCATTTATGCTGGTGCTGGCACTTACCCTGGTGCTGAGGAGCCGCAGTAGTAGCACTCCTCCAGTGCAGGCACCAAAGAGGGCATTCCCAGATATCATGGCCTGCTTTCATCAGCTTCCTGAGCCCTTTCAGCCTGGGTATGCCCACATTTGCCTGCACAAACTTACACTGGCAAAATCAGTGTTGTAGGCCATTGTGCTGCATTGACCACTTTCTCAGGGGAAGGGGCAACGGTGTTGTTGGATTGCCGGCCACAAAGCATCAAGCCTCTCAGGAGGTGGTGCAGCTGTGCCATGGCTATCCATACCTGGTACAGCACAACTACCCTACTTCCCTCAGGATTGCACGGCCAGAGGCTTACATTGGGGGATGTATTTCAGCAATATAAAGGCAGTTTTAAAATAAAAAACCTTCCAAATATATATAAAAGCACATATTGTGACTAGACACTTTTACATTTATATATACATACATATATACATCTGACACTTTATCTCTATTATCTTTCTGTGCAATGTACCAGTATATACTCGTGTATAAGCCAACCCGTTTATAAGCCGAGGCACCCAATTTTACCACCAAAACCTGGGAAAATTTATTGACTCGCGTATAAGCCGAGTGTGGGAAATGCAGCAGCTACTGGTAAATTTCAAAAATAAAAATAGATACCAATAAAATAAAATAGATACAGTGGTACCTCGGTTGGGGTTTGAGTAAGCCCAGCCAGCGGGGAGGCAGAGGGAGCTCCTTATTTGGGCAGTGACATCAGGGAGAGGGAGAGGGAGCTCCTTATTTGGGCAGTGACTCCCCCTGATGTCAGTGCCCAAATAAGGAGCGCCCTCTGCCTCCTGGCTGGCTGGGCTTCCTTAAACCCCAGCCGGCAGGCAGAGGGAGCCAATTAATCCATTTGAGGCACTTTTTGGAGTGCCTCGAACGGATTAATTGGATTTACGTTGATTCCTACAGGAAATGGTGCCTCGGGGGTTCCCCCTTCACCCTCCGAGGAGGGCAGCAACAAGCAGCTTGTGATTGCTGGTAAGTGGTGACTCGCGTATAAGCCGAGGGGGCATTCTTCAGCCTTAAAACAGGGCTGAAAAACTCGGCTTATATGCAAGTATATATGGTAATTGATTTAATGCTTTTCCTGCATGGATCTGAGCTTCCCATACTGGGAATGCTTCACTAGTAGCAGGGGAAAGCTGCTTCTATTCTGGACAGCACATGGCCAACTCCTCATTTCACCTGCAGACCTGCAACTCTGTCCCCTACCTAGAGATGATCTAAAGCCCTGCTACCTGGGGAAGGGAAGGGTGAGGCTGCTACCTCCTTGGGCCAGATGATTGCTACTTTTTTAAAAAAAAAAGTCTCTGTAACTTTTTTTGTTATATGCCATTTTCCCCATATGTTTTATGACAATAGAGGTGTAAACAACAGATGTATTAAGATTCTGAGTGATTATAGTCTTATTTTTTATTATCTATGATTTCAAAGCTTAAAAGCAACTTTGAGACTTGCATTGCAGGGGAAAAGCAGCATATAAATAGGGTAAACGAATAAAATAAATAAATGATGTAAATTCTAGTCTCCAAGGTTAAAAAAAACACCCCAAGTTAAGATTTTGATTGTCATCATTTTACCAATGAATAATTTCTGCTCCTTCTTCCAGAAGGCATTTTGGCCACCTATTGATACTACTTTATTTTTGTAAGTAAAACTACTCAGTGAAATCATAAGGCTTTTCCCCCTACAAAGTGTACACAAATCATGGACCTTTTAAGACATCAGTATTCTCCACCTTATTGTTACTGTGCAGTGAGACAGCGATGCTATGGCACAGTTGCTAACAGTAACGCCTCTGTGGGGACAACTAAGAAAGGATCCATCTGCATGACTCAGCTAAATGAATCTAACCTCTGTCTCTTCGTCTCCATTTTCTTTCTCCTTAAGAGCAACAAGTATAAAAACCCTCACAGTTTCAGACAATTGTACAAAAATTATCCACAGATTTGTTAAGCTACTGTGATTCACTCTCAAAACTATCACTCCACATATAGCAGTCTCTTCTACACAAAAAATTTATAGGCTATTGCAGACAGTCCAGGCTACTTTTTCTTTGGAATTTTTCAGATTTAAAGAACAGATCCTTCACAGAGCTTGAACATTGTATTTTTCCTCACTGCATTGTTTAAAGACCATGCAGTACTGAAAACACATCCATTACTGTATGCCATATAGTCACTGATGAATTCCAGTCACATGAAATTAAAGTGTGATCCAGCATGATGACAACTTAAACAATTCCAGACAATTCTAGAATATTAATACTTTTCACAGAAGAAAAAAAATCCTCAAGTGCTTTCAGTCTTTCCATTCAAAAACCTGATGCATATAATCTTTCTTTACTCATCAGGATGGAAGCAAAGGATATGCACTATTTCAATTCTTGTAAAGACTGTCAAAAGTGTTGACAAAGTGACAGAGTCATCCTGAACAAGTCTACTCAGAACTCTATTCAGCTGTATTCAAGGAAGCTTACTGGAAAGTGTTGTTAGGTTTGTACTGCAAGGGGAGGGCGGCATAAAAGTGGAACAAATAAATAAATAAATAAACCTTTGTACAAAGCAAGAAGTGTGCTCACAGATCAAAGCTGAGAAGCTTTACATCTGAATCTCTCAAGGAATGGGCAGCAAAAACAATGATGAATATGAATTAGGTGTACAAAATGTGTTGATTCATATAAATATAAATCGGCTGATTCATATTTGTGAACTAAGTTTCAGAGAGGAGCCATGCTGGTTTGCAGCAGAACAGCTAGATTAGAGTCCAGTAGCTCCTTAGACATCAAGATTGCACATTTTGCACATCTTTTTGGTTTGTAAAATGCTACTGGACTCAATGTGTCCTTGGCCTAATCCTAAAATCTTGCCTAATCCTAAAATCTGTTGTGCCACCACATCCATTCTGGGCATGTGATATACCAAGATGTAGTCAATGAAATGGCACGCAAAATTGTTTTGAAAATAAGCAATTTTTTAGAAAAAATACCTGGTTAGCAAAATGCTATCCTTATTTTAGGAAGTTGTTTTAAGTTAAACATATACAGACAAAATCTTGCCTAGTTTCCATAATCCAAGTTCTCCCACTGCAGCAAAAATAATGGGGTATGGCCAAACCAAATGGCAAATGACCCATAAGCAGTTTAATATAATGCACATGGAGTAATATTATCAGCAGTTTCCTGTACTGGTGGAATGCAGCCATGTTGATTCTGCAGATGCATGCTTGTTTCCCTCTTTTAAAATGAGCCAAGGGGGGAAATAATCAAAACCACCACATTTTGCTAAATTTGGAAGAGGCTGTACCCGATATTTATCTAGCCTGATGTAAATAATACTGCAAGGAAATCAGATTTTAGCAAAAATATCAACAGTATACAGGCCTAATAAATGCTGCAATTTGAGCATGACAGGAGTAATCAAAACATTATTGTGAAACCCGGTCCAAGGACTCCTTAGTAGTCATTATACAGATTTTATAACCTGGCCTATTTTGCTGCCTACTATCCATGAAACACTTTGTAAGGCAAGAAATCATAATGCTATGGTTACAGTTAAGGCAGGCTTTTGATGGCACTCCCACCACTGAATTTTTTAAAGATCTGAACTGGTAACCTCTAGGTGTACACACAGTGAAATTAGATGGTAGAATGAAATTTAACACTTCAGATTCCATGTATGGGTAATCACATTTTAAAATGTTCCCCTAATTATTTTTTAAAACTTGCTTCATGTAGAAAGTACTCTGCTATGCTGGGATTGTTTTTTTCACCTTCAGGTGGAAGTCACACAGTATTCTATCACCAGAACATAAGAGTATAAATAAGAGATGCCTTGCTAGATCTGACCAGTGGTCCATCGAGTGCAGCATCAAGTTTCATCCAGTGGTTAACTAATAACTGCCAACAATAACTGTTGCCTCCTAGCGCTGGTACTCAGAGGCTGATTTTTCTTGGTCAAAATGTCCTGTGGTAGATCCAGAAGCGTACCTGTCGTGGTGCTTTTTGCCCTGCTTTTGACTCTTCACTGCTCCCTGGTTCTTCCTGGGATTCAAGGCAGGGCCAGTGGCGCATTATGCCCCAACTGTTTCTTCACAAGCCCGGTGCTTCTCTATTTGCACCATGAGCTCTTCCGCAATGTCTTCCACGCATGCGTGGACACCCTCCATTTCCCGCATTCTGACTGGCTGAATTATGAGAGTGGTTCCCCCCACTCACTTTCACTATTTCAGTTTTAAATGACTCTGAATACAAAAACAGGCACTGAGAATCGGAGCCCTTGCCCCCCCATCTAAAATCGCTGTCCTCCACCCCTGTCTAAAATCCTTGCGTATGCGAGAGAATCGCCACACTCCCGTTCGCGGCGCCTGTATAATCCGCTTTTCTGTCTAAAAAACAAGGGTTTTCCCTCCACGTTTCTTCCCCACTGCAAGAGGGGGGGGGGGCGCTGATTCTCAGTGCCTGTTCATTGATCTGGCGAGCCAGAGCAGTGAGGTGGGAAAAATGGCAGCAGAACTGTGGAGTTTTTCACAGCAGCGGAAGCCACCGGAGCAATAAAGGGGCATTTCAAAAGAACCTCAAATTTGGCAGTTTTGGAAATTCACAAAGCAAGGCCAATGCTGTGGAGTGGCGCTGGGGCAACAACGTGGCAGACATGCCGCAGCACCGGGAGCTGTTAAGAACTCCCGGCTGCACCAGATTATTCTCCGTGCTAATAACTGGGCATTTTTACGATGAAAAATCAGCCAGAACTTCACTGTGTTTGGTTCCCTCTGGCACACTGGGTTGACATTTTCACTGGGTTGACATTTTCATCTCTTTTCCACTCAATAGCCATCATTCAGACCTCATCTAATCAGGGTGTGTGAGTATGTGTGTACATGGGTGTATAAAATCACTGATTTTATTTCAGTGTGCATCACCTTGCATTAACTTACACTGAGCATCAATTGCCATACTGTTGACCACTGGCCTAACTTAGAGAGATATTCTTTGCATTCTTCACAATTCCTTTGGCATTCACTATCCTGAATAATTTGGCATCATCTACAAATCTGATCACTGCACTGCTCACCCCCGATTCCAGATAATTTATAAGTAAATTAAACAGCATGGGTCACAATATTGATTCTTCTGGGTCCCTACTTCTTCCTTTCCTCCATTGTAACACCCCTTCCAAGCTTCCTGATCAACACATTTTTGAACACATGCCATTAGTAAGTCTAATTCTAACTACCTGGAGTTTAACCAAGGAAAGTTAGCTCAGGGTTTTAACACACACACACACACAGTGCCCTTCAAAAGGAGAGATTGAGTCCTTACTGGTTAGATAGGGTTCCTACAGTGGGCTGGTGCAGTGTATTAAAGCTAGTTCAACAGCTCGTTTGCTTTTATGAAATGTCACATTGGATGCATATAAGCACTTTCTGGCATTTTATTTAACTAGAGCATACTGTTAACTGACACATTCATCAACCACACAACTTGACCTCTTTCCTTCTCACAGCAGGTATGTGAAAACCAACTGTATTGTGAGGAACCATCCAGAGGCTTGCCACTGAATCAACTCAAAATGGTTCTACACATTTTTCCCCTTCTGTTCAGAACATATTTCTGTGTATTTGAAATTCACACTAAGATTTAAAGACTTGGTTCTAAGATCCAGGGAGATGTCTGACTTTTTTGCTATGAAATGCAGGAAATTTCCAACCCATCCCAGTTACAGCCAGTTAAGGTTCCTGAGAGGGAAGGGATGCCAAAATCCAGGTGAGGCCTGGAGAGCTTCTGGAATTATAACTGATCTCCAGACTGCAGAGATTAGTTCCACTGGGGAAAATGGCTGCTTTGGGGGTGCACTCTGTGACATACCTCTCTGTGGTCCTTCCCAAATTCTGTCCTCTCCATTTTCCATTTTCCAAACCAGTTGGCAACCCTATAAAAGGGTCACATTCTCCACTGTGTGGATGGGCAGAGGATTGCATTGTTTTTCCCTGCCTCCAATTATTTGAGACTTCTCTGTTTTATATACAGTTTCTGCAATACATCCTGGCCCTTTGGAACAGAAATAAAACTTGTATCGTGCCATGATACTGCATGCTTTTTCAAATTTGCAAGCTGGCCCAGTTGTTCTAAGAACTTCAGTTTTGACCAATATGTGGACTAGGGAATTAGAATGTCTAATATCAACTTCAACAGTATTCTATACTAGTGCAGGAGGAAGATGCGAAAATGTAGAACTGTGCAAGTATCCACTCAAAAAACTGAATCCCATTTGTTGTGTTCAAATGCAGCAAAGATAGCAGCTCAGATTTACACCCTTTTAAGACCACTGGCTTCAGTGGATTTAACAGGGTGTAACTCCATTCAGAATTGCATTGTAGCATGCTTAGTTGCAAACTACTTCCAAGTAATCTACTTAGCACTACAGATAAAAATGCTTGACTAATTTCCACTATCAGCAAGGCCTTCATTTAGAATTTTTCATTGACAGCCCGAATGATTATATATATATTAAATTATACCTTAACACAACAGCATAATATCCCAAAATCCTATTTTGCCTAGAAAACAAAAATATGCAACATACTAAACTGAAATGAAGTTAAATAGACATTTTTAGATCTTCTTAGAGCTCTTACTAATAGACCACTTTGGTTTTAACTATCCTGAATAATTTGGTTTATGTGTGCCACCTACTAGTAAACACAGAAAGGCATGCCTCACCTCGTACATCAGGAGAGAACCGAGCAGAATGACGAGACACAAAAAGCTTAAGTTCTTGATCCAAGTTGCATTCAATCAGATTTGTGTCCCATGATCGGATTCCTGTAAATCAAAAGGAAAAATATGTGTATTTATCTCCATGAATTACAACACATATTTCTGAATTCTGTTTCACCAAATCTGAATCCTTATATTCGTATTATCCAAAAACTGGGTCTATGGTTGCCAATCTCCAGGTGTTCTCTTACAATGACAACGTCACTCCAGACTACAAAGCTCAATTCCCCTTGGAAAAAAAGGGAAAACTCTGGATTTGGAAGGTGAACTCTATGGCTTGGCACCCCTGCTTTGTTTCCTTCCCTCCCCAAAATTCACCCTCTACAAGCTCCACCCACAAATGTCCAGGAATTTCCCAAGTTGCAATTGCCAACCCTAGGGGCTCCGTGAATATAAACAGATGCACCAAGCAGGGCCAGCCACATCAATTATTTAGGTTTCTACAAATAAAGGAGAACCCAAATGTCTGCAGAAAGATCTGAATTTTTAAAAATCAACAAATTTGAGATACTCAAGAAGCTGAAAAAAAGGCAGATAATCTGGGAGAAGAATGTAAGGAGGGCAAAGAAGATCCAGTGACAGCAGTCAAAGGGAAATCCCTCAGCTGTGGGAGGAGGGAGAAAGCCAGCAGTGAGAGGGGGTGTGGAAACTGGTTTTCCCTCTCCTTGTGAGTCATCAATCATAGATCCTTTCTGGTAGATCTATATTCCACGAAGACACCTATCTGTAACCTTTCTGCTTGTACAAGCCGCGTTAAAATATGTTCAGCACATTCTGCTTCCTTTCTAAGGTCCAGCATTTCAAGACTGCTGAACATTCTCAGTTATTAATGTATGCAGTTGACATTTGCTCCAGGTGTTGTAAGCAGTGCTTCAAGAACTTTTTATTAGGATATATTTCATTTGGATATATTAGGATATAAAGCAGGACTATGTTATAGGATCAATCCAATCTGTAGCAATTATGCATAATATTAAATGTTTCATGCATGAAATCCAAATAAGTTCTACCCAGAAATGTTTTAGCTACATTTGATTTTTAAAATACGAAGCACAGATAAAAATTTGCTATGCTTATAGTCCTCAGTTGTACCACATAAAATAAAACTAATATGAAATTGCCATTCTCATTAACACTGCACTTTCTGCAAATATAATACAATGAGCATTTGCATTGTGCTTGGCGCAAAAATTTCAGGTTTACATCAAAATGTACCTTGCGTTTAGGACATCCCATCTCAGTCAAGATCACCATGAAGTCCCACGCACAATATTTACTTATTTTTACAATATAAACATATTAAAAGTGTTAATTTTAAAATTGACGCTTTACCCTCTCTCCAGTCACTAGGAAATGATGGGAAATTATGATTATATCAACTAAAGGAGGTAAGCAATCTGTGATGAGGTCTTAATACATCATTCTCCTCCAGAGGTGGGATCCAGCAGGTTCTCACAGGTTCCCGAGAGTAGGTTACTAATTATTTGTGTGTGCCGAGAGGGGGTTACTAATTGGTGATTTTGCCACGTGATTTTTGCCTTAGTTACGCCCCGCCTCTCAGGAGTAGCATGCAGAACTTGAAGCAGTCTAGCAGGAGGTGCACCGGCGTGGCCGGCAACCTGCGCCTGCGTGCGTTGGTTTCCCACCCAAGGACCGGTGCAGTGGCTGCGTCCTTGCCACAGCCCCGCCCAGGAATGCCCCGCCCCCAGAATGCCCAGCCATGCCCTTGTCATGCCCCGCCCAGCCCCATTGGCACTATGCCACAGTTTGAATCCCACCACCATGGGAACCTGTTACTAAAAATTTTGGATCCCACCACTGTTCTCCTCCCATATGAGTTAGTTATTTATATCATGCTTTTCTCCCTAGTGGAATACCAAAGCAGCTTACAACATTCACCCTTGGGTCCATTTTATGCTCACAACAACAATCCTATAATGTAGGTTAGCTGAGAGTGTCCACCAGCAAACTTCCATGGAAGATCTCAGATAAGGTGGTTCAGAATGCTATACTTTATCCATTGAACTGCATTAGAATAACTTATTATTCATTTCTTCCCTCAAGGGCATAGTTGTATGACATATGAACTTTCTAGTAGCCCCTCTGCAGTCAACATGCTGTTGTAACAGCATAAATAACAATAAATACAGCAGCGTGCCAAATTACCTTTTCGTTCTTGCCTTTGATTTGTACTATAGCTTTTGTTACAACAACCTTTTGATTCACACAGAATCTGTTTGAATGGGGATTCCAACAACTAACCCTCTGATTCCTAAATTTTTAATGAAGACAATCTATTAACAAAAGACAGTCTTTGTTTGGAATCTATATATTTTTCTTCTTCTGAAGAAATCCCACCCTTTATACTCTGTTGTCCTTCATATACAACATTATTCAGGAAGTCCAGTCAATGAAGTTTCTGTGAAAACTGTGCAGATCCAGCCAATGATTGCTTATCACTTGGCCATAACAGAGGTTAAGGAACTGGTCACGTGGATATAGGGGCGGTTTAAAAGCACGTATTATGTATCATGGTTCCTTTCAAATTTTTTAGAAATGTGTGGGTATGTGTAGCTTACATCTCCATTTACATTTTTAAAAAAAAATAAAAAATAAAATATTGCACTGAATATTTTAAAATGAAGTCCATTTAAAAAAAGATAGTTATTATTTTTGAAAAAATATAAAAGGTGAATGCTACTAAATAACCATCATGGACAGTTTTAGTTTTCATGCAACTGTTGTACACAGCAGAGTAAATACAGTTTTTTTAAAATCAATACAAACTGGTTGCTGTGACCCATCTCAAAAGTTCACCTGCCTTTTTCAGATGGCAGAAGTTTAAACAAAATTCAAGTGTAGAAGAAAACTAAAGAATCTCTAACCAGTTTGACTTGTGGATTAAAGAAAATAATGCCAAGCTAATTCTTGCACGAGCATTAAGGTTAGACCATTTATTCACCACCGGAAGAGGAGTGGTTAGAGGAGAGGAGAGAGGCAGTCTTCACAATAACTGAACAACAGTAAGTTGGAGCATTATAATAGCATCTTAACCCTAAAGTATACAATATATGTTGCTGAGGAAATTAGGAAGCAGCTAGACTCTGGCTCATTCCGCACATGCAGAATAATGCACTTTCAAACTGCTTTCAGAGCTCTTTGAAGCTGTGCGGAATGGCAAAATCCACTTGCAAACAGTTGTGAAAGTGGTTTGAAAATGCATTATTTTGCGTGTGCAGAAGGGGCCTCTGAGACAGTAATGTTGTAGTTAAGAAGAGAGTGCCTCAAGAGTGCCAGCTTTTTAATGTTATGCAAGGACGTTGCCAACTTTGAGTTGAGAAATTTCTGGATATTTGGGGGTACAGCGCAGGATTTAGATAGGGGAGACACCTCAACAGGCTATAATTCTGTACAAACCATCCTACAAAGCAAGTACTTTCTCCAGGGAAATTGATCTGTAACCTGAAGATCAAATGTAATTGGAGATCTCCAGGCCCCACCTGGAAGGTGGCAAACCCATCTGCAAGTAATAGTCAGATTCCAAAGGCCTTACTTGCAACAGTAATTAAAGCTCTTTTTGTGGGGGGGGCATCCAGTTGGTTTTCTCTTAACAAGATGTAATTCTTGAAGTAGGTAATACATTAATTTACAGTTAGACACAGTGGCATCAATAGAGGTGACTTTGCATTTCTGATGTCAGCTGTAGTCACAGCTTCTGGATCAGTTGAAATGGGGCGGGGAAGGGGGGAAGGCTGTGCAAAAAAATTTCATGCGATTATTTCAACTTAGCATAATGAGATATGCATACGTTTGTGAAAAATGGAAATTTAGGAATGATTGCCATGATTTTTTCAGAGTTAAAGTCTGGGACATATAGATGAATTTTAAATGGAGAGGAACTGGTAACTGAATATAAAAACAGATGGAATCCACAGATTCGTAATAAAATAAGATTTACAATATACTTGAAAGGTATTTAATCTGATTTTTGCATGAATTATAATTATCCTTGTGAAAGTTTTAAAAATAATTAAATATACAACAATGTACCAAATGAATTAGTACATCAGTATGTATCCAAATACCCAAAACTCAGAAAATATCCAATGTTATTGAAGTCCAAATGGAGGCAGGAATAACACACATGATTTTTCATCACATGACTTATGAGTCTCACACAAATATCTGAACTGTGCCCACTGAAAAACATGTTTAGGTTAACATCAGATGACATTAAGGTACTGGTGCTGGTAATCAATCTGTGGTGGTGCGATGCAGTTAACATGTCAGAAACTGCTATTTATGTGAACTGCTATTTGTGCAAACACTTATACTCCTTCTGCACATTCAGAATAATGCACTTTCAATTCACTTTCACAATTGTTTGCAAGTGGATTTTGCTATTCAGCCCAGTAAAATCCAGCTGCGAAGTGCATTGAAAATGGATTGAAAGTGCATTATTCTACATGTGCGGAAGGGGCCAAAGAATTTAGAATGAAGGTATAATCCTTTACAGTTACACTTGTACATACCAGCGGCTTTCTTAAGGTGAAATCTTTCATATCAATACAAAGTTCAGGACATTTATGAGAATAGGACTACAATTCTGAGAACACTTTTCTGGAAGTTGGCTTCACTGAGAAAACTAGAACTTACTTCTGAGTTGACCAGCTTATGATTGCTTCATAAATGCTTAATCATGTCAACTGCACACTGGTAGAAATATTTAAAACTAAGAAAGCCCCATTACATCCTATGTTAGTTATTTTACCCAATGTAGGACTATTAAGATGTTGATGTCTGCTTAGAACTTTGCCTTCATTTATTAGCACATCCTTGCAGAGTGTTATATGTTGTTCTTATCTTATGGCTTCCAGTGGGGAAAAAAAGAAATGGATGATCATACTCAGGATCAAACCACATGGATAAGACAGGATTGGGGATAGGCCATTGGTTCAGTGTTTAGCATTTGCTTTGCATGAAGAAGCTCCAAGGGTCAACCCCTGGCATATCCAGTTGAAAGGATGAGGCAGCAAATAATATGCAAGATCTCTACTTAACACCATGGAAAGCTGTTGCCAGTCACAGAAAACAATGATGACCTCGACAGATCAATGATTCAATATCATATAAGGCAGCTTCGTGTGTATATGATCATGTGATAAGGCAGAATTCATAGACATGTGTTCTGCACATTTATGATGATCATTAACGATGAACATGATTTAAACATAGGCCATAATATAAATATAGCCTAAGTATAGGCAGAGCTTAGCCACATTTTAACCCTGCTCTTCTTCCCAGGAATGCAGAACAGCATAAATGCTTCCCCCTCCTACATTTTAGCCCCACCAAAAGAAAACCTGTGAGGTATATTAGACTGAAAGACAGTGGCTGATTCCGCATGGGCCAAAACCAGCAGTGTGAAAATGGTGTAAAAGGGTTTAAAATGGTGTAAAAGGGTTTATAATATTTTCACACTGTTTTCACACCTCTTTTTTTGGCCCATGCGGAATCAGCCAGTGATTGGCCCAAGGTTATCCAACTTTGTAGTGGAATAGGAGATTTGAACCCAGATATCCCCAGTTCCAGCATTATGCTTTAACCACTGCACTTATACTGGCTCTCATCAGCCTGTGATATACTTATGAAAGTAGCAAAAGCCAGAACAATGGCTTTAATAAACAACATTGTAACAAACTGACAATCTACAGCAACCATGTCTAACAATGCAGTACCATGATTCAGCAGTTCTAACAGGAGCACAACACAAAAGCTCTGATACAGAAGCAACAAGAAAAGTGTGAATTTTAAAGCCTGAAGAAAAATAGGAATATTTTTAAAATTGATGCTTGATTGAGTATAATAAAAGCCGGCTGAGACAGAATTGTTTTTTCTTCCATGGGAAGAGAAGCAGGTCTGCCAATCAGCTCTCCACTAGCAACCTGGACACACCCACAAGTCTGAATTCTGTACAGATCCAAGAATCATTGTTTTTTTAAAAAAAATTGAACAGTTATATGATATATGATTTGCATGTTAAAGTAAAAAGCTCACTAAATGGTGCTTGGACCACACTGGGCAACTGTGAAAACTCTTCAAACTCAAGACCCATCCTGGAACTATTTCAAGAAAAAAAATCTTCATCCACTGGGCCTTTCATGATAACTCTCTGGTGCGTCATTAGTACATGATCTTGTCTCAGATTTCTCTGCAGTGATGCACATTAATCCAGCATCTTCAAGGGTGGTGCCCAAGGGAAGCAGATACTATAAAACCTGAGGTCCTGAAGGCCTTGACCAGAATTTGTAGTTCAAGTGATGAATTACTCTTTTTAACTCATAAAGTACTTTCCAAAAAAAAGAAGAGATTAATTAAACCCATACATGTTTCATGGAAATAAATTTCCGGACTGCCACAGTCCAAGTTCGGCTTCAAACCAATGATATGCCCAGATGCCCAATTCTACAGACATTATTAACTGCCCTCTAATTTAAAAAAAATCAAAAATGTATATTGCTTTTAAATAACTATAACCAACCTAACACAACAAGAAAACTGAAGTGCAGAACTTCTCAGGCTTGAAGCATTTTTTTTTCTGTGACCAGATGACATCATACCTTCAGTTCATACAACACATCCATTTACTGTATGATGTGAAGTAAAATACAGTTTGGCTGAAGTTCAGATTTCAGCTAAAATACAAAATAACCAGTGGAATCCAAAACAAAGATTATCAGTTTCCCGTCACCGAACAAAGGAGTCCATGACTATGTCAATTTCTAATACAGGTGGCCTTGTTCTCACTGAAATACACATTCAAGAAAGAATCCACAAACTACAAATGTTAATGGTTGAAATGGAGTGAATCATCAGTACAAAGAGCCAACTGAAGTACCTCTTGTAACGCTGAACCACACCTTTATAGCAAGAATAATCAAGCCATTGCCTAAAGGTTTCTCTGACAATTGCAAGTTTCTGAAATCTCTTCCTCTCTCTTTTTAAGTAAAACCCTAACACACTGGAAATCCAAATGCATTCAATCAAAACTTATTTGTATAAAAGCCATGAGTGCCAGGTTTATGGCCTTCTAATACATGTAGCATTCACTTTATGGGCATTGCACATCAGTACTCCTAAGAATGATACAATTACATTCTATTTAAGGAGCATCATCCAAAAAGGAATTCACTGTTGCTTTCCATCATAGACCACTGTGTTAGTTTTATAAAAGGAAAGGTTCGTTAGCCAGCTGGAAATCTGTAGCCAAACAATGACAAGCTTTGAGAGAAAGTGTTCAGCTTTTTATAACAGCATTTCTGTTCTTTGCTGGAGATTCTACTTCTTTTGATAAAAGTCTCAATTTTGTTCCTGAAGCAAAACCCATGAAAAGCTAATGAGCGGCTGAAAGTTAGAAACAAAGGAAGCTGGTGCATTTTTTTATTATCAGGAACAGCACAGTCTGCAGTGCAACAGCTCTCTGAATTTCTTTTTAACTTCAATCTTCAAGACAGCAGAGACAGATGGATTGCAAATGGATATTTAATGTAATTTCCTTTTTCTCCTTGACTGTGTAAACGCCCTTTGTCCGCTATGGGCTGCCATAGGGACCGCACTGCGGACTGCACCACGCCCACAAGCCGGTATCTCTGGGCAGACTCCCCAGCAGCAGCACCAAGAGGCGAAAAAGAGAAAGCAAAGGAGGCACTGTTGCTGGCTCTGCAAAAGACCGGAACGACCTCTGCTCTGCCAGTTGCGGGCAGGCTGGGGGAACGGATAAATGTGAATAGCAAGTTGGGGGGTGGGGGTGGTGAAAGACTGCAGAAGGAATGAGTGGTGCTAACTCAAGATCAGCAGCATGTGTGTTCCGATCCCACCTTCCTGGTGCCTCTTGGTGCAGCAAAATGTCAAAGCCAACTGCAGATCTTTGTGTGGGAGAAGCCAAAGAAACCTTCCTCCTCCTCTTCCTCCTCCCATCTCTACTGCTGCTGCGGCAGCTCCATGCACACCCTCCAGATGCTGCTTCTTGGATAGATTTACAATACCTCAGAACCACCTCCCCCTCCAATCCCATTATGTTCCTGAAATTTCTCACTCTCTTTTATGCCCGGCAAAAACATAAAGATTTAGCAAGAGAACAGCACACTATGAATTAATAATCCTCCCTTGAAGTGTATGGGGGGAATCAACTTTGTTCCATAGCTCAAGGTTTCTAATTATTATTATTTTTAAGTAAACTACTGGGGTTGAGGGAAGATGAATTGGAACGTAGCCATTTCTTCCATCTACTAAAGCAAACTGCAACCATTTAGTGAAGAGTAACACACCCTTCAGAAAATCCAGCTGCAGCCTCTCCTTTTATTCCACACTGCAATGCAACTCCAAGAAGAAGTGAGACTCTGAAAGGGATGCAGACGAGATGGGTGGATTGACTGGATGTTGCTGCCAACTCTAGCACTGCAGCTCCCAGACAGAGGATCACCCCACACAACTCACACAATACACATACACACAAAGGGAGTGGTTGCATCAGATTTCCTCCATCCTTCTTTGCGGCTGGGCTAGGAAGTCAGCAAACATGGATTTCATGCCAAAACTACACTGGACGGAAGATGGGGGGGGGGGGGAGGCTCTGCCAAGGTTATGCAGTCGCTGACTTTTTTTTATTGCAGAGGTATAACCTCCCGCCACCGGCAGCACCGGAGACTGTGAGCGCAGGGGACTTCTGTGCAACCTGTAGGTCGCCTCCAGCCCCTGCCTCCCCCTCCCACAGCCGAGCCTTTGATGGGCGAGCGATGAAGTAACTCCTTCTCAGGGACACTGAAGGAGAAGGGGTTGGGGGAACGCGTTGAAGTCTTACCTCGCTCTATGTTTGCTATAGCTCGTCTCAGATGCTCCTCGGTGACCAGCTCGCCTATAACGACCAGCAGATAAAATTTGCTGTCAAGAAAGCGATGAGACAGGCTAGGCGAGGGGGGGACGGCATTGGGGAGGCTACAAGACGGCTCCGACTCGGCTTCCAGCACCACCGTCGCCATCCTGGCAAGCCCCTCTTCCGTCTCCGCCTCGCGCGTCTCCCAGGGAGGGGAGCCAAGGCAAGGAGGAAAATGAAAAGCTTTAGTTCCCAAAGGCGCCTCCCTCGGCAGGGGAGAGGGGGAAAAACCCGTGCGCCGAAAGATACCACCGCGCTCCAGGCAGCCGGGCGAGTGGAGGAGGGCGGGGAGGCGGCGGCGCTTTTATACCGAGACAGCGCAGCGCAGGGCTGGGACCGGGCGAGGCGGAGGCGGCGCATCCGCGCGCGCTGCTCCTGTCCCTCCTGCTGCTTTGCCAGCATCCACCGTGTACAGCTGATGTCATCTGCAGCAAATCATTCCCATCACTGCCTCCGGAAGCAGAAAGGACGAGGTGTGTGAACAATGCCCAGAAAGGCAGACCGCGGGCAGAGGGCACCCGGGGCCCACCATAAAGGCCGTCTGGGAACACATCCAGAGGGACTGTTTACACACACATGCACTCACAGACAAACCAAAGGGATGGAAGTCGCAGGGGGCTGGAGGGAGCTCTTTCTCCCTTGCTGAAACTGAAAAGTGATGTTGTTCCATCACTTATGGACTCAGTGAGACCAGGCCCTTTTGGGTCTCCCGGAATTTCGCGGAAGCCCACCTTTTAAAACAAACAAACCAACCCCACAACTATTGGATAAGCAAGAATGGGGTCTTTACCAGAACTGTTAAAGTTATTTGAAGTTTACAAGCAGTTTTCAAAAGATGCATATTTTTCCAGTGAGTGAATCAAGGCCATGTGTGTGACGCATCTACAGCTCAGTCCCACCAACTTATTTGGTACAACCCAAGATCATGTGCCAAAGCAGCTGCCCCACACTGTGTGACACATACATACCACAGTCCTTTGCAATGTTTCAAAGGATACTAAGAAAGCAACTGTCACTGAGCAGTGTACAAGTGTGTGAACTACTTCCAGTAGCTTCTATATGATTACAAAGAAGCCTGGAGCATAACCTGTCACAGAGCATACACCGAGTATGCTCAAATTGCAGTTTCCTGCATATGATAAAAGAAGGCTCACCTATGTTCAGTTTGATCTGATTGGGTGGATGTATTTTTATTAAATTGACATTTGGAGAGTGTGTGCTGCTCAATGTAGTGTGTTTTAGTGTGTAATACTTTGTGCCTTAGAACTGCCATTATTTTGTTTCACTATTTTATTGGCATGAACCTCTTTGGATGCTGTGCGACAGAAAAAAACACAATAAATCAGTATTAATGACTGATAGAAGAATTGGTATGGTTGGTATTTCCACATCCAGCCAGCCCATCTTAATTGGGCTCAGTGAAAGGAATGAGTGGTCACTCCCAAAATACTCCAGACATAAATCACACCTATTTGAGAAATATGAACTATGGCTGTATGAACCAAGATGCCAATTTAGCCAGGATGTATGTGGCAGTATTTTCTGCCTTTCTTCAGAAGATTGGTGGTTCTTCAGCGAGCATCTCCCAGCGCCTCTGTGGCTTGTGTCTCTTTGCCCAGATGCCCAGTCAGGCAGTCATTCCAAGGGGGCCATTCCAAGGGGGCAGGCTGAGCAGATGGACCTTAGTCAGCAAGTTTTCATATGGGCTCACCTGCTCTGCATAAAAGCAACCCTCCCTGAACCCTGGCCACATTCTGCCTCAGTATTTTTATCCAACCAGCCCTCACCTCTACTGCACAGGTTTGTTTTGTTTTTCTTTTGTGCATGCTTGTTTTATTGCTATTGTCATAACTGTTTGGTTTCATTGCTTGCCCTTGTCACAACTTGGTAGGTGGTTTTTGGCATTGGAATTGATCCCTTTAGAGGAAGACTGGACCTGCATGTGCATCATCCCAGCTGGGGGCCCCATTAAAGGGCCTTGAGGGCATGGGTTAAGGAGGCATGCCCACACTGGGCTTTGCTGGTCTCTCCTCACCCCTACGTGGCTGGGGATCACACAGTAGCTTATGCCCAGTTCTTATCCCTTGCAGGCAAACTGATGAGGGTTACAAATTGGGCAGCAGGAAGGTCATTCAGTACCATGGATTTCTTGCCATATGACATCCAAACTTTAGCAGCTGTAAACTATAAAAGTTCTGGACTGTTATACCCACACACAGTGTTGTCTTGTTTTCTGCCCAGCATTCACCACCTTCCTTAAAGCTGGGGCCACATCCATTGTTTTAATTAGTACACAAGTTTTTTCCTACAGGAAGGGCCTAAATAAAGTTAACAAATGGTGTTCGATTTTTGAGAACTTAATTAACAGCCCATTTCATGTTAGGGACTTAACATGGTTTATTAATAATGCACTATACAAGACATTAGTTCATATTGATAATGCAAGGATGTTAGGGTGTGTGTGTGTGTGTGTGTGTGTGTGTGTGTGTGTGTGTGTGTGTGTGTGTGTGTGTGTGTGTGTGTGTGTGTGTGTGTGTGTGTGTGTGTGTGTGTGTGTGTGTGTGTGTGTGTGTGAAGTGCCATCAAGTTGTTTCTGACTCATGGCAACCCTATGAGTCAATGTTCTCCAAAACTCCCATTGTTAGCAACTTTGCTAAGGTCTTCTAAGGGCTGTGACTTACATTAAAGAGTCAATCTATCCCATGTTGGCTCTTCTTCATTTCCTGTCTTCAAGTTTTCCTAGCATTATATTATTGTCTTTTCCAGTGAGTCTTATATCCTCATAATGTGACCAAAGTAGATAGCCTCAGTTTAGTCATTTTAGGTTCTACAGGGAGTTCAGCTGTATTCCACCATAAATGTTTGGGACTGGTTTGTAAAACAGGATATTCTTTCCTGAGAAAGTCGTCTCAGTTAGCACCTTTCCTGTATTATTCAGGCATCCAGTCAAGTAAAATGACAGTAAAACTGTAATTGTTTGGTGAATGTGTCTGAATAACATACATTTCTTCAGTTTCAATGAAAAGTACATCTTGTACTTTTGTGACACATATTCTTATGTACAGGTGATTTAAAGGATAGATTAACACGTGGCATCTGATTAAGGGTACTTTGATTCTCAAAAGCTCATACCCACCAAACATTGTTGGTCTCTAAGGTGCTACTGGAACTGAATCTAGCTGTATTGCAGACCAACTCAGCTACCCTCTGAAAGAACATGATGTATGCACATTATGTGCCATGATCCTATCCCACACTGATTTATTTTAGGGAATGCAGCCCTTGAGACTACAATTTAAAATGCAGGGGAAGGGGGACTATTTGATGTTCTCACTGAAAATTACCATAATCAAGCTGCTTTTACTTCTTCTAGTAAAAAAGGTACATGTAAGTTTCCTTCAGGAGTGTCAACAACAGTTGAAGACTTTCTTATTCTGTTAGGCATTTAGATGAACATCTTTGCTGCTTAGTTCTGTGTTCAACTTTGTATCATTCAGTTCTTCAGCTGTGCTGATGCGGTTTTAGTATAATTTTAATCAGTGGTCAACTATTTTATTGATATGTTTCATGGATTTCTGAAATCCATCCTGACAAGGTCAAGGTGATGCTGTGTGGTCAGGTGTGTGCTTTATGTCTTGCTCTCCATGTTAGATGAGGTCCAACCTTCTTTCCTAACTTACACAGTTCAGTGTTAAAATTATCCCTTGAAATGAATATGCTGCTTTAAAGAACCAAGTTCCTTTGAAAGCTATCCTCAACATGGGCTGTGTTCATAAGAAGAAATGCTGACTTTGTGTGTTTCCTTTTGTTCTATATCAGGTTATCCCCATTTATTTGGATAATGTGTAGGCATCACTATGATAACAAGGATCAACTAATGCTAAAAATGGTGATAAAATTAATAAGAACCTTCTGCGCAGGCATCAATCTTCTTTGCTTAGAGAGGTAAATACAGTCTCAGATAGGTCACTGGGGCATGATTCCTAACGTAGACTTTGGGGTTCCTCATGAGATCCTTGTTTTTATGCATAAGAAAATTTAGAGTAATAGTATATTACATGTGAAATTACCCTGCAAGTATTACATCTGATCCCTGAAGGAGAATTAGGGTACACTTATACATGCCACACAGATTCCTTTTCCTTATCACCTTGTTCTGTGTTTCTTGTAACATTATAGGCCATTTTAGTCACTCGTGGTCTGCCCCAAGTATACATTTTCTTTGGGTCAGATTTTTGGTTGCACACATGTTTCCCCCACTCCTGAACTCACCACACTGTAGATCAGCTAATCCCCAACTTTTCCCCTTCATGCGCAGGGAAGGCAAAGCAGCTTAGTGTGGTTTGCCTTCCTTCAGGTTTTCTGTTCCTCCCCACCTTCCCCCTTCCACACAGGAGCAGTTCCAACTTCCACCCACTCCTCGCCTGGCATTTCCAGGAAATCAATGAGACTTCTTTTCTCTATCTTAACAAAAATTGGACGATTTCAGTCTATTCCAGGAACGTTAGATCATTAAAGCAGCTTCCCAACCTGGAAACAGGGGACAAACAACATGGTGGCTGCGCTTAGAGGAATCAGCAGGGCATTTCCTCATGTGTAAACTAAGAAACACAGGGTGACCCCACTGCAGAACAAACTGTGTCAGGGTAAGTGCTGCATTCATAGTGCGTTCATTTCAAGGGAGAATATCCTTGGATCTTGCATTGTTTGATCATCACACATCTTCTGGAGGCTAGCCTGTCAAGAGTATTTCACATACTTTCAAAAGGCAGAAGAATGCCTAATCACTCTTGAAATAATACTTGTCCAAGTAAAGAATGTGGAGGAGAATAAGAGCACAAGTGACAGGAGTTGTTGCTGTACTCCTTGAATTGACTGTCTCCTAGGAAAATGGAGGATTGAGTATGAAAAAAATGAATGGAATCGTGTTGTAAGCAATTGATAATAAGCAGAATTGGGAGGAAGTTGATGCATACATGTATATTACTTTGTTGACAGCTAAATGTTTCTGTTGAAGAGTATGCTGCATGAAATAGAGTTACTTGTAAACTCTGTGTTGAGAAATTCATGGAGATTTCTTTGGTGGGAGGGGGTAGTATATACTCAATATGTTATTGAGTATAATGCCAAACGCTTCAGCCACCAGAGTAGCCATTTCTCCAGGGTAACTGATCTCTGTAATCTAGAGATCCACTGTCAGATTTCTAATCCCCACCTGGAGGTTGGCATCCCTAGCATGAATCCCCTACCTGTGGGGTTTTATCTTTGGTGGGCCATTCATAGGCAAGATATCACTTGGGTATATGTTAACTATTCTAATATGCCAAATGCTTGTGAAATGCTCCCAAACAGAATAAGTAGAACAGGAAGGAAACGTGGGCAAGGGCTTAGATGCATTCAAAAACATATTCTTTGGAAGAGCTGCTTGTTCTTAGCACTAAAATGATTTATTTGTGTAGGTGGCACAGAGTCTGGCCCCAGGCTTCAAGAAGAGCCTCTATGTGCTTCTTCACTTCCTTTGTGCATCCATGACTAGTGTTATTCCCTCAGGTCTTGCTATCATAACATCCTTCAACTTTTGCCTCAGACATTTATAAAAAGATACTGTGTATGTGTGGTTTTTTTCCTTCAGAGATTAGGTGGGCCCCAGTGCTTTAGTTTTACCAACTAGCCAATAATTATAGTGCTGAATGGAATCCTTTATGTGAGAATGAGCCCTTGTACCACAGAGAGCTGTATAAATATACTGCTCCAGAATGCCTTCCCTTAGAGGCCAAGCATGTCATTCAGTGAAGTTGAGAGAGTTTTGAGAGAGGCATACTGTGATCTAAAGTGAACTCCAATTCCTTGCAGAGGATCTTCTGAAGGTCACTTCCAGGAAACTGTGAGAGAGTGATCAAGCATAGTGGATATTCTTCTTTGTCTATCCAGATGGATTGAGCACTTCTCAGAGGTACAATCTTATCAATTTCTTGACTTCAGTGTTTGATCTTAAGGAAATCAGTGAGTGTTTTCTCTTTAAAAGGGGGTTCTTGACTTGTTGCTTCCAAGTAATTTCTAGATAACCTCTCCACTTAAAAATAAACCTGTCCCCTTAGTCCCTGGTCTATTCACCCAATTATCTCAAAAATTTTGACAGCTATGTTACATGCTTTGCGATTCACAGGTCAAATAAGCATAACATTCTTGCAGTCAGATTTGTTCACAGTTCTCTCTGTAATGATGCAAGTGCTGGATCCACTGGTCATTGGGTATTGCACAATTATAATTATTCACTTGCTGCTATTTTGCTGTCTGCACAGTAGAAGAAAATGGATGTGTGCAGTAAAGCAACATAGCAGATTTCTTCTAACTTATACACTTCAATGTTTTATAGTGATTTACTCCACTGGTGGCTGGATAGTTTGGGATTGTTGGAGAAAGTGAAACAGTTCTGTAGTAGTGAAAACAATGTCTTAAAGGAAGTAAGCCTGAAATCCCCTTTTAGCCAGCCCCACTTTACTTACTTCAAAGCTCCCAATGAATTTGTGGCCTTCGTGTGGCAGGCTTTTCTTGCTCATGGACAGCACCCAGTCTAAAACAATTTCTCTCTAACATTTAAAATCACAATATCCAGCAACCACTGATTGAAAATTTTAACATTCCAGGGTATTCTGTTGTTGATCTTTAAATCATTATTTCCCTAGAAAAGAACTTAAAAGGAAGAATGGAAGTATCATATCACATTTCTTACAAATGTTGATTAGTTCTGATTAATATAACAGCAGTCCAATAGATGATCTGAACTTCAGCCAACAGATTACTATTACATGGAAGACTTCATTGGTAGGTCCTTCATAAGCCATTTTTAAATTAGTACAGTCATTTTTTGGAAGTGCTGTAGAAAAGCTTTGTTTATTGCCTCCTCAATGTATATGGAGTGCTAAAGAAAACATCCTACATTTGCAGAGCACACTTTATTCCATCATGCACCACATCATATTCTGATTCTTAAATGTAATATTAGATAATGTATTGAGTTTACTTAGTCTGAAAGTTGCTAATGAGTTGCTAATAAATTACAAAAGGGTGGTGGTGGTTAGTTCAAAGTCTGAAATCCAGTGCATGCTGTTGGTTTCTGCAGTGCAATGAAATTAATTATTTCAGTTCATAAATGATTAAGAGGAAAAAATCCTGTTTGGCTTTACAATGCCATCGGTAGACTTTGGTTCTGTTGTCTGGCTCTCATCTGCTTAATAAAGGGATTGCTGTTGATTTGGAAAATTATGATCAAGGGTGAGATTCTGGATTAATTGTGAACTGAAGAGGAGCTGATAGCCACAATCAAATCCAAAGGCATTTAATGTAATCCAATCATTAGTCCCTAGGTTTTGCTTTGTACTGATATAATTTTTATTTTTATAGGGGTACAATGAAGACTGAATGCAGACTGAAACATAATGGATTGTGACTGGGATGGATAATGGTAAGGAGACACAGGTCCAGAGGATATTTCACTGACTATTTACAATGCTGAATAGTTTGAGTAGCCACTCTGAATATTGCATAAATCAAAGATACAGTAAACAATGGAACTCATTGTGCAAACAATTACAGTGATAAAAATAACACTAATAATATTAATACTAATAATACTAATGCCATTTCTACACAGAAATAGCAATTTATGTTAAGGAAAGTCAAGTGACAAAGTGGGAAAGAGAAGACTATTGCTTACCGTTTAGATTTCTGATTTTATCCATCTACTTCTTCCATCCATGTGTTTATATACCACATTGACCTGCTTTTGTTCCACCTCATTAAATACAGTTGCTGTCAATGATCAAGAGAAAATGGGCTGTCTGCAGTGATCTAAAGGATTAGAGTAGCTGCAGCCACACTGACTAGCTCTTTAAAACCAGTGGTACTTTCTATATGCTTTGCAGGCAATATGCTTTACAATGAACACTGCTTGATTATACACATTCACAGTCCAGTCTTTCACTGGTCTTGAGCTATGCCAGCTCAGTCGCAGTCCAGTCTTGAGCTAAGTCAGCACAAATACAACATATACCTTCAAACTTATTGCATACAGTAAAATGCACAATGGTTATTGCTGCCCGATGAAACACAAAGTAGTACCTACTTAGAAACACAAAGTAGTAGCTACCTAGGACTAAGTTTCTACCCAACCTTTGCGTGTGTGTTTATTTATATCCCACATATCTTTTTCATCAATACAACTCATCAACTAACAAAAGATACATAAAATAATGATGGATCAAAGCAGGCCAATGGAAAGGACATCTTATTGTCTTTTTTCTTTTGCAAAGTAGCTTCTAACTTAGTTCAAGAAGGGAGAAACTGAGTGGCACTCATAATTGCCAGGCCAATTAAAAGTGTCTCTACTCCCTCCACAGAAGAGTGATTGATAGAATCCAAGAGGCAAAGGGTCAAGTGACAGCAGGATCTTACCCTTTTACTGACTGATAACTTCAGTTGTTAAACATGCGAACTCTTCTTATTACTGCTAGGAGCCTTCCTTCAAGGCCTCTCTTGAAGGGTTTTGTTCCTCCTATAGGTGCTGGATTTAGGCAGGATTTGGATTTGATATTATACATTAATACTAGGACAATAATTTCTAACACTAGGCACTGGTTTAACTAATCCACATGATAATCATAAAAACACAGGCCAGTAAGTGCTGTCTCACAGATTATTTGCAGTCAGTAAACCTAGGCTGCCAACTAGGTAACTAATTGTGAACAAATACTAGAGCACCTATCTGAAATAGGGCGGCCTCAAGTTACATCATGTCTTCTTTCTGAGATGTAAAATCATTATGAATTCTCCTCTCACATCTGTATCAAAATGAGCAAAACAAGAAAATTTAAGTCCCAAGCCAATGTTAGCTGATTCTAGAGTGAAAAACTGGCAAAAGTGAAGCAGGATATAATGTATATTGAATAACATCATAATTGTAGCAAGTATAGTGCATTTATAATCCAACTGGTAATAAAGAACCCAATTATTCTCCACAGCATGTTAGGAACAGCATGACCTTGTTTGGCAGCAATGACACTGTTTCAGAGGAAAGGAAGTTAAGAAGCAACTCATTTGTTCTCTCCCACTTCCACCACCTTCAAATGTCAGTCAGAAAGAAGCCTACAGAGCTTCTTTTTCAGCTTTGCTCCACCTGGCCTTATATTGACTGGATAATCAAACATGATCCCCACTTCTTGCCAGCATCTTGTGAGCCTCCCTGCTTCTATTCAGAGAGTCAACCCTGTTGCCTAGGAGATGCAGTCAACTGTTTGCTTCCATTCTCCAGGTCCCTCGGGCAGGACTTACCCCAGCATATAGGCAAATACAAAATTCCCTGAAGAAGAGGTAATCAAAACACACTGAAGTTTTCTTTGTTGTTTAATATTTGGTACTTTCTGTGAGACCTGTTTACCAGAGTTCCCACTTTAATTTTATATTACAAGTGTTCTGATATTGTTAAAAATGTGGTTTTGGATATTTCTAAGTCACATGTACATTCTTGAAAAAATCTGCAAAATTTAGTCAATTAGTGAGATTAATCAACCACAATCTCTAATCAACTAGAAGGGTATCATCAATTAATTGGGTAGCTGCTTCCTAGTATTTTAAGAATATTTTTCATACAACTAGTCATGAAACTTGCAGGTGGCAGAATCTTAGAAACAGAATTTCCCTTTCAAAACGATGCTTGCTGAAATATGTGAATGCATCATCTCAAATCAAAGTATGTCTTTCCTCTGTCGGAACTATGCAAACAGAGTGGTGAATAAGCCATAATTCTAAAGGTCATATAATTAATTGAGATTTCTTAATCTGAGTGACAACCCTATACTTACATACAGGGAAATGCATTTTGTAGCTGTTAATAATGCTTTGGTAGAATACTCTTGTATACTATCACCTTATAATCCACTCTTATGCTATTTGGATGGTCACTGGTGAACCCTTGGGACATTTGTACTAGCATCAAGGTCTGTCAGGAATCCATACTGCCACAGCTGAGTGGGCAGCTGCAGCTGTGCTCACCATCACCAGATGCCATATAGCCATGTCACACAAACCCATTACAAACCGCCATAGAGGATAGGCCAGGGGTCTGCAACCTGCGGCTCTCCGGATGTTCACGGAGTACAAATCCCATCAGCCCCTGCCAGCATAGCCGATTGGCAGGGGCTGATGGGAATTGTACTCCATGAACATCCGGAGAGCCGCAGGTTGCAGACCCCTGGGATAGGCTGTAGCAGGACATGGGATCTTCCGTGGTACATCCTAGAAACATTTCAGTTCATAGATATTTAACCACAGCAACATTGACCAACCCAACTGACATATTTTAATAAGTTTTTATAATCAATTTGCAATTACCCCAATGCTTTGTATAAAAGACTGCTGGTCACACTGTTCTAGCACTACTGTGTGCACCATTGAGATTATGCATATTTATTAGGGAACATAATATGCAACTTAAATTATAAAGAAAAAGTGTCCAGATTTTCATTGGCCCATGGTTCAAGGTATTGATATATAACATTTACTTTCATTAGCACATGAAACTGTCAGTGGATAGAATCACCTCTCTAGTTCCTTTTTCTCAGTTCCCATTAAGCTTGCCAACTGTTGTTACCAGATGTGCTTCTCTTCATGAGCATCATTAGATACACACGGATTCCTTAACTTGGGTTTGGATTACTCACCTGGAAACATGACCAACTTGGGAAAATAAAGCTCAGCATGAGAGGGGAGACGTTGCTCACTTGCACAGCCTGGCTACCGTGAAAGAATGATGCCCTCACCAATGGGGACAGGAAGAGAATGCAGAGTTTAAGAATGTTTAACCTGAATAGTGGGCAAGCAAGTGCTTTAATAGGCTAACCGTAAAACATTAACCATAAATCAACCAGGTCTTTTTCAAACCACGGTTTAGAATGTATTTAGGGAAATATAGGGGAACAGGATTTGAAGGGTACTTAAACATAAGAACAAGTTGAACAGTTGTATTTAGAAGAATGTATATGAAGAGTTAAATGAGAGGAAAGAGAGCCAAGCCACTGGCTGAGTGAAAATTCTGTACAGGGGAACAATCACAAGGAGGAGAAGGAGAGCAAGGCTGATTCCGCACAGGCCAAAAACATTGGTGTGAAAACAGTGTGAAAAAGTATAAACCCTTTTACACCATTTTAAACCCTTTTACACTGTTTTCACACTGCTGTTTTTGGCCCATGCAGAATCAGCCCAAGGGATTGAAAGAAGAAGAAAGGAGAGCTGAGAGTGCCTATGAAGTCAGGAGGGGAGGGGGATGATGATTCTATTTCTATTTTGATATGCAATGAAATACTCTGCAAAAATCTTGACAGACAAATCCATATAAGTGGATGATTGAACCCAAGATACCCATCTGTGTCTTCATATTACACTAATTATAGGCATATGCTAATGGCATCGTAAAGGTTAAATGTACTTTCCAAATTCTTTTGCACAAGAAAACCATCTCAAGGAATTAAGGATAATTTGTTATTGTATGTTAGTGATGATAAACTGCCAAGAGGCAGAAAGATAATTAAGTCAGATATAATGATTCCATACCAAATGACATCTCAGATACTGGATACAGATGTGAGATCATTAACTCTCTGAATATAAGAAGCAAAAAAGCAACAAATTTGCCAAGTCACAGTAAAACTGGAAATGGAACTGCAATATACACAGCGATGGAACTGCAATATACACAGCGATGGTTTTGACAGGCTACAATTTGCTGAATGGTTGTATAATACATTTTTGTCAAATGTGTCTTTAAAGAGATCCTAAGTTTTTAGCTGATTTATAAGGTTTTATTTTATTAAGTATTTAATAGAATGTTGCTTTATGGGAATACTTGTCAGTTTAAGCCTAAATAGAATAAATGTAATGAAATCTATCCATATGTGCATATAAACACGCAGGCTTTAGTGAAAATAATATGATTGTTTCATTATTTATCACAGGGCAATACTGAGAAAGTTAGGGATAATTAAATCCTATTTAAATCAGTGGAATTCATACACAAATATAACCAGGTCAGTCAAATTATTTTTCTTGGTCAGACTCTGGAGACTACAGAATATGGCTAAATGGACTTATGCCACCAAAAAGGTAGCATAAGTCCAAAGCCCCAGACGTTGGCATAGCAGTGGCAACAGTCAGATGGAAGCTGATTAGTGTCAGTTCCTCCCCTAGTCTGGACCACCCCCACTATGCCAGCAGCAGTGCTCTGCACCACATTCGAGTGCCATGGAGGGCCACAGTGACTACCCACCAGTGGATCTGCCCCTCTGCAAGGGAAAGTGCCCCCAAAAGGGCAAATCCACTGGTGCAGCCCCGCTCCACCTCCAGCACGGATTCCCTCCCCCACATTGGATGGGGTTGTTAGTGGCCTCCAGGACACTGTCCTCCTTGTTCTGCATATGTAAACATTCCAATGATTGTGTTGTGAGAACAGGAACAAACAGAACAGAACAAACACTTCGGTTCTTAATTCAAATTAATATGAATATTTGAATTAATATCTAAGGAATTATTTTTAGGATTCAGGCAACTGTTAGAACATGAAAAGGAAAACAAACATTTAAGTCTAGCCTGATCAAAAGCATAAAAGATCCCTCACTCCTGCAGAGGAATGTAGGGAAATGGCTGCAAAATGGCCATTCAAGCAGTTACTGAATATGCAGGAGGCCACAGCTGGAGCGACCAGATGCAGAGGTGGACAGAATTTCCTACAACAATGCTTGTGCAGAGCATAGAATTTCAAAGATGCACTAAACATGCTGGGAGCTCTGCCCTCCTGTGCTGTTCACTCAATACAGCACAGTTTCTAAGGTATAAAATTTTCTAAGGTGTAAGAGCCAAGGAATTTTTGCTTGATAGATTTTTTTTCAAATCACTTTGAATTTTGTGTGAAGATTAAAGGGATACGACAGGAAGTAGGGACCTCTAGAAAGAAATAATTTATTGTTCAGTTCTAACAATGATAAACCTGCCTCAGATAATTTATTCCCACAAACATGCACATTCTGTAAACAGTGTTCATATTTTTCTTTATAGAGTATCATTGCCATTGATACTGCTGTCATCTCAGACAGGTGTGGGGAAACCTAGTACAATTTTATTTTCTTTGCGTTGGTTGCATTGTCTTCATGAGCACTTCGCAAACTGCAAAAGGGATCCAACTTTTCCTTGTAAAATCAGTGTAATTCATAGTACAAAAATATTCTAAGTGGGTTGACAGAACTAGTTTCATATGTTTTCGGGTCCTGGGTATGGTATACATTTCAATATATGTAAAAGAAAGAGATAAGGAGAATCTGGAGAATCAAGCAGACCCAATATTCCTAAAAGTTTTTTTCAGTTAAAGTTATCTCTTGTTTAGAATTGTAGCTGCTTTTGTTTTAAAATAAAGTACTCCTGCCTAAAAGTTAAGTCCTATAGTATTTGCTATATTTGAAAATGTGACATAAGGGAAAGTTAAGAAAAAAAGTATCACTTCTGGTTGACTTGCCCAGTCATGCAGAAATACTGGTTAGACATAGGTCATTAAATTTGTAGAGTGACATTTTGAAGTTTAATAGGATGTTATTTACCTGGTGATGTTATGCCATGAAAACTTTCAGTTGTCCGTTTCCACACATTAAATCTCTATTAAAGAGCTAATACATTTTCTCCAGGCCAGTTAACAACCCCTCTTGCACTTAGGTTGTCAACTTCCAGGTTGCGGCTGGAGATCTGTGGAATTCTGACTGATCTTCAGCTGACGTAGATCAGTTCACCAAGAGAAAATGGTTACTTTGGAAGGTGAACTCTATAGCTGAAGTCTCTCCCTTCCCCAAACCTCCCGCCCCCAAAATCTTCAGGTATTTCCCAACTTGGAGCTGGCAACCCTACTTGTACCTCATTTTTAGAACTACCTAAAGCAGCAACAGAGTTTATCATTAGGTTAGGCCATTCTAACAACTACATTTACTATGGATTCCTTATGCGTAAGGTAGCTATCAGAAATAATGCTTTATTATTTGTTTGTTTGTTTGTTTGTTTGCTTATTTATTGTATTTATAGTCTGCCTTAACCACTAAGACTTATAGTCTGCCTTAACCACTAAGACTCAGTAGATGACACAATATAAATTAACGTGATTGATAGGATGAAAGCCCCATCAAAGGGGGTGTGAATCATCTTTAGGGAATGGCAGGGCAGCCACACCAGCAGATTTGCCCTCTCCAGGACACTTACACTGGTGAAGGCGCAAAACCACCACCATGTGGCCACTACCATCCTCCCCCAGTCATGGGATACAGCACAGGATACTACCGCAATGTCCCTGCGCCTTCGCTGCCAGTTTATCAGGTGCAGGCCCAGGGTGGGGGAGGAGCCAACATTTAGTTCACTCCCTCCTGGCCTTTGCTGGTGGTACGCGGATGGGGATTGTGAATGGGGCTGCCTGGCATCTAATAAGCAGTGTGCTAGCACTAGAGAAATCTGGAAACAAGCAGATATAATGAAAAAATGGTACTACATCAGTAGAAAATCCTGCTGATAGAAGACTATTCACTTCTTCTTTCTTTGTGCTTCTTTGCTCAGAAACTATCTAAAGAAGGATGGATAGAGAGTCTGGTGCTATAGGGAAATAAGGACATGCCAGATAAACAATCCAATGCACACAGCAGGTGTAGATCCACTATTAGACCAGAAAGCCTACAGGCCCATGAACTGCATGGATGAAGTAGCAATAATGGTTTATTGATCTGGAACTATTCTTCTTTCAGTCATGTGGAAGGAAGGGAGCAATATTTTGGTCTATTAGACCGTGGAGGCTGTAAGAAGTGCAGTACTACAGGACTGTAATGTGGCCAAGTGCCATTTATAATTATCTGCTGGTGCTTATAACTGATCTTACATTGTTTGTTCAACTGTTATACACAAAATGGAACTCCATAGTTAGACTAGAGGAATAGAACTAAGTGGGAATCTGTGAATATAGAGCTGATTTAAGTAAGATTCAATAATTGTATGCTTAATACAAAGTAAAATGTTGTCTAGTCCCAACTAACGTTAAATAATTTAATGTGCCTCAGGGCTGTTTCTTATGTGTCTTGGAGGGTTTGGGGTTTTTTTTTAGAAAAAAGAAATATTCTAGGATAGTTGGAGGAGAAATGACACAACAGGTAAGAATCTTGCCAGTACCTAGGTGAGAGATCTCTTGGAAATCTTCTGTAAGTTGCCCTGGTAGAAAAATGATACAGAAAATAAATTAAAAACCTTACTTTGGTGAAGTTTGGTTCCTGGGGTCCAATGCTATGGATCCCCAAAGGGGTAGTTGCCATCTCTCATTGCTTCCAATGGAACCCCGTCAATTCCAATAGGAGAATTTGTTAGGCTTCAGAAAGAATCTAGGGCCCCTTCCGCACACGCAAAATAATGCATTTTCAAACCACTTTCACAACTGTTTGCAAGTGGATTTTGCTATTCCGCACAGCTTCAAAGAGCACTGAAAGCAGTTTGAAAGTGCATTATTCTGCATGTGCAGAATGAGCCTATGTGTGGGGAAAAGGTCAGCTTTTTCCCACTGTAGACTTACATGGACCTTGCTGTTCTGCTTCAATTGCATTGTGCTGGAATTTGGTGGGTGTGTAACTCTGGTAGGGTTTTTGTTCCAGGTGAAGGCATCAAATTTGCCACACAGCTTCTGGTGACTCCCCTCATAGGAACTACCCAAATTTGCTGAAGTTTAGCTGGAGGGGTCCAATTCTATGGGCACCCAAGTGAAGGAAAAGTTGGTGTTTGTACAATTGGACAGTCCACCCAACTTGGGTGGTTCCTGTGAGGAGAGTCACCAGAAGCTGTGTGGCAAATTTGGTGCCTCTACCGGGAACAACATCCTCACCAGAGGCCTTCCCAAAATCTCCAGCACAATGCAATTGGAGCAGAACAGCAACTCTTCCCCCATTCTCCCGCTGTTTCAATTGGATGGAGCATTTTTCCTCCAGGAGAAAAGTAGAGTAGCATGCCCTCCCTTCCCAATGCCCCCACACCCACACCCCTACAGCTAACATCACAACAACATAAAAAAACCAATTCACCATACAACTAACCACACAACAACGAACCCATCACAAACCCTAACAGAACCAAAGGAATACACAACACTGTAACGCCAAGAGAGGGAACACGTTTGCCAGTCCTGACTCTCACCAGACAAAGCATCAAACTACAACACCAGAACGTGTACACAGTCCAGCGGCACAACCACCTCAGACCTCTAGGCCAGATATCCAGACTGTGGGGATGGGGCAATACCTTTCCCACACAAGGTAACAAGACAATCTGGCACACATACAAATACTCAACCTATTGGAGGGGGAAAACTGTTACAGTACCTGCTTCTGTGAAATCTTTTCAGATTCGTTGCTCCATCCAAATCTACCACTGTTCCTTGGAGGGGGGCTTCAAAGGGGAGAGGGAGGGTGTACTCTGTGTACCCTCATCCTCCTCTCTCAGGAGGCTCACACCACTACTGCCTCACACTGTAGGTTGCAGTGCAGGTTGCGCTGTTGGAGCTGTGGCCACCTTTCATCACACACACCCCTTCCCCCAGCAACACTGTTGGGTGTCAGGGTCTTAAAGTGAAGTTTAAAAAGAGAGAAAACACATTTACAACAATTGCTAATATCAGGTTTCCAGGTAACACTTGAATCTCTATTTCTGTTTGAAAGAAAGGAGATTATTAAAGTTGCATGTCTACCGTGCTGAGTTATGGAGATGGATTTATGATTGAGGAATGTTGTGCTGCCCAATTCTGCTAAGATTCCTGCAGCCCTCACCATATTTCTTATGAAAGAAAAATCAAAATTATGTGTGTATTGTTTGCCAACTTTTATATAGTATAAAACTAATCCCTGAATAAACTGGCAAATGAACATACCTGGTGATTTGCAGTGCCTCTTTTCGGTGGTCTTCTGCCCTTTCCTGCCATCTTCTTCTCCTGTTCTGAACTCAAAAGGAATACTGTTAGGTGGGTCTCAGGAACAGTTGTTGACTGAAGGCTTCACAGCTTGTGGCACTCCTCTGGGTTCTCCTCCTCTGGTTAATATTTTAAACTATGCTCTATCCTAGTGGGTCTTTTCATCTCCAACAAGATAAGGAACAATTTAGATGCAGCTGTCACTGTCAGCTTGCAGTTTGGGTTTGGACCATGGGGAGGGTGACCCTGAAATTACCTCCAACATCTCCCTCCACCGCATAGCTGCTAGGGTTCAGTGGAGGCTTCTGGATTGGGGTGATGACATCAGGGACTGATGAGGGGCTAACAACTGAACTGGGAAACTGCCATTACAACTAGGTTAATGTGGGAAGAGCATTTACCCAATTATTTAACTTTCATAGAACAAGAAAAAAACAAGTAGTCAAATTTGTAATTTTATTTTAACTTTTAAAGAACCAGGTCAAGCCTGGGTTCTAGACGTCCTCCCCCCACCCCAGCCCAAGCACCCAACTAAATCAAACAGCAATTAAAACAAGAAAATTATTTTTCAAATGTTAAACTGGTTCAGCTAAATACTTCAACATCTTTTCCATGAGGCAGGAAGGACTCCAATGTGCAGGTTATCCACCGAAGAAAAATGCTTCAGAGATCAGACACAGGGAGGACAAGTTCAAGAGCCAAAGGCAAATCTCAAACTATCACTCAAAACCTCAGTCTGGAACAGAATGGGCTGCCCAGGACCCAGCACTGCAATTTATACTCTCTGGACAGACACCAAAAAGAAGCAGAAATCTGAAAGTATCCCAAGGAATAAAAACCTTCCCTGATTGGCCAAAGAGCAATGTGGCAGCAGTGTTGACAGTTATGCTGAGACCCCATTGGGATTTTATGCTCCTCCAGGGGCGGAACCTCTGAATTGATCCCCTACCCCTGCAATGAGGAAGTGACACCTGAAACCCAAAGTTCACCAGGTAATGATCCATCCATGACAAAGGACAGACCTAAAGTCCCCCAATTAACAGATTACATCCAACCTGCCAGAGGCCAGATTGAGACTACATCCAACTGAGTTTGTCAAGCCAGAAACAAATTGAGACAGTTGTCATGGTGGCCATGAGGTCCAGAACTGGACCGTCAGAGGCATCCTTGATGTGGAGATTGAAACCCCCCAGAACCATCACCTTCAAGACTGACTCCACCAGCTCAGGCAGGGAGGCACCTGGGCAGCTGAGCAGGAAAGTAGGGTCCATTCTAGTTAGTATTTGAACAAGAGACTCCCAAGGAGCTCTAGAGTTACTAGCTAGAGACAGGCAATGGCAAACCACCTCGGTTCATCTCTTGCCTTGAAAACCCCACAGGGTTGCCAAAAGTCAGATGTGATCTTATAGCGCTTCCCATCACTACCACAACTGATTCCAGTTTTCTCAGAACAATTATTGAATATGTTTTTAACATTTGTTTTGCATTTTAATCTGCTATGTGTTGATCTTTTCAGGCATAATTAAAGATTTGCAAACCAATGGAAAGTACTTTCCATATGTTTGGTTCAGGCACTGTAGCCACCCAACTGTGACAGATGTTGAGTTTTATATAGCTTGCTTTATGATACCTGAAATTCTCTCAGGATCATTTAATCTGATCAAACAATAAATTTGGCACAATATGTGGATGGCAGCAAATAAAAGTCTAACTCTGAAGGCAATATATATTTGACAGTAAACGTTGCTACCAAAGATGTGACTGGCACTATACCATGTTAGTCCCTTGACCTTGTGTGTAAAAATCTATTCAGCTGTTATGCACACACAACTGTGCAAATGTTGGTATGTGCAAACAGACACAAGTGTGTGTATGGGAATCCCTGCCAGCACAAGACTCACTAGCTTCTTTCTCAGAGGGGAGGGGAATCACCCCTCTGTGGAAGCCAGAGTGAGCTGGAGGTGAAGAACAAAAACACCCACCTGCCCCATTCTGACAGAACAGGGTGGAAAAGGAGTTTAGCTCTGTGATGTTTGAAGACAGTGTTTAGCTTTGACCTCTAGACTGGCTATGAGTCAAATGTCCACACAGATACTCACTTTCAGCCCCCCACAGTTTGATAGGAGCAAAGGGGTTTTATTTCTTACTGTGGTTTAAAGGGGAAAGTCTCAGAAGCCACATATGTTGTGCTTGGAATGAACATGACGTTGTGTGGAAGCAAGCACAAAAAGATCACTGCAATTAGAGTGGGAAGGTGGAGCAAAAACATCACATGGAAATATCACTGACAGTCTCAGTTTATAGATAGCAGTCATTAATTCCCAGACAGCAGTATGCAAAAGGAGACAAAGAGGAGTCAGCTACTGTCATCTCTGGCGGGGTGCTTTGTGTGACTGTGTCATACTGCTGTAAGGCTCTTAGCTTTGGGAGACTGATATAGCAAAATTAAATTGGACACAGTTAACTCGCTCACAATGATTGGGCAAATATACCTCCAAAGTCAAAACAAAGGAAGTTGATATCACTGTACTGATTTCATACAATCATAAACTAATTGAAGCATTCAAGATTGCCTGTTTATTTTAATAGCCTTTAAAATAAAAGGTAAAAATACAACATCTGCAAATATGCTCATGTCTAGTGAAGATTTCAGGAGCGTGTTGCTATTAATTTATAAGAGGACTCCTACAAACTTGAGCTATCACTGGGCTTTAATTTAATTTAGAGATGGGCCCTTGAAATGTTTCTGTGTCATCAGTGGAAAATCCCAAGCAATATACTTTAGGAATTTTTCTAAGCATGTGTTAAGTTGCCTTATCTTTCCACAGCACCCCTCTGTAGGCTGCAGCTGATGTAGTGTTAGAAAATGCTGACACTATACCGGCCTTCTCATGTTTGAGATAAAAGAGTGAAGCTTCCAGGGAAGATGGAAATACAAGGCTGCATTTGGCAAAACTCATGGTATGCAAAAGCGTTTCTGTCTGTTTGTGACTGCACGTGCATGTAATTCTCTCTCCATAGCATTTCTGTACTCCCACTGAACATGGGAGTTACACATGTCAGTTTAAATATAGTTATGACTCCCAAAAAGCACCATTTTTTCTCCCCTTGTGCTTGCTTAATGCAAAAGGTGTACTTTCTATTGGCGTGAAGGTTACCTCCTGAATACCTGCTGTCAATGCTGCTTGTTGTTTTCCATACTTGTTCAAAGTAGGGCTGTTGCCTGAGTTCACAGTCAATCTGTTGTTGTTGTTTTTAATCTACAGGTTTTGTAATTTATTTTTATTTTATTATATTTATACCCAACCCTATCCCAGCGGAGCCTAGACTCAAGGCAGCTATGAACTATGAGGGGGAGGTTGGGGATTTTCAGCCGCCAGTGTGGGAGGGGGCTACATTGGCACCGGCCTCCTCCGTTCGCAACCTGGGGGTCCACCTGGATTTGTCTCTTTCAATGGAGACCCAGGTGGCCCATGTAATTTGGGTTGTGTTTTTTCATCTTCGTCAAACCCAGCGGCTGGCCCCTTTCCTCTCCCAAGCGGACCTGGCTACTGTGATCCATGCAACGGTCACCTCCAGGCTAGACAATTGCAACTCGCTCTACGCGGGCCTTCCCTTGCGCCTGATTTGGAAATTAAAGCTGGTCCAGAATGCGGTGGCTCGTTTGCTCACAGGGGGTGCCGCCAGAAACCACATCTTACCTGAGTTGTGCCGTCTGCATTGGTTGCCGGTTGAATTCTGAATCATTTTCAAGGTGCTGGTGTTAACCTTTAAGGCCTTGCGCTGCCTGGAACCTCCATACCTACAGGACCATCTTGCCCCATATGTCCTGAATCGGCCCCTGTGTTTAGCAGAGGCCAATCTGCTGGTGATCCCTGGCCCCTCAATGATGCGGCTGGCCTCCACCCAGGCCAGAGCCTTTACAGCTCTGGCCCCTGCCTGGTGGAACGCTCTACCTCCAGCTATGCGGGCCCTGCGGGATCTTAATAAGTTCCACAGGGCCTGCAAGACTGAGCTGTTCCACCGGGCCTTTGGGGAGGCCGGCCGCTGATGCCCCCCCTTTTTATAACATCTGTGGACCCTGCCGTCCCCCCCCTCTTTTAGGGGATTTGTTAGTAGGACGCCATCTGTTGCGCTTTGGTATTGGTACGCTGCATTTTAATGGGGTCTGGTTTTAATATCTATAGAGCCATTTTCCTAATGATTTTTTAAATTAATTCTGATATTTATTGATTTTAATTTGTGCTCTATTTATATGTTCTGTTGTTCACCGCCCTGAGCCCTCCGGGGGAGGGCGGTATACAAGCATAATTAATTAATTAACTCTCCCTACTATGAACAAAACTGCAGTCAATCATGTCATTGACCTTTGCCATTTATACTGTGTACATGTAGTAAAAGAAAATGTGAACCCCCTTAACATATCTCATATTATGGGACACATAACTTAGTTTACATTACAATACATAACAAAAGACTATGCAATTTTTGCCATAAATTACAGCTGGCCAACTCTCAGGCTGAATGGATTACCACCACCACCCGCCTTACTACATTCTCCCTTTTGACAAGCATTATCATTTAAAGACTCAAGGGAGAAACACAGCTTGAGGCTGTCCCTGGAAGGCACAGAGAGATAAGAGATATCCCTTGCCAGTAGGAACATATGCTGTTATGGTTTCAAGCACTGTGATTACAGCAGAGGGTGACTGGTTCCGTATCCCTTTTATTCAGAGGTACTATCTGAGAAACTTCTGTTCAAGGGTTGTTTGTTTGGGCTTGTTCCTATATCCTATTTATGATGCATTACAAATTTCTTCCCTGTGCAGTCTTCACTACAGTGACACAGACAGTGTATATTTGGTTTTATAAGTCTCCTGCTTCTCCTTAACTTGTTTCTGGTGAATGTATTTGTATGTCAGAGGAAAGGAATGATTCACCCAGGCTTGATAATCCTGGAAGGTACAAATAGAAATTGAACCTGCACTTGAGTTGTTAAAAAGTGATAAAAATACAAATGTTTCCCCTGTAGCTATTAGGTTTTTTCAGAACATAATTACTTCAGAAGAGAACAGCCGACATAAAGGCAGCTCCTGAATCTCAGAGAGGCTGGAAAAGGAGTGCAATTTGCCACTGTAGCAGAAGGATGAACCAAATAACTGGATACTGAATTCTTTGTGATGATTTTGGAAGGGTGTGTGTGTGAAGCCTATATAAGGGCAGGCCTGAGTCTCATTCCTCCTCTTTTTGACTATTGGTGAGGGAGATACCCAACCTCCCTTCCCTTTATTTTAGAGTGGGTGCAAGCCGGCCACCCATTTATGGGCTGAGTAGGAATTTTTCCACTCAGGCAGATTGACACTCGCTCAGTTGGGTTTTCACCTACTCTTTCTGAAAAGGGTAGAAGGATATCTACCAGTTTCATAATGCCAAGGCATTAGTTCCATGATGGTGGCAGCAGTTTGGGTCATGTTCCTTGAATGGTACACAGTAGAGCTTAGTTGAACACCCAGGGGCATCTTTTGGATAATGAAGAAATAACCCTCAGACCAAACCTGGAGACTTGGTGCCTTCTTTGAAACTGCATCTCCCCTTATTGCTCACAGAGGACACTCCAATCCTCCAATTGTCATCTTCTGGTGATCCATGGCTCCAAGGACAATCAGTTGGCCTCAACCAAAGCCAGAACTTTTTTGACCCTGGCTCCAGCCTGGTGGAACACTCTGTCAGATGACACCAGGACTCAGTGGGACCTTAATAAGTTCCACAGGACCTGTAAGATGGAGTTGTTCCACCAGGTCTTTGGTACAGGTCAACTATGAGCCCATTTAAGTCAGATGATAAGCCAGTCTTCCTTTACCCTTACCTTTACCTTCATCTGATTTTGTGCATTTCAACCTGTGTATCCCCCTCTTATTTCTCCCTTTGACAAACAAAGCAAAACTGATGTCAGGACTGAATATGGAGTGAATTGCTAGGCTGGATTTTTACAAAGTGTGCTAAAATGTTAGGTTTTTAATACTATTTTATTATTTTATGTTATTGATGTTGTATTTTCATTTTATTGTAAGCCATCTTGAGTCCGGCCTTGGCTAGAAATGGTCAGGATATAAATCTAACAGAGCACATCAAATTAATAAATTAAATTCATGGACCTGGAACAGGAATCGTCTGAGTGGCTAGGGGGGTAGGAAATGGCACACCTCCTTCCAGCATCCTGAAGACTTGGCAAGGAGGAGCCTAAGCTGTGTGTATGGCTTAGAGTCAGGGTAACCTTTCACATAAATTCAGAGATGTGCAAACAAGAGGAGGGCTAACTCTTCTGCATCTCATCAATTGCCTGCACTGCAAACAGGTTTGGAATGGGGTTTGTCCTGCGGGCGCTTCAAATCCCCTTTGATCAATGTAAATAAATAATTGAATAAACTTGGCTCATTTTATTTCCCATCTGAGGTGTTGGCTCTTCTTATTCTGCATCTATAGGCAGAACAGCTAGTATGATGTTCCTTAGATGAGAATTCAGGTTCATTTTTAAAAGACATGGAGGTTTATTGAGACTATATAGACCACATTTTTGACACATTCTTTTCAGAGCTTCTAAAGCAGTACCTTCCCTCCCCCCAACCCCCGTTATATCCGTAAAATACCTAGTTCTTTCCACGTATCTTAGTTTTTCTGGATTTACCAGTAATTTTGTATGGACTTCTGGGGAAAACTACAATTTTGTATGGACTTCTGGGGAAAACTCAATAGAAAGACACATCCATCAAGTGTCAAGTTCTTCCAAAATTCAACTTCTTGTCCGAAAACTCTGTTTTTTTTAAAAAAAATTGTTCATAGATTCTCATGTATCCCTCATTCCAAGACGTTTTGACTCTTGATTTCAAAGGACAAGATGAGCAGCTTGAATCTCATTCCTACTGGGCTTCTCACTTTCCTGTTTATGCTGTTGTATGCATGAATGTGACATGTTTGATAACACATCACTGGCAACTCTTTGCTGGATGTGTGAACAGCCTGAAAAGTATTACATCTGAGGTGATAACAAATCCCTCTCTGTTGTGTCTTACAGGTCATAAAACCTGAAGTGTTTACTGAAGCATCCATGCTTGTTTATTCAGAAGCAAGTTTTACTCAGTTCAGAGAGCCTGACTCCCGAGTCCATATGCCTGGGATTGCCACTTTACAATCTGCTCAGATGTAGAAACCTCAACCACCATCCCTCGGTTCAACTCAAAGCTTTCTGAGATGAAATAAAATGACGATTCACATAGGTCTGACATTAGCACAAGATGCCAGTAGAAATTTAATCTGTACTTCAGTTGTTTGGAAAAATGATGGAAATGATACACTTTTATTGCATAATTGCAGTTTAATTCCAAATCATGGTGTGGCCACAGTAATTCCATCATATTGTTCTGGAGTCTTATTTTTTAAACTGCAGAATGTGTTATAGACTTATTGAATGTGGAGATAATACAAAGGTGAAGATAATAATATAAACTAATGCTTTCTATAGTCTCTGGCCCTTTCCACACGGACCAAAAGCAGCAGCGGTGGAACGGTAAAACAGCGTTTTCGCGGGGACTGCTCGCACAGGCAATGCTGCCAAATTGCTGCAGCGGCGCCCGGCTCCCGCCAAAACTGTGTTTTTTAATTTCACTCAGGGAGCGAGGTATTTTGGAAACGCTGGCTTCCATTCGGTGCCATTTGAACGGCACCGGGTGGAAGCCGGTGTTTCTCTCCCAGCCCTCCCAAACGCTCCTTACCTTCGGTCACCTTCTGTCACATTGTGCAGGCCAGGAGACACGCCCCCTGGCCTCATTCTCTAGCGTCATCGCTCTGGCAAGGGGGGGCATGTCCCCTGGCCTCCACAACGTGAAAGAAGGCGACTGGAGGTAAGGAGCGTTTGGGAGCGGCACAGCCTGTGCAAAGGCTGCGCCGCCGCCGCTTCCAGCGGGACCGTCCATGCGAACGGTCCCGTGGGGGTGCGCTGGCATAAACTATGCCAACACACACACACCCCTCAGTGCTCATGTAGAAACGGCCTCTGAGACTTGTGGGTAGTATGGGGTGTGTGTGTGTGTGTGTCAAGTTACAGCTGACCCTGGTGGGTTTTCAAGGCAAGTGATTAAGCTGAGATTGTTTGCCATTGCCTTTCTCTGCAGTCTTGCTTGGAGGCCTCTCTTCCAAGTACTGACTCTGCTTCACTTTCGAGTTCTGACTAAAGCAGGCTTTTTATACCATTCTGCATTTCTGTGGGTAGTTAGAGTAAGAAAACTTTCAGTGGTTGTGGGAGAACATTTTCATTCATCAGTGGCTCAGCCCTTTTCTCATACTGGACTTTTGTTGAAACTTTATTTATTCATTTAGTTTGTTGCTTTTAATCCATTTTTCTCCACTCACTGTAGACCAGTGGTGGGATTCAAAAATTTTAATAACAGGTTCCGATGGTGGTGGGATTCAAACAGTGGTGCCCCCACACACACGCACCTCCAGTCCCTATTGGGCAGGGAGGTTGCTTTAGTAACCCCTTCTCGGCACTCAGAAAAAATCAGTGACCACTTCTAGAGAAGTGGTGAGAACTGGTTGGATCCCACCTCTGGTGTAGACTCAAAGTAGCTTACAATGTGAACAATAACCACATAAAACTGTCATATTTTACAATTGCTGCAGATGGTGAGACCTTTCTTCGCCCAATAATCACACAACAACGACAGGCTGGAAAAGGAATGGGCCGCAGCCCAGTTTATTAAATATATAATAACACAATCAAAACAGAACTATGTACATTAGAGCTGGGCGGCAAACGGGTCGCACATCACATCCCAATATCCATGGGACTGACGGGAAGGGAAGCCCCAGAGATAGCACTCTGGCTTCACCCTTCCCGCCCATGCTGAGGAGGCGGGCACCGGCTAAGCCCATGGCCGCCTGACAGCCCGGCCTCCTCCCGTGCTTGCTGGGGTGTCGGGCACCGGCTAAGCCCATGGCCGCCTGTCGGCCCGACCCAACCCCACTCCCTGGGGTGTCGGGCAGTGGCCCGGCCTGCCGGCCTGCCAGCCTGCCCGCCCCACCCCCGGCCCTACCACAGGGCACAAGCCTGGGAGACCCAGCCGGAAGGCTTGTTTTCCCCCCAGATGTGCGAACCCATTGCAAACCCGCCATGAGCTGCCCCCCTTGCAGCTCCCCGCCCAAGCTCCTCAAGCCTGAGCCTGTCTAGCCCAGACCCAACAGTTAAGGGTGTACCGGACCGATTGAATCCATAAGTCCATGCCCCACCGGGACAGGCGGACGCCATCCGGCGCAAACAGTTCTTTGTTGTCCCGGGTGATTTCAGCATGGTCCGCCACCGCTCCCCCGAGGGAGAGCACCACCTTGGCGGCCGCCTTATTTACTTTCCTGCAAGCCCTGTCCACGGCAGTGGGGTCCACCGCTCCCCGCCAGTGGACCCGCTGAAGCAGCTCGGACCAAACCAAAGTCATGCCGGGCCGATGCCTGGCGAGGCTCCGAAGCGTGGTGGCCACCGCATGACGGAGCTCCAAGCCCGACCTGGCCGGGAGATCCTCCTCCCCCAGGTGGATGACCAGGAGATCTGGTGTGGCCAACTGAAAAATGTACTCGATGAGCTTGGGCTCCAGCTCATGCCAAAGCATGTGCCCTTGCCCCAGCCATGTGATTCTTACGTGATCCCCAAGTCCGAGATGCTGGCCCCAGTCAGATGAGCAGGCGTAGTCCCCGACTCCGTTGATGAGGCTGTGCCCCATGACCCACACCTGTCGAAAAATAGTCTGCGGCGTCCCTGGAGGCACTGTGAAGAGAATCAACAAGTCAGATGGGGGCGAATGTAACCCCGAAAGGCCCCCGACCGCCACCTCCCCAAGGTGCAGATATCCTCCTGGGCCCTGCCCTCCTGCGCCGCGGACGTGGCGGCCCCAATTCGGAAAGAGTGCAGCCCGAAATCGGCGGCTGGCAGCCCGGCCCGAGCCAGGCATGCCCTGAACACCGCCAGCATCTGGAACCTGGTGAGGGGGGAACCATCCTCGTGTATCAGGAGCATGCCACCCACGCGAGGCCTGTGCCGGAGCCAAGAGATGAGGGAGGCGAGGGGGCAGGTGGCGTCGCCCGGCAGGGCCGGCATGGTGACCCAGACACCGCGGCCTTCCTGGTCGGTTTTGGAATGGGCAAGCCACGCGTGAACCATGTCCCCGGACAGGACTAAATGCTTCCTTTGCAGCGCGGTGCTGGACGGCCGGTCCCTGGTGGGGGCAACTAGCTCCCCAGGCCTGAAAGCCCCATGGTGCGCCAGATGGAAAGCGGCTGCGAAAAGTAACCGCTCATTGCGTGAAGCGCACACCTGCTGCAGCTCCCCGGTGACCGCCCTTAACACCTCCCTGGTGACTGGGCGCCAGAGGTCCCTCTGACTGAGGCCCACCCACCGCCAGCCCGCCACCAGCCGACGAACAACGAACGCCTTGGTCACATCTGGGAAGCCCGAAACCCTGCAGTAAAAGGCGATGCCCGCCAATTGCACCCCCATGGAGCGTGGGTGCATCCCCCGCCCATGGAGTTGTACCAAATACTCAAGTAGAAGGCCTGTGCCCACCCCGCCATGGACAGGGCGCCCCTTGGACACTGCGTAGTTCCGGAAGTCGCGCACGGCTCTGTCGTATTGCCTACGCGTGGCCGGCGCCAACGAGTTCAAAACACCTGTGATGACGGCTCGCTGCCAAGGTTCCACAGGGACGCCGGCACTGTCACCAGGAACAGCTCCGCCCCAGGGGCCAGACGCCGGAATCGATCCACCTGCTGGCAAGATAAAGCATCAGCGATCTCATTTTGCAAACCTGGAACGAAAGCAGCTTTAAAAGAAATGTTATAGGTGAGGCAGGTAAGAACAAGATTGCGAACCAAACGCATGACCCGTGCAGATTTGCTAGACTGCCTGTTCACCACGCGCACCACCGCCTGGTTGTCGCACCAGAAAAGCACCCTTTTGTTGAGCCAGAGATCGTGCCAAATGTGCACTGCCACCAGGATGGGGAAAAGTTCTAGGAAAGTGAGGTCCCTGGTGATGCCCTGCGTGTGCCACGCTGGAGGCCAGAGGCCCTGTGCCCACTGACCCTGAAAATACACACCAAAACCGTGAGCCCCGGAGGCATCAGAGTGCACCTGCAACTCCAAGCCGGGCTCCAGAGGTGTCTGCCACAAGGAGATGCCGTTGAAGCCTTGAAGGAAGGACAGCCAGACCTGCAGGTCGTCTTTTAGGCCCCGGGAGACCCTGATGTGGTGGTCAAGGGACTTGCAGCCAGACAACGATCTCGCCAGCCGGGAACAGAAGGCCCTGCCCGGTGCAACCACCCTGCAGGCGAAATTGAGGTGGCTCAGTAAGGACTGCACCAGGCGCACTCTGCATTTGCGCAGGGGAGAACGGACTGAAGCAGGTTGGTTAAGGCCAGGAGTTTATCGCCAGGGAGTGATGACGTGCCTAGTACCGTATCCAGGTGGATGCCCAAGTAGCTGAGGGCGGGGAAGGGGCCCTCCATCTTGTTGGGGGCCAGGGGGACCCCCAGCTCGGCAACCATGGTCTGGAAAGCCTGCAGGGCGACCTCGCACTCCCTGGTGCCCTGCCTGCCGATTAACAAGAAATCATCTAAGTAATGGGTCACCAGCCCGGAGGGCACCCGCTGCCTGAAGGCCCATTCGAGGAAACTACTGAAAGCCTCAAAAGCGGCACAGGCAAAGGAGCAACCCATTGGCATGGCCTTGTCCACGTACCACATGCCCTGGAAGTGGATGCCCAAGAGCTCGAAAACCAGCGGGGAGATGGGCAGGAGCCGGAAAGCTGACTGGATGTCACATTTTGCCAAGGAGGCACCCGTGCCGGCCTGTCTGATGAGGCAGACAGCCTCGTCCAGGGTGGCGTACCGGACCGTGCAAAGCTCAGGGTCGATGTAATCGTTCACTGAATCGCCCCGGGGGTAGGAGAGGTGTTGAATTAAACAAAACTCCCCCGGGGACTTCTTAGGCACTATGCCAATGGGGGAGACCCGAAGGTTAGGGAGAGTAGGGTGGCTAAAGGGGCCGGCGATGCGACCGGCCTTGATTTCCTTTGCAAGCTTGTCAGCCACCACTCCCGGGTGATCGCAAACAGATTTCAAGTTGCTTGCCTGGTAGGCCTTCCTGAGGCCGCGATAAGGGATCCTGAAACCTGTCGAAAAACCATCACCCAGCATGCGCGCTGCGCGCCGCGCGCCTGTCGGGATAATATTGCAGCCAGTCCAGCAGCACCCCCACCCGGACGGGTGTGGGGGCCAAAGACTGCAGAGGGGCGAGGAGTTCAGTGCTTCTGGGCGGCGGCGACGCTGCCCTGGCCACCGGCATCTTTTTGGGAGGGCCTGGCGCCAGGGGACCGGGCCTGCCAAAAGGGAGGGCGGCCGGCTGTCTTGGGGCAGCCCGCCCCGCTGTGATTTCCATAACAGTTGGAGCAAACGTGCTCAAACCTGCATTTGGGCTGCTGGCAAGCGCCTCTATTAAATTCCCAACAGAGCCCCTTGGCCCCCGCCCGCCCTGAGTAAGCCCTGGCGGACTTGTCCGGGAAGGAGGGCTCCGCGGCCCCTTTCATGGCAGGCTGGACCACGACCATCCATGTTTGGTCGTGAATGAGATCCCAGCGGAAACGGCTCTTATGGGAAGCGTTCTTGCGTATCGCCTCGTCGTAGGCTATAGCCGCGGGTTCACCGGCCAGCGCCCGGGCCCGCAGCACATGGGCCATATGGGCCACCAAGTGCCAAGCCCGCAGGGGGTAGGCGGCCCCGATGAGGGCTAGGTATTCGGTGAAACCCTGCAACCAGTTGTTGAAATTCCGCTCAGCCGCCGCTGGGTCCCTCCGTGTTTTGTCGGCCTTCCCACCCGACAAGCCATGTTCCCCCTCCCGCCGAGGAAACTTGAAAATATCCACGTAGTACCCGTCAAGGGCCCGCTCCCGGAGTTTCCTGGGGAGATGGGACCCGGGAGGATTGCCGTTGTCGTCAGGGGCCGGGCCAGGGGACGGCGCCACGCTCACCTCCCCCAATCGTCTACGCTTCGCTAGAGCCAAAGGGCGGGCACCTTCTCCCCTTGGAACCAAAACTCCCTGCTAGCCTGCAAGTCATCGTCCTCGGTAGACTCACCCGACGATGAAGAGCTGGAAGACCGTCTGGAGGAACGGGAACGCCGCGATGACCGCTTCTTCCTCCGGCCCTCACGCTCGGAGGGACCGACGGACGTGTCCACCGACGTGGACGCGCTGACTGGTGGGGAAAGCTGGAGGTCCTCCGCCGTTCCACCCGTGGTGCCCGCCCGCGCCGCGCCGGCCGCCGTCGGCGCGGTGGGTTCAGATTCCCCTGCGCCGCAGGGGGTCCCCGAATCCCCCGCCGTTCCGCCGAGGGCTTGAGAAAGGTGCAGCAGCGTGTCCACCAGGTTCCGGACCAGGGTGGAATCGGGGCCCGGCTCGCGGGCAGGCCTGGGCCGGGGGACCGCTCCGGCGCCATCGGAAGTCGAAGGAAGAGCCTCCCCAGCCTGGGAGGACTGCGCCCCCCGTCCCACCGGCCTGCCCCTGCCGGTCGGGGACAGGCCCAAAGCCGTGGCGGTGGCCGCCCGCGCAGCCGCTCCGATGCGACCCACCACAGGGCCCTCGTCCAAAGTCCCCGGGCCGGTCTGGGCCCGGACCCTGTTGAAGAGGGCTCGGGCTCTGCCCGAAGGTGCCGGCCCCCCCGCGGGGAGCTCCTTGCTCTTGGCCCGCTTTGGCCCCATTCCGACTTCGAGACCAGCTGTCGACCAAAGGAAAGGAAAGAAAAGGAGAGGAAAAACAAGGAAGGTGAGTAAGAATGGAAGCGATAGAGAAAAAGAGTGAGCAAGGGCCGCAACCAGTCTCCTTCCGGGCCTTACACGAGACACCAACCAAAAACTACCATGCCTTGCTGGGTCTCGCCGCCGGGAAGGGCGCGGACTGAGCGAGGCTTCCTTATATACCCTGGCTCCTCCCGCCTTTACGGCTGGGAGCCAATCATTGCACCCGGTTCTGCAGCATTCCGCCAAAACCATGCATGCCCATATTTCGCTCCGTTGCTCACCCCGGCAGCAATGGCTGCCCCCGGTTATTCGGGTGCATCTAATTTATTAGTTTCCATCAACAGACTAATTTGTAAGGTAGAAGGCAGGCAGAGCAGGCAACAGCTCTGTCCTTGATTAAAGCCGTTTCTCCCCAAGCAGGCAGTTTCTCGTAACTCTCCTTGCTGCCTGTCAATATTTCATCTGCTGCACTGTTTTGCAGTTAGGAAAGATTGCCCAATGTTATATGGAGAGCACTGACTTAACTATGCTGGAGGGAACATATTCTTTCCACTAATAAATCCTGAGATGCAGGATGTTGGTGTAGATTTATGGTAAACCAAATTTCTCTCTACAGGAGAACCTTGCAAAGTAAAGAAAATGTTAATGTCAAGTTTATCTGAAAGGAAAATATTTTATTGCTTCCATTTTGTCGTTTGTATAAATTATCAAATGCCACCAGTTACAAAAGGGATAACTGGTTACTGCCTTATATACTATGGGATAATAGGAGTTTTCCTATAAATGTCAAATGGCTGAATGGCCTGGTTAAAACGAAGGGCCTACAATTGCTAAAGAAGGTAAAGGAGGCTAATAGACTGTGAAACAACAGCATTGTGAAATAACAACAAGAAACAGTCTTGCAGGATCTTGATGAAAAATGCATGAAGTCAGACTGGTCACAACATCAACGTTTAAGGCATGTTAGAAAGATTCATTTTCATAGGCTAAACTGTTATTTTAAAAAAAGATGCCTAAAGAATTCAAAGTATTCTCATAAAAGTCTATGTAAAAGTTTAGTTCTTTCCCTTCTGTCTCAAATTATCCAAATCTCATAGGGCCGCTTTCAAAAGCTTGCGTAGGCGAAAAGCTGACGGCCTCGGAGGCGGTAAAAACACCCATCTCCAGGCCGCCTATTCGCACTGAGGGGCGCAGCTGCAAAGCAGCAGCGCGCAGCTCACCAGCGCCGCCGCCAGCCCGGCACTGGAAGCCGGCGTACCTTCCCAGAACGCTGGGAAGCGTTCTTTTCGAGGAATCGCCCGTGGCAGCTTCGCTTGCCGAGCGAACGGCAGCAGCTTCCACGCCGCCTCCCGCCACCCGGCACCTCTACCTTGTCCCTGGGCCTCCGGCGCGTCGCCGAGGCCTGGGGACACGCCCCCCTGGCCTGCGCCGCTCGAGCAGGGACTCCGCGGCGCCGGCGTCCCGCCTCTTCCCAGGACCGTCCGTGCGGACGGTCCCAGCGTCTTCGGGTCGGCGCGGAATGCACCGACCCAGCCGTTTCTGCCGCTGTGCGGAAACGGCCATACATACTTATAAAGCAATTCAAGAGTAAACATTGTCATCAGATACCATTTTGCTGAATGTGTGAACTGGCTGCTTTGAACAGTACTTATTGCAGCTAATAATGAAAACTAGGTTTATCCAGTCTTTAATATAATAAATAATCGTAATCTGACCAGAATTATTTCCAGCATTCAAGAACAGTTGGAAACCTTCTGATCTGTTATTTTGACCTGGTTCTTAAAGGACAGTTAAGTAGGTGCCAAGCAAGTCTCAATGGGGAGGACAGTCCAAAGACATCACATAACCTGTCCTGCCTATAGCTGCTATCTCTGTCACCTCTGAAAGTGTGGGGGGGAGGGCACAGAGAGCAGAACTTAAGTGGCAGGCTGGATAGTATGGAAGGAGATATTCCTTTAGGTATCCTGTTCCCAACACATTTAGGGCATTAAATGCATTGTGCCTAGAAACAGGTGAGTAACCCAGGCAGGTCTTTCAGCACATGAGTAATATGATTCCTATGACAAATTCCTGTTAGGAATTTGGATGCTACATTTTGGATCAACTGAAGTTTCCAAACTGTTCAGTAATCTACTGTTACAGTGATCTAATCTACAGTAATCTAAAGCACTCAGAGCATGGGACCATTGTGGCCAGATCACACGTTTCAAGGAACATCTGTACCTGGCAAGGAAGCTGTAGCTGATAAAAGGTGCTACATACAATGGAGGAGACATAGGCTGCCAACTATAGTCCAGGATCCAGTAACACCCCCAAACTATGAACATATTCCTTTGGGATATGCAAATCCCTCCAGAGCATATTGACTCTGTAGTCCCTGAGCAGCTTCTCCATTGGCCAACAGCACCTCAGTATTGTCTGGATAGAGCTTCAATTTATTGGTGGGATTCAAATAATTTAACAACTGCTTCTGGTGGTGGGATTCAAATAATTTAGCAACTGGTTGTTTACAAGCACCATTTTAACAACCAGTTCTGCTGGTGGGCAAACCCGCTGAATTCCACCACTGGTCCTCATCCATCCCATGACCTTCTCCAGGCACAAAGTCTCTCACCATACAATTAAATGCAGAACTTGGTTTGTGTCCCTTTGCAGGCAAACAGGCAGGGATGTATGAGTAGTAGAGGGAATAGAGATGCAGGCTGCACCCCCTCCAATAGTCACTGGGGCATAACAGAAGTATAGGTTAGACATGCTACATTTCCACTCATTTACAATGATAGATAGGCATAGCAGTATGCGTGCAGGGAAGATGGGCAATGATGTTGCTTGCATGCTCTCAAAGTGCTGGTAAAGCTTGCCTTCAGAACAGCTACACTTTCCTAAACATATGAGGTCAATGACATCTTGTTAACTTATCCTTGACACTTTGAGTTTTGAAGCAATTAGTTCTTTAGAAACATTATACTCAGCTTTGCATTCTTGAAAAATGAAGAAACAGAAACAGAAAGCCTTTATTGGCATGTTAAAAGAACACCACAGCTACAAAACAAACCAATACAGCAAAACACATCCAATGCCAACCCGCAAGACATCAGTCCATGTTCACATCTTCACACAAAAAGAAAAATGAAGAGATTTTCATAAGGATGGATCCTACCCAGTGGTGGAATTCAAATAATTTAACAACCGGTTCTGGTGGTGGGGTTCAAATAATTTAACAACTGGTTGTTCTCAAGCACCATTTTAACAACTGGCTCTGCCGAAGTGGTGCGAACCTGCTGAATCCCACCACTGATCCTACCCATAACTTTCCCCGAAAAATATTTAAATAAGACATAATGCATAGAACAGCTCTATGTTGCTCTTAGATCTGCTCTGAGATGACAGATGCAGGCTTGGCCAAGTTGCTAATGAGAAACCTTGCTCCTCATTTTGGACACTTCATTGCCTTTGAGCTGTAGGGTAAGCTTACATTGAAGAAGCACCATAAATTTCCCAGATCCAAATTTGAATTGCATTAACTGTAAATGGCACATCTCTGCAGGACATGATACAGCAAATGAGGAAAATCGATAGAGCTTTCAAAACAGCACAGATTTTTTTCTCTAAAAAGCAGGCAGCCGTTCTTAACAGCGTAGAATGAAGCATCACTATCTATGTGTTCAGGCCATCTACAGGTTGTAGCAACTATGTAATACACATGCGCTTTGACTTGGAACCTTGGCTGAATTGATTTAGAGGTTGGGAGGGGGCATTATTGCAGAATATTGACTGCAAATCCAACTCCTGCGGAGCGTCCTTTCGGACAGCATGATGCTCAAAGGAGACAGCAGTTGTGGGCAAAAACCAACACTATGCAGTTCCTTAAAGAGTACATTATATATACAGCCCCTTTGCTGAAGAAGAAAAGGGGTTTTATTCTCATACAAAACAGGAATTATTGTTATCTGGAAAGTCTGTCCTTTTGTACTCATCTGAGCTGTTTCTACTTGAATATTCTTATTGGACATTTCGTTGCTGTACCGGTTGGATTACTATTTGTTTCACTGTATATGGTTGTTTATTGCTTTTCTGTATAAGTTGCTTTAGACTTTTGCTGTTTTCTAGTATTGTATCTCTTGCTTAGGGCACCTGTTGGGTTGCACCTTCCTATTGTATTAAATTCTTACTTTGAGTCAGATAGCAGCTGCAGTATACATACCTTTTGCTTATTTTGGTTTAGCAAATGGCTCGAGTCACATACTAATGGATGACATATTTGTACAGCATTCACCCCACAACAAATATAGTTTTAATCCTTAACAGTTTCAGCTACTTCTGCTAAAAAGTAGACCCTAATTGGTTGACTCTAATTTCTGATAGGCTTTTGTCTTATATTTAGCACAAAAAAAATTCCCTTCAGTCCCTGCTTACAGCTACTATGCCTTGTTTCTTGCGGGTGCTGCAACCAAGAATCAAAACATACTGGCTACACAAGCCTAGAGAATGCATTACGTTCACCAGCCATGTCACTAGTTTAATAGAATTGAAGTGGGCCAGACCTACATCAATCACTTGTCCAATTTCCTCTAGCTCTCTCCTTTTTATTGGAATACAGTGTTAAAATTTAATGATGCATTTCAGTGTTTTCTAATTTGGAAACAAAGGGATTTCTCTTTCCAGCTCATCAAGAACAGCCACCATCCATTTGGGTCCCCATACCTTGCTGAGTGCTTCCCTGCTTGGTGGTTGCTACTGTGGACATCTGGTCATGGCGAGGGAACATTTTGCTGCCTTAAACTTGTTGCAGGGCATTCTGGCAGTAGCAGCTAGTTGCAGGCATTTCCTCCCAAGCAGCAGAGCGGATAATGGCACGTGGATTTATTGCAATCAGACCCCTTCCTCATTGCCCACTCCTCCTTCAACACAGACAATTCTATTTATTTAGTTATATATTGGTCTTCTACCCTGCCCTCTCCCCATAGATTGGGCTCAGGGTGGCTTACATGATACAAACAATTAAAAATACATATACCTTATTATATAAACTCAGAGGCACCCAACTACAATAAATATATACAATAAATATATCTATAGAGAGGTAGGGAGAGAGAGGGGGGGAGGTGTGGGGCAGGAGCCAAATTACTGGATCAAAGCCCATGTTTTTGGTACCTAGGCTGAAGCATGCAATACTGCAAGTTAATTAATGTCCAACTGAGCATGTAGAATGACTAATGTGATTAGAATGGGGTGACTTGGCAGAAGGATTACACTCTCTTTTAATCTTCAGACTTTCTTACTTTCTAGAAAGCTGCTTTGGATGTTACAGTACTCAACACAGTTTAGCATTATTATATACAAATGTTCATTGCTCAGTTATGGAGAAAAATTGGAGTAATCACTTCCTGAAGTATATCAGCTGCAGGGCCACAAGAATATAAAAATCTTCCCCTTGGGACTGGAGAGAAAAATACCTCCCCATATCCCAAAAATTTTTTTATTGAAAACATTAATTTAAACAATTTCTACCTAAAACTTATTATCCCCAATTTTTTTTCCTGGTCACCAAAGAGATTGCACACTGGTGTAGCCTATGTGGTCCCAACTCCATTTCTCCCAATAGCATCCAGTCAAGTAAGTTGGACTAAAATTGTCCAGTGGCTTTCATGAGGACCATGAGCTTCCCAAGTCTCCTAGTCTAAACCCAGCACTACTACACTATGTTGGATAGTTCATAGCTATTCATTTATTTACACCTTATCAGTCCCGCTATTCTTCATACAGGCTTGCAAATGTAAAACAATCACTTTAAAAACTCAGTGGCCCTTGTGGTCTCCTCCAACGCTATGATTCCATGAAAACAATGTCCACTATAAACAGAAGGCTTCTTTTTTTAAAAAGTCATTAATTTTATTAATTAAAATACAATAAACACATGTCAAACAACAAACGTACAAATTCTCCAAAGAAAAACACTTACAATGTAGTCATTCCAGGCTGAATACATGCCCTGAACATATTGATTCAATAATTTCAATAATTCTTATAATTCATAGAATGACTTCTATTCACAAATTGTTGTTATCTTAGAAAGTAATATTTTATCAATATCAATCTTTTCAATTAATAACCAATTGGAGAGAAATCTGCGTCCATACTGCCTTTTAAGAAAGGGCCTGTCACAGGACCTCCCTTTTCACCAGGTCACCTGGAACCTGGCTTCTTTCCTGTCTTGAAAAGAGTTACGCTTTCAGGGCAGAAACTAGCTTTGCTTTTTAAGGATGTGCCACTAGCTGAGCTAATGCAGAAACGAGCCAGGACATCAAACCAAGGAAAATGCTGAGGAAGCACCACTGCTCTTGAAGATCTGTGAGCACAGAGCATTAGAAAGCAGTTGCATGGAGCGCACTAACAAGCCAATAGATTATTTTTCTCCTGAAATACCCTTCAGATTTATTGTAAATTATTCCTCAAAACAGAACACAGCTTCCAGGCTGTGTCTTTCCAGCATGCCCTTCCAATAGAGCTTGAATTTATGCCAAGGACTCTCCCCCATCCTCCATAAATTTCACAAATATAGCTGTACTTAGGTAAACCTATGTAAATCTTGAAAACAATGTTGCACATGCAATGTACACTTGAATGCCATTTGACTTAGCCAGAATGGGTACCTCATAACACTAGCTGCTTTTGCATCAAATTTAGCATTGTAACACTGTTTAGAAAGTCATGGATCTAGGGACTGAATCCTTTCTTCCTTCCAAATACAAATCCAATCAATTTGTTCCAACAAATTTTCCTGGTCAGTGGCAGATTTTAAAATATACCCTCTAACACAATACTGACTCAGGGAGACCCAGAAAAGTTGATGGACAACAGATTCAGGACAGAAAAGAAACACTACTTCATTCAGTCAGTAATTATATCATGGAATTCATTGTTGGTGACAGCCACTAGTACAGATGGCTTTAAAGGGGGCTTCCAGCAGGACAGGTCCAATCACCATCCCTATGCAATGATGCAACTTCTGATGTGACCTAAAAGCAATAGCAATAGTCACCGGCACAATGCTGTCGCTTCCAGGTTTACCAGAAGTTGTGTCACTGGCTGATTATGTCACCCTCTTCATAAGTCTCCACTTCACCTATCCCCCCTCAGTTGCCAGGTCATGTCATGCCATGCGTGGCAACCCTATCTATAGCCCAAGATCCATTAGTACAGGGGTCTGCAACCTGCAGCTCTCCAGATGTTCATGGACTACAATTCCCATCAGCCCCTGCCAGCATGGCCAATTGGCAAAAGCTGTTTCATCTTGATCCTGAGCTTCCCATAAGTTTGTCTTGCTTCATATTTTTAAAAATTTCACATGAATTTGGTTTATAGATTTTATCATTAGCTACTTTGAATGGCAGAGACGGGGGATAATATAAATATTTTTTTAAAAGAAATAAAAATAAAAGGTTATCTGGAGTATGGGGATATGCACCTAAACTGCTTCATTCATTCATTCATTCATTCATTCATTCATTCATTCATTCATTCATTCAGTTAGTTAGTTAGTTAGTTAGTTAGTTAGTTAGTCAATTCTATGCTATCTCTTCAGAGTCCTGTTTGAGGTAGCTTACAATTTTGAAAACCCCACAGTATCAAAACATAAGCCATTAGACAGAAACAGCATAAAAATTATTCACAAAAGAGAGGAAAACCATTAAAAAGCTGATAAGACAAAACCCTAAAAGTTTGGGTATGTTTTCAAGAAGATATGTTTTAGCCAGGTGCTAAAAGAGAGTTCATAGGTGGTAGGTGAGCAGCTTCCAGAAATGAGATACCCCCTCAATGGGGGCACCTTCTGAAGGTGTGGTGCCACCACAAAAAGTGCCTTACGCCTGAACACAGGAGTACAGACAACAGGGTTTGATATTAATTGGAGGCCTGGATAATGTGAAAGGATACATTCCTATTTATATAGAAGCATTATTGCTCCTATAGTCTATATATAATTTTTCCATAAATGGGGACATTTCAGTTATTGGTCCATATTATGCCATTTTCAGAATAATCTCTCTTCACTTTTATGCTAAGCATTGAGTGTTTTTTCTTATTCCTCTCTTTTATACATACTCTACCAAACAGCAGAAGGATCTGAAGTTACCATTACAATGCACCTCAAATAAATTGATATGATGTATATATGTATTTTTTTTCATGGAAAGGTGGTTTCTATGAGCTTCTGGTTCTATTCAAGTAAACCTGATAAATATGCTATATTGTAAGCGTATTGTCTAAAGATTGATTTTAAAGGGGGTGGGGGAGGGGAGAGAAGCAAGAGAAAAGTCTCATTAAAAAGGTATTTCATATCTCCAAGGCAGACGAAATGCCACGTGATATGACAGTGTCTATAGTGACTGTTCTCTTTTATTTGAAAGCACAGTAAGCAGTTACACAAAGCCAAAGAAATTGGCTAACGTGGGTGGGGGTGTCTCCCTCCAATTACATATGAGGATTTTTTGCACTTGAATTGAAAGAATCACCCAGTCTTCAAAAGGAACAGGCAATATTAACCAGGAGGATAATGGAAAGCAGATAATTACTACAATATTTCTGTCCCTGTGGGGTTTTTGCCCATGCTTATCCTGCATACACAACAATGCACTCTTCTTCTCTTCCCAGGTTGTACTCTTGATTAGCATTCCACTTTCGAAGGGGAACTGGAGAACAGGTAACCTCCCATTTAAGCAGTACTAATATCTTTCCTGAAGAACTGCTCACAATACCTTATAGACATTGCAAAGGGGATTTGTCAGGAATCACTTTAGTGGCTGCCATTTGAAGCCAGATCAATTTGATCCACTCCGTTTTGTGCTTAGGACAAAGCTTTTCTAGCTCTCTCTTGCTAAAAGCCTGTTTCCTGAAACGTGAACATGAAATTTCCTTTATTTTAGCACAGACACTGGACATCTTAAATTTCTTTCTTATTCGAAGTGCAATCCTATTTAGAGTTACTCCAGTATAAGCCTATTAATTTCTAAATAGGATTGAACTGTGAATGTTGTAAAATACTTCTTTCATCTCAATTTCTTTCTTCCATTTTTTTTCCACGTAGAGTGTAGTGATGTAACTTACAGTGGCCCAGCATTTCTTATGTGCTTGCCACCCAAAGTCAGGCTCCTGTGAATCAGGTGCAACATGCATGGCTGAACTTGTACTTTCTTCCCATGGAGTTTAGCCATGCTGCTGATGAGGTCATCTTGAAAACTAAGTACACCTTTAAAAGTAAGCCGGGAGCCCTGCCTGGTTTTGAGATCTGACTTTGTAGGAACATTTGTATTTTCCATTAACTTTCCCTGTTTTTTTTTTAATCTGTCTTTGAAACATCTTGTAATTTCTGGGTTTTCTTTTCTAATAAATCGTTATCTTGACTTTTTGTGATTGCTTTACTTTAAGAAGTTCTTACCACCTTCCTACAGATATTTATGGTCTGGTCACACCTACCAGATTTGTGCACCAGATGGTATCTGGGATATTTTTGTCTGGGACAATCTGAAGATGGAGACTTCACACAAACACCGTGTCTCTTTTGCCCACTTGATTAAAAATTCCCAGCTAAAACCTAAAGAGGCACACCGATATACAATATACCAATATACATGATCTGTTTTGTACTCTGTGTATCTTCACCAAATTCTGTACTCAAAGCAACAAACAAATCCCTGCTTTATTGTAACCATTAATGTCAAGACCAGAAAAAAAGATATGCCTTCTGTCCTGACTACTGCACAATTACCCTGATTGTGCCTTCAAAGGGGTGTTTAAAGGATTCCCTAAGCCTCAGTTTTATAATGCAAAAATTTGCTTTGGTAAATGTGACCACCAGTAGTAAACTGATTGCAGAAGGGGTGCACCTATCCAGAATACATTTGAGCTATTTTTCTTCATTTGAGGCAGTCTTTGGCTGCTGTTTAACAAGGTACAGAAGACTTTGCTTCTACCAGCATGAACTCAGTAGCCTTTTATTCCCTCCCCCATTGCTACACTAGTTTCATGAATATATGATACAATATCATATAGCTTTATGCCCCATAATCAAAATTTGATTTTAGCATTTTGCTATCACAGAGGCAGTAGCATCAGTGACAGAATAATAGCCAGACAGTAATTGTCCTTAAATGCTTCAGAAGAGTATAAAACATTGCTGTTTTCACATATCTAAATAATATGTTGCATTTCTTGCAATTATAATTTGAACTAGAGCAGAGCGGGATAGGCATTATTGATGAAAAACTACTATAGCCTGTTATCTACCTTGTATTTAAAATGTCCACAACCACAAGTGATACATTCCAGGTGAAAAGGTGAGCTTAGTTCCACTGGTGAGATCACCCTGGGGTACTTTCAAGAGGGGGGGGGGGGTCTTCCCAGCTGGAGTACTAGTGTTGTGCTAATTGAAGACCAGCTGCTGCCACTTTGTTCTCTTCATTCAGTATGATCCTCACTCTTCCCCTCCATATAATTAATGTAATTAATTTCATCCAGCTTCACAGCAAGAACTGTCCCAGCATCCCTTTGGGATTTGTTTAGTCTTCACTGATATGTCTTCACATACATCTTCCATATTACAGAATTGTATATTAAATAAATAAGCTGAAGTGACAGATCCATACACAGAGACAAGTGATTTGTGCTGTATATTTATAATCACACACTGGTTCTATAGTCATGAGATAAGGCAGGATTCTTGTGGAAATTACAGTGGCAATATTAAACAGGATGATTTCTTGCTCTCCGTAAGCCATTTTCTATCTATGAATAAATTAGTTCCTGAAATGTGTGTGAAGAAAGTAGGATATCCTTAGCTGTCAGATTTAACAGGATCACTACTTCCATAGGTTGTTTCTGCACAGTCCAAATATCCCAGGTTGAGCAAGGGAAATATTCTAGTTTGGCCCAGAAGTTTGCATGGTTCCTGGTCCTAAAATAGGGTTGTCTCACGATATTTTCCTCATCCTGGGATTTTCAAAAACCGCCAATTTGGCAATTCTTTTTAGAAATCCCACAATGAACCCGCTACCGTGCAAAGACCACCGGAGCAGAACCAGTTTATTTTTCCTGCCCAGCCGCCTGATCTCCCCGTCCCGCTGCCGGCCCCCCTGATCTTCCCACCTAACATCATGTCAGTTTTCAACTCTGTTGAGCTTCACGAATTTGCGTGTGATCTGTGCTTGAAACCTTGAGACCCTGGAGGGTACATGCCATCTTCTCAGTTGACTTAGAATACAGAGATTTCATAATGTGCAGGTACAACCATGGCTGATACTTGCAACAAAGAAGTAAATGATATTTATCGGTGAAGGCATGACCAAGCCCTGACATTTGAGTCTAACTTCAAATGTACCATTTAGGCAGTCAGGTGAAGGGGCTCAGTTCATGTATAAGTAACGAGTTTGAATAACGCAAGTTTGGAAAGCAGTCACACCAAAGTTCTCCCCATTCCTAATGTCCACTCAGTGAGTGATGGATCATTGCCTGGGAAACACAGATAAATTGCTTGGGGGGGAATTAGAATATAAATATAATAAAACTAAATCCTGGCCAATCTTGTTGGAAAATAAGCTTTTAGTGTAAGAAATACATAGCGGCTATACTGCATCACTAAAGCTCTACAGTATCAGTCTGATAGCCATTTCCAAGGCCCTTAAATAATTCATAAATGCTATTCTTGGGAGACCTAATCTCAGCCTTTGCCTTTCTGTTAGGAAGTAAGCTCTGACAGGAAATTATAAATAAGTAACCTCCTCATACTGATCACTTTGCACCTCCCTTGAAAGAAAAAACCATTCCTGCTAGAGAATAAGCTCATCCTCTGAAAGCACTTTGAAGGAACTGAACAGGTTTTTATTCAGTCAGGATGGTGACTACATATGTGTAAAGCTCTTCAATAATCAATTCCTAAAATAGATGCATATCATGAATTCCATATTTTGTTCTTTTAAGAATCATCGAATGTGAACAGCATTCCCATGACTGTTTTCTTGTGTCCCATCAACCTTTATACAAAATTAATACTAATATGACATCTTGCAGTGACTTTATTCACATCCAGAGTTCTCAAGAGTCTTAAGAGTTGCTTCACATGTGGCAATTTACATGCAAGGGTCATACACATTTCTGCACAGAAAAGATTTTCAAGAATTTCAGAATTCCTCAGAAATCAGGCACCTGGTCATCCTCTCCACTCACTCCATTCTGTCCATGTGGTCCACCCTAGCAGATGGAGAGGGAAGGGAGGGAAGCATGCAAGGGAGGGGGAGGCTGCCCGGCATCTGGACATGGCCCACCCACCCTAGTGAAGGGAAGGGAGGGATGGCATGCAAGGGAAGGGGAGGGAGGGGTGGCATGCAAGGGAGGGGAGGGAGGGGGAGGGGCCCCGGCATCTGGACATGGCCCAGCCACCATAGCAGAGGGAGAGGAATGGGAGGGAGGGGTGGCATGCAAGGGAGGGAGGAAGGGTTGGCATGCAAGGGAGGGGGACTGACATTTGTGGTGTTCAGGGGCCTTCATGCCCCTGCCCTCTGCAACTCCCTTATCCATCATACCCCTTTCTGCCTCCTTGGGCTTCCAGAACTTTAGAATCTAACCTCCTTTACCTGCTAGTTATAACCTTGAAACTTCTGACTTCAGTGCTAATCTAACATTCTTTGTTTTTTTACTATCAGTTCATGGTTGCTCCCCCCCCCCTCTTTTCATATTAACAACCTTACTTTTTTATTGTAATGCACCCAGATTGGCTCTCTATTAACCTCATTCCTTATAACATGGATCACATGGCCAGCTGCTGTAGAAAACACAGAGAGAATCTGGAATAGCTGCCCAACAGTGCTTTCTGGGCTATAGTCTCTCAATTTCAGCTCAGAAGTCCCTCACTGGGCCTCAGCAAATAGCAGCTGGGGCCAACCAAGATGCCTCAGAGATTTGTCTGTGAAGCTCTGGCTTGCAGGTTGCCTATTTAGTCTAGACACCTTGTCAGCTGTGAGGAGATCTAGCCCATGATTAGCTTAAGTTTGCCTGTTCTGCCTCCCTAGTGTCTTTAACTAGTGCCCCCTTTTGTCCTCACTTCCTGCTTCTGACCTTCAGATCTTTCTTTGACTTCTTGGGAAACTCTCCCCACTGTCTGCTTTAGCCTCATCTCTGTCCCAGTGCATCTCTGAACTGAGCTCTAGTCCCTTGATACTCATCTTGTCCAAATTGCATTTTTTTTTCTACTCTTCGTGCAGCTCTATGTCTGGCCATCATTACTTTTTCTCTAGTTCTACTTAGGTCTTTGATCAATTCTTTATTGGCAAAATGTATTCCATTCATGCTTTAATTCCTTCCTGCATCATTAGTTCATTTCCCCTGATATCCCAGAAGAAACTATCTTCCTGTGTCTGATTTTTTAATTTCTTTTCTGGATCTTATTTGTTTCTGAAATCTGTAATTCCTACTATGTTACTTTCTTTTTCTTTGGCCGTTTCCGCACGGCCCATTAATGGCGCCCTGGGGACGGGATAAACGCCGTCCCCAGGGAGCCATTCGCACAGGCGGCGCTGCTGCAACGCAGCAGCGCCGACCTGACTCTGCTCCCCCTCCTCCAGGGCGGCGTCAAGCCGCCCTGAAAAACAACCCTTTAAAGGGTTGTTTTTCCTTCAACAGCGTGTTCCCGGCGGCGCGGTGCGAACAGCACTGCCGGGAACACGCTGTTGTTGTTGCCAGCCGGCCTGTTGAAGTCGTTACCTCGCCACACTGTCCTCCGACCCCTGGAGGTCGGAGGGCAGCGTGGGCGGGGCTGCGATGGCCAGCAGGCCGACGACGGGGACACGGTGAGTGGGACGGGGAAGGGGGAAGAGGCGGCTCCGTGCGGACCCGCCTGCCGTCTGCCAGCCTGTCTGGAGGCCGCCCGCATGCTTCCATGCGAACGGCCTCCGCCTCCACGCCGGCGAGAATTCTGCCGGCGTGGAGGCGCCTCCACGGCCGTGCGGAAACGGCCTTTCTTTTTTGTTGTTGTTTTCTTGTTCTCTGTTTTTTTCTTTTTCCTGCTTAAAGCAGGAATATCATTATCTTCTCAGCAAGGTACAGAGTTCCTGTTCACTCTTGCACTTCTGGATTATTCCCCGAAAGCTCTGTGTTGCCCTTTATCCGAACCAATTCCTTGGGCATTTTCAAGAGCAACATGCAATTCCTTTCAATCGTCACTATTTCAAAGCCAGTTCTCAAACATCCCTTGGCACCAGAGACACTGCTCTTTCTGCCCTTCTTATATTGACTCCCTTGATCACATCTTGCTCTTCTGCCCAAAGTATAACTGTTTTAGGCCTGACTTCTCTGCCTTAACCTTGGTTGGGTTCTCGGATATTTCCATCAATGCAAAAATGACTCTTTTGCTCAACAACCCTGAGGCTGAAATAACAGAAATGGTAGCCAAAATTTTACCACGCGTTTTGAACTAGGCATCCTTGATGAGAGGCATTCTGCTCTCATTACCTTTACTGTTTTTACTGGATTTAATTTATCTATTCTGTCTCTTTGTTGCATATGACTAATAAAGGTCTCTGAATTCTGGATTCTGCTTAAAGCCCAATCTTGTGCCTCACTTTTCAAGAAATCCTTCTCTTGATCCCTTTTCTTGTTCCATGTATTTAACTTTGCTCTTTTTTACATCTAAACTTCTCAGGAATGACTTTCTCTTTGACAGATTTAATTCTTCTCCAGTGATTTGCTCATTGATCCCTATTAGTGAAACTTTCAATCCCATCAAGGCCCACTCCACACGGGCCAATAAACATGGGTTTAGAATGGGAAAAAACCATTGGGGGGCACTTTGCACAGATTCTGCCCCTAAAGCGAGTCTACCCCATGTTATTTCTCCCAAACCGGGTGTCCGGGGGTCACCGCAACAACGCGCCCTGGACTCGACCAGCCGGGGGGCGGGGCTCGCCGCGAGCCGGCAGCTGAGCCCGGCGGCGGCCCGCCCCAGCTGAGAAGCCCCGGCAGGGTGCCGAAACGGTCGGGCGGGGACGAGGCGGCGCAGCTGCGGCTTGTCATCTCGACAGCTGGGCGCAGCCATGAAGCCGGGAACGCCCCAGAAGCCAGGAAGAAGGGATATAAGGGGGAGGCGGCCGGGAGAGGCGGGCTGGTCATGACGGGGCGAGGGAGGGTGTTGAGGGAGCTCGGAGAGGGAAGTGCGGTTATGGGAGTCTGAGGGGCTGCAAGGCAGTGCCTGGACGGAGGGGAGATGGATGGAGGGGAAGGAGAGACGGGGAAGGAGTGGAAAGAGGAGGAAGCAGAAGAAGGAGAGAAGGGAGAGACCAAGAAGGAGAAGGGAGGGAAGGAAGGAGAGGAAAGGGAGAATGGGGAAGCGGTGAAGGAGGGCAGCGAGGCGGAACGCAGGCACCACTTGGGGACTGCCGCCGCATCTCTGGGGTGCGAGCGTGGACGCCCAGTCCAGGCGACAGCAGCTTCTTGGGGAGGGGCGAAAGACCCCAGTTGTGGGTAGGACAAGCACCTGAAGGGAAGGAGGGGCTCTTTCCCCCCCTCCCTGCGTGACACCCTGTGGTTCAGGCAACTGACATTTCTACGAACCCCAAAGACCGGGGCTCGAGACGAGGACACCAGCACCTCGGAAAGGGACGGTGGGACGGCTTCTCAGCCTCAACCGCAGGAGGGGGAGGGGGATCGCCACACCGGGTTTTTTGAGAATCGTGCTACTTACGAGTCTTTTGAAAAATTCTGGGTAGCAGTCACTTGTGAGCAAACGGCCGGGCAGGAGGCACTTTATTTGACTGCACTTTCCTTTTTAAAAATGTTGCGGCTTATATCTGTGTAGCCACGCAGGTGCAAATGGTCATATTGTGGTATCATGAGACATCAGCATGGCTGTGGGGGTTCATTTGTGAATACCTGTGTAGCTACGCATCGGTGGGAGGTAAATAATAATAAAAAGACTTACCTCCATGCAAAAGCGCAACAGCAACCTGCATTGTTTCCGTGGGCTCCATCACTGCCTGCATGGATGCATGTGAACACGAAAACAGGAAAGCAGGTTCCTTTATCCCCACTGTAACCCGCTATACATTTGCTGTGTGGAAGGGGCCCAAGTAGCTTCAGACAGCAATGGTTTCACAATTTTTACAAATGCTACCATTTAGCATTGGTAGAAATAACAAAGATTTAAAAATGGTAGAATGATTCAACATAGGCATTTTCCACACAACTCAATGAAAATGTTTGGAAAACATTTGCAAAACGTTTTCAATCCCCCACATGTGTGTTTGCACTCACCTCCTTGAAACAATTCCTGGCAACCATTTGTGCTTGTTCCAGGGTTTTTTTTAAACTTCTCCATGGATCCAATGCTACAATGCTTCAAAGTCTTGGCTGTGACTCTTCATGTTAGACTCTTCACTTGAAGCTTCAAAGATATAACCCCCCCTCACCCACACACACACACAAACACAAAATAAAAAAACCTGAATAAACAGGCAAGGCAGCTCAGAAAATGGCACCAAGGAAGAACTCCTGAGACTGCTGAGAGGCATGGGAAACATTTTAAAGAGATACACACAGCAAGCCAAAACATTTTAAAAACATTTCAACAAAAGAGTAGCTAAAATTGAGAATGCAGTTAAAACATTTTCAAGCTGGAAATAAAACATTTTGGGCTAAAAACCTTGCAGAACTCCTTGAAGGAAATGTTTTATTTCTTGCCTCAAAATGTTTCATTTTGGTTGTGCAGAAAAGGCCACAGATAATACAAGCTATTTCTGTTTGTTTTGTGAGGATAGGTGGGAAACAAGGGAAGAAAGATATCTCTGTTGTTACTAAAGCTGTTGTACTGCTATCACTTTAACTTTTAGAAACAAAGTAAAAGTTTTAAAAAATCTCATGACCCATTGTCTAACATGGAAGAGGCTCCTGGATCCTAAGTTCCTTTAATGAAGGATTATGAGTGTGTTCTTCCTTCCATAAGTAATTTCTTCATATATAATCTCAGAAACAAAGAAGGTGCAGCAAATGTCTTAAAATCCTTTCCAGATTAACATTTTAACTTAAGACTTTGGAATGAGCCTTTTAAAAATGTATTCCTGTCTCCAAAATCTTGACTTAGGTAGGTTAATTGAACCTAGCCAGGATCTCACTGTGTTTTGTCCCATTTTTATAAACCTTCAGCCAACAATGACTTAAAAGATCTCTGCAACGTGGCATAAAGCCATCATTTGTACAATCGCTGTACAGAAATACATTCTGGAAAAAAGAACTGGGGATAATCCAACATGAGAAATGAATTCTTGATCTTCAGCCATGTCTGCAGTGCAGGTTAGTTAGTTTCTGTCTGGCATGATGTTGACTTTGAATCACACAGAAAGCAGTTGTTGCAATGCAGTTGTGTGCAATCTTGAATTATTACTTGCTGCTATGCTGCTCATACCTGGGCCTGTCTTCAGAAAAAGGAGGCAGTGGGTATCACTGCTTACACTTCACAAGGAAGGCTGCTAAAGCAATCACTCATGTCTTCTATATTCAGAATGAGGATATAGTGGCCACTGCAAGGAGTACCCAAGACTATCCACAAGGAGCCATCCAGGGTATCACCCAGGACAATCTGTGCTTGGTTAGTGAAACCACTATGGAACTTTGTAGGGAGGAATTTTAGTGGGGGAGTGCGGTATCTGTTCACAGAAATGTTCTAGCATATCTGTGAAGGAACAGACTTGTAAGCTTCATTCCTTCAGGTTCTCAAGGTTCTGCTTTCTTTGTCCCAAATCTCAACTTGGCAATTCTTCCCCTTTTGTCTATGTGAAATGCCATAAAGTCACAGGCGACTTATGGCAACCCTACCAAAGGTCTTTCAAGGCAAGTGAGAAGCAAAGGTTGTTGGCCATTGCCCTCCTCTGCAGAACTTTCTTTGGTGGTCTCCCTTCCAAGTATTGGCCCTATTTTGTTCTGATATTGAATGAGATCAGGCGATAACATGCTCCTGTTTAGCTGACCCTTCCTGTTACCTCATAAAGGCAAGGAATGATTAAACCACAAGAATTCTTGGAACTGAGCAAAGATGACTTGTGATGATTACTTACCTACATGAGGTACAAAAGGATTCATGTGAAAGGTCATCAAACTAACAATGTCCACCATCTTTGGAAGCTAATTAAATTATACATTTTAATGTAATCTTTTTTGCAAAGAGCTCAGGGCAGCTTATATGTTTTTCCCCCTCCCTCCCACTTTTTCTTCATAATAGCTCTGTGAAGTAGTTTAGTCTTAAAGACACTAATCAGCCCACAATCAACCAGTGACCTTAATGACAGAATAGCAATGGATCTCCCCATTCAAACAGTACACCACCCTGATTGTCCAAAACTATGGACTCTTCCCTACTGGCATTTATTTATTTATGACATGTTGCTTAGTTAAGTTCATCTGTTTTTCTGAATCTATATAGATCAGGTTAACATTTTCTTACAAACAGCATGTATTTCAACAGAGGTGCTTTTGCAGATGCCTAAAATCAGAAGCCCTGATTTCAGACATTACCCAAGTAGAATGTAACGAAGACAGCATTTTGTGGGGAAATTCCGAAGGGCCGAAAGGAAAGGAAATATGAAATACAAAAAATAGGAATAGTGGAGTCTGATGAAAAGAGCAACAAACGAATAAAATTGGCAAGATATCAAAACAGGAAAATATCATTTTAGCCTTTTTAATGCCTGTCCTGCTCCTTTATAATATTTTGCTTGTCCGGGGTTACCAGTATATCACCAGCATTCATGGAGTCCTTTCTGCACGTTATTTAATACAAGAGTTAGACACAGTTCCTTCTCACCATCTGTTGGACAGCATGCTTATTGCCTCAGGAGATTCCTTTGTTTCTTCCATATGTTAGAATCTTGGCCCTCAGTGACATCTGGCACAGGTAGCATTCTACATATGCTCAGGTTGGACTTTATTTCAATATCCTTATTCTTCATATTCTATGGCTTATCAATAATATTTAAAAATGAATATCTTTTAAAGCAAACTTTTTTTTAAAAAAAATGAGCATTCGTGTTTATTATCAGGTTTGCTCCTGAAAATGTTACAACGGCATATTATATTCCATTACTAATGAATCACTATTAATATGTTAGCACTTATGATTAATACAATTAATTATACAAATAATGTTAATACACAAATTTGGGGTCAATTAAAGACTGATTAATCATCATAAATGTGCATGTTGCTTTGCAGAGCAAAAAACAAGAGATAATACCCTGAAAAACTTAGGATGAAACTCAATGCTACAATTTGTATCATATAGCATTTCTGTTTCTTTGATCTGACTTTAACTAAGGCAGTCCGATATTAATTGCAAGGAAACCAATATAGAAACAGCTGCCTCCATCATAGGAGAATTCTTGACTTAGAATCTCCCACTATCTTATCCCTGTAGAAGCCATCCTATGTCCCATCTGGGCAGCCATTTTATGGTGGTGCTCACTGCCCGTTCTAAAATCCAAAAGTGCACAGAAAAGCAACAAGGTTGTGAATCCTTACTTGGAGCATAGATGGGATGCTAAGAGAGTGTGAGTGCACCCTCTGCGGGTCACTCCTGCAGGGCAGGCCACCTTGACCTCATTGGAGCTTGGCTACCCTTTTGGAACAAGCAAAATGCAACTCTGGCTTTTGTTCATAAGCTCTTTACTTTGGTCAGAAAGTTAGCAGCACTCCTGGAAGCTTGAGCCTCTGCATCACACCAACCCCCTCCCCATTTCTCTGACTCCCTTTTATCCCTCTCAGGAGGTTCCCTCCCTCCTGGGAGCTCCTAGCTCCAGTCTCTTAGTGGCTAGTGAGCTGTCTATCATGCTCTGCCAGCCTGGGACTGGCTCTTTAGCCAGTCATTGCATGGATAAGATGATGAAATTCTAATGGGATAGAGAAAAGGCAAAACCACTCAACATCTTCTTTGTCTCGGTTTTTTTCCCAAAAGAAAATCTTTCTTCAACTGCGGGGAAATGGATCAGAAGATACAGTAGGGGAAATTCAGCACAGAATAAACAAAGAGCTAGTACAGGAATATCTGAATGAATTCTGATCTCCAGGGTCTGATGAACTACATCCCACAGTATTAAAAGAACTGGCAGAAGTAATCTCAGAACCACTTGCTACAATCTTTGAGAACTCCTGCAGAAGTTTCAGTGGATTGGAGGGGATCTAATGTTGTCCCCATCTTCAAAAAGGGGAAGAAAGAGGACCCAAACAACTACCACCCAGTCAGCTTGACATCAATACCAGGAAAGATTGTAGAGCAGATCATTAAGGAGAAAGTCTGTAAGCACTTGGAAGGGAATAATGTGATCACTGAAAATCAACATGGGTTTCTCAAAAACAAGTCATGCCAGACTAATCTTATCTCTTTTTTTTGATAGAGTGACGAACTTGGTAGATGAAGGGAATACTGTGAACATAATATACCTTGATTTTAGTAAGGCCTTTGACAAGGTGCCCCATGATATTCTTGCAAGTAAGCTGGAAAGATGTGGACTAGACAATGCAACTGTTAGATCAGGGGTAGGGAACCTGCGGCTTTCCAGATGTTCAGGAACTACAATTCCTATCAGCCCCTATCAGCATGGCCAATTGGTCATGCTGACAGAGGCTGATGGGAATTGTAGTTCCTGAACATCTGGAGAGCCGCAGGTTCCCTACCCCTGTGTTAGATGGATTTGTAATTAGTTGATTGGCCGAACACAAAGAGTGCTCATCAATTACTCATTTTCATCCTGGAGAGAAGTTGGTAGTGGAGTGCCACAGGGTTCTGTCCTGGGCCAAGTGCTATTCAATATTTATCAATGACTTGGATAATGAAATAGAGGCATGTTAATCAAATTTGCAGATGATATCAAATTAGAAGGGGTAGCTAATGTCTTGGAGGACAGGGGCAGGATTCAAAATTACCTGGACAGATTAGAGAGCTGGGCCAAAACTAACAAAATGAATTTCAACAGAGATAAATGTAAGATTTTACACTTAGGCAGAACAAATGCACAGATATAGGATGGGTGACACCTGGCTTGACAACACTACATGTGAAAGGGGTCTGAGAGTCTTAGTAGACCACAAACTGAACATGAGTCAGCAGTGTGATATAGCAGCTAAGAAAGCCAATGCAATTCTGAGATGCATCAATAAGATTACAGTGTCTAGTGTGAGGGAAGTAATTGTACACTCTACTCTGCATTGGTTAGACCTCACCTGGAATATTGTGTACAGTTCTGGGCACCACAATTCAAGAAGGATATTGACAAACTGGAACGTGTCCAGAGGAGGGCAACCAAAATGTTAAAAAGTCTAGAATCTATCCCCTACAAAGAGAGGGGGAGCTGGGATGTTTAGTCTGGAGAAGCGAAGGTTAAGGGTGGGGGGGGGGGAAACATGATAGCTATGTTTAAATATATGAAGGGATGACATGTCGAAGAGGGAGGAAGCTTGTTTTCTGCTGCCTCAGAGGCCCCTTCTGCTCAGTACTGGGAGAGTGGGTTGCAGGATAAAGTAACCCACTCCCTGCTTCCATGCAGGCAACAAATGGAGCCTGCGGATGCAATGCAGGCTGTCATCTGGCCTTCTCAGGGGAAAAAAAATGCACCTCCCTCCACTGGAAGGATGCAGGCGGGGACTGCTAAAACCCAGGTAGTGCAGTCGAGTAAAGCACTTCCCGGGGCAGCTGTTCATTCACAAGCAGCTGCAAAACGCATTAAAACAAGAGAATTGCAGATGGCGCGATTCTCCAATAACTTGTTTTGGGGGAAAACGCAGGGCAGCCTCCCTTTAGGGGTGGGAGCCAAGCTAAGTTCCCCCCTGAAGTGGGTTTTTCCCCATTCCCAGCCTGGGTTTATTGGCCCGTGCAGAAGGAGCCAGAGACTAGAACACGGAGTAATGGATTCAAGGTGCAGGAAAAGAGATTCCACTTAAACATTAGGAAGAACTTTCTGACTGTCAGGGCTATTCAACAGTGGAATTCACTGCTTCAGAGAGTGGTGGAGTCTCCTTCTTTTTAAATAGAGGTTTTTAAATAGAGGCTGCATGATCATATGCCAGGAGTGCTTTGATTGCGTGTTTCTGCATGGCAGGGAGTTGGACTTGATGGCCCTTGTGGTCTCTTCCAGCTCTATGATTCTGTGATTCTATAATTGTGCTGTGCAAAAACGGCCTAAGAGACATTACAGACCACAAGGGCCTCACACACACAATTATGGCACTAAATCAAAACAGGGACAGGAGATATGTGAATACAGGGAAGAGTAAACTGTCAATGTTGCTTCCCTCTTTTTTTTAATTTGCACTTAGGAGTTATCGATTTTGCAAAGAATGACATTGATTGGCAATATATCTTGGACATGGGAGATTGCTATCAGCCCCATATATTTTGAACAAAACTGTTAATTTTCTAGAAAAGCCACTGGGAAGTGAAAGGAAGCAATTATCTCGGCAGCTTCTCCCACTGCCCAGCAGTTCAATGTCATTATATAGGTTGCGTAGCAGGTTGAGTTTTCAGTTTCCAGCAGTTAGGGGAATATTACTGTCTGCCTCTCTCCATCTCCATGTCTCTCTGCCTCTCAAGGAGAATGGGGAGAATGTTAAGTGACGTGTGAGCTAACTCTTTTTTTCCCTGGAATCTATCTGTATGTTTTTCTGGAACCTGTCCTGCTATATATTCTTCTTCGCTGTAAAATACTCATCTGCTATTTTTGCTTCCTGCTAAAGTGAATGTTTGGTCCATTCCACACAACATAAATAAGACCTCCTGAGGACCTTAAAAAAAGGTGTCTTGGGAAGGAATTCCACATAGCTTTCCCCCCAAGATGTCTTCAGGATGCCTTATTTAAGCTCAATGCGTTTTTTTAAAAATGCTTTGAAGTGCACCTTTTTTTTCTTTAAGGTGCCTGCAAGCCATCCCCTGCCTGATTGTGCGGAATGTAGAACTCAGGCGGCGTCCTATTTTTCCCACCCAACCATTTCACTCTCTGATCAGGTTCACCCTCTATAGCTTTGGGTAGGTCTGCCCTCCACAGACCATTTTTTCTTACTGCACAGAAAAACTAAGATGGTCCATGGAGGGCAGGTCTACCCAGTGCTTCTCAATGGGAGGTAAAGCAGTCCTTTGAGCAGCTAAGATTCCCTTATATGCATCTGTGTAGCTATGAAGATGGCTCCTCCAAAAAAAAAAAATTCTTCCTAAGAAAAAAAAGTATATATATTGCTTGGAATCCGGGCAGGGACCAGCTGCAACATAACTTTCATGTACTTTCTCAGGCTGAATAAAGAAGCCTCAGGGATCACAGGCTCTGCAGAGCACAAACATCCTGAGTAAGCAACATCCTTCCCCAAATGGAGTGCAGTGGGGAGAGAATCTCTTCTACCAGCAATGCCACCCAAATGTCAAGTGCAAGCAGAGGGCGAAACAGTTGGGTGTTCTGACGCCTGTGCTATCTGGAACCAGACTAGCAGCTGCTTCTTTCTAGGATGTCCTCCGGATGTCTTATTTTGGGTATGTGGAGTGAAAATAAATATTTGCCTGTTTTTAAAATGTTCCACAGACATCTTTTTTTGTGCTGTGCAGAATGAACCTTTCATGCAATAATGCCCCTTGTAGAAACAGAAGCCTTGGATCTTTAGGAGAGACAAGAACTCCTTGTATAAAATAGGCTCCCAGCCTCATAGGGTACATTCCTGGCACAAAATCAGCAAGTTCTTTAGAGAAACAGCTGTCGAGGATTTGGGTCAAAAACAGCTCCCATTCATCCTCTGGTTGAGAAACAAAGAGAGAGGAGGCGAGCAAGAAACTGGGGAAGGATGAGTGCAAGTCTCCTTTCTCTCACACATACAAACCGAGCTGAGTTAACCAGAGACCATCTCTTCCAGTATTATGTTGTGAAAATTCCAATAACTGGTGGTGATAGCCATTACTCTGGTTCTGATCCCAGTATGGATGGAGAAGGCCAAATTGGGTAAAGTTTTACACATGAATCCTGTCTCTTTGGTAACTTAGCTCAAACACTGAGCTAAGGTGGAAGGCAAAAGCAAGTAAGCTGGGAACCAGGGAAGACCAGAATCGCTTCAGAAATTATTGGATCACTTGTGCCCTTTCCCATCCTGGACCTCTTCTATGTACATTCCTTGTTCTCTCCCTATTAGGTTTTGATGTTTCTTCCTTATTAATAATGTTCCATCATTATTTGCAACAGAAACAACAACAGTATATAGTTTCAGAGGGTAGCTGTGTTGACCTGCAGTAGAACAGCTAGATTCAGGTCCAATAGCACCTTAGACCAACAAGATTTTAAGGTTATAAGTTTCAAGAGTCAAAGCTTGTATCTGATGAACAGAGCATTAACTCTTGAAATCTTATACCCTCAAATTCATTTCTAAGGTGCCATAGGTCTCAAATCTATAGAAGACATTATGAATGCTGAAAACTAGGGATGAGAGTAGGTCATCAAGAGCCTCTCAAATTTCTCATTGCCATTCAGGAAGAGAGAATGGGTAGGGCTAGAAATTGACATACCAGTCACCATTATGGAGAGTAGGAGGGTGATAGCCATCCCAAATGTGAGTTCTGATTATGAATTTGGGGTGGGGATAGAATTTAGTTGGAGGGCACATAGTAGATAGCAGTTGCATGTAAATATTATTTTTTTATTGTGGGTTATCGTTCTGCGTTTAATATGTGCCTCACTATTTTAATGGCGGGATACGAAAAAGGAGCCAATAGAACTGGATTTTGTAGTGGCCCAAGGGAATCTGGTCTTGGAAGAACAGGCAAGTTAAGGGAAGGTCTGATGAATAGCACTTGCCCTCGGCTCCTGTTCTTCTCTCACCTAGCTGAACTTTGATAACCTTGCCAGCACACCTCTGAGTGTAAAGAAGCTGTTGCTGAACACCAGGTCAGTTCATAATAAATCATTAATCATCTTAACCTAGATGAACAGGCCAACTTGGTTTGTATTACTGAGACTTGGCTGGGCAAAGAAATAGGGATAGATTTCTCTAATAACCAACTCAGATAAACATTAAACCCATTGTGCTGCCATTAAGACATCTTAACTCTAATGTTAGCATAGCTCATGGCCAATATGCTACATATAGTTTCGTGCTATATATAGGTTAGGGTGTTTCCTCTAACCCTTATTAGTTAAAAATAGATCAGGATGTAAATAATGAGATTGTGAGTGAGAATGAGATTCTCCTTGACATTGTTTATCCTAGGCACAGTAAATATTCTTCAGTTTACTTTTATTTGTTAAAGGGGTGCAATCCTGATGTCTCTAACTGGTGTGGAGGTATATTGTTAAAATGTATTTTCATTATTTGATCCCAAATGCAGGTCAGGATAAAACAGTTTCAGGGGATTCTGTTTTGTTCTGTGTATTCATAATCGTTTTATTGCTATAAGACTAAATAAGTGGCATCTGAGTATTGTAGTAAAAAACTGCCAGGTTTGTTTGGTGCTTTTATTTCTTTGAAGGTATTTATTTAAAACACTTCTAAGCCTGCCTTTCTTCCAGTTAAGTAGGACCCAAGACAGGTAACATCAGTAAAAATGGTAAAAACGTAATTCTTAAAAATGACAAAATTAAAACTAGATTGTACCAGCCATGTATATGTCTGGTTTCCTTTATAAAAGACTGTTAAATGTTCCTCAAAATGATTGAAGAGCCCTGGGTTTTCATGTATTCAAGGAGAAATGGCTTTTGATTAAACATTCATGCCAACCGAATCACTGTGTTGTATTCTCGCTCTTTTGTTTTTATTTTTTCATTGTTTACTTCAATGCTTGTCATTCTGACAGGATCAGACACAATACTATATGATAATCACATATAACATAAAGAATGGAGGGTTTTGAATAAACAATTTTAAAGCATCCGTGATTTCAGTTAAATTCATATGCTACCCCCAGCCCAGACAAATCACTGGTTTAGCTCTGACATCAAGATCAAGTATAAGACTTTTTTTTCTAGAATTGCCAACATTTATTTTCCTAGCGGGTCTCCTGAAATATGCATTTATTTAGACATACAGTCTCCCCTGTCTCACTGAGGCACATATGGGCATCTAATTATTTATAACCTGAGATTATAAAAGGAAAAGGTCCTTGTTCCTTTGGGACTCTGTCGCTACTGAATTACCCACAGACTTTCTAAAGAGTCAGAATGTTAAAGATTATGCCATAGATGCAATAGCACACATTACAAGACACTCAGTTATGGAAGGCTTCATTCCACCTCTCACTGCTACAGTTCCTTTTCTGTGTGACAGGGGCTGCCTCATTTAAACTCTGTAGCAGCAATGTATGTTGAGCGCCTTTCATCTTGCAATAAAGAGTTAAAACATTTCTTTAAAAAGGAGGCCTTGTCTGGTCTTTTCACATTCTAAGACTTCATATTTCCCTGCTGATATGAGATCTATTACTCCAGCATGTCATTCCATCAATTTTATAATCATGTGCACTTCACATGACCTACTTTAGGTGTGCCTTTCTGAAGCATCCCAGTATGTTCTAGCTATACAGCAATATTTCACTGGCTGGCTGTCTCACATATAAACACCACAGTGTTACCTCTGCCTCTCCTAGTTCATGGGTGACTGCCAAATCCTAAAAAGGAAAAATAATTCTTCCTGTAGCATCCACATTTCTTATGAGGATAATATAATTAAATTCAGAATAGTCTGCTTCCCTTAGAGCTTTTAGCATATTTTCTTGTCTGGCATTGCTTAGTTCTGTTTTTAATAAACAAACTGGATGGCAAAGGTGGTGCTTGACAGTAGAATGAAACAGCCCTTTAATCAATCTTAGTCAGCTAAACCTTTTTTTAAATGTACATGCAAGCAGCAGTTCAGAAAAATGACATTATGGATAGTTCATGTTGTTGTTGCTGTAGGGATTAGCAGAAGGAGAGTTCTAGATGTTTATATTGAAACAATGGTAGATTCCGCACTTGAGAATCGACCTAGGTTCGACGTGGGCTCCTGAAAAGTACTGACCTAGGTCGACTCCGTTGTTATTCCCCACAACAGCCAAGGTCATTCCGCCAGAGCCAAGCTCAAAGAGCAGGATCACCTCGCCACCTCTTCGCTGCTCGTTCCTGATTGGCTGCTGTTCTACAGCGGGAAACATGAACATGCGTCCCTTTTTTCTTTTTCTTTTTACATAATGGCAACGTAGCCACAAAACAGTGCTCTATGTAGCTAAAAGCAGCATGTAAACGTGCGCTGTTTATATGTATGGCCGTCGCTTCATATACAAGAAGGAAAATGTTTTTTAAAAGGCGTGCTTTTCCCCACTGCGAGTTTCCCGTTCTGCGCATGCTCAAAACACTGAACTGTGACTGGCTGAACGGGAGAGTTACGGCGAGGACAATTCCCCACTTTACCAGCTTCAACCTGAGTTTAAACTAGGTTCGCTGAAAAAGTTGTACCTCCCTGGTGGAGTTGGAAATTTGACAGTTAGAGGGATGGACCCACTTCTCAGTGGCTGTGGGGAGTACCAAGGTCGAACCCAGGTCAAACCTAGGTTGATTCAGCAAGTGGGGACTCGACCAATGAATGATACTTTGATTCACTCAAGTCTTGCCCTCCATTTTAACTGAACAACTTTCTAAGTACAATATTTTATTATTCAAATACCTGTATTCGACTTTTCTCCCAATCAGCAGGACTTGGAGCTGCTTATATCATTAAAACTAGCTAAAATCTCCATTCACAGAAAGTCCCACAAATAAAAAGAGAATGATAAAAAGAGGATAAAATAAAAAGAGGATTTAAAAACCCTATGATGTTAACAGACCTGAATTTAAAAGCCACCAGAAGGACACTGGAAAAGTTCTGTTTTACAGAATTTTTAAAGTTGACCTAAAGATTTGGACTGGGCTGTCTTCAGTACACAGATGGCACCCAGTTATAGCTAATGTTGGATGGTCAGCCAGACACTGCCCCAGATGCTTTGGCCAGTTGTTTGGGAGCAGTGGTGAAACGAATGAAAGAGAGTTGATTGAAGCTAAATCCAACTAAAATGGAAGTCATGTGATTGGGTCAAGGAAGATTTGATTGGATGTGTAAATCACTAGCTCTTGATGGTGTGCAGTTAACTGCTGCACCAACCTTTAGGAGCTTAGGGGTGCTCCTGGACTCTTTGAAAATGGAGGCCCAGGTGGCAAACATGATTCATATGGCATATTTCCATTTGCCCCAAGTAAAGCAGTTAGCTCCCTATCTGTCCCTGTCCAACCTTGCCACAATGATCCATGCACCTCTAGACCAGTGGTGGGATCCAAAAATTTTAATAACAGGTTCCGATGGTGGTGGGATTCAAACAGTGGCGCCGCCACACACACACAGTCCCTATTGGGCTGTGAGGTTGCTTTAGTAACCCCTTCTCGGCACTCAGAAAAAAATCAGTAACCACTTCTAGAGAAGTGGTGAGAACTGATTGGATCCCACCTCTGCTCTAGACTGATCTATTGGAACTTACTTTATACAGGGCTATCCTTGGTCCTGCTCCAGAAACTCCAGCTGGTCCAGAATGCAGCAGTGAGAGGCCTTACAGGGACCTTGTGGCAGGCCCATATTCAATTGGTGCTCCACCAGCTGCACTGACTCCAAGTGGAGGACTGAATCAAGTTCAAGGTTTTTGGGACTGATGTACAAAATCCTAAATGGTCTGGGATTTGTGTACTTGCAAGGCTGCCTCTCCTGGTACACTCCCCAGAGGTCACTGTGCTCAGAGAATGGACATCTGGTGGAAGCCCCTGGTCCTAGAGAAACTCAGCTGGCCTTGACCAGGGCCAGGGCTTTTTTGGCCCTGGCCCCAACTTGGTGGATTACTCTGTACAGTAAGACCTGGGCCTTGTGGGATCTATTAGAGTTCTGCAGGGACTGTAAGCCAGAGCTGTTCCACCAGGCATATGATTCAGGCAACTTTGGTTGTTCCATCTGGCTTCCCACATCCTACCCCACTTCATTCTCATTCCATCTTGGTTTCATTCCATTTATAGATTGAGTTACCTCCACAGATTGTATTTTTGTTGCCACCTTGGGTTATTTTTAGATTGTTTTAAATTTTTACATGATTAAATTTTATGAATGGCTGTTATTGTTGGAAGTCACTCGGAGCCTATGTGGGGAAGAGTGGCATATAAATTCAATAAACAAATAAACTGGAGTTCTGTGGGACTTAGTGCAATTCTTCAGGGCCTGTAAGACAGTGCTGTTCCACCAGAAATATGGTTGAAGTAGCTACAGAAATACCAACATCTGGCTCCCTTCTCCCTCCTTCTTCATTCCTTCCCTCTCCTTTCCTTTTCCTTCCTAGTTTTCCTTTTTCCTTATCCACACCTACTGTTTTCCTATCGATTCCCTCTGCTAGGGAGTAGGGAGTAGGGAGTAGACTGTAAATGCCATTAAGAAGTGGGGCTAATAAGCATAGAAACATTTTTACTGATTGTGTGATATTTTAAAGGCGAATTTTAAACATTAAGCTTGAAATTATTTATGCAGTCTTACAATGTTATGTTTTATAGAAATTGGAAATTGCCCTAAGCCTGGAAGGGAAGGGAGGTATAAAAGTCTCATAATAAATAAATAAGATCCAGTAGAGGACAGCAGGTAAGGCAGCAAGATCAGCAGATAAAAAGGCCAAGATCCTGGGACATCAAACAGCCGAATAGCCGATGCCCCAAATGGCTGTAGACCAGACAACAGCTCCTCAGATGCTAAATGGCCAAAGGCTCCCCAAGGTACAAATGATCCCTGAAGTTGGTAATAATCACTACTTGGAGACTAACTGCTATCAAACAGCACAGTGGCAGGGAGAAACATCAGCCAAAACAGACCAGTTCATGTCCACAGTGCCCATGAGAGCCACAATGATTGACACAGCCAAACTCCCCGTCAGGAAAAACACCAGTGCCAGTGAGCAAGACCCCAAAGACCTCTGAGCGGCACCAGTCATCCAAATGGCAATCTTGTCATAAATTATTTACTCCTGACAAGTTGCGGGAAGGGCAGGGCTTTTGAAAGCTTCAGTACTCTGCTTACCTCAGTGCTCAATATCAAATTCTTTAATACTGAGTTCTTCAAACTCCTTGAAATTTCTTTAGCACACAACAGTGATATGCTTATGGTGAAATTACAGATGTAAAAGAGTAAGTATTTTAAAAGCTATTTAGCTAATAAAATCTGCTAAAAGACTTGGCGTTTAAAGCTTAGCATTTAGAGGTTCTGTTCCAGCACCATCTTTGATTGACTGCTACATTGCCTGTCACTGTAAGTATGATCCATGTCAGTTTCTATGTTGTATATCTGTTGAATTTTGTATACACTGGACAGTATCCTTCTGCTCTGGGCATGCAAGGTGATTGCCAGTCTCTTCATGGTACTGGAGGTCTTCTGCTATTGCAACTGATCTTCAGGTGAAAGAGATCAGTTCACTTGGGGAAAATGGCTGCTTTGGAAGGCTGATTCTGTAGCATTATACCCCATTGAAGTCCCTTCTCCCCAAAACATGTCTTCCTCAGGCTCCACCCTCAAAAACTCCACTTATTTCCCAACCCAGAGATGGCAATCCTAACTGCAGTCTTCTCTATTGCTGTGGCTTTTCTAATCCCTGAAGGGTTCCATTCCAGGACTGGGAGACTTGTGTGGAGAAACAGCCCTTAGGTTGGGGTGCTGCAGTGAGGAGGGACACAAGGGAGTTGAAATTGCTCCCCTTCTTCTTCTTCTTCTTCTTCTTCTTCTTCTTCTTCTTCTTCTTCTTCTTCTTCTTCTTCTTCTTCTTCTTCTTCTTCTTCTTCTTCTTCTTCTTCTTCTTCTTCTTCTTCTTCTTCCATAAACAGTGCTCCATTGAGGTATGGTCCTGTTTCCTCCCCTTGTTGCTCTAGCTGACCCTCCCAACTGTTCTTCTGTGTGGAGTGTTCTTTCTGGGTGTTTAGAAGGACTTCAGTGATAGAGGGGAATATGGAAAAACTCAGTGTGCCTTCTGTGAACAGATGGCAGAATACTGCCTAATATTTTAATTGTACATTATGTGATATTTTTAAATTATCGTTCTGCCAAGATTTTCATGGCTCTGCAAGATACAAATGAATACATACAATGCAACATCTATAAAAAACATCTATATCTAATACAATACAGTGGAACCTCGGTTTTCATTGCCTTCAGTTTTCATCAGTTTCGGTTTTCATCAATTTTTTCAGTGAAAACTTTGTCTCAGTTTTCATCGATTTGCCTTGGTTTTCATCGATTTGCAGTAAGATGCAGTGGTTTGTGAAGAAAAGTCACCCAGACAAAGCTGTTGCAGGCCATGTCTGCAACTTGTTTAATGACAATGTCTTGCCCCCATTTCAAGACCCAATGCCTTAAAAGAGGCATCAGGAAACAGAATTTCCTTTTTCTTTGGACAGCTTGCTGGTAAAACATTTTGGTCCACCTGGGTCCTCAAAGCTGGTCCCTAATGATGTTATTGTTTGTTACTGTTGAACATTAAACACTATGTTTATTCACCCAAAAATGTGTTTTTGGTATGTTTTTTGGTGTGCCTAGAACAGATTAATTGGATTTACATTGATTTCTATGGAAAAGTTTGCCTCGGTTTTCAATGGTTTCGGTTTTCATCGATTCTTTTCAGACGGATTACCAACGAAAACTGAGGTTTCACTGTAGTTCTATTTGAATGTAAGTGCACGTGCTCTGAACTCTGGAAGGAAGCAGAAAAGGAGCAGGCAGAAAGCAAAAGCTGAGCTGTGCTTTTTGAGGGGTATTCTTAAGGTCAGATTTTGAACTGTGTGCATTTTTGAAGGGCTTGTGTGTTTGCTTTTTGAGGGCTTGGGAAGGCTTGTATGTGTGAGGGTTTTTCTTTGTCCTGGCTGTGCCTCAGGCTTCTGGTGAGTCACTACCTCTGTTTAACTGCCATTCAGTTGTCTTCAGCACTCTCATTGAGATAGCTGTGCTCGCCAAGTGTAATGGGTTCAAGGTGCAGGAAAAGAGATTCCATCTAAATGTTAGGAGGAACTTCCTGACAGTTAGGACTGTCCGACAGTGGAATACACTTCCTCGGAATGTAATGGAGTCTCCTTTTTTGGAGGTTTTTTAAACAGAGGCTAGATGGACATCTGTCAGGGGTGCCTTGATTGTCTGTTCCTGCATGGCAGAGGATTGGACTTGATGGCCCTTGTGGCCTCTTCCAACTCTATGATTCTATGATTCTATTGTATTCGTTGTCATAAATGAATATAAGTTCACCTAGCTGGTGAAACTGTTGTTTACCAAATTAATGCAGGTGTGGGTTAGGTCCCTCACTGTCATTATAGTTATATCATTCCTAGTAAACCTTAGCAAAACAGCCATTTAAAATAAGATTGTATAATGACTGCAGTCTTGTCTTCTGGGGACTAGAGTTTCCTAATCAGATGCATAAAGTTCAAAGTATTTTGCCAGTGCAGGCTGTATGCGGATTAGCAGACCTGTCACACTAGCACAGTCATTTGAAAATCACAATCTAAGTCACAAAATTTACAACCATGGTGACATTGGGGATAGAATATTGGACATGGACCAATTTAATTAGGTTCAAAAAGTCACTCTGTCATGGATGGCCTTAGGCATCTCTGTCTCACACCGTGACATCATAGGGTTGATGTGAGATTAAAATGATATAAGCCATGTGCAGTAGGAGGAAGAAGGAGGCATGAATGGAAAACTCTGAAAAAAACCCCCAGCCATATACTAATTTCTGTGGAGAAAAGTAACCTTTCAGCAATGTTATTGATGAAGCAAAGTTTGATGAACGTCCTGTGATATTTATAAGTGATATTATTTTGAGTTTGCCTCATTTATTTTCTAGCATCACTTAATGCTGTGAATAGTATTGCCATTTTCAGATCAAGTGACAAAATGCAGTTCTTTCATTCAGCTTTCTTCACACTGAGAGCCATTCTGCATAGTGGTTAGAGTGTCAAACTAGGATCAGAGGGACCTTGATTTAAATCCCCATTGTGCTGTGGACATTTGCTGGGGGTACCTTGGGCTGGTCACACCTCAGTCTAACCTGCTTATCAAGGCTCTTGTGATGATAAAATGGAGGAGAGGGGAACATTAAAAGCCGCTTTGGGTTCCCACTGGAAAGAAAGCTAGGGAATGAATTAAGTTCAATAAATTTCACACATATTTGGGTTTTTTAAAGAATCCAGAATCATTTTTGACAATTAGGTTTATAGGCTGATTGAAGGAATCAGTTCTGTAAATGCAAAGCAGGTTGGTTGACAGACTACAGGACAGAAACAAATTTTGTTCCAACATATCCTGTTTTTATAAATTAGTTTCCTTTTGGTTGCATTTGTAATATGTTATCAATATCATGATATCTTTGATGTAGATTTTTAATTTAGACAGTGAGCACAGCTTTGACGCGGAGATCTTCCCTCTACCCATAGCCAGCCTCCCTCTCCTTCACGTTGTTTTGCACTACTTTCCCCGCACCCGACCTTCCATGTTGCTGGCTGCTTCAAGTCATGGAAAAGAAGTTTACTCACACAACACCAACCTCTAATTCTCTTGATATTTTGTGATATTGAGATAAAATCAGCTTGGAAAAAACAAGTCTCTGTCCCCTGGCGGCACCAGCAGCAGGAAGTGTTGTGAGAAGGGGAGGGGAGGGGGAGGGGAGGGGGAGAAAATATCTGCTCTAGGATGGTCTCCTTCTTTAGCAGCCTGTGGTCGAAGGAATTGTTTTGCCTCTTTCGTCCGTGGGGAAGGGATTACTTTTGGAACAGTATTAGAACTAGGCCTGGAGAGCTCTCTACAGAGCAACTCCAGGGATAGGTAAGAGTGCCTCCTTGCATGTGAACAGAGAAGCATGAGAGCCTTCTGCAAGCCCACTGCACAGATAAGAGTCCCAAGGTAAGCATTTCATGCATAATGGGCCTCATTCTCAGGTTGCCACATGCCCAACCTCAGATGGAGAGGGTACCCAAGCCATGGCCTCTGAAAATGACCCCAGTAGACAGGTAGGCTCATAACAAGAAGAAAGTATTTAAGGTATTGTAATCTAATGAATGCAATCTAATTCTTAAATCATTATATGATATTATCTTACTTCACTGTTCCTCTACTAATAGAAGTGAATATCTTCCCTGAAGGTCACCTTGGTGATGCTACTGAATTTTCCTACATGTAAGAGACTGAAGCAATTCCCAAAGAGAGAGAAGAAATTAAAATATTTCCACGTTGCTGCTTGTTCAATTTAAGCTTAAAACATTTAAAGAAGAAAAACCTGGCACAGCAATTTACAGTAAGTACTACATTTTGTCAGGGTAGAGAGAAAGAAATGTATTATCATTTGAACTGTAAGTGTGATCAAGAAGAGTAGAATTATTATATTTAATATTTGAGGTGAAATAATCCATGTGTTCTAATGTTTTCCATTGGAGATGTCTCCATAGAAAAGAAAGTATTATATCCCTACATGCACACACATATACATTAAGAATATGTTTCAATTATTCTGTCCCACAAAATGAGGAATCCCTACTGGGGGGAAGACTCCCTATTGAAGAAAGTGTTCTATGTCGCAGTGAAAGATTCCACAGCAGAAAGAAACTTTCTAATCTGTTATATGGACTGTATGCACTGGTCCTAAAAATAAATGACAATAACAGGATAGGATATTAAGTGGCATGAATGTGACTCTGAAAGATGTAGTGCATGCTAAGGTGTTCATAATAGCTGCTATCATCCCAATTATAAATCAGAAATCAACTCAAAATTAAAGAGAAAACCATTCCTATGGGAATGAAGGATGTGGCATGCTCCTCACTTTTGAGCAAGGAGAAGTGTCATTCAACTTGCAGAAGGGGAAATCAATCCCATCGACAGTCATGTTCTAGTCATCCTTATGGGTTTAGACTGGAGTAACTTGGTATAAAATTGTATGGCATCTGTTTTAACATTGTCTATCTCTGTACGTTTGAAACGTTCTGTTGACATGATAATTATTTACAATGTAGACATTGTACTAAAGTGAAAGCAATAGGCCTAATTAGTATGCAGTACTTGATCAACCCCCTTTGAATTAAGATTCCAACCTGACCTGGGTGGTATTTTTTCAAAGTTACACCTTATGCACATTCAATGTGTGTATTCCTTATAAGATCTATCAATATTAATCCCATGCAGTTTAAAAATCCTAAATGGTGCTTTATTTATTTAGAATATCTATATTCTGCCTCTTATGACATACCAACAATAAAATAATACTAGTAATGTAAATATAACTATTTTAAACAAACAAAAGGCGTGCAATAAACCACTGTATAACTAGTACGAATAATGGCAGAATGGATTGTAAAATGTTCCCTTTGTGAATAACTTGGCCCTTCTGTGCAGATATAAGACCACTGAAAATTCAGCACTCTCTCTTGACATGGAAAAAGTCAGTTTAGATTCACCATTGGTTCCAAATCTGTCATCATGGAAATGACATGTGGGGGGGCGGGGGAACTGCGGTGTAGGTACACAGTGAACAAGGGTGCATTTCCTTCTTCTGGTGTATGTCAGAATCTTAATATGCCAGCCAAGGAATCTGTAAATGTCACTCTTTGACTGCCTTTTGATTTCTTTCCAATGTATCCGCCTGGTGGCCTGCTCTCTGCATAAACTGTCAGCTTATGACAGCCTTGTCAGATCTTCAGAATGACTATTGGGTGAAGAGCACAGGAGACACCAACAATGCATTATCATCCACTGAACTCCGTTTGCTTTGCAGAGAGCAAAGAATTCACAAGCAGTTTACCAAAAAAAGAACAAAACTGACAGCTTAGAATATCAAATAACAGAAACATCAGAATTACTGATAAAAAATTTAAATACCTTAATTGCCAAAACCAAATGCCTTCAAAGAGGGGGAAACTAGATGAAATTCCAAAGAGGGATTCAACAAATTCATATTAAATTATTTATTCTATGCAAGTTTCTTTGCATGCCTCTATTAATTACTTATGTGACCGTCGATCAGGAAAGAGGCCGGGGAGTTGTATCAGTATAATCTTGAAGGCTTCACATTTACAAACAAACACACACACACACAATACACACGGCATTTATATGTGAAGCTCTTGGCTTGAGCTTTCATCTGAAGGAGGCAGGAGTAACAATTGGAAAAAACAATTGCTGTTTCAATTGCCCATGCTTAGAGCCAGCATTGCCTTGAAGTTCATTACTATATGTGGTTAGATTTATAGTTTTCTGCACTACTCAGAAGTAACAACAATATTTGAAAAATCCTCTTCATATTTTTTCATTATTACTGGGAGTCCAACCCACATTTAATTACGGCTTCAGACTTGCTCTCTGTTGACAGAATGGATCCAGCCAGTTCTGGAGATTTCACTGATGGAGTCATTTGTTGTGAGACTTGTCTAAGAGAGCCAGATGTTGTTTTATATCTTTTACATTTTTCTGGATTTATGAGTCTCTTACAATTTTCTAGGTCTGGATGTTTCAATGGCAGAATGAGCATGATATTGTGACTAGTATACACACCTGAAGCAACAATCTTTCCACTCACCTCAGAGATGAGGAATACTTGGTGAACCAGTGAGGTGTAGTAGTTAAGAGCAGCAGATTCTAATCTGGAGAACCAGGTTTGATTCCCCACTCTTCCACATGAATGGTGGATTCTTATCTGGTGAACTGGATTTGTTTCCCTCTTCCTACACCTGAATCCTGCTGGGTGACCTTGGGCTAGTCACAGTTCTCTCTTCTTTGTAGCACATCATTTACATAATATTATAGTATTGTTATTTCCCATTGTTATGGCTCCATACACTATTAAGTCTCCATCCTCAGAAGAGTGGCTGTGACTCAACAATTCCTTTTTTTCTTTTCACAGGCATGCAGCCCAGAAAGGTGGGAATATATTTTGGCCTAGAAAAGAACTTTGCTCTTCTTCAAGAAAAATTCTCATAAAACCACAGGACACGTCTTGGAATTAAAATGGGCCGCAGCCCTTTTTATTATTAAGGCAGAAGCTGGGCAAGCAAAAGGAGCACATCTGTTCAGCAGCTGGTCAGCACCCCTGGCTGACCTCAGCAACAACCCCAATCCCTATTGGGGAGGACAGAGAGGTACTGGGCAACCGGGGCGCCCGTCCTTTGTGGCCCCCTAACTGCTGGGGTGTCAGGCTCAAATTGCAGAGGCCTCCGCAGCATGCGCCATGAGCCCGCCCCACCCCAAGCCTCTTAAGGAGGCCACCAACTGTGGGGAGGTCCATCGCACAAGCTCGGCCTTTCCACAAGGATGCGCTCTTCTGCCCAAACCGCCAAAGCTGTAACAAATAGAGCAGCCAACCCATCCCTTTAAAATAGGGAGGGTGGGTGGGTCAGTTTGCTCCAGGCGTCTAAGAAGGCCAGTGCAACCGCGTGCTGCCTAATATAGAGGGAGCGTGCTCCACCCTCTTGAACATGTGCGCATCGCATGATCAGGCTGGGTGTGGCTCAGCTGCCCAGCCAGCCCAGGGCATGCATGCTCACTGCTCCGGAGCTCACCATGTGCCCTGCCCACTGTCGCAATTATGGCCTAGTTGAATCTAGTGCCATTATTAATCTTCCCCCACACCTATTTCCATCACTTGCTTTTCCCATTCTCTTCTTTTAGTACCCCTTGACCTACCCCAAAAAATTGCCAAGTAACTCACTCTTTTCACTCCACTGTGATAGATACAAACTGAAGGCCTCCTAAGATATCTACCACAACTTGTTTACTGTGTTACTATTCTTCCCCTTCTCTTCCTTTAGCTATTAACACATAATCAGATCAGGAGTTTTAGAGACTGCTTAGAGACTGTTGTCTACATTTGCTAGCTTGTAGCAAATCTGCTACCAAGTTTTAGCTTCTTACTAATAAATTTTTCATAGCTGTCATGGACATGTGGCTCTCACTGAACTGTGAATAAGTCTCATATTTGAAATTGTGGAGGAAAATATAAATCTATCAATTTTTTTCAATATGCAGTATATTTATATTCAGGCAGTGTTTTTCACCAGGCTGAAGATTTTTCACTTCTAGTACCTAAACAGATGGTGAAAATACTCATAGAGAAAAGCTGCAGGCATAGTGCTTCACCCTTTTTCTATGTGCCTGACTCATATTACACAACTTCCTATGTTTGTGTAAACTGCTACAATTTGGTTTGTTGCTTTAAGAGCTGTTTGTACTAGAACCAAGTACTCTCCTAAGGGGTGATCCACAACTGTTCCTATGAGTTCCACTGTCACTGAAGCTGATCTGGATGTATTTAATTAATTCATTTGTACCCTGTCTTTCCCCCAATGGGGATCCAAAGTGACCTTCATCTTTCTCTTCTCTTCCATTTTATCCTCACAGAACCCTGTGAGGTAGGTTAGGCTGACAAAGACCCTTCCGCATATGCAGGATAATGCACTTTCAATCCACTTTCAGTGTACTTTGCAGCTGTGCGGAATAGCAAAATCCACTTGCAAACTATTGTGAAAGTGGATTGAAAGTGCATTATTCTGCATGTGTGGAAGGGGCCAGAGTGTGACTGGCCCAAAATCACCCAGTAAGTTTCAGAAGCATGAGTGTGATTTTGAACCCAGGACTCCTGGATACTAGTCCAACATGTGTAGCCATTATATCACATGTATAGCTGCTGCTGTTGACATCTTTTTATGCTTACTTAGCATCATGGTCCTACTTGCTGTCCTTTAAAGACAAAGGCAGGCAATTCTGTTTTGGATTTCAGAATTACTTTACAGACAGGAATTGATGGGGAAGAAATTTTTCAAACGTGATTTCTGCAGCTAAGTGATTTATAAAAACCTGCAATCTTAAGTACCTTCAGTATATTAATTCCTGCTTTACTTTGCTTGCATCATCCAGTTAGATGGAAAGGTTTCATTTTCCTGATGTAATGTTAAACACATTGTTAATTATTTACAGCAGTGAGGAAGATGCTTGCTAAAGGCTTGGTTTTTCTAGGAGACAGTCAGCTAAATTTCATTTGATTAATATTGGGAAACTGATATAAAAATATGATCAAGAGGTTTATTACTGCTTGTTGTCATAGAACTGATTGCTAGAGATTTCTTAATATGTCAGTTTTTCTATATAGTTCATTCTTTTCCAGCTCCAGGCCCAAAATCATCAGTTCATTTGCATAGGGAATCCGCCAAATACACAATGAGAAGTTTAGAAATCATACTTTTACAGCATCTCCTGTGAAATATTGTAGTCTGTTCCACAAAGCACAAGAAATACATCTATGGGACGTCTTAAAAAGAGGTGACTTCCTCTTTTCACTCTGCACACCCAAAATGTCCCTGGCCCAAAAGACGCCTGGCTGGCCTCAATGAGGTCCAGGGCCTTTTCAGTTCTGGCCCTTGCCTGAACAAGCTCCCTTCGGAGGTCAGGGCCCTGCAGGATTTAAATGAGTTCTGCAGGGCCTGTAAGACGGAGCTGTTCCACTGGGCTTTTCCATCTGGCCAGCCAGGCTGAACCATCATGTTACCTTTAGGCCTCCCCTGGGTCTGTGTAGGGAAGTTGCCCCCTCTGTTTATTGGGTTTTATTGTTCTGAACTGCTGATTATGAATCTAATTGTTTTAATTGGATTTTAATATTGTTTTATTGATTGTGCACTGCCCTGAGGCCTTTTTGGGAATGGGCGGCCTAGAAATCAAAATAAATAATAAAAATAAATACATAAAATGAGACATTCAAGGGACATTTTTAAAAAGAGGTGGCTTCTGGTGTGCTTTCCAGACAGCAAAGGCATCAGAGGGGGAAAGAGGCTGTTTCCTGCCTGACTGTTTTGTTCTCTGGTCAGTTTCACCCTCAGCTTGCGCCTGACATTTTGTGTGCTGCTACCATTTGCTGAAGGTTTCCCCAGGGCATTTGCTCTGCAGACTCAGATCCTGGGTGCCGTTTCAGCCCAAAAAGCATATAGTTGTACCCAGCTGGTCCTGCCAATTCCAGCAATATATAGTTTTCCTTTTTAAAAATTTATTTTAGAGTAGCTATCTTTGAAGAGTCTTTCTGGATCTGTCCTCCACAGTCCCAATGCTTTTCAATGTCCTCTGAGCGGCTAAGATTCTGCTTTTCAAAGATAGCTCCTCCAAGCTTTAAAAAAAAATAGGAAAACTATATATTACCAGAATTGGCAGGACCAGCTGCCCACAAAATGTCAGGTGCAAGTAGAGGGTGGAGCTTACCAGAGAGCAAAACAATCAGGCAGGAAAAATAAGACAGCTCCTGAACTCTGCATTCCACGCTGCTAGACAGGAGACATCTTGCAGGGGGCTTAGGGAGAATGGTACACTTTGGAACGTTCTCCAAAAAAGATGCCTTGAGCTAAAAAAAGAAAAGGCATCCCGAGGACATCTTGGGAAGAAAGCTGTGTGGACATCTTTTTTAGCGTACCCAGGACATCTTATTTAGTCTGTGTGGATCAGACCTTTGTTATTATCCCTTGACTTTCATGTCTATTCTGTGCCTGAAAAGCTGCTTTGAGACCATAAATTTCTCAGGCCTGACATTGTGTCTTCTTGTGCTTGCTGAAAATATCATCAGTGCACACAGGGTTACAAAGTATAGCAGTCATACTCCAAAGTCAAACAACCCACACTGCTATTCCTTGCCATGTACTTTTCAATTTCTTTAGGGGGGAAAATTGATTTTATATTTTAAAATATTGTTAAAAGTGTTTTGTATTCAGTTAATTTTGAATCGCATTGTTCTGTTTATAGTTAAATTTTATTTGTGAGCCACCCTTTCCAGGAGGGCGGTTTTAAAGTAGAAAAGTGATATTAAAATGTGATGAATAAATAGATGAACTGCTTTGGTGAACCACTCCAGTTTCATCTCTGTTCAGAATTTTGCCTTACAAATGCTGCATTTCCTGTAGAAATCATGAAATTGGTGGATAAAACTGCAGATGCTACCATCTTCACCATCTCCCCTCCTGCCCTCCTTGCTGTGGGCAAACCTAGATTTTGGCTTGCCAGTACACAAGTGAAGGAGAATAGGTGGGCAAGAGGCTGATCTGAACATAAGCGGGGCTGTGGGAAACAGCAACCTGATTGGAACTAAGCAGGAAGGCTTGGAAATGGAAGAAATTTCCATGCTGGTTTGGATTCTAGAATGACTCTTCTTATAAAGGATCCCATTACCTTGGGAACAATTCTTTCAGTACAGGCTGTGGCCATTCTTCTTTAATCGGTATACATCCTCCTTAATATCACAGACATTCAAATCTATCTATTGCTGTAACACCTAGTAAGCTCAAAGTCTGTGTAGCAGAAAAGAATAATTTGCAGTCTGTGGTTCTGTTAGCAAGTTATAGCAGATGGAGTGGGAGAGCTGCGAATCCAAAGTGTGTGGGAATCTAGCAGGAAACAGCAGAGATTATCACCCTTTTCACACATTTTAGGCACAAAGACAAAACTTTTTTAATCAAGTCAGTTTAATTGCGATCTGTGTACTGAAAGTATGGACACCAGTGGCATGAGTCTGCAGTATGAATAATGAAGGCATTTTTGACTGGTTTAGTGAATTAACCTTGGCAAAAATCCTCATTTTTGATCCTGAAGTTTGCCAGAACATACAGACACAATTGACAATTATTGATTCTCCATCTGCAGATGAGTCAGACTGACAATTTTTTCCTTCAGTCTGCAACATGGTGAACATATAAAAAAGAGGAAAGGAATCGCATGTTTTGGCTAGGATTAAAGCACATTTTATTTGTGTTTTCAAATTCTTTATAGCTATCAGCATAGTACAGTATGTCTAGCTCAGAGCTTTCCAAAGTGTAGCTCAGAAGCTCAAGACCCAAGGGCTTAATTTGAACTGTGGCTGACTGAAGATGAGCCAAGGGCAACATTTGAAGGATTTTCCCAAGTTTTTTGAGCCTTCTTTCTCCTGCTGCCAGTGTAATGACTGCATTCTTATACAACTTTTATGACTAGGCTGTACAAGCAGACAATGCTTGATGTGGAAAACAGATTATTCAGGTGGTTCTGGTGGGTTTTCTGGGCTGTGTGGCCGTGGTCTGGTGGATCTTGTTCCTAACATTTCGCCTGCATCTGTGGCTGGCATCTTCAGAGGTGTATCACAGAAGGAAGTCTGTTACACACTGTGTCCAGAGAGAAGGGAATGTTTGGGATATATATTGTCCATGTCCCAGGGTGGGGAACCAATCAGTAAGAGTTTGGGTGGAACTTGTCATGCAAAGATGTGGTTGTTAGTATTGTATTGTGGGTGGGGCTTATCAGTCCAGGTAGTGATTCACATTTTCATGCCCTGCAGCAGCAGCAGTATTGGTGAAGGCAAATCCTGTGTTTGGGTGGAGTCCATTGTTCATGAATTTAGCATGCCCCTGGGTTTTGCTTTTGGTGTTTTTAAGTACTGGAAGCCAAGCTTTGTTAATTCTCAGAGTCTCTTCTTTCCTGTTGAAGTTGTCTTGGTGTTTGTGAATTTCAGTGGCCTCCCTGTGCAGTCTGACAAGGTAACCTTGCGAATTGTCCAGAATTTCAGGGTTTTCAAATGTTATGTCCAGTTTTGTTTAAGACATTTTCTGCAACTGCAGATTTTTTTATCCTCATACACTATTAGTCTCTGCATTGTTGTTGTTTTTCAGAGAATGGAATTCATCCATCACAGCTACTTTTTAACATTATTTTGGGGGGTAGGAAATGTAACAGCAGTCAGTACAAAACTAATACCTCTTTGGCAGAAACTACCCTGACATACTGGTACCATATATCCCTTAGTATCCTACCCTGTTATGGATGTATTTTTTTAAAGAAAAAATCATAACTGCACTTTCAGCATCTTATTCAAGCAGTCAATCTAGATTATGAGTTAAGGTATTGCAAAGGTATAAGTAATCTTTATTTTCAGTTTGCTTGGGATCTTTCCCACTCTGATAATAAAGTCATATAAATGTTCAAAATTTTATTTTCTGCAAATGGATGCCATACATGACCAGTCTGTCAAAAACACCCAAGGGAAAAGACTCCACAGCATTTCTAAGAGTCTTGCTCAAATAATCACACTGGATCTCTCCAATGTATTTTTGGTTGGTTTGGTTTTTATAAATGCTCTGAACTAAGCACTCCAGCAGTGGAGCAGATCCACCAGACACACACAAGTCTTTCTGCCTCTCTTACACAAAAGCAGAATAAAATAATCTGTGCCAATATCAATGCAACACAGAAAAATATCACTACTAGGAGTATGAAATGGTTGGAACATAATGACAATAATTTTTAAAGGAAACATAGAGTGAAGAGCAAGTTGCAACTGTGAATGAAAGGAGGTGTAAGAAGGTAAATGGTTTCCAACAGAGTGACACAGTTCACAGCTGGAAGCCATTCCACACTTTCCCCTGTGTTATTAGCAGCAAGGACATTTGACATCTAAAATGGTTGCAAGAATAATAACAATGACATTTGATTGCTTGGCTTTTCAGGTGATTATCAGAGCAGCAGGACAAACTCAGTTCAGGTATTGTGGCTGCCTGAATTGGACTTTCCTTAGAAACAAGAATTCAGATTGACAGCTTTCATTAAATGTTTTGTTTTGGGGACATCAGCAGTTAAGGACAGAAGGCTAATTTCCAGGAAGAACTCTCCAGCCGTTTATTCCCAGGGAGTTTCAGGATGATGATCCCTTCTCTGCTCTTATGCTTGGACCTGCCTATTGCCTTACCAGCAAAAGAATTATCCCCTGTTGTAATCTAACATTTAAATTTCCTTCAGTTATATAGAAGTAAATTTGATTATTGATTCATTTGTACATCAGAAACATGTTACTACTCTAGGCTGGGGTTACACACATGTAGGTGTCATGCCATTCTCATCTTCTGAGTCTCATTTTCAGATTTTGTGTACTTGGAATGATATCCAGGAGACAAGGAAGGAGAGAGAGGAGGAACAAAGGGGAACCAGCTTTTTAATTAACTGCATGAGTCTGAAGGGGATTTGCCAAGGACAGGCCTGGAGAGAGAAAGAGAAGGGGAATGTTACATGCCTTATCTGTTGAGGGATGCACACAGTCTGTGATGGTTTTGGGGGACCAGATTTGTTTTAATCTGTAAACCTTTCCCTCAGTTACAAGATGTTCTTAGGGTAGTAAGTGTAACGGCTTTAGGTTCACTGCCATGAGGTAAGTTTTGTGGCAAGCAACTAGAACACAGATCACTGAGGCAGGAGTTGTATATAAATAACAAAGATGTATTTATTTACAGGTTGGTTTTAAAGAACAGATCAGCAGCACATGTCCCCAGATAGTCAAAGAAGAAATCTGATAGAGGCAGGTAAGTTTATTGCTTCAAAGTGTGGTTTGAACAATCTTTCACTGACTAGCCACTAGGTTGGATCCTTTTAGACATACAGGATTCCCACATCCCTGCCTGTCCTTTCTTAAGAGTCAGACTAAATGGTACAAAGTCTGCTCATTTCCAGAGAAAGTCTAACAATCAGGTAGTCAGTTCTCTCCCAGAGGTTGAGTACTCTGACATGCTACCCAGCAGCACTACCCTTCAGATTCCATGCTGTTTTGTTGAGGCGGACCCAAACCTATCACTGCATTCTCCCTGAGGTAGACCCGAATTGACCCCTGCTATGCCAACCTTATATCCTACCTCTGAAAGGTGATTAGATGCTAGATTAGCACTCCCACAGGCTCAGGAAATTAAACATCTGAGTGGCTGATCTCCCTTCCCCTGTTGGTGTAGGCGGCAGAGATTAAGGCCAGGGGTTGGCATCTCACACGACCCATGTGTGTAATGTCTTACAGGCCCATTCTATAGCAGGGATGTTGCTGCCATTAATTACGATGAGGGTTTCAGGAAGAACACATCCCACTATGAAACTGCTTGCTGGGACCTCATCCATGACCAGGTCTGGATGGTCACGGTTCATCTGTATGCTAAACCTCACAGTGACCCCTCAAAATGTCATTTTCCTGTTAAAAGGGATGGCACACAACTTGTCTGTTAGGAACTTAACCAGGGCGAGTGTCAGCGGCATTGTTACTACAAGGACACTGTCATATCTAATTTCAAAGGGCTCAAACTGCATTGATTTCAAAGGGCTTAACTGCATAGGACTGTTACTTTCTTATATACCTGGCATACAGAATGTCTGAAGACCTAGGGAGGAAAAGAAGTACACAAGCAAGGTCATTTCTATTGAAGACATTTATTAGTAGTTCGCTGAATAAATCTATTCATTCCTGACCCATGGATTTAAGTCCTTGGGGAAAGGGAAAAAAAGATATTTCAAAGATTGCTGCCAAAAGTCAGTCATAGAAGTAATTCCTAACACCAAATAACCAAACTGTAGATAATTGCTATCCCCAGAGTTGACTGGTGATTCTTAATGAGCTTCTAAAGCAGTGTGTCCTGTTGTGTTAAGGGCTTTGGATCCACTTTAAAGTTATGTTTGTACATTTAGAAATCACATTTTTAGAATCTATCTGAAGACTACACATGCAAGGGAATGCAATGGCAATGGAGAGACTAGGGTTGCCAGCTCTGAGTTGGGAAATTCCTAGAGATTTTTGGGGGGGGGAACCTGGGGTGGGTAGAGTTTGGGGAGGGGAAGTACCTCAGCAGGGTATAATAGAGTCTATATTTTTGCCAGAAAAATTGATCTCTACAGCCTGGAGATCCAGTGGAATTCCAAGAGATCTCCAGTCACCACCTGGAGGTTGGCAACCCTTGAGGCAACAAAATTATGCTGTGTTAGCATTCCCTGCATCATTTTATACTGCAGGTGAATAATAGTTTTCAGAATATGTACCTGTGTTTAAAGCTGCCTGCAAAAAGAAAACCTGCACTATAAGCAGGAAGGGACTAGCATCTGTTATGTACCGTACTTGTTCATGTTTTCAAACGAGAAATTGTGCAAATCATAGCCCAATAAAGTGGGCTTAGAATGGGGGTTAGAATGGTACTGTTAGTTGCTTAATTAATTAATTAAGATGCCACAGCAGGAATCATCCTAGAAGAAGCATTTCCTGTTTTCTCTCACACATGAAGGGATGAGTTCTTTATGCTGTCTGCAATTTTTGTAAATATAATTAATTTGTTTTAAAATCTAGTGAACAATTAATGAATGACTTTCAAATCAGTCTAACCAATTAACAAATGCAACATTGCAGTCCTAGTAGTAGACAAGAAGAAAGGAGGCATAGAAAGCAAAATGAATTCATACATATTTAGGCTACATTTGACTGAATGGGACAAAATAAAAATCTACACAAAATTCTCAATACACACTGGCATAGCTGTCCACAAGCAGTGATAGTTACCTTGTTGGCTTGATACAATATTATTGTTCTAACTTTAAGTTTTAAGGAACTAGCATTTGCCCAGCAAAGCTTTTGATTGATCACTGAAGATTTTATTGGCTTGCAGGGTTTTTTTTTAAGCATGTTGTTTTGGCAGTAACTGCCACCATTGCACAAGGATCTTCATGATGCAAGTAAGCTGCAGCAGCCATGTTGTGGCTGACTTCAACTCCTGAGACAGCCATTTTGTGGCTGTGTCCACCATGCTATGTCAGAGTTCCAAAGGTACCTACAGGCAGTGGTGGGATTCAGCAGGTTCGCACCACTTTGGCAGAACTGGTTGTTAAAATGGTGCTTGTAAACAACCAGTTGTTAAATTATTTGAATGCCATAACTGGAACTGGTTGTTAAATTATTTTAATCCCATTGCCTATAGGCTCGAAAGGGTTGGGGACCCCTGCTGTACAAGAAATATCTTGCTCCTGTCCTTCCACTCATCCTCACAGGAAGCCGGGTGCTCTTCTTATCTTTGGATTCTTCTAATGATTCCCGTGAATATAAAAATGAACATGAGAATCACCACTGTTTTTATAAACTCTCCTTTTAGTGCTGTATAATATTCTCTTTTCACTGTGTCAGCTATCTTTACATTCATTTTCATTTCATAATATTTTCCTGATAATGTTGTAGTAGAATGTTCTTGTGCAATAAGGCTTTTTATCTACCAGACATTTTACAAAGAACCTTTTGCCCTTGGGAAATGCTAAAAGAGTTATCATTCCAGAGACTGTTGGCATGTAAATGCTGTTGATTGATTTTGTTCTATGTACAGCTGAGGTATTTAAGTCGGTAAGGGAAAGCTTCAAAAATCCATATTTTTTACATCAGTGCTACTTTTAAAAATATAATGTGCTTCTTAGCTTTCAGTATTCTCAGCCTCAGATATTTACTATTAGGGCTGAGAAAGAGCTTCCTCTTCCCCTCTCCCACAGTTTCATCTCTTGAATTGCAGTTTTTGTAAATGTTTCAAACCAATCTTTAGCTTGTTATTCCTGAAGGTTATTCCTTATCAGGCATAACTCTTTTTTTTCTCTAATAAAATAACATACAAAAAATTGCTGGAGCTTTTGTGGCTTATAATGAGTAGTTGCCACAGAGAACCAAACTTGGAATACTAACAATGGAAATTTTACCAGTAACCAGTGAAGCCAGAGCGCTGTGTTAATATGATATTAACATACATTACCATTAAAGATCCATCTCTACACAGTTCTGTAGATATATGATCCTAATGCAATCTTCACCTTAGAACCTTCGCATTTTTTAAAAGAACAGAGTATGCCTGGTGATGGACCAGAGAACTTTAATACTAAGTTGGAATCTATCCTTTACAGAGGTGTAGATGCAATGGGGATATCCAGGGCGGCTCACCCCGGGCACCGCTATTGCAGTCACATGGGGGGCAGGGCCAGGTGGGGAGGGGAGGGGGCCCGGGGGAGTTCATGCCCCAAGCACAGTTCCCCCTCCCTTTGTCACTGATCCTTTAACATAGTTATTTTATAATTATTATTAATTGAGGCAGTATGTATAATGGTCAGAGTGTAAAAACTAAGGCCCCTTCTGCACTTTCAATCCACTTTTAATGCACTTTGCAGCTTGATTTTACTGTGCGAAGTAGCAAAATCCACTTGCAAACAATTGTGAAAGTGGATTGAAAGTGCATTATTCTGCATGAGCAGAAGGGGCCGAAGACAAAGCAGACTCATGTTCAAACCTCCACTTTGGCATTCAGTTAACACCATGACCTTGGGCCAGTAACTTTCTCTTTGCCTACCTTGTTTCACAGGGTTTTTGTGGAAAGAAAACAGAGGAAGAGGAAACCATGTGTGCCATGCAGAGCCTCTTGGAAGAAATGTACAGGAAAACTACTGGCAAATTTTTCTTTCCCTGTCCATCAGAAGTCTCACAGAACCTCTCTTCTGCATCTGTTTAACTTTACAAGGTTTACAGTGTTGTTTGGATAGTCAGGGAGGAAACTGGCTGAAAAAAAAACCACAGCACTTTCCTTTAAATTGCTGCGATGCCAGTTCCTCTAAATGAGGGACACTAATGAAGATTATGCAAGTGAGTAAATGTGTTTGTTTAAACAAATTATTAAAGTGCTTATGCTCTGCCTTTCCTTGTGGTTCAAGGCAGCTTACAATAATATCTAAAAGCCATATCCATTTAAAATCAGAATAAAATAACAAACCCCTACCATTCAAACTCCATCAAAAGCCCTGGCAAACAGGCAAGACTTGCAACAGCTTTTGAATATCTCCAAGGGGGAACTCCCTCTCTTCTTCAGGGAGCCCATTCCACAGGAGTCACAATGGAAAAGGCACAGGCGTTGGTTGTTGCCACTTTAAGTGGTTGGATAAAGATGTTTTTTTATCTAACCCAGTGGTTCTCAACCTTTCTAATGTCGTGACCCTTTAATACAGTTCCTCATGTTGTGGTGACCCCCAACCCTAACATTTATCCATTTTACAGATGGAGAACACTGATGCAGAGAGTCTTAGGCGACTCCAATAGGCACAGGGCAAGGCCCTGTCCACAGAGCAAAAGCTCTGACCGGTTACAAAAATAACCATCCAAAAGCTTCTTCAGTGTTCAGAGATTTATTGTTTTCATTCAATTCTGCGCAGAAGAGGGAACTCTCCTCTGTTAGCAACAGGGAGGAGGTTCAAGGGGCTGTTGCTTGCGTAACATAATTTATACCCTCTTACAAACATCCCTCCTTGTCTTCTGACCATTGGCTAGATTTGGAATACATACACATTGCCATTTGAATCTCCACTCCTCTCCAAAGCCCACCTTGCTTTCCACAACAGGGCGTGTATTCTTTATGTCATCTTGCCCCGTTCAGAGATCTTGGTTGCTATATCAACCCAATTTTACTTCGCCTTTATCTGTGTTTTTCTGTACGCTTTGTCTCCTTTATCTTTCTGGTGAGAGGCCGTACCCAAATTCCACAGCATGTGTATCAGACTTTACTGAAAAGTGCAGAAATCGCCCCCCCCTTCTTCCAAGCAAAGCCTCTCTACTAATGAAATTACAATTCTTTGTTTAACTAACAGCATCTTACTGATCTTTTATAAATTACCTCTAATATACTTTATATGATTAAATATATGGCTTAAAACATTATAAACTATATGTCCATATCAACTCCTGTAAAAGGGTCGTTCGAACCCCAAAGGGGTCGTGACCCACAGGTTGAGAACCACTGATCTAACCAGCAATTTAGTACAATTCTAGCCACTTCACCCACTAAAATTAACCCATAAGACTGGTTTGACCATCCAGATTTGCTACATGTACTTCAACTAGGGTTCCCAGTCAGTTTCACCACCCAGTGGGAGACTGGGGTGGTAGTTATGGAAAGGGGAGCTGCCAGTGTAACCCCTGTGTCAGAATGGGATGACCCAGAAAGGGGTGGAGTCTGAAATGAAGTAGAATGCTGCAGAACTCATGAGGTTGGAGGAAGCGAGACTACCAGGCTGGGACCTTGATTGATTTTATTAAGCCCTTAACACCTTGTTTAAGGTAACTGCAATGTTGTGGGGAACTAGTGGGAAGGGAGTTTATTTTTTTGCTATATTGTAAATGTTAGAATTTATTGTTTCAGGGTTTTTGTGTATGTAATGGTGAGAGTTTTCTGGGAACCTTCATCATCTTGAAGCCCATTCACCAAGCCTCAGAAGTCTTCAAAACCAACCACCAGCAAAGAAGAATTGGACTTGGCAATATCAGTAGACTGTAAATAAGGAACTTGAAAATGCAAACTTACCAGGACCACAAAGTGTAAATCTTAAATGTTTTACAAGTGTTACTTGTTAAGTCAAGTAAACTTTTTTGTTTAAATTTCGTTCTTTTGCAACTCCTTTCCAAGTACTGCCCCACAGAACCCACAAGCTGAGGATTACAAATTGGCTTCAACCAGCTTTTGGGCTTGGAAGTGAGATTGCCAAATATAAACGTTTGCAATGGAAGTGTGCAAAAAGTTAGGTTTGATCCCCATAAAACTGTCTTGTTATGTGACATAGTTCAAGGGATGTTAATGAGGATATTCAACATACTGTGGAACGTGATGGGTGCAATTACCCAGTGCTAAAATGCATTGGTGATAAAGGAGGCAGAGGGAAAGAGATGTTGCTGTGTGAATTTGAAACACATAATTCTCTGTTTGCAAGATAGTCCAACCAATGTGGTATAAACTGTATGCCAAATTGCAAGGAAATGGGATGTAATCCCTATTGATGCAGAGAGAGTTTGGTAACAGTTAGTTGGGAAGAAGCAAAACCTGTGCACAGGGAGAGAAAAAAGGAACACTGTTTTGGCAGTTACACGAATGAAGGGATTCCAGCTACCCAACCTCTACCCCTTTTGCAAACTCATCCTCTGGATTACTGTAAAATAGCTGCTGGAAAAGAGTTTTGCAAAAGGCCAGTAATATCTAAGTTTCCAGCAGTATGAACCTGAAGTTGCAATTAAAAACATTTTCTGGTAATTTTACCTAAACCAGCAGGGGAAATAGAATATTCAGTTTAGGCGAAGTTCATGCAAGAGAATTAATTGCAGATGAGACAGTGTTCCTGGAAAATATTAAAGTAAAGAGAAAATTATAGAGAGCTTGTCAGTCTCCTGCATTTGCCCATGTAGCTTTGGGGAGCCGGAAAGGATGCTGCCTGCAAACAATGTTTTGCTTTATTTTTTGGAAATTGCATATGGCAACTATTGTCTCAGTTTCTGAATTGAAAGTTAAGTTTTATGAGACATAATAGCATTAATGAACCCCCCCATCAGCATGTATTTAAATCGGGTTGCATGCTCTACAGCTAGGAAATATTAGAAGAAGGGGGATTGCTGATGAAGAGCTTAAAGTTCTATGTTCAGGAACTAATTCTTTAGGGATGCTGGCATGAAGCATTGTTACACAGCCCTCAAAATAAGAAGAACATAGAGTGCAGTAGTGAACTAAAAAGAAGGCTTCAATATGTTGCTTTCTCGCTTCATGCAGTGAGATCCTTAGAGAAAGAAATCTCTAGTAAACAGGAGTTGAAAACTAGAAGCAAAGAGATGGAGGAAAAGGAAAGCCTTCAAATAAAATTAGGGACTATTTGATAAAAATACAGAAAAAGACTAGAAAAGAGGTGGGTAATAACAAAGAGATAGACTGGAAATCTAAATACTTACAATCTGAGGGAGGTGGCTAAATTGAAGACTACCCCTTCATCAAGCTAGGAGTTGTAGCAATTCAAAAGCCTCAGTTCTCCCAGGGTCTGGAGAGAAAGGAGAATGGTAGCCTCTAAAGACCCCAGTAAGATATGTGGTGCTGAATCTCGTGGATTAAAGGGTCATGTTAAACGTGAATGTGTCAATCAGCCAAATCCAGAATTGGTTCATCAAATATTACTAAATACAGTTGTAGTAACTTGAAGAAAACTTGTTTAGACGGACCATCTAAAAACAGCATAGCAAGTCAGTATATGGGCATCTGGAGAAGCAGACTATAGGTATGGGTGGAAAGAAACTATTGCAAGGTTTGATAGGACTCTGTATGCTATGACTGCATGCGATATTTGGATGGAGTGAGAAATGCTGCTGTTTAATAGATACAGGTTTCTGCTAAGTGACATGCATTTTGTGAGACCTTTTATAAAGCCCACTTATCTCATCGCGGAACTGCAGCCTATTAGGATTTATTATTGATATGTAGCTAAGGGCAGGAGGTCCAGACGAAGTGTTCTATTTGGGATTTATATTTCTAGGAATTGCACATTCCAATAGTAATACTGGAAGGTATAGAAGAGAAATATGAAATTTTAGCTCTAGTTTGCCCAGACTAACGATGAATCAACAAGTTTCAGCCATTATTGGGTACTAATGTATTAAGATGTGTGACTTTATGCCAATATGTGATTCAGATGGGATCAGTTTTGGTAAACTGACTAAAGACTTGCCATATCGTTGGAAAGAAGCTTGCAGCCATTATTTAGAGACCAAACAAAGGAAGAAGGGTGGAAGTGGAAGAGGGAAGTGAAGCATGGCTTGCAGGGTGGAAGGCCTGTACATGTCCCAGCAGGAAGTGCATGCACATGACAGGTGTGTTGCAAACTTCACCACAGAAAAATAGGAACAACAGTCCTTTTAGAAGACCCAGAAGTGGCAGCTGGACCAGGAGGGTTATCCATCTTTCCACAAATAGTATTTAAAACCTATGAGTATCAAATATGAGAATAGGGGTCTGTGTCCAAGAATTTGTACAAAAGGATAATAGCTGAAGCCTCATACAGTAGTTACAAAGCTTCTTGAAAGTAGAGATGGACAAGAGCTCCTAGCCCTGTCAGGTTTGGACCTCACAAAAAATATAAATGGAAATGAATTCCCAGTTTTAAATTTTCTTGAAGCTTCCAGCATTAAATTCAGTCAGAACAGGAAAGAATTAATAACGCATTATAGCAACAGAAACAATTCAAGGCCTTTGCAAACGCACTTATTTCTAGACCTGAGAGTTTCAAGGTGTTGCCCACAAAATCTCTATTTAAAAAAGTGATGCGCCCCTTTAGAGAGAGAGAATCCAGGCGAAGCCAGCTTCTTCAGATTTTGTAGAAGACCTCTGACGGCAAATTTGAGGGAGTTGGCTACACTAGGTGTAATTGAAAGGAAACCAACAGTCCATACGCATCACCAAAGTAGTATTGGTAAGGAAGAAAATGGGGCTCTTAGGATGGTAGTGGACTATAGGAAACTAAAATAATTTAACAGAAAAGGATGCTTACCCCCTCTGCCAAGAATAGAAGAAATTTTGCTTGCTTTACTTGCGGATCAACACAGTGGTTCTCTGTCTTGTAGATTTAAAAAGTGGATATTATCAGGTGCCAATGGACCCAGCAGGATTTCCAAAGAGACAGCATTTACCAATCTCCATTTGGTAATTGTAGTTCAAGATGATGCCTCAAGGGTTAACAAATGCCCCTTCAACCTTTCAACTAATGATGGAAAATGCGATGCAAGGCTTAAACCTTACCACTGAAACTATTGCCTTTTTTTTGATGATTTGGATCACTTATTCTCTGCAACTAAAGAAGAAAGCATCTAAGAATCGCCTCCCTCGGTTTTGGCGAAGACTTGTGACATATGGATTAAAGTTGGCCCTTCTAAATGTAAAACTATTTCAATCATCAGTGAAATATTTAGGTCACATCATATCAATACCTTCTGGAATAGAAGCCAGACAAGGAAAAGACAGATGCCATTACCACCTGGCCGGTGCCACTTCAAACCCTCAGTGAACTTCAAGATTTCTTGGGTTTGCTGGATATTATATAGGAGGGTTTGTGTCAGGCTATTCGGTCATTGCTAAGCCATTAAAATTCTATTGCTAAGTTAGCAGGTAGTTCTAGAGGAAGTAAAATAAAGGAAAACAGTCTCTCAAAGACAAATGGGATGTAGGCTACCGGTTAAGAGGCCTTTTGACTTTAAAGTTAAAGCTGACCATTGTTACACCAGTATTGGGATTTGCAGACTGGAAGCGTTTACATATATATGCATACGGATGCTAAGTCTCACAGGATTAGGTGCAGCCCCATACCAAGTGCAAAATAACTGTCTCCGATGTCTCATCGCGATATGCCAGTAGAGGTTTAAGCCAGAGGTGAACATATAGCAATTATCCAGTGCACAAATTGGAGTTTTGGCATTAAAATGGGCAGTTTGTGACAAGTTCCATGATTTTTTTGTATGGATCCAGAGTTCAAGGTAATGACTGAAGTAACAACCCACTGACTTATGTTTCTAACCTCTGCCAAATTAGATGCTGCAGGGCAGAGGTGGAGTGTCAGCATTAGTCTTTATATAATTTTGAAATAGTCTACAGATCTGGAAGAAGCTGGCAATAGATGCTGACTCACTTTCTAGGAGCAGCATGAAGAGCTCTCACTATGTGAGGATGAGGGAAGGGAGATATAAGCAACTAGAAAGAATTTCTAAAATGCTCCTAAAGATTCAACATGATCCTAATGCACTAAAGTCATGGGATGCTACGAGAAGTCTGTAAGGCAGTTATCCAAGTTCTGAGTAGGCAATTTCAAACATCCAGTAGTGCCAAGAGATGTAATGAAGTGGACCACAGTTATATTGAGACCTTACCTGCCTTCTGAGGACCCAGTATTCCAGAAGAATTTGCAAATGCAAGGGATGTCATATTAAATCCCCTTCTGATCAAAATGGCAGATTTGAAGCCTGACTGGAAGAAGTTGCAAAGAAGGACAAATATATAGCTAGAATAATACACTTTTTTTTTTTTTTTTGGAGAGAAGGCATAAACCCACCTGGGATGAAGAAGAATAGAGGAGTATGAAACTAGACTGTACTTGAGAGAAGTGGCCTCAACTTTTTTCTGTCAAATGGAGTTCTATATCCCGGAAGGAGTTCAACTAAAAGAGAAGATGTAGAGCAATCCCAGATCCCTTACACTCATCGAAGAGAGCTCTGGAAGGCATTCATGATGAAATACAGGGTCATTTTGGAATTGAAAGAACTTTTGGAATTCGGCTAGGGATAGATTCTTTCTGGTCTAAAATGGCTGACAAGCTATAGAACAGAAGTGTCAAGAATTGTGAACTGGCTGTGTGTGTAAAGAGGAAAGCGAGAGTAGGAAAAGAACAGCTGAATTAGTTAACATAAAAAAAACATATGCTCCTTTTAGAGTTAGTTCAGTATAGATTTTTTAACTCTTAGAACCTGATGTAAATGGCACCAAAAAATATTTTGAAGTAGTTACATGATCATTTTACCAAATATGCACAAGCATGCCTCCCACTCGAGATCGTAGACTGCAAGAACAGTAGCTTCTACAACTCTCTGGGAAAATTTTATATGCCATTATGGATTTCCCAGGAAGATTCCACAGTGATCAAGGAGCAGCCCTTTGAGTCGAAACTGGCCACAGAACTGAGTAAAATTGCAGGAACTAAGTCCCATACAACACCATATCACCCAAGAGGAAACCCTGTTGAGAGGTTCAATCGCACTTTTGTGACATGTTAGCAATATTAGAGTGTAAATAAGAAATCTAATTGGAGAAAGTACATAAAACCATTAGTTCATGCTATAATTGTACCCAAAATGATACTACTGGAGAATCTCCATATTATTTTAATGTTTGGAAGACAACCATTACTACCAATTGATTTAGGTTTCGGATAAAAGTCAGAAGGAGCAAACAGAAGTAACTCATCAAAGAATATGTAAAGGAGACTTAAAACGATGGGCTTCTCATATGCATATGATCTGGCCACTCAGGAAAGTGAAAGAAAGCATCAGCAAGCCAACAAAAGCGAAGAGATGGGATAGGAAAGTCATCAAATCAACCATTTCAGTAACCTTGGGAGACAGAGTGCTAGATTCGTGAACTTAAGCCCCGTGGAATGCAGAAATTAGCTGACCGGATGGGAACCTGTTGTGCATATAGTCTTGGAGCAACCCTGGTATGAAACCCTTCCTGTTTACAGAGTCCAATCAGAAGATGGCTTAAAGGTGTTGTTCGAATCCTGCACAGGCAAGGATATGCTGAGAGACCATGTGGTTTTATTTCCTCCTCTGGAGGATATGAGTGATTTGGACAGTCCAGGAGTCCTATTAGTGGTAGGACAGAGACAAAGTTAGCTGGATGTGAACTCAGTAGGAGAAGATTGTGCATCCACATCTAACTCTTTTTCAGACCTCAACTCATGGCAAGGGAATTCACCACCAAGCTCCCCCTTCCAATGAGGTTACTGCAGTCCCGGAAATCCTTTTGTAAGAAAAGACAAGGGAAAGACAAGGCTTGTGCTGTCAGATTCACCAAATGTGGTCCCTTTACCAGTTACAGGGGATCTCTGGGGAAATTAGTAACCTACCCCTTAGACTCAGGCAAGAGTTAGAGACCCAGCCTACTAAGTTAGCTGATTATGTTCCTGAATTTTTTCAATGAGGGTTAATTGGAGTCAACACTCCTACTGTAATATGTCATTGTTCAATCATTTTCAAGAGAGTTAAATTGTAAATACTGGGTTTGAGACGCATAGAATTTTTAGTGGGGAGAATGTAACCCTGTGTCCAGAATGGGATGACCCAGAAAGGGGTGGGAGTCTAGAAATGAAGTAGAATGCAGAACTCATATGAGGTTGGATAGGCTAGACTACCAGGTTACTGGGACCTTGATTGATTTTATTAAGCCCTTAACACCTTGTTTAAGGTAACTGCAATGTTGTGGGGAACTAGTGGGAAGGGAGTTATTTTTTTGCCATATTGTAAATGTTAGAATTTATTGTTTCAGGGTTTTTGTGTATGTAATGGTGAGAGTTTTCTGGGAACCTTCATCATCTTGAAGCCCATTCACCAAGCCTCAGAAGTCTTCAAAACCAACCACCAGCAAAGAAGAATTGGACTTGGCAATATCAGTAGACTGTAAATAAGGACTTGAAAATGCAAACTTAACAGGACTGCAAAGTGTAAATGTTAAATGTTTTAAAAGTGTTATTTGTTAAGTAAAGTAAACTGTTTTGTTTAAATTTGGTTCTTTGCAACTCCTTCCAAGTACTGCCCCACAGAACCCACAAGCTGAGGTTACACCAGCACATTGATGGTATGATATAATTTTCTGGGACAAATCCTAAAGTGATGTCATGCTTCTTCACAATTTAGCAGAAACTCTACCGAACCTTAAGGTAGCATGATGTCATTTTGGGTTCGACCTGGAAATTATGTTATCCTATCAACGTTGATTTTTTTTCTGGCTCCCACACCCCAGCCTACCAAGCAGCAACAAGAGTCACAGGATTGCTGGCAGGAGATCTCCTGCTATTACAGGAGACACGGCAACCCTGAGCTGAGCATCTTGCCAGCATTGTGCACATTTTGGCATTAAACAGATTGACCTGGTATTTCTGCAAATACCGAGCATTTTCCTATTGAAATGTTACTAACAGTGTAGTCCTAGACAGAGTTATTCCCTTCTAAGACCATCAAAGTCAATACACTTAGAAAGATGTAACTCTGCTTAGGATGGCACTGTAGGTCAAATAAAATGTTTTCATACAAAGATTGCTTCAAGGGAGCTCGCAGTGACACAGGATGCCATACCAATTTCAGTCACAGTCACTCATGCATTCTCTAGAATACATATTCTGATATGTGTCTCCTAAGGGGGTATTTGTTGATAGTCTGTTCTGAAACCAATTTAACAGCTCACTTGTTGAATTCAGAAGAGCATATAAAGAACCAAACTAGTCTATAGTAACCATAGAAGTACAACATCACTTCAAAGGACTATTGTTTCTAGACTGAAAATTACCAGCAGGGTGACATTTGGATACTATTGCTCAACTTTGTTTTTTTATGTAGTCAGTAAATGCTGTATATAGATATGTGATATGGGCTGCTGGCCCTGCAAGCACAACCCACACAAGTCAGATCTCCCCCTCTTCCGGTCTTGTGAGCCCTGTAATTTTAGGAATCTACTTTCCTGGGGTTGGAAGAAATTACTAGTTGGAAGGGAACATGACAAAGATCTGTGATACTTGAACAAAAGGACTGCTGGATCTAACCCAGTGGGTGATAAGGCGTCATTTGTAATGTACCTCTCTGCCCCACTGTCAACCAGTGATGATCATAGGAGGTATATCATACTTTCTGTTAAACAAGACATTGCAAAGAAGAAAGATATATGAAGAAATGGCACCTCTGTGGCTATTACAACATTTATTTGCATTAATATTACCCCATTTCCTTGACCCCACTAATTACTATTTTACTCTTCTGTTTTCCACTGCTGATCTTTAACTCCATCTTTTAAGACCAGCATTCTTCCTCTCCATCACTGCCTTTTGTGCACAGCAAATTTCTAACTGGCTGGAGCGTTCTTTGTCTGATAGAATTCATTTTCAAGGCTAGAAAGCATTAACAGCTCAGAAAGCTAAAGGCTGCTTCTGGAGCAACTGTAAATGTGTCACTGAAATTCAAATAGCTCAATTAAAGATAACTATGCCTGACTACTTCTGTTACCGTCCCATTCTGCTCCGCTATTACTCAAGCAAAGCAGTAAAATATCTCTACCCCAAATAGCAACTGCTCTCTAAGAAGGAAGCAATTCGGGGGGGGGGGGGCTAGCAACTGAAGATGACAGTGACTCAGCAGTTTGCCGAAAAACATTGATCTTGAAACAGTATATTCCAACTGATTGCCATTCAAAAACTACATAGTGAAGAATTAATATAATGCAAATTACAGCACAACTGTCACCATCTACTGACAATTCAGTAGTTCATCCTCTTTTCTGTTTTCACAAGTACAACAGTTTAAATTCATCATCGTTTCCAAACCCAGTGGCTCATTCTCTGATAATAGCTTGATATTTATCATCTTAGATTCCCAAATTGTGTTCATCCACCTATAATTCCCTGCAGGCCCCCAGGCTGTATTAATAACTCCACAGAGCAAACAAATAGTGACTGTTGCCACATGGAAGACAGGACAAGCTAAATTAATACATGTGTTACATCTGACTCTGAAGGCCAAATAGCACATGCTGTGGATCTCTTAGTTCATGGTTGAGTCCTAAAAGGCAGCTGGGGGAGGGTGATGTATTTTGGAGCTATTGAGAAGGGTCCTTTTCTATAGGCCATTAGTCTGGCTGAAGCTGCCATCCCAAAGTATTTCTTTCAGCCCTAGCTGGGGGGAAATTATAGGCACCTTCCATAGCCTTGTCTTTTTCCCTATTATGGCTAAAAGAAATCCAGGGAGGATAGTTTTATTTGGCAAACAATATGGGAGAGGGATAGTTACACTCTTTCCCAAGAATAGCAATTTTCACTCCAATTTGTTTTCATCCTCTACGTGTTGCGTTTGCAGTGCAATCCTAAACAGTTCTACAAAGAATCTAACAGAAATCTAATCAATGGGTCTTACTCCTGGGGAAGTGTTCTTAGGACTGCACTGCTAATCACTGGTTCATATATAGTAAGTAGCTTGGTTCTGAGGTGCTAACTTCTTTAGGCTTTTATAATACCAAGAGACCTTTCTCTCCAAAGTGCACAAAAAAAATCAATTCCAATCTGGTGACTTTGTATTGCAGCTTTCTGTTAAGAGTTAAAACAGCATTTATCCATACGTTTTATTTCTTCATCTTCTTTATGAACAACACTGAGAAAAGGTGAAGATATACTTTGACTCATACATAGGCCCTCTGTCCTACAGCAATGCCCTTTTGTTCTTAATTGATGTCTGCTTAAGATACACTGCAATTGGTTTTAAATGCAGAAAATCTGCATATTTAGTTACAACAAAATTGATAGTTTGCAGTAGATGTGTTTGTCCAGACCACTTTTAAAGCCATATGATATGTTCAATTAAGACTAGACAAAATAATACTAGACAAAACAAACTTCAAGCTTTTAATTTCTCTAGAACTTTTCATCAGGCTGGATGTTAAAAACCACAAAATAAGGGGGGGATAAATTATTTCAGGCATAAGCTTAAAAACCTCTTATCTGGTTAATTGCAAAGGACCCTGATCAAGAGATTAGGAAAACTTAGGAAACAAGGATGTAACCGTCTCTCAGCAGGTAGCAAAGTTTTGTGCACTAGCCTATAAAAAATCTAAGGTCCTACTTAGCCAGGGAATGAGCTGAAAGTCAAATATTTATTCAACTAGTTAGTTGTTTAATAATTGTTGTAATCTGCTGTTATGGATGTGTGTTGTTGTTTTGTTTTTCTGGCCTTTGGCTGTATTAAACTATTTCAAAACCTCTTATCAGCATTTGAAGCTGAGTGGAGCTGAAACCAGGTTGCATCTTCTCTCATTTGGGAAGAAGATGACAGGTCAATGGCAGCCCCCAATTGCAAATATAAAACCAAAATTATAATGACATCATTACAGTCAATTATGAAGTAGACTATAAATTGTATGATCATTCAATCTGCAAAATGGATCTAGGGACACAGAGAGGGGATTTTTCTACAAACTTCAAGTTCCAGGTTTACAGAAAAGGCTGAAATCTAAAAATAAAACATATTGGACTGTTAAAACTCCCCAGAATAATAGGAACAACACCTGTGACTACATCCTGCACCCACTCCATACTGCACAAAATCAGGCGGAATGAGCATTCTAGACAGGCCGCTGACTCCCTTCTTCATGGTCCTTCACTGATGCAATGCAGATCTTCTCTGGTATCATCTTTATCCCGGGACGACTGCATTGCTAAATTTGAGAATCTGACCCAGTCACTGGCTAGGGCCCTTGCAACTCTCACCAAAGCTTATGTTTCCTCTAAGGCAACATCAGATCTTAATTTCACTGTGGAATGCAAGGCAACTAAAAAACTTATAAGAAAGCTCTTTTCTGTCTATAGGCATCAGGGTGCTGCTAATTTGCCCGAGGAATATTTTACCTGCCTAACTTTTCTCCTACGTGAGAATTTCCGCAGGCAAATTTGTATAAAGTGGAGCGTTCTCATTCAAGCAGCCCGATCTAACGATTCCAGAGGCTTTTGGCGCCTAGTCACTAACGGAATGCATACATCTGTTCCTCCTATCTCCAACACTGATTCTCAAACTTGGCATAAGTATTTCTGAGACCTGTTTGGTAATGTGACAGACATTACCAATAGGGATGTTTTCCCTTTTACCAGGGATGTTCCCTGCTGGCCTCCAGTCACAGAAGGTGAAATAAGGTTATTAATTAATTACTTTAAACTCAACAAGGCACCTGGCCCTGATGGCATCCCAGCTGAAATCTACAAATTGTTTGTCGACTGGTGGCCTCCCCTATTAGCCGCCCTATTCTCCATGGTGAATAACCCGGGTCATGTCCCTTCCTCCTGGACAAATGCCACCATTATCCCCTTGTTCAAAAAAGGTGATCACAATCTGCCAGTTAACTATAGACCAATCAGCCTTTCTGGCAAACTGTATGCCAAATTTCTACTGCATCACCTTCTTTTTTGGATCTTGGCGGAAAAGATCATTGACATTGAACAGATTGGTTTTATGAAAGGGAAATCCACCCTAGATCATTGCCTGATTTTGAGTATGCTCGTCTCAAAATACCGGTATGTGCAGAAAGGTAAATCCAATCTTTACGCAGCCTTCATAGATTTAAAAGGGGCATTTGATTCTGTCGACAGAGGCCTCTTGTGGCCTAAATTGATGAAACTTGGAATGGGCCCCAGACTCCTCATGTTAATTTTGTCACTGCATAAAAACCCCACCTGTCAAATTAGAATCAGTCCTTTAGGTCACTTAACCTCCAACATCACTGTCTCCCAGGGAGTCAGGCAAGGTTGTGTGTTAGCCCCTGTTCTGTTTAATCTCTTCCTGAATGATCTTGCCCCAACCCTGAATATCATACATTCTCATTGTCCTCATTTGGATAATGTTCTGGTCCCAATCCTTCTAAATGCCAATGATGCAGTTCTGCTGTCCAGCTCAAGGATCGACCCCAATAATGCATTCCTCAAATGTAACAACTACTGCGTATCTAATTGGCTTTCAATCAATCCATCAAAATTCAAGGTGATGGTTTTCTCAAATGCTCATAGTCCTGTGACCTGGTCTAGTCAGGGCTCAGTTATTGAGCAAGTTAGATCCTTCAAATACTTAGGGGTTGTCTTCCAACATAAGCCTGGCTAGGCTAAACATAGAGACAAGGCCCTGAAGGGAAGCAAATGTGCCTCTGTTGCTGATCTGAAGTTTTTTTTACCCTTAATGATGGCAGATTCATCCCAGTGGCCCTGAAAGTATTCAACATGAAAGTGGTTCAGCATCTAATGTATGGGGTTCCTATATGGATCCACGCATGGAAATCCAAGCTTGAAGAGTTACAGTTCAGCTTCCTATATAAAATATTTGGAGTTACACACTGTGTCCCCTATGCAGTCCTTTGCCTTTGCAGGACAGCACCTTCTGGAAACCAGGGTGTGGGTCGCCACTTTCAAATTTTGGGTGCGCCTCTGTTTCCATTCCAACTCCCACAGCTTAGTCCAACTAGTGATGCATGAACTCCAGACCTCTGACTGGTGGCTACTAATCGAGGCTAAGAACTCTTCTTCTTCTCATTGGCCCTTGCCTGGGACTCCTTGCTCATGCTCACTACCAATGAGGTTTATCTTCAACTAAAAAACAAATTATTTGAACAGGAGTATCAATATCTTTTGAACAAGACACAGAGTTCCTGTTCACCCTTGTCCTTTGGGATTATTCCCCGAAAGCTCTGTGTTGCCGGTTATCTGAACCAACTTCCTAACCATAAACTCAGATGGGCATTCTCAAGAGCAAGATGCAATTCCTTTCCATTGTCTTTACTTCAAGACCAGTTCTTAAACATCCCTCGGCACGATCGACACTGTTCTTTCTGCCCTACTTACACTGACTCCCTTGAATACATCTTGCTCTCCTGCCCGAAGTATAACAGCTTTAGGTCAGACTTCTCTGCCTTAACGTCGGTTGGATTCTCAGTTGGATTCTCGGATCTTCCTATCAATGCAAAGATGATTTTCCTGCTCAACAACCCCGAGGCTGAAATAATGGAAATCGTAGTCAAATTTCTGCTGCGTGTTTTGAATTAGGTCCCCTTGACTGCTGAACATATTTATTTCTCTCTAATCCCAAATAAAATCCACAAGTCTGTTAAAAAGCTGAGAGAAAATATGGTGGTCACTGTATTAACAAAACTGGAGTCTGATTTGAGAAGATGCAGTTTTCAGTAACAGCTCCTATATTATAGAATACTACTTGGAGAGAAATCCCATGAATTCCTTTGAAATGAATAGAAGTACAGCTAGCGCAAGAACTCAAGAGTTATCTCTCTTTCTCTCCTTCTCCCCAATCAAAATTGAAGATCTGAGGAGGCTGCCTGGCTGCATGTCTTGACAGTATGTATATGTCTACATAAAAGCTACAGACAAAAAGCAACAATAGCTTCAGCGCCTCCTACTCAAACTCTATTTTTGTAAGCACAGCAGAAGCACAATGAAACTTTATGATAGTTTCTGGAATAAGATTCACAAATTCATTGCAGCTTTAGTTTTTTTGTTATTCCTTCCTAAAAGCACAGCAAAGGCCATAAGCCTTTTCTCATCATGACTGGGGAAGAACAGAGGAGTGACTCAGCTGTAATCACACTGAATCCCAATGCAGAGTCCAGGATGACTCAACTGCCTTTAAACAGTCTAGTCGGGACTGCAGTCTTATCAAGGAGTAGCTGTGCCCACTATCAGAACACATCAATATTTAAGACCACAAGATACTATTTTATGGCAATTCTGCAGTATTGAGAGTTGTTTAAACTGGCAAGTCTTGTGCTATATAAATTCCATTTTGCCATTAGCAGATCCAAACGGAAGACAAGACAAACTTCAGGAAATTAGTGCAACACAATCAACGGCAATTTAAAATATGGAATAGCTGAATTAATTTCAAGCATGATACTGGCAGAAAAGACTTCATAATTTAAGAAAACAGTCTGGTACCTCAATATAGCTATCAAAGTTTAAACTCACAGCTGAACAAGAGAAGATTAGCCAGCAATACAACCTATCATCAACCAATCAATCAAAATGGTATTACTTAGCCAAAGGCCGTAACACTCAGGAAATTTTACAAGTTTAAAACAGAAAAAAAATGCAAACTGATTAGCATAAATTAATAAAAGTTATCAGTCATCACATTTAATACCAATAGTGTTCATTTTATGAAATTTACCAAATTATGAAGTTAGCAGCTGCTACATCAAGCAATGTAACCATTCTAGAAATATATGTCGACATCATGTAACAGAAGGTATTAGTACATTTCAAAAAGCAATTCTACTGACAATTCTCAGCAGCAATTATTTTCTAGGTTGTGGAGGCTGAACGCACTCCTAAGAAGTAATGAGGTAGATCAGGGGTGTCCAACTCTGGAACCCCAGAAGTTCACGGACTACGATTCCCATGCTGGCAGGGACTGATGGGAATCGTAGTCCATGAACATCTGGGGCACCAGAGTTGGACACCCCTGAGGTAGTTCCTCAACCACAGGTCCTCAACAGAGATGTAACCAGGGTGTGGTGGATGCTTTCACAACTCTATCTGAAGTACTGATTCAAAGAATATTTGTGAGGAAATAGCTTTTATATTTATGAAAAAAAATCTTCTATTAAAGAGCTAAATATTATTTTTAAAATAGGAAAATCTGGTAACAACTAAAACTCAGTGTTGGCAGCTTCAACTAGAGTTGCCAGGTAGTGGTTGGAGATCTCCTGGAATTACAGCTGATCTCCAGATAACCAAGATTGGTTCACCTGGAGAAAATGGATGCTTTGGAGGGTAGACTCTATGGCATTGTACCTCACTGTGGTCCAGAGGCATATCGGGTGTTTTTTCTGCACCTGCTCCCTGCTATGTGGACACAAAGGCAGCTCCCAGGCGAGCCTTGGGCTGTTGCTTCGCTGCACTACAGGTGGCCAGTAGCTTCATTCACAGAGAATATTCAGTGAATAGGTGTGACTATTAAATATTAAATTCATATGTTACAGAATTTTTGTTCAGGTCAGGAAGCTCCATGAACTCTAGGGAGCCATACTCATTGGGAAATCCACACCATTGGAGCCCATGGTGGCAGGAATCCCCCCATATATACACACACAGGGTGCCCTGGGGTGCAGTCACTGCCAGCACCTTTCTCGGCCCCCACCCAGTGTTTTTGGAAAGCAGGTGGGACTTCTGTCCAGCTGAGCTTGCAGACCTGCAAAAAGGACTTGCTTTGGGGCAGCGGCTGCCATGACCATGCAAGCATCTTCACTGTGTAATGATAAGCTATCCTTGTTATCGAGAGGAGAACCTACTAGAGGACTTTAAAAGGGGATCTTGTTGAAGCCGTCTTCCCTGTGGGGAAAACTCTGGAGGGAGAGATACTACTGGGTCTGTGAGAGTTATATATTCCACTTCAGAACTTTTAAAGTTATTGTTGATACCATACTATTTTTCTTTGAAATCAATATTCAAAAACATTTTCATTGGTATTTATTTTTATTTTTGAAATTTACCAGTAGCTTCTGCATTTCCCACCCTAGACCTATACTCGAGTCAATAAGTTTTCCCAGTTTTTTGTGGTAAAATTAGGTGCCTCAACTTATGTTCGGGTCGACTTATACACGAGTCTATACGGTACCTGCCCATTCATCAACCATTTTGGCTTTGCTGCAACTTTCCTAAAACATTGCAGCAAAGCAGTTCAAGGAAGACTGCAAAAATATCAAAGAAAATCCAGGTGGGGCATGGAAGTACCACTGTGATGTGAGAATACCAGAATAAAACCACTCCTCAACAGTTTAAAGCCAGGCACTAATCATCTGTGTAGAAATGGATGAAGTCTGCATTCAGAGAGTGTGCTAGTATGGATGGTTTTGTTTAGAGCATAATGCCTGAAATGGTCGACTGCAGTGTACCAACAATGAATCAAAGGAATATGATTCAAAGTCATTCAGGATTATGAGAATGTTCTAAGTAGCAAAACTGGGGGTGCAATTTTGGAAATCTGACTTCTTGTCAACTCTGCCGAATTGCCAAGTCACAGATTCTCTTTGAGCTTTGGCAACTCTGGTTATTATCATCAGCTAGTATCACACCTGTCTTGAGGCAGCATGATTAAATCTACAACAAAGGAACACTCGTGACTGTAGCAAAACTAAACTGCAGTTCAATCACGTCTAACTGGCTCAGGTCATGATATTTAGCATGATGAGAAAAGCAAAGGAGCCCTGCTGTTTTTCAGCCATTGATCCTTTCTTCACAGCAGAAATAAGATGTCCTGGGGGAATATCTTTTAAAAAGCCGTCTCCTCATTTTTTATCTGGACAGCATGGACAAAATAGGTGTCAGAGGAAAAAGAGGCTCCCCCCCCCCCGCCAATCCATCAGTTCCTCCCACCCATGTTTAAAACTCTCACACCTAACATTTTATGGTGCTGCAGGGATTCCCCATGCCTGCAGCAATTTTCTAAAAGTTTCCCTGGGACATTTGCTCTGCAGACTCCACTGCTGGGTACCTTTTCAGCCTCAAAAGTACATGGTTGTGCTCAGCTCATCCTGCCAATTCTGGCAATATATAGTTATCTCTTTTTAAATTTTTTGTTGAGTTGTCTTCAAGACACACACAATTTCAGAATCCATGCCAATTTTTCTTATCATGTCTGATTGTCTTCAAATACTTAAAAAAAGGGGAAGTATATATTGCTGAAATTGGTTGGACACTCTGAGTACAACCATGTGCTTTTGAGCTGAACAGACACTTGGCAGTAGAACCTGCAGTGCAAACATCTCTGGGAAACCTTCAGCAAATGGCTGAAGCCACTGAGAATCACTACAACACCATAAAATCTCAGGTGCGAGTGGCGGAGGAAACTGACAAGAGAGTGTTTATAGTTGGATGGGAAAAATAAGATTGTCTCCTAAACTCCAGATAGCAAGATGACTTGCAGATGATAAGATCATTAGTTTTGTGTCTTCATAATATGACAGTTCAAACTGAAATCAGATGTCCTGAGGACATTTGGGGGAAAAGCTGTGTTAATACCTCCCCAAGATACCTTATTTCTGTCCCCAGGACATATTATTTGTGCTGTGCAGAATGGACCATAGTTAGTTCTCATTCTCTGTTTCAGATTCAGCAAGCATTTTAAGAAATTAATGGAATTATTTTTCTTTCAATGAGGCAGGCTTAATGGTTTTTCCTGATAGGTCATTATTTTCAAATAGAAGGCTCATATGAATACAAATAAAGAAATGCCTGTTAAGGAAGAGGGTATGGAAAAATAATTAGATCTGTGTGAACCTTTACAACATTGTCATTACATTCAGTATCCCTTCTGTAATATATTTAAATAGAGTTATAGTTTTTAATGTGCTCTCCTATAATGCTTATTACTGTCGATTCATCCTGGGTATATACTTCATTTGCAGGAGTACATTAGTGGTCTAACATGTCCTTCCTCACCTTGCAAAGAAATGTCCTTGAAAACACATACACTACTGGCACAAAGCTTTTTGCAGGCCCAGTTTTCTTCCACAGGAGATGTCCCTGCCTGCTTCCTGATCATCAGTTCACAAATGGTTTCACATAGTTGCTTTGAGCAAACTCTCCCTGCCAAAAAGGGGGAGCCACCTTTTGTGGTAATATTCCATAGACAATATGCTAGGATTGCCAGTTCTGAGTTGAGAAATACCTAGAGATTTTGAGGGTGGAGCCTCATAAGGGTGTGGTTTGGGGAGGAGAAGGACCTCACCAGGGTATAATGCAATTGAGTCCACCCTCCAATGCAGCCATTGTCTCCAGGGGATCAGATTTTGGTTATCTGGAGATCAATTGTAATAGCAGGAGATTTCCAGGTGCCAGCTAGAGGTCGCAATCCTTCAATATCCTTTTTGAAGATCCATTCATGGTATTTCAGAGAAGGACCCATTCTGCACAACACAAATAACATTCTTCAGGATGGAAATAAAATCATTTTGGGAGAAGTTCTGCTCAGTTTCCCCCAAAAAAGTCTTGAAAACGTATTTCCTCCTCAAAACATTTTAATAGGAAATGCTAAATTAGCGATTTTTTTTGCCAAAACATTTTGAAAATATTTCCTGCTGGCTATGCAGACAGCAAGAAAAAAAAATTTTCTCCCACCCAATTTTGAAGCTTTCACTTCTACTTTCTCTGCTGCTCGCCATTTTCTGCCACTTCAGTAATTTTCCATGCTGTCCGCCATTTGCTGAAGTTTCCCAGGGACTTTTACTCATCTGGAATCATGACTGCCCACCATTTCCATCATTAATGTACATTAATAAATTCAGTATTGCCTGCTGATTATACAAACGTGTCGTTTTCCCTTTTTAAAATTTTTCTGTGAGGTATTTGTCTTCAAAGCTACGGAGACATGATTTGAGAATCAGCAATATGTGCCGATTTCAAGTCTCCATAGCTTTTAAGATACCTCACAGAAAATTAAAAATACTGGAAATGTGTCATTTTTCCACACTATGCAGACAAAAAAGCCAAAACAGTTCTTTTTAAAACGTTTGCAAAATGTTTTAAATGTTATGTGCAGAAAAAGCCAAGGAATCTAATTTTCTATCATAATCAGAACAAGAAGGCTGCGTGTTTAGAGTCAGTCTGAGTTTAAATCTGAAAGAATCCTTGAGTTCCTTTGCTCCTTATAGAATCCAGTAAATTTATTTTATTGTGCCATCCCTGATCTCCTCCAAATCCTGTCTTCCTCAGCTAATGTGCACTCCAATTTCATTGGGAAAACTGGCATTTAGTAAGTTTGCAGTGGGTGTGGATAATTTTGCTTTGGCAAATAAGATGACCTTTTTTCTATAATATTTGACTATCTACTTTAGGTTATCAAATATACTTCTCTAATAATAAAAAGAAGCCAGGGGGAGGTTTTCAACATTTAACCAATTAATCTTTTATATTTGAAGGCCTGAAGTCAAGTTTTAATTAGGTCAGATTGCCATGGTAGTGCCTCATGTTTATTCATATCTATAAAGAACACTTTTCTTCTCTGCTATAACACTGAAGTGCATCATTTCAGTTATCACATATAGTGCAATTGAGTCATAAATTTACTGTCTCTCTCCATTCTTCCATTTATCAGGCATAATATTGGCAGATTCTGGGGTTGTAAAAATCTACATTAATTGGAGGGGGGGGATTTAGTATTTCCACAGAGTGCTAAAAGTGATTATTGCCATAAAGACTTTTACCTCTCTAAAGAAAGATTAACTCTAAAATGTATGTGTTGTCCTCTCTATACTATAAATGTGACTTTTAAAAAATTATTAAATATGCCCACAAAACAGAAAACAATGAATAACATATTACATTATGATAATGTATTTTCACAGCCAGAATCACTGGGGTGTTGTAGGGTTTCCGGGCTGTATGGCCGTGTTCCAGTAGCATTTTCTCCTGACGTTTCTCCTGCACCTGTGGCTGGCTTCTTCAGAGGATCTGATGTTAGTAAAGCAAGTGAAGTATATATATATCTGTGGAATGTCCAGGGTGGGAGAGAGAACCATTTGCATTGGTTAACAAGTGTAAAGGGTGCAATTAGCAAGTGTGATTTGCATGTGCTGAGTGGAATCCACCCATTTTAGCATATGTAAGTAACAACAAAGTTGCATAATCAACTAGTGAGGGCAACTACTATGCAGACTACGTAACTGGCAACCTTAGGTGCTGGTGTTGACTTTCCAAGCCTGTGGTTTGAGATCAACATACCTGTAGGACTGCCTAATCCCTTATCAACTACTCAATCACTAGGGTGATAGTCAAAGGCCCTGCTTCGGGTGCCCTTGCCTTTTGTAATTAGGGGGGTAGCAAACCAGGAGAGGGTCTTCTTAATTCTGGCAATTCTTCCACTGGTTCTGGCAATGGCAATTCTTCCACTGGTTCTGGCAATTCTTCCACTGGTTCTGGAAATTCTTTCACTGGTGAAGACTTTTTTTGTTTCAATGTATTGTCGAAGGCTTTTTTTGTTTCATTTGGGATTTCGCAATGATCCCTCCTTCCCAACTAATACTTTTAAGTTTTATATATATTTTGCCGATGCTGTGCATGTGTTTTAACTATGATTTTCAACTCTTTTGTAAATTGTTTTAATTATGGGCATTTGATACAGGGGTTGATTTTAATGGTTTTAAAATAGCCTCAGATTTTAATGGTTTTTAATTTTCTCATGAATGCTTTAAATTGATAGCAGCCTTGGAATAAATAAAAAGATAATGGCAGAAACAAAAGTAATGACTACTGCAAAATTATTCAACTTTAAGGTGGATAATGAGGAAATTGAAGTTGTTCAAGACTTTCTATTCCTTGGCTCCATCATCAACCAAAAAGGAGTCTGCAACCAGGAAATCAAAGGAGATTGAGCCAAGGAAGGGCAGCCATGAAGGAGCTGGAAAAGATTCCCAAGTGTAAGGATGTGTCACTGACAACCAAGATCAAGTTACCTTCATAGCATTCTCCGTCACTATGTATGGGTGGGGAAATTAAACAAAGAAAGTTGACAGAAAGAAAGTAGATTCCTTATGAATACTGTGGACCACCCCCATTTTAAAAAAACCGAATAAGTGGACTGTACATCAAATCAAGTCTAAACTCCCCTTAGAAGATAAAATTACTAAACTGAGGCTATTATATTTTGGTCACATTATGAGAATTCAAGAATCCCTTGAAAATACAATAATGCTAGGAAAGATTAAAGGCAGCAGGAAAAGAAGACCCAACATGAGATGGATTGACTCTATAAAGTTTGCAAGAGCTGAGCAAGGCTGTTAACAATTGAACGGTTTGGAGGATACAGATTCATAAGGCCGCTATAAGTTGGAAGCAACTTGATGACACTTAACAAACATAAAGGAGAAAGGTGAAAATGGGGAAGGGAAACAGAAAAGATAGATGGGTGTGGGATGTATGCAGGGGCTGCAGAGGGAGAAACAGAAAAAGGGGGGGGTTAGGAAGAATGGCCAATTTACGCTCTGAGCCCTGCCAAAGAGCTGGTTTGCAATTGCAAACACTCAGCATAAAAAAAGTGAAATGTTTACATTTAGTACACAGAGTGAATTGGAAAAGCTGGTTCTGCAAGTTTGTTTATTATTTATAAATCTTCCTTCTACTTTAAAAGCACTCAGGGCAATTTACCAAAAATATTAAATATACATGTACTAACAATAATCAAAATTAACAACATAAGCTTAATTAATGCAAAATAAGTAGCTACCAGAAAAAGAGACCAAAGCTACACTAATGTAAGTTAAAATCTTAAAACAGGAACAGCGATCAAAAGCTCAATTTCAACCAATTTAGGAGGACTAAAAACCAGTCTCAATTGATGGAACTCTATGGTAACCTATAGGGCAAGGCGTAGAACAACAAGGCAACCAAGGAACTTTCTATCCTTCAGGACTGAAATCAGAATTAAATTGATCTAAACAATCAGCTTCTTCCAGGAGATGTTGAAATTGTACCAAGATGAGTAAATTGCTGATGAATGGCAGATTTCAGATGAGACAGAAATTAAGTCTCAGAATCCAGTAAGGATTGAATGATGGCCTTCTTTGAAACTAATAGATTCTACCCATATAGGAGCCCTTACGATCTGCACCAGCCAATGACTCAGCCCTTCTCTGCCAACTTCCCTGCCAACTGCCATGAGGGGCAGGGATTGAGAATACAAGTAGTAGTACCATCAAGTATCCATCTAGCGGGCTAGTTATTAGAAAACACAGTCACTTTGGATTTAGAAGGATTGATGGATAAAGAATTCCTGGTGCAGTACACTTAGACAAGAGGCAATTTAGACCAACCCTTGTTCTGGACAGGAGCACTGTGTCATCTGCAAAATGCCTCATAAAACTGTCACAGCATGCCACCACAGCATATCACCACCACAGTGTTGCAGATCTACCATGTGATAGGCTCAGCTATGCAAAGGCCTCCTGCTGTCTCAAATGACTGTCCCTTTCCCCTTGCTGCCCCTTATGCTTTGAACTGCCTCCCAGAACACCTGTGTGATGATCTCTCACTTCCATGATATATTTCTTCAAAATTCATCTTTACTATGAAGTCTTTGCGTTAACCCCTTAACCTCCTTTTGATCCAGATGAAGCCAATCTTATCAAATCTTGGAAGTTAAGCAAGATCAGGTCAGGTTCATACTCAGGTGGTAGCCCATCAAAGGTTTAGACTGATGTACAACAATAAATTCAACACTTGAAATCCTTAGACATAATTCACCAAGGAGTGGAACATAAGTCGATGACTCACTTTCCACCTATCAGTGTGAAGGGCTCACTTCCAGCTGCGTGGCAATTGGTGGGAAGTGCATCCCTCACCAGTTCCCCACCAGCCTTCCCCTCTCCCTGATCCAGGAGCAATCAATCGATAAATAAATTTTGGGCAGATCATGCATTGCTTGTGCCTGGAGTGAGCTGGTGAGACTTAACAATGTATCCTGTGTTTATCAAATTATATTTGTCTGTCCCTTTTCAACAGACGCTCCTGATAGCAGGATCTGATAGTTGGAAATGTTATCTTGATGGATTTGCCCTGCTATCTTGCCATGGATGGTTCTAGCTAGCACTGCCCTGACAATGGTATTGAAATGACAGCAAATCCACCCTGGAAGCCCCCGCAAAACCTGGTTGATCTGGGAGTGGAGAATACACCAGATCATGGATGGTCACAGTTGCTCTTGATTCTTCCACCAGCCAGATGGCTCAATTGGACTTGGTAGGGGCATGTGGAGAAACAAGGATCTTCCCAGAAGTCCTCCCACTTCCCCCACCCACCATTCCCCCTGCCAAAGACTAAGCCAGGCCTGCTGGGGCATGGCCGACAAGCAACTCACTTGCCAGCCTGGCAGCAGCCTCCCCAGTCCCCCCTCCCACCCAAAAAATGAGCAGAAAGAAGAACAAGAAGAACCCTTTCCAAAGTTGATTTCTCAACAATTACCAATGGCGATTGCTCCAAGGTCCAGTCAGCCTTCATCCTTCATGAGGCGAGCGAATGAGTCTACAATATTCTTCAGTATTTTTTCTCTTCAGCAGTGATGGTGCCAAGCTCTCCGCTTCACTGTGAGTATATGTTTTTTGTATTTTTGAAAGTATATTTAAAAGCGTTAAAATGTGTTAAAATGTGCTGTTATCTATATTCAAACTTTGCTTGCCAACCTCCAGGTAGACCCTGGAGGTCACTTTGCCATTTAGATACATTTAATCTCCCATTATGAGACTATAGATGAATATTTGTGAGTGTACCATATACATTTCTCCGCAAAAAGGTTTAAAATGTACTGTTATGTGTATTCAGAACTTGGCTTGCCAACCTCCAGGTGGGACCTGGGGGTCACTTAGCCATTTAGATACATTTAATCTCCCATTATGAGACTATAGATGAATATTTGTGAGTGTACCATATACATTTCTCCGCAAAAAGGTTTAAAATGTACTGTTATGTGTATTCAGAACTTGGCTTGCCAACCTCCAGGTGGGACCTGGGGGTCACTTAGCCATTTAGAAAGAATACTCTCAGGGCCAGCCGGCGGCGGCGGCGGCAGCAGTGGCTCTCAGCACTTCATGAGCTGGTGAGTCTGGCAATATTTCTCCCCAAAAAGCATTACAATGTGCTGTTATGTGTATTCAGAACTTTTTGCCAACCTCTGGGATTGATCCTGGAGATCCTGGAGGTCACCTTGTCACTTAGATTCGTTTAATCTCCCATTTTGAGACCATAATTGAATATTTGTGTGTATGCCATATTCATTTCTCCACTGATTTAAGCAGATCCTGCCTCGCTGCTGCGCTCTCCTCCAACAGCCATCTACAGCAGGCTTTACTGCTAATCAAAACATAAAAGACCCACATGATGGCACCCATCCATATAATGTAAATTCATATTACCTAAAGAAGGAGAAAAAAGGAGGAGAGCCCAGCTGAGTTGGAAGACCTTTGCTTCCCTCAACCGCTAGATCTGGCAGTAGGGAGCTGACCTCATTGGACCAAAATTAAACAAATGATTCCTCAGATAATGTCTCCTTCCAAATATCTGCAGCTTTTATTTCTCCTGCTGACAGTGCTACTTCAGCACTTTGTTTGTCCAATCAATATGATAGAATTCTGGAAATTGATCTAAGGAAATACAAAGGAAGGAGTTGGGTGGTTTTTTTTAATGTGATAGACTTTGCTGTCTGCCAACCTCCTTCCCACAGAGTCTTTATCTGTTTTTTCTTTTTCAATTTGGTATTATAAACTGGATATTTATATGATCAAGCGCTAGGGCTGACAGAAATATTTGCACAAATCAAAATGACACGAGTGAGTCCCATTTCATTTGGGCAGTAAACAGACCCTCAGCACAGGTTCGGGCCTGACTCTGGCTTCCAGCTGCCCCACTGGCTTCCAAATGCCAGCAGTCCACAGCTCTCTTTGTGTCTGCAAGGATGTTTGGAAACTGCTAATTAGAATTGTACACACATCATAAATCTCAGCCACGCCACACCGATGAAAGCAGATAAAGGACTAGGAAATGTGTTGCTGGCAATCATTTGTACTCACAAAACTATCAGGTAGTTTACTGGTGGCCCAAATCTACTTACGACTCATTAAGTTTTATGGTACATGTGGATGTGGATATGATCATTCCCTTTTTAAATTGTGATAGTTCAATATTTGGAAAGAGTACTTGTCCCCTTCTTGAGTAGCAACCTGTACTAAGATTACTTTAAACTATTTGTCTGTAATTCACTAAGCATACGCAATCTTAATTTCTATATCAATGGAGGATTTCACTAACTGTTTTTCCAGTATGAACACCCATTGTTTGATCATTTGTTTCTGGGAATCCTTCAACATTTTTCTCAAACTGTTGCTATCTCAATTTTTGTTTCATATATGATCCAGTAGAACAATAGGCAGAGATGTTTCCACTACTGGCTACCTGCTGTTAGCTACCTGCGGAGGTCTTTTTGTTTTGTCATTGCAAGCCAACTCCAGCAGGTCTACAAAGGTGGCATATCAATTGCCTAAAGAAATAAATACCTACCTTGGTTAGTTTAATGCTCTATACTGCCTGTTCATTGGTGATCTCAGTAGGGATGCACAGATAACCCCCTTTTCAGTTGTTGTTTTTTCATTTTTTGTTTTTGTTTCCAACATTTTCTGTTTGAACAGTTTCATCTCCCATGGGGTTTTTTGCTACTTTCCCCTATCATTCATTTCTTGTGTACTGTTTTAATGTCATTTTACTCCATTTATATGTAACTCAGTTATCTGTTTTAACATCAGCTTTACTGCCCAATTTTGTTACCTTGATTAAGGAATAGATTATTACAATGCAGAAACCATGATACTATGGGCCTAACCACAAAAGAAATGCCAGCTTCAAAAATGAGCCAGGGTATCTACAAAATGAATATTTTTCTAATCGTGAGAACCATTTTTCACAGTATTTCACATAGTGCTAAAAATGTGTGTACCAGGCAGCCCAATCCAAAGAGGGGGGGTCAAATCAGCTCTTGGGACCAGCACGGGGCTGTGTACAGGGCTGCGCCAGTGTATTTGCCCACCTTGCAAACAGAAAGTCAAGTGGGCACTATGGAACTCTGACTCCAGAGCTATGCCAGCCAAAATCTAGCCATCAGTACAGCTGGGGAGGTGGGCTAAGGGTGTTCCCAGGAGTGCAGACAACCTTAGTTGGCTTCCACTGGATTTTTGGCCCAGGGGTGCTGCCGGCACAGGGTGGCACATGTCTGTTTTGGGGTATGGGGACTCTCCAGCAGCTAGGGACCTTTCTCCTTTTTGCTGCCTTCTCACACCACCTGGATCCCATCTGGAGGCAGTGAGGTAGTCCCCAGCTGCTGCAGCCCTCTGGATTAGGCTGTAATGGCTCAACTGTTAAGTCTCATCCTCAGTCCCTGATGTTTACTCTGTGTAAGGCTTCGCATGGATCTTAGTCCCAAACTTGTTCTAAATGTTTCTGTGTAGCTGAGGAACTTGTGAACTAAAACTTTTAATAAACACAAGTATCTTCCTCAAATCTGGGATTTGAGGAATTCTAGATCTGAGGCTGGCTCAGCCTCTGGCAGATTTCATTTCAGGGATTAAATAGTGGTATTAAACAATGCTCACAAGATACCAAAGAAAGTTAATGCAGGCAATTTAAAAAAACTTCAGTAATAGTAATTTATTTACAAAGCATACATTGCTATGTTGATTTATTTTAAAAAGTGTCCAAAGCCATATCATGCTATTTTGTTTAATATCTTTATATAAGATTTTGATTGGTATTGTGACCAACCATTTTTTTGTTTACTGTTTTGTGATAATTTGGCACTGGTATGCCCGGTATTAGACAGGTGGGCAACTGCCCAGGGCATCCTGCTTGTGGGGGGGGGCATCAAAAAATGCTGGTTTAGTTTTTTGGGTATTTTAGTGGTTTTCCATTTTGGCCTGCAGGGGGGTGCAGTTTTTTAGGCTAGTAGCTGCAAAATTTCAGCTTATCACCAGGAAGTGCCCTTATGCTACTAGAAGTTTGAGGTTTGGTTCAGGAGTCCAAAGTTATGGACTCTCAAAGGGTGTCCCTATCCCCATTGTTTCAATGGGAGCTAATAGGAAGATGGGGGCTACAGTTTTGAGGGTCCATAACTTTAATATGAATCAAGCACACCAAGCACAACTTGAGCTATCACTAGGGTAGTCTCCTATTGAGACCCTGAAAGTTTTGAGACTGTACCTTCAGAAATGTGCCTCCCAGCCTGCAACCCCCATTGACAGCGAAGAAACTCAATACCAGAACAAAAGATTCTTGGCAAATTTAGGGATGTTGCTTGTGGGGAGGGCATTTTTGGACGTATCAGCACCAAATTTTTCGCTGGTATCATTTGGAGACTGTCATGATAGCACCCCAGGTTTGGTGCAGTTTGGTTCAGGGGTCCAAAGTTATGGACCCTCAAAGGGTAGCCCCCCATCTCGCTTAGCAAAGAATGTGGGATGGGGTACCCCTTTGAGGTCCACTTTAACTGGTAAACTGCACCAAACTCTGAAGATCCCCGATAGGACGGTTTCAGATGATGCTGACGTTTTGGTGCTGATACATCAAATGCGCCTGCGGAACATCCCGAAAGCCAAAATCTTGTTCTACGATGATTCTATTCAATGGGGGTTACGAACTGAAACATTCTGAAGGCCACAATCAAAACTTTCGAGAGATCAGGAAGACTGCCCTGATGATACCCAGGTTCAGTGCAGTTTGGTTCCAGAGGGGCCAAAGTTATGGACCCTCAAAACTGTAGCTATCACTATTAACTTCCCATTATAACTGCTATTAATAGACAACCGTGCAGCAATAATAAAATGATTAAAAGCATATACAATACAGGAAATAAATGTTAGGTCAAAGGAAATCTATTGGCGTTTATTATTTCCAAGATAAAGGTCTGCCACTATCATACAGAGAGGAAAAGTCAGGATTGTCCAACAAGTAGTGTAATCTAATTAAAATGGGGAGGATCTGGTAAATGTAAAGGGTAAGATTCACATGCTTGGTCCTGATTTCCTTTCAATCTGAGACATTGGTGGGCCAAAATTGGTGGTGGGCCAGAGATTCAGCTGAGCCATCATTACATGGGCACAATCTTTAGCCTTTTCTTGCTTATTAAAATCTGCCATGTAACAAGGCAGAAGGCATAACATTAAACCTGGCAAGCATTATGAGAAACCTCCTTTGAGCAGGGTTTATTAAGCAATACAGGTAATTGTGCCAAGTGGTCCTGTTGAAATGGAAGACAAAAAATACGGGGAGGAACATGTTTTTTCTCGGCTGCGGTGATTAGGATAAGAGAACTCTCTATCAATAGTTGATATTTAATTTTCATATAAGCTTCTGAATAGGACAAAGGGCAAAGTGAATCACTATGTAGTCAATAGAGGCCATTTTTTCTTCAATTATGGAAAACCAGGGGTTGGAATGGGTGTCAGAGAGCAGGCGGTGGACCAAGGGAATTACAGTCTCTGAGAGAAAATGAATTGCAGCCAGAATCTAAAGCCCTCAATAGCGTGACTGATTCAGGAAGTTTTGACCTAACTCCAGACAAAGGGGCTGCATAGAGACGCATAATTTGAGGATTAAGCTCTCATTGGAAACAAGGGGGGATGGGGCACCTTTGGGAGTCCATAACTTTGGACTCAGCAGACCAAACCTCACCAAACTTGGGGGGTAGCATAAGGACAGTCTCCTGATGATATGCTGAAATTTTAGTGCTGATGTGTCTAAAAATTCATCCCCTGCACGCACCAATGTCCTGGTGCAAAAATATTTTGGTCGTGGTGAAGTGGCCGACCATGGGGGCGGGGGGGGGGGGCATCCAACTCAGGTTTTGCCCAGGGCTACAGTTTGCCTCGTTACGCCCCTGTAATTTGGTGGGCCTTATTCAAGTGTTATTGCAGTGTTAACATTTTTTCTGCCTGATGTTAAGCCTTTGAAGGTTTTTTTCCCCCAGAATTATTGTTTTCTTTATTGTTGCATGTGCAACAATAAATACCCAATCCCTGTAGCATGCTTGCTGGAAATTTTTGCCTACGTACTCTCCTGGTGTGAATATGGGTGATAACTGACGGGAAGGCTAGAGGGGAAAGAGAGAAATCCCAAATAAATTTGTGTTCGGTCAAATTTGGGTATAAGAAGGTGTAGGGAATGCCCTGTCTGTAGGCAATCAGAGAGGGAAAAAGTGCCTAGGAAGAAGACGGCAGATTGAGGCAGGACAGAAGGGGAATACATGCTGGCAATGAAAACACAGGAGGAGGAGGAGGAGGAGGAGGAGTTTGGATTTATATCTCCCCTTTCTCTCCTGTAGAAGACTCAAAGGGGCTTACAATCTCCTTGCCCTTCCCCCCTCACAACAAACACCCTGTGAGGTGGGTGGAGCTAAGAGAGCTCCAAAGAGCTGTGACTAGCCCAAGGTCACCCAGCTGGCATGTGTGGGAGTGCACAGGCTAATCTGAATTTCCCAGATAAGCCTCCACAGCTCAAGTGGCAGAGCAGGGAATCAAACCCGGTTCCTCCAGATTAGAATGCACCTGCTATTAACTACTACGCCACTACTGCTCATATCAGATGCTCATACACACATGTCAGATAGTAAATTACTGGCCACAGCTTTTTAAAATAACAACAGCAGGACATATGAGCAAAGGTGAAGCATGGGGATGAATCCAATGCAGGGGGGAATACCTGCTGACCCCACACCCTCACTCCCAGCACACCTGCTTAGGGCCCCCCCCCCCCCGGTGGCCAGTGCCTGGGAGCCCATGTGGTCGCTAGTCTCAACTGGGCACTTCCTCACCATCAGCTGGTGTAGGCCATCTACTTTCCCGCACCTGAGCCTGCGGCTTAATGGCCTCTCCCAGCCCCTAGCCTAGCCTCTTCTGGAGAGCCCAGATCGATGGGGAAGCAGGCACGCAGGCACTGTCTCCCCCATAAAAGGATCCATCCACATGCCCAAACTGCTGAGCTGTGACTTTGAACAAATAACAACTGCAACTGCTATCTAATCAAAATTTATTACTATTATTATTAACAAAATGTATATCCTGTCTTTCTGCCCTTACAAGGACCACCAAGGCTGAATGAGAGCTAATTCTGAGACATCTATCTTCCCTCCTCATGTATTTAAAATAACAAAGTTTCAACATTAAACTTGCTTTTAAACAATATCTTACATGCAAACAAAGTGCATTGCACTGAACCATTTGTAAAATATGGATGGGGGGGGGACTGACGGAGGGCTATACAGCCATGGAAACACCCATTACTAAGGCAACCAAGAGACCTTAATGACTTTAATGGGATCTGAGTTTGCTTAATCCCTAAATTACAGACATCTTGAATTAAATAGCAGGAGCATGAAAGTGGCTTTTTTCCCCTTCTGGTGATAATGTTCTTGAGAAGTCTGAATATGTGCATTGTAAGTCCTGTTGGGGAAGAGTAATTGCCATATATTACTGCATCCTTGACTTCTCCAAAACCCCATCCCTGCCCCTTCCCTTGCACTTCTCTGTGTTATATTAAATGTGCAGTTCTTTGCCAGCGTGATCTTATTATTATTGTTCCTATTGTGCATCGTTCCTATGTGAGCCTGTGTCTTGTGTATGTTTTCATGCCTACCTCATGCATTTTAAGCACTACCACCATTACGCATGCTGCTTGAAATTTTCTGGCATGAGTGCACCTCACAGACTACTGCAGTCTGGATGTTTGCATGAAATCATTAATGTCATTACCTTCCCCCTCCTAAGGACCAACTAATGATCCAAATGTGTGTATGTATACACACTTGCTGTTTTTGAAATGACACAACTGCCATCTTCTGCATAAAAAAAACATAGATGCAGAGTACTAGACAGTGACTGATTACAGAGATGTGGTGTGGGACGTGCTGCCAACTCATTTTGCTAGAAGGTTGGATGGGAAACTGATAAGCTTTTGTACACACCTTCAGACATGGCAACAATGCTCCTGTTCAAAGTATTGTTTGTATACTTATGTCTACGGCTTTAGTAAATCCCTCTTGCACTTGTTGTAATGAATTGCCCTTAAATACAGCAATTAAACAAAGATAGATTGAGTCTTCTATGGTCTGCAGATGGCTGGCGATTTAAAAAATGCTAACAAGCCTTCTCTTCCTCTGAACAAGTGGCACCTCCAGTTTATGCATCTACAGAGCTGAAACACAGTCACTATTTTCAGGAAGCTGAGTCTGAAGTACTGAGGCCATTTATGCACAGAGCTTCTACTCAAGGCAAGCCCACCTTCACTTTGGGGAAGATTTTCAATTAGAGAGCTTTAAAAGAGGATTAAACAAAGATAGGTCCATCAGTGTCTACTAATCCTGCTAGCTAAAGAGAACCCCCATGTTCAGAGGCAGTAAAGCTCTGATTACCAGTGCCCAGAGACAATTTCAGGGGAATGCCTCGGCCTCTTTGTTGTGTTGGACCACCACAGGAACTGGTTGGCCACTGTGTGAGACAGGGTGGTGGACTAAATGGACCACTGGTCTGATCCAGCAGTGGTGTAGGAGGTTAAGAGCTCGTGTATCTAATCTGGAGGAATCGGGTTTGATTCCCAGCTCTGCCGCCTGAGCTGTGGAGGCTTATCTGGGGAATTCAGATTAGCCTGAGCACTCCCACACACGCCAGCTGGGTGACCTTGGGCTAGTCACAGCTTCTCGGAGCTCTCTCAGCCCCACCTACCTCACAGGGTGTTTGTTGTGAGGGGGGAAGGGCAAGGAGATTGTCAGCCCCTTTGAGTCTCCTGCAGGAGAGAAAGGGGAGATATAAATCCAAACTCTTATTATTATTATTATGTTCACATCCTTATATTGTAGGAAATGTATTTAATATTTTTAATGGGATGGTACTTTGTCACTTTGAGTATTGGCTTCAAGGTTTTCAATTTCAGAAACTGTTCTGGAGTCTGGATACACCAAGAATTGGTGCATACATCAGGCTTTGAACTCCAGTTCAACTCTATTTGAAAGGATGAGCCCAGTGCCACATAAGCCATTTCAGCTTTGCAGCTTCTGGGTTTTATTTGTGTGACAGAACTACTAAATTTACATTATTTCCCTTATATTTAACACAGAACATTTCTAAATGAATAGCATGTTGAGAGCTTTAAAAAATCCCTGTAAGCCTCTGAGCGGCATATAAATATGCAAAGAGTTCTCATCTACTCTTAGATTAGCAAACGATGGTTTCTTTGTTCACAGCCTGAAATGTCAAGACAATTGTTTCAGTAGGTTACTACTGCCCTTCTGTGGCTAATGCCAGTATAACAACGCATGCAGAGTTAATAGTCATGAGGCACTGTAACTTTTAAATTTAATCTGAAGCATGCCAGGAGTTATATATAATAGTTACAGTATTCAGAAAAAAGCAAGACAGAATTCCAAAACTTGTGGTATCTGAAACTCAAACACTTCTCTAAATAGCAATTCTTAATTTCATCTTGTAACTATAAAACCACTGTAAGGTAAGTTTGAAAAAAGCACATATTAGACCATTGACATTATTGACATATTAGACATTATTGGTCAACATGGTCTTACAAAGTAAAAGTAAATGGTTCAATATACTGAAATCCATCAATAAAATGATCACAATAAAATGATGAGGTGGCCTATAAAATCGAGTAAATAAATAAATAAATAAATTTAGAAACTGCATATTCTGTATATCTGGATGCTTGCTCAAATCAGCTCACAAGAACGTAATAAAATCATAAAAAAATGTTAAAATAATTAAAACTAACAAAGCATCCAAAACACACAGCCATAGCATAAAACCCTCATAAACATTTATTAGCCTCAAATGATCCCTGCAAAACTGTCCTCGGGCTACAGTTTAACAATGTTAAAAAAAAAATCAAACCCCTCAGCTATCCAAAGACATTCCTGCAGCTGGCCCAGTGCATTTCTACTTGCTCCTCTTTAGAGTGACTCGGCACTTTGATACTTTTATTGGTCAAATAAAGATATTGAGTTGGATCCAACCAGCTTTTCTACCTGATTGTTCCTTCTGCCTCTCATCACTGCGGCTCCTGCCCTTTTGCCCGTTGTCCACACAGATCCTACACTGATCCTGAGCTTGTCCTTTCCAACTAGTTGCCGTTGTTACTCTGGTTGCTGTTAACAAATACAAGTAGCACAGATGTAGCGCTACACTGCTGCTCCCATAGAGGCTTCCCAGTGGCATGGGGAGGATCACAAAGAGAAAAAGCCTTCCTGCCACAGAGAAGCCTCTATGGGCCTCAGAGGCATAGCTAAAGAAAATGGAGCCCGGTTCAAAATCTGAGTGTTGTGCCCCCCCCCCTCCCGCCCCAGCAGCCGCTGTGATGCTGGAATCCACCCCCAAACGGCATCACTTTCAATGGTGTTTAAACTGGGGAGCCCAGATTCTCCTTTTAAATCCACCTTAAAGGGAGAATCTGGAGTCCCCAGTTAAAACAACATTGAAAGTGATGCTGTTTTGGGGTGGATTCTCCCCCACCCTGAAACAGCATCACTTTCAATGTTTAAACTGGGGACCTCAGATTCTCCCTTTAAATCCAGGGGTGTATTTAAAAGGAGAATCTGGGGAAATTTGGGGGGTGCCTGCTGTCAGGGGTGCAATTGTTAAGCTAGCAGCATCAAAATTTCAGGGTATCTTTAGGAGACTCTCCTGATGATGCCACCCAGGTTTGGTGAAGTTTGGTTCATGGGGTCCAAAGTTATGGACCCTCAAAGGTGCAGCCCCCATCTCCTATTAGCTTCCATTGGAAAGAATGGATTCTTTGGGAGTCCCTTTGGGAGTCCATAACTTAGGACCCCCTGAACCAAACTTCACCAAACCTGGCTGGTATCATCAGGAGAGTCTCCCAAAAAATCCCTGAAATTTTGGTGATCCTAGCCTAAAAGCTGCGCTCCCTGCAGGTCAAAAACTGGAAAAACACTAAAAATACAAAAAACACAAACGAACCTGAATTTTTTGTGCCCCACACCCACACAGGTGTGCGCTCAGTGAAACGTGTACACCCCCAGCCCCCTGGTAGCTATGTCTTCTGATGGGCCTCAATAGCCTTATGTCACCTGTTTGGTGGCTTAAGTCTGAAATGCAGCCTGCTGGCAGAACATGGGCTAATGCCAGGAGGGAGCTGACTAACGTTGTTTTTTCCTCTGGCAAAGCCCCCAATCCACACCCACTTTGCCGGTGGTGGCAAAGGCCATGGGATGCTGCCATTTCTAGGAATAAATTACTTATGATTTAAAGCAAAGGCAGGAATTGCCCCCGACTACTCTCCCTCAACTATTCCATTCAGTTGAAATAGTTGAGGGAGTGGTTTTGAACAACTTGTTTTCGGTCAGCCTAACCTTCCTTACAGGGTTGTTTTTAAACATCTCTTGGAGCTCCTGGGAGGATGGGTGAGCTACTCATGAAATAGCAATAAAACATGTTTCTTATCCCTAGACACTGGGGCTATCAGCTCTTGTCAAGCTTCCTGGCAGTCAAACAGAGGTGAAAGGAAATCTTTTCTTTGATGTTGCCTTCTTCTAACGCACGAAGGCAGATGAGCCTAAGCTAGCACAAAGAGGAACAAAAGCTGGTATCTAACGATGTGCCCAGAACAGTGATGACACTGCCAGACGTTGCTTGCAGTGGAACTAATGTTGGTAAGAAATGTTAGCAGAATAGAAATTCTACTTCAGGTTCCCAGAAATCCGGTAGCAATACTGAGAAAATCCTCCAGCAAGCTGACATTCCTATTAGGGCAAAAAAGGGCTAGTTTTTAATATCCACAGCTGCCTTGGAAACTGCTTGCGGAAAAGATTAGTGCACAACGTCTTAGATTTTGCATTCAGCTTGAAATATTGAGCAGCCTTGGCCATAAGGCCATGTAATATGGTTACAGGGAAAATAACAAATGCTGATGTAGAGAAAATAGCAAGCATGCCAAGTTTAAAATGGTTTAAAAGCAAATCTCTCAAAGGGAACTCTTGAAAGTATAGAGGTTTCTAATAGAGCTGGGCCCATTATGCGTGGAATGCTTTCCCTGGGGCTCTTCACTGCACATTGGGATTGTGGTGGAGTTAACCCTCGCATTTCTCTGTTAACACATGAGGAGGCACCCCATTGCCTGCTCTGCAACTTGTCTGCTGAACTCCCTTGGGTCTCAGTTCTAACAGCTTTTCCTGGTTCTCTTAACTCCACCCATCAACACACTCTCATCATATTGTTGTTATATCAATTTTGTAGCCACTTTCCAAAATAACCCCCTCAAACACAAATGAAAGAGGCAAAGCAATTCCCTGGACCACACTTTGCTGAAGAAGGGGTCCATGTCCTAGAACTGATCTTCTCTCTCTCTCTCTCTCTCTCTCTCTCTCTCTCTCTCTCTCACACACACACACACACACACACACACACACACACACACACACACACAGATTTCCAGCTGCTGCTGCTGCTGCCATGTGAGGAGAGGCTTGTGAGGCTTGTTATTTTGATATTTATTGATATTTCAATATCCCTGTATTAGACCTATCATTTCTAATATTGTACAAATGCTTGAAGTTGAAATAAAGTTTTTTAAAAGCCCTTCCAATCATCAGGGAGGGCAAAAGAAGAGCAGGGGAAGCAGGGTGGAGCAAAAAATCCCAAAGCAAAAAATAACATAAGGTAATAATTGTCAGGGGGGGCCTTCCCTTTAAACCCAACTGCTGGTCAAAAGACACTCCCCTTAACTCACAACTAACTAAACCCCCAAGAAACACCCATTCCAACTTACCCCACCTCTCAAAAAAATGGTGCAGCCCAGCCTGCCCCCCATCAGTCCCCTCAAATGGCACTGAGGGGTGCCACTGGGCAGAAAGGGTCACCCAGAGCAGGTGTTCCTCATCAGGGGTGGGTGAGGCTGTGCCCAGTGTCTCTTTCCAGCAGCAAAGCAGCAGCAGTAGGAAGCAGCAACAGCAACTGTGTTGCAATCCCAGGCAGTGGCAAGGTGAAGTCTGCTGTGACCAGTGCATCTCTTGTAGAAGTGGTGAGATGAAGCAACCTGCCCCCACAGAAAGTGTTCCTCATTGGGGGTGAGCAGGGCCATTTATTATCTATATTTATTACTGCTACGACAACTGTTGCATCTATTACTACTGCTACTGCTTCTACCACAACCACTAGAAGGAAAATGTAAATTTCATTAGAAAGGATAATATCTTTAAACAATAAACATCCTTCTCAAACACTGAAATTACTCTATATGGAAAGCCATGACTTTCGAAAGGATTCTTTTGCCATGTGGAGAAGTCTGCATACAACAGAGCACAATCTGCAGGGTACCCCAGTGGGGCTTGGATAAGACTCCGGCTAGCTAGCCTCACTGAAAGGAACACAGTCCACATAATACCTTTAATTAGGATCAACCAAATGAGTGAGCTTTTGAGACCTGAATTCTTCATCGGGTGAACTTGAAAGCTTTCACATTATTACTTGGCATTTGGTTGGTCCTAATTACAGGTATTATAAGGCTTGTGTTCGATGATGATGATGAAGAAGAAGAAGAAGAAGAAGAAGAAGAAGAAGAAGAAGAAGAAGAAGAAGAGGAAGAGGAAGAGGAAGAGGAAGAGGAAGAGGAAGAAGAAGAAGAAGAAGAAGAAGAAGAAGAAGAAGAAGAAGAAGAAGAAGAAGAAGAAGAAGAAGAAGAAGAAGAAGAAGAAGAAGAAGAAGAAGAAGAAGAAGAAGAAGAAGAAATAACATCTGCCAGATCTTCAGTTGGTGTTGGGCTTCATATGCATCAGGATCTTCCCAAGTACCCAGGATGTTGTAATGTACTGGCATATGCAAGTGAATCCAAGCAATGTGGCCATTTGTAATTGATAGATGAAGACTTTATCAATAATGTAGATAGTTCAAGGGCTGGTTCTGGTGGTTTTTCCAGGTTGTGTGGCCATGGTCTGGTGGATTTTGTTCGTAACGTTTCACCTGCAAAGTTTAGTGTGGTATATTGTCCATGTCCCAGGGTGGGGAACCAATCAGTAAATGTTTGGGTGGAACTTGCTATGCAAAGGTGAGGTTGAGTGCATTGCATAGCAAGTTCCACCCAAACACTTAGGCCGTTTCCGCACGGCCAGGATGGTTCTACGCCGCCAAGAGTTCTTTAAGCGGCGTGGGGAGCAAGCTCCGTCGCATGAACGGGCGAAGCGGAGGCTGGCAGACGGCAGGCTGGCTCCGCACGGAGCCGCCTCTTCCCCCGTCCCCGCCCCACTCCACGGTAAGTCCTCGTCGTCTTCCTGCTGGGCGTCGCGGTCTCCGCCCCACGCAGCTGCCCTCCGACTGGAGGTCGGAGGACCGAGGTAATGAGCGAGAACTCTGCGGCATGGCGAGATTGTAATGGCGGAAGCAACTAGCATCTTCAGCGGCCTTGAGTTCGCGACCAAGCATCGCCGGGAAGACGCTTCCTCCCCAACAACAACCCTTTAAAGGGTTGTTGTTTAGGGCGGCCTGACACCGCCCTGGGGGGAGGGAAGCGCAGTCAGGTCGCCGCTGCTGCGTTGCAGCAGCGGCGCCTGTGCGAACGGCGGCCTGGGGGCGGTGTTTTTACTGCCCCCAGGCCGTCGTTAATGGGCCGTGCGGAAACGGCCTTAATGATTGGTTCCCCACCCTGGGACATGGACAATATACCACACTAAACTTCCCTTCTCACCTAGACACAGTGTGAAACAGACTTTTCTCTGTGATACACCTCTGAAGATGCCAGCCACAGATGCAGGCGAAACGTTATGGAACAAAATCCACCAGATCACGGCCACACAACCCGGAAAAGCCACCAGAACCAGTTGAATCCAGCTGTGAAAGCCTTCAACAATACAAGTTCAAGGGCTGCCCAAGGTTTTTTGTTATGGCACCAGTGTGGCCAATAGTAATGCTGCTGATTTGCACCATAATCTCTCAACTTCCATTTTCAGATCTTGGTATTTTGTCACCTTTTCCAATTCTTTTTCTTTAATGCTGCTTTCACTATGTGTTGTTACATCAATTATCCACAGGGTTGTCTTGTTTTGTTTTCAGCAACTGTTATGCCTGGTGTATTATGTACTAATACCCTATTTGTTTGTATTCAGAAGTCCCACTGTATTTTGACCTGCTCATTTCCGTCTACTTATTCAATATTGTGTTCACAGCAATTTTTCTTCTATTGGCAAATGATAATTTTTACAGATGTTCCAGTGAACCATTGTAGCAATTATGTTATAACATTGTAGTTTGTATGATCTTGCATGAGCTTAGCATGTGGTCTATTGTTTCTTCTATTTCTTTCCACATTGTTGATTTTTCAATTGTAGCTTTCATTTCATTTGTTCTAATCACTTGTTCTTGAGCAGCTAAAATCAAGCCTCCAGCTTCTTTGTTCAATGTTCCACATTAATGGAAGCAATTGTAGTAGTAATAGTAGTTAATAAATAATAATTTTCATAATAATAATTGTTAATTATTATTTACAATAATAACACAACTTTACTTTTGGATCCACACACTTACAACTTCTTGCTATTAACTCTTATGACCAGGAGAGGGAGTCAAGCTAATGTGCTTATGCTGGGAACAAGCAAAAGTCTTTTGAGGATCATTTCTTTGGCAGGGCAGAGCTCAAAGTCATGCAGGCAGGAGACCAGATTTCAAAACAATAAGAAAAAAAGCAATGAATCCAAAAATAAACAGTACCTGTCAAATCTGCATAACATTTTCACATAACTAAGTAGATATGTTCCCATCTCAAAATGTTCTTTTTGCAAATCCAGTCAAATTTCACAAAGGCTCTGGTTCCATATGAAGCTACCATTTCTTCTTTCTGAAATACTGGGGCTAGCGTAATTCTCTTCTTCCTGGCCACCTTGAATACAATTGTGCCAGGAGGGGAGAGGGTTAGGGGTGTGTGCTCTCATGGGCCAGGGGTCCACACTTCCTGCAATCTAGCTGCTAGGGCAAAACCAGTTCTTTCATCCCCTAACCCAGTGATGGTGAACCTATGGCACAGGTGCCAGAGGTGGCACTCGGAGCTCTCTCTGTGGGCATGCACACACAGAGTTTGTCATGTGGGGTGTGGAAAATCACCCCCCCCCACACACACACACACACACACACATCTAGGCTGGTCTGGGCCACTGAGCATGACATGGGAGGACTTGACTGACGGGCCTGGTGCCTGTGCTCCGGATGGTTGCTGCCCGAGGGGGGGGGGGCGCAGAGGAGGCAGAGATGCTAGAGAGGCACAGAGCGGTGCGCAAGGGACTTGCTGGAAGCTAGAGCAGACTGGCCCCTGCTCTAGCGGGTGGGGCGGAGGAAGAGGGAGCCAACCATTTTTTTCTAAACCAAAACCTCAGCATTCAGGTTAAATTGCCGGGTTGGCACTTTGCGATAAATAAGTGGGGTTTGGATTGCAATTTGGGCACTCTGTCTCAAAAAGGTTCCCCATCACTGCCCTAACCTGTCCTATACAGGCACTCAAATTCAGGTCATTTTATCTTAGGACGATTTGACCTTATGAAAAAATGCAGGATACAAATGACATACAAACTACAAACTCTATTCTCATAAACAAATGCACAGTCTTAAATAGATTTTTTTTTGTGTTGTTAAGTCATGGCTGACTTGTGGCAACCCTGTAGAATTTTCAAGGCAAGAGATTTTCAGAGATGGTTTGCTATTGCCTGTCTCCATATCATGACCCAGATATTCTTTGCGGGTTGCCCATCCAAATACTTACCAGAGTTTCTGCCTAGTTTCTGAGGAGATCAGACTAGCCTGGAACTTCTGAAGTCAGAGCTAAGCAGAATTGTGCCATCAAGTCACTTTCTAACTCATGGCAATTTTATGAATCATTTTCCTCCCAAACATCCTACTGTTAACAGCCTTGCTCAGATCTTGCAAACTGAGGATTGTGACTTCCTTTATAGAGTCAACCCAATCACATGTTGGGTCTTCTTTACTTGATGACTTCTTTTTTTCCTAGCATTATTGTCTTTTCCAGTGAATCTTGTCTTCTCTTTGGCCGTTTCCGCACAGAGGCGGAAGGGGTCGGGTTGGCGTAGTCCACGCCGACCCGTCCTCTCTGGGACCGTTCGCATGGACGGTCCCAGAATCGGCTGAGACGACGGCGCAGAGCTGCGCCGTCGTCAGATTGACTTACCGGTCCTGCGGCCCTCCGGCATGTCGCCAAGGCCAGGGGACACCCCCCCTGCCCTGCGCGACCGCTCCGGAGTCGCAGGGCAAAGGGGGTGTGTCCCCAGGCCTTGGCGACGCGCCGGAGGGCCGCAGAACAGGTATGTCGCTCGGTCGAGGGGAGAGGGAAGGCGCCTGGAAGCCGCTGCCGTTCGCACGGCAGCGGCTCCAAGCTGCCGTTTCCCAAAAACCTCGCTTGCCAAGCGAGGTTGGGAAACGGCGGCTTCATGCCGGTCAGGCGGCGCGAGGGTGGTGCAGCTGCAAAGCAGCTGCACCCCCTGTGCGAATGGCTCCCTGAGGACGGCGTTTTTGCCGTCTCCAGGGCACCATAATCCACCCGTGCGGAAAGGGCCATAATGTGAATAAAGTATGATAGCCTCAGTTTAGACATTTTAGCTACTAGGGGGACAGTTCAGGATTAATTTGGCCTAGAACCCACTGATTTGCCTTTTGGGCAATCCTTGGTAACCGTAAAACTCTCCTCCAGCATCCCATTTCAAAGAAATCTACTTTCTTCCTGTCAGCTTTTTTCATTGTCCAACTTTCACCCCCATAATCATGGTTGTCTGTGGCACATCCTTATACTGAAGAATTTTTACTAACTCCTTCATAGCTACCCTTCCCAGCCTCAGTCTCCTTCTGATTTTTTCACTGCAGTCTCCCTTTTGTTAATGATAGAGCCAAGGAATCGGAAATCTTGAACAATTTCAGTTTCTTCATGATCAACCTTAAAACTGAGTAATTCTCCAGTTGTCATGAGTTTTGCCTTCTTGGTGTTCAGCTCTAATACTGCTCTGGCACTTTCTCCTTTAATTTTTATCAATAGTTATTTCAAGACACTATATTCTGCCAGTAATGTAGATTCATTGGCGTATCTCAAATTGTTCATGTTCCTCCCCCCGCCCCAATTTTCACTCCACTTTCATCTAAATCTAATCGAGCTTTAAAAAATATACTCTGCATACATGTTGAAGAGATAGGGAGATAAAACACAACCTTGCCAAAAACCTTTGCCAACTGGAAATCATTATATTTCTCTATACTGACAGCAGCCTCTTGTCCAGAGTACAGGGTGTGCATCAAAACAATCTGATGCTGTGACACACCCATTTCCTTTAAAACCATTTCTACACAGTAAAAAGGTTTGCTGTAATCTGATTTTCTTTTGAAATTATCTCATATGTTCCAGTAACCAACCTAAATTTGCAATATGATCTCTAGTGCCTCTTTCTTTTCTGAATCCAGCTTGAACATATATGGTAACAGTCTTTGTTGTGAGATTTTGAACAGCACTCATGTAAGAAATTAACATGATGGTTTCCTGTCTGGGGGCAATTGTTTTGTTTTCCATATTAGATGGCATGTTTTTGTCAAGGTTTTGTGGACTTGGTTTCTGTGTCTTGGAAAACCTCTTTCCATATTCCATCTGCTCCTGGAGATTTGTTTCTCCCAATTACTTTTCTTCAAAAGGTTCTTCTTCAAAAGATTCTTCTTTGAAGAAATCTGTCATCCTGTCCTTAGTATGTTGTTCTCACCTTTTATTTGTTGTGTTAGGTTAATGTATTTCCATGCCTGTCTTTCAGCAAGCCTAACTTTTTTAAAAATTCCCCTTTGGTTTCTTGAATCTTGTGGAACAGAACTCTTGTTCTCACTTGTTTTTGTTGTTCTTGTCGATTTCTTTACACTGGCTGTTATAATAATTCTCTTTGTCTCTATGTGCGAGTTGCTGGAACGTGCATTTAGACTCTTGATTCTGGTTCTCTAACTTTTTACTGTTGCTTATCATCTAGCTTTAGCAATTTTAAGAGTTTCCTCATTGTGGCTTTTCATTTCTTTTGGCTACAATAATAGGCTTTTGCATGTTTCCATGATAATATCCATACTTCTTTTGGTTTACATTCACTTGAACTTAGTAATGTAAAGGAGCAGCAGTGGCGTAGTGGTTAAAAGCAGGTGTACTCTAATCTGGAGGAACTGGGTTTGGTTCCCTGCTCTGCTGCTTGAGCTGTGGAGGTTTATCTGGGGAATTCAGATTAGTCTGTGCACTCCAACACATGCCAGCTGGGTGACCTTGGGCTAGTCACAGTTCTTCTGAGCTCTCTCAGCCCCACCTACCTCACAAGGTGTTTGTTGTGGGGGGGAGGGAAAGGAGATAGTCAACCCCTTTTAGTCTCCTTACAGGAGAAAAAGGGGGGATATAAATCCAACTCTTTTTCTTCCTCTTCTTCTTCTTCTTTACATGGCCTTTAAACTCCTCAGGAATGTTGCTTAGATTATATTTTGGCACTATGAATGTTCTGGTTGTTGTTTTTCAACTTCATTCTAATTTTCAATATTAACAATTTACGGTTTGTACTGCAGTGGTCTTGTTTAGCAGAGAGAATAGAGCTTCTCCATATTCTGCTTCTAGTCATGTAATCGATTTGACTTCTCTACCAATGTCCATGTATTTAGTTGTCTGTTCAGTTGCCTGAACATGTGTTTGCAGTAAACAAATTATTCATTGAATTCCATGAGTCACTTCCCTGCTTCATTTCATGCTCCTAGTCCAAATCTGTCAGCAATATTTGATTCTGCTTTGTTTCCACCTTTTGTGCTCCAGTCACTTATGAATATCAGCACACCTTGTTTAGGTATGTGATCAATGTCTTCTTGGACATTTGCATAAAAGCTTTCAAATTCATCCTCATCAGCATCTGTAGTTAGGACATAAATGGTTATGTTGATAGGCTTTCCCTGAAGTCTATCAGCATAGCCATCATTCAGTCAGACTTTGAATTATAGCTCCTGAACTTGCCTCACTGTTAAAGCAACTCTGTTTCTTCTTTGTTATTCCCTGAGTAAAACACTTTGTAATTTTCTGACCAAAAGTGTCCTGATTTAGTCCACTTTAGTTCACTCACTCCCAGGATTGAAATGTTTATACATTCCATTTCTCTGTTTAAATTTCAAGCTTACCTTGATCCATATTTCTCATGTTCCATGTTCCTATTATATACATCGGACTTTCCTTTTGCATCCATTCATGTCAACACCTAAATGTTCTTTTAGCTTTAGTTCAGTCCCATCATACTGATCCTCTACTGTTCCAGTGTAGCTGATTGAGTACCACCTGGGAACCATAAGATAAGAGATGGTCAAAAGTGGTTTACCTCCCTTTGCTCAGTACTAAGCAGGGTTAGCTGTAGTGGCTCTGCTGCTGTCTATGAAAGATCCTCTGACAGTATCTCCTTCCACTAGTCTTTTAGAAAATGGTGGCATCCATTCAGTGCTGAGCAAATGGACAATTTTTACTTTAGCTGGCGCAGATTCCTCTTACCTTGTCCCCCAGCCACGTCGCTCTGGAGAGGCCAAGGACACGTCTCCTTGCCTCCAGCCCTGGAGTCATTGCCATGGCCACCGGGGCATGTCCCCTGGCCTCTCCAGAGTGACAAGGTAAGAGGGATCTGCACTGGCGTACCTGCGCGAACGTGGTTCTGTGGGCAACTGGGGCACCAGGGCTGTTCGCAGGGCACCGTGCAAATGGCCCCGGGGGGTGCACCAGCATAAATTATGCCGGTGCACCTCTGCTCATGAAGCCATGCAGAAACGGCCTCAGTCTGGTGTCTCAGCTGTGGCAATTCTGCCTTGAGTGAATCTTCTAGGAGTTTAGCCTCTTGACAGAGTCTAGATCACTTGCAGTATTACTCCCAGTTTCGCTGACACCCACAAACAATCTTACCATGTTTATGTGTGCATCCAAAAGCAGAATTAACACTTTTGATTTCAGTGGGCTTAGAAGGATGTGATCCACTTAGCACGACACTGCAATATGACACTGCAAGAGGTGCAGCCTTTCAGACAACCCCTTTATTTTGCAAATGTTTGTTTGTTTGTTTGTGTTTGGTTTTTGTTTGTTTGTTCTGTCTTCTGTCACCAAACCATTCTTTGGGGATGTTGGAAATTTCTCAATGGACAAAATATTGTTGCTTGAAGTAACTTCTGCCACAATCTTGCCTTAGTTCCCAAAAATCTACTTGTCCTTCCACCATGATACATGGTGTCCCATCCCAGTTTTAAGTGCACTAGAAAGTTGGAGAATGTATGAGTAATTTGCTGAACCTGCCTTAGAGAAAAATCAAGATTTGTCTACAGAAAAATGAATCATTGTCCAGTTGTCATGTAATTTGAACATGAGTCAAGTTCACATTCCTAAGATAGGAAGAGAGGCTGATAGGTCAATTTTCAATAGAAGAGAGATAAAGACATTTCTGTCAGGTAGGGCAAGATTCATAGTAGAATTCAAAACTCCATTTTGGGTATTTTCAAGTTTAAAGTGCCTCAAAAGTACTTTTTAAAACTGTGCCCTCAGATTATCTTCTTCGTGATTATTTTCTTCTAAATTGCTTCAGCAATACATCAATGTTAGTTCATAAAAAATCACACACTTTTTTAAAGCTAAAGGGCTTATGACTGTGGCACGTTGAGGGGATATGTGGGTATCTAATTATTTATAACATTCAGAGAGTAGAGAATACCATAGATGCTCCTGAGAATTAGTTACATGTGTTCCAAAAAAAAATAGCAGGGCAAGACAATGGCCCATCATCCTTCTAAGCCTTTTTGAACAACTTCACAACAAGCATTACAATTTCTCAATTGTGCTAAAGAGGGGGGGAAATAAACTATTTTTAATGGAGTTGGAAAAGGAGTGAATAATATCCTGAAATAGAAAGAAGTATGTCTCTCTCCAGCAAATAAGTGACAGTCTAACGCTGCCTAGTGTGACAATGAGAGCACAATATAAACAGCACATCGATATTTTTACATCTCAGCTCCTTTAGGTTTAGAACACTGTTTCACATTACAGAAAAAAAATCATTTTTTAGAAAGGCCAACAGGTTTAAATAGAGCCCTGAACTGGTTTAAGGTACACAATGGACTCATTTTTTTAGTCTTACTGGGGCCTGAACAAGAAACTACCCAACACAACTTCTTGTAGACCTGGGTAGAAGAAACTCATTTCTATGGATCTTGTCACTGAAGAAAAAAAAACTCACTAAGGAAAAATATTATACAGAAGAAATTGATAAATTATCTATGCAAGCAGATCTAATGAAGAGGAGGTCTGAACATGCAACTTCTATTCAACTTTGTTCCCTTTATAGTCAAAAGGCTAGATTTTTTTCAAAAATCCATAAGAAAATACAAAGAACTGTCCCATTAATTTGTTAAACCTCCTTTCAAAGTCATCTAACCAATTGTGATCAGCACATCTTTTGGCAAACATGTCTGATATCCTGGCAGCATGGTTTAGCAGACATGGTTTATCCAGAGTCTCAATTCAAATATGCCACAAGCAAAAAGCAGGGATTTAGACTGTGTGCAAACTGATAACTCTAGATGACAAAAACAACTAGACATCAAACACGTATAATCCATTTATATGCACTTGATTGGGCAGTATCCTACTATAAGGTAGAGAAAGTTTGTCCAGTCTAAGATGCATTCCTCTTGCCATTGGAGGAAGAACTACTTTGTTTCAGGAAGGCTCTTTAGTGGAGTGGTATGATACAGACCTTTGAATTCATTCCTTGCGCATCAGTTCTATTGCACACCTGAAGAACACAGAGGCACCTACAATGTGCCTATCTTAGCACCAATAAGTGCATCCATTGCTAAACTAATGAAGTACCTCTGAACATATGCAAAGCACTTTTCTTTCCCCACTGAGCAACTGCAGCCATCTCCCCACTCCCCCACATACTTAGTTTCATAGTGTGGTGGGAAGTCCCCTTGCCTATCTAGGCATTTGCCTTGCCCAGCAAAATATGCAAAGAGAACTTATGAAATGTTTCCTTTCATACAAAAAATTAAAAACCAATTAACTTCTGCAAAAACAGGATCTTTTTCATACAGACACACACTTTCTAGTTTTAGGAAATATTTCCTCACCTATTCTCCTCCCAATTTAGTTTGTTCCAAGATGTCACCACAGCTCAGGAATGCCCCTCTATGAGCATGTGCAGAAGAGCTGTCCCCCCAACCACTGAATGTCTGCTGTTTCCTGCCTTCCCACACAGTAAGACTTCATGAGCAGGTTGCCTCTGAGCACAAACGTTGGCAAGACTTTCAAAATAAGGAGTTGGCTCACAACTCTTTTTACAAAAAGTCTCTTTTATTCTATCAACATAGATGCCAGGCCTCTCATTTGATCAACATAGAGGTCTTGTTTAAAAACTCAACAATACTTTGGAAAAAGGAACTTATTCTTTCTTGATCACTTTCATTCACTGTATTTGTGAATGTTCTACTGGGCAAGTGCAAGGGAGTGTATACATGTGTAGCCTTTAAAAATGTACCCCTGATTCTAATATGGGATCCTAGGCTTGTTTACACAGCCACAAACTTGGAGTTATAGTTTGTGAAAACACACAGGATGTGCATTTGGAGGTTTCAGGTTAATTAGATCACCATTCATTGGATCCAGAAATAGTTAGAAAAGCAGAATAGGAAGCCAGATTTTGAGGTAATGCAACAATATAAATCACACAGTTGAGGGAAAGCAAATCACAGACTGTGAGGCAGAATGAACAATCAATAAGCAATTACATGAGTACTAGTGGAAACCACTCTGTTAAACTAGATGTAACCACCCACCTGAGCATGTGTGTGCGTGGTGTCCCCAGAAGAGAAACAGGAGAAGAAAAATAGTGAGCGGAAATTGATGTTGTTACGTGTAAGAGAGAACAAAAAATTAGGCTTGAGAGTGAAATGAGCAGGAGAGTTGAAAAGGTACAGGAGCGAGTTTTGAAGATCAAAGGAGAGGGAGAGACAGGAGCAAAAACTTCAGGAGCAAAAAACACAAAAAGGAGAGTAGGTTTCTGCCAGAGGGGAGAGAATGGAGGGATCTCTGAGCTGGGCTCTGAGTGTGGGAGTCACAATACAGGAGAATGGCTGAAGGACTGAGTCTGTAATAATGGACTGGAGACACTCCTCTTACACATCAGAGTCACACCATTTTCTGCTAGTGGCAAGGACCAGTTTTGTGGGCTACTTGATTTACTACAAGGAAGCTAATAGGAAAATATCCTATTGATTGAGGACTTGGTTAGTTTATTGTGTAGGTCTGTATTGTAATAGATACTCTTTGTGGGATTGAAGAAAAGGTTATTGACCTGCAAGCATTAATTTAAGGCAGGACAGTCTCAAAACAAGGCTTTAATTAAGGGAGATAGCATTAATTTAGATAGAACCAGAGACAATGACCATTGGGGAATAGTTATGTCAGAAAGAGACCTGTTCCAAATCATTCAGATATGAGTCCCTTAGTTAGGAACTGGAAGAGAAGTCTTTATTACATGTAAAGAATGGTGAGAGAATTCACAGGCTCTAGTCTCCTATGGGTTTCATTTACAGAATGCTGAAGCAAATTCAAAGAGATTAAACAAAGTCTAATCCACCCCTTTCTGGGTAGGGCAAGACCAGGCTGAGCATGCCACATTAGGCAAACTAATCCTGGCTGGGCACATTGCTCCCCCTGCTTGGCAGGAGAGCCTAAGGCGTATCCATCCCTCTTTAGGTCTATGTGCCACTAAAGTGGGATTAGGTTGGGCCTGGCCTGGCCATGGCAGGGTGAGGCCAAGCCTTCCTTTACTTCCCATGGGGGTAAATGCTGCTAGATTGCAGTGGACCTTGCTCACCCCTCCCTTTGGGCTAGGGTGGTGGTTCCCCAGGTCATCAGCTCATTGGGAATTTTCCCAGTAACCTTAAAGGCCAATTTGCCCCTGATCTTAAACTGGGTTAAAATTTTATCCTTCTATGGTAGATTAGCGGTTTCTGGCTAACTCTTTGTCTCTGTAACAATTTATCCATTATTGGCACTGTTTTCCAAGTTGTTCTCCTCACTGCTACAATGTTTTTCTTGACCAACAAAATCTTTGTTTTCCCTTTCAGGGAAATAAATGAACTTTATTCCTGGACCTTTCCTTGGTATATGTGAGAAGACAAGATTATAACATATTAAATACCAGACTAGGGAGAGAGGGCAAGTGTTCCCATAGCATGCCAGAGGCAGGTGTAATCTGCTTCAGTTATTTACCTTACCAGTGGCTTACATTCAGTACATTAACAAACACTGGCAGGCTAGTTCATAATTGCATGTTTATTATTTATGCTGGGCTGGTGGTGAGGCAGAGTGGTATAGGGGTTAGTCTTCTAATACTCACAATCTAACATGCTACCAGTTATTGAGTGTGGGCACTTCCCACTGAAATACAAAAGCAGCTTCAAGGTTGTGCTCAAACACTAAAACTATAGCAAAAAAAATAAGACCAACACAAACCCATGGCAAATGAAGAACATTAAAAATACTAAAAATATTTAGATCAGAATCATTCTTAAACCATTGAAAATATCTATTCAGGGAAAATATTACACTAAAGATGGACTGTGTGACAATGGTTTTATTAACAATGAAATAACATATTAAAACATAATAGGACATTGTTGAAAAACATCTCTATGTATGAGCTGTACATTTTTGTTACAGTAGTAAGTAATTTTGTGTGCTTTTAAATCATTAGAACATTCTCAATGTAAACCCATCACCCCAGTTCTAGATCCAGATTACTTTAGCAACACCTACTACCAATCTCACACAAGTGTTTAGTTATCTCACATGATCTTATAAAATATTCATATGTTTCCATATTTTTGTGTGGTCTCAGTGGTTTTAACTCTCTCCTCAACTGTATGAACATTTTTATTAGTGGTCATCAATATGCATATAAATGGAACGTCCCAGATTAAAATCTTCATACAAAGAGAGGCAGATGTTGCTAGTTTGATGGCATAATACCAAATGTGTGTGATGCTGATAATTGAGAGTGCTCCATAATTATATAAGATTCTGTGCAATATATTAGGGTGGGCTACTGTGGCACATTGATTCTACTACTCTTCCATCTCCCATTTGGTGGTTTCTTACTTCTTGGTCAGGTTCCAATGAATTATTTTCCAAGACTGGAGTTCAAAGATCACCACAAGTATTATGGGGGGGGGGGTGTAGTGGTCAGCAGCACTGAATTGTACATTGGGTCCTTCTCCCCCTCCCCAAAGTAGTATGGGATGCACTTTGAAAACATCCACTAGCAGAGCTTTTCACTGGTAAACCATTAAAGCCTGGAGTTAAAGAAAGCCCACAATACATTTGAAAAATTGCACTTTTTCAGCATTCAAAGGAAGATCTAACAACTGCTGTTTGTACAGAAGAAAACAAGAAATAAGCAACATTTTACTTCCTTTCCTTGTGGCACAATTCTGAAATCTCTAGAAATTAATCCAACACATCAGCCTCACATCTCATGCTCTTCTTGTTCAAGCTGCAAACAGGAAGGCAGTTGTTGGTTGTGTATAGATAAATACAGATGCATTCAACCACCCCACCCCTATCTAGACACTGCCTTAGAACATATTCCTCTTGTGACAACAGCATATTGCATAAAATTGCCCTTAAAGCAACACCAACATGGATCAATTGATTGTGAATAACAAAAAAGAAAAGTATCCTACTTTGTATTAGTCACATCCCAAAGTGTCCTAGCATGCTGAATCTAAGTGGTGTCCATTGCTATTTGTACCAAAAGGAACATGGGGGCTCTGGAGTGAAGATATCACCAAACCCAACCAAAAGTGCTAATCCAGAGGATATTTTGTTAAGTGCCAATGTATACATAAATCAATATACAAACTTCAAAATACATACATCAAAATACAAAGCAAATGTTTGTCCTTTATTGTACAAAGAAAATTGTAGTGTATATCGTGTGTAAGCTGCACCCTTGTGTCAGCCCTTTTCTCTCCTCACTTACTTACTGCAGAGATGTAAATAACGTAATTAGTAAATGCTGGTTAGATCTAGTTTGCATAAGGATCCTCCACATACAAAAATGCATTTTTTAAAATACCAGTTTCATGTCTTTACACAAAGATACATACGTAGGAAATGGGAGTGACAGTAATAAAGGAAATCAAAGGGCAAGATAAAGAAGAAACAACAGTAAAGAAAATGTCAGACACCCTAAAAGGTGATACATGATAACAGTTAAACTTCATAACATTTCCCCCTCCCCTTTGTGTAAGAGACTGCCGGGTATCATTTTCTGCCCCACCCACCCCTTGATATCACAGGTATTACTTCTCAGCCAAGGCAACTGGATTCTTCTTTGTTCTCTGGTGGTTTAAGGAGGGGGTACTTCTTTACAAGCACTTCAACAGAAAAGTGTTACAAGATGTTCCTCTGGGACAGTCACAGAGCTTTCCAATCCTGGCTCCTTTTCTCACTGCACACTGCTCTCCAGCATCACACTGTTGACAGTAACCAACAGTTAGACAAAGGACACACTGACAAACCAGAACTGCCAGAAAGTTTTGCTACTGGATTCCTGCAAATTTAAATTCCTGGGGATTTATATTGAATGTCAAATAGTATAAGAAGAGATCAAAGGAATAGAAGGGGGAAATCAGTATATTTAAAGTTCTGCTACACTATTGGATAATCTAATAATCATCACAATAAAATTCTTAATATATCTCTTAGTCACAAACATTCTTCCTAAGAATACTAGATTTTAAAAAAGAACTGATGCATATATTTTAATTTAACCAACTTACTTCTGGATCAAAACTCAGATGTTGATGTTAAGTGTTAAATATATATAGTCCAAACATTGGTAGCTCCTCAACCCAATGTGAAAATTTTTCATATGTCAGCCACTGACACACAACATCCAGATATCTATATGCAAACATTTGGAGTTTATTATGGTTTCCATATCTCCTACCCCACTGGATTTCATCTGGAGGGATCCAATTCATTTAGGAATCGTCCCTGACGCACACACATACCCAGGTAGAGGCCAGCAGTAGATCTCATGCAATGCTGTAATCAATGGTCAAACTGTTATTTTTGCGGGGGGGGGGGGTATTTTTAATCTGCTCCAAGATTCACCAAACTTCTATGAAGGGGGAACATAAAAGTTTATATTAAAGTTGGATGCATTTTGCGCATGAAAAAGAACACTTCTGTACACAGCTAGGCTTACTGCTGTGTATCTCTACGTGGTATGGATTCATCAGGAATAGAACAGTCAGAAAGCCTGGAACAGTGGCAACTGCACACAGAAGTTTACCAGAAAGGAACAAAATTGGAAAATTACAGAGACTGAAGAGGGGGGGGGGATGGGCAAGTCCCTAGGTGAATATTTCAGAAAAATCTCTGGGCTTCTCCTTACCCACACCCCAGTCAGAACGAGTCGGTATGTTTGGTGCTGTGTTTGAAGCAGTGGTGCAGTTTTCAGATTCACCAACCCTCTTGACTCTCTCCAGCCTTGTTTTGACCTACTGCTACCTCTCCTCCATCATTTGCAAAAAGTCACTCACCATAGGCACTTGGCCATACTTCTTCTCATAATGAGGGAGCCTCTTGCTTTTCAGCTTCTCCAGGACCTCTTGCAGAGCCTCGATCTGCAAATACACAACCCTTCCCATCAATAGACAGAACAATCTGCGCGGAGGGGGCAGCACAAGAAACAGAAGAAGAGGCGTTTCCCCCCGACGCGGTAATAGCCTTGATGTCTTCATTGAACTACCAGTTATTAGCTGGAGTTCTGTCCCGACTTTCCTTCCTCCTAAATTCATTTCTCCGCCCTTACGAACTTTAAATTGCCCAAGTTCGCCCTTTACACTGTGCAAAAAAAAAAGATCGGCACGCAGAAGCTTGTTAGAGAAATAGATTAAAACAAGTTCCCAGCACGATCCTACTCCCTGTTAACACACGCGCTTCCGCGCCCTTGGTTTGCTTGCATTGGATTTACCAGTTCCTTCTCGTGGGACGTGTCCTCCGCGGCGGAGTAGAGGTCCAGGGCTCGCGGTTGGAGCTCCGTCTCCTCCTGGCCGCTGACTCCCAGAAGCAGCACTAAAGCGGCTCCCAGCAACCCCAGCGCTCGAGAGCTCTCCATGGTGCTGAAGTGCAGCTCCGCCTCACGGAGCCTTTTTTATACGGCTGGCGGGGCCACCTGTTGACAAAGCTTCTGGCAACTGGGTTACGTCAGCCCAGCTCGGGTGTCTGGGAGGGACGGGGAGTGGGCGACCCCATCGGGACCGGATAGATTAGTTGGACCATGATCTCAATTTCCTTCAGGGCACAAAGGTGCAGCGGGGAGACGCAAGGCACGAAAAGGGAAGGTGGCGGGGGGGGGGGGGGAGTCTTCATTTGCTTCAGTCTTTAACACAGAGGAGCGCTACACATGAACGTGAGTTTCAGTAGTGACAAAGGCATCAAACCTGATTCAGTGTCACATTTTGGATGGATTACTTTTGTTAATGAGTATGTACTGAGCAGCTTTCTCCAAAGCATCATTCACTTCCAAAGCATAATAAAATCAAAGGAGTAGAAATGATAGCATTTTACTTATATATATATAAGATTTTTTGTATGGGCATATTTCCTCCAGCCCTGCTTTCACTTCCCACTCTTTCCGTGGGAAGCAAATCCAGTCATAGCACAATTTTAATTTTGCTTCTCTGCCAGAGTGGGACAGCTTTGCCCCAGACCTCCTCCCTCTGCCCACAGCCAGCCCACCTAGTCTTACCCTCCCACACACACTGCTTTGAATGCTTCCTCCTCGCCCTCCTTCCTGTTACTACTTCCCATTTCTTATTCTGCTGTAACATTTCTATTGCCCATGACTTTCCCCCTCCTGTATATTTTTAGATCTTCAGATTTTAAAAAATTAAATAACCATATTGATAGATAAATAAATTGATTCTAATACTAAAAAGTGTAAAAAAAATAAATAAGACTAGTCTATCAGTCCAAACACGCTATTTGCCCCTGCATTTGATCAACAAACTGGATGTCTTCAGTCTCATAGTTTTATATATAAGCAATCGGTGATTTCAGACCACGCTGGGAAAAGCCCATCAGTCTTGACACTTGAGTTTACAGCACGTCAGGAGACAGATGATTGTGAACCTGAGGAGCTTAGCAAAAATGGCAGTTCACACTGTCCTTTTGCGGTTTTGCAGTTTGCACACCACCTTTGCTCCCCCCTCCCCTTTCTGCTATAAAAGACAATCAGTATAGTTCACCTTTTTATGCTGATATATCGATCTATAGATAGATTGATATATCAGTCTACTGATATTGCTCTATTGATAGATTGATTGATAAGATTAAATATAACAATTAAAGATAATATTAAAAATAGAAGCACACGTGCAAATGAGAAGAAACAAAAATAACCCCTCCCCATTCCAAGCAAAAAGCCAGCTGATGAGTAATGCTTGCCCCGCTACAAACAGGGCAGTGGGTAATAATACCATAAGAGGCCTGAAACAAAAACTCTCTGGTCAGTTCTCTTTGAAGTTGTAGGAACCTGGCTGTGCGTAATCAGCCATGGAGTTTGGGGACAGGGAGAGCCATTGTGCTTGTCCTGGGATTTAGGCAGCTATGCCCCTTGCCACATCCACTACAAAACTTTCCCCTTATTTGCATATAAGCAATCCAAAAATCAAAATGTTGGTTAAGAGCAGGATTCATGAGCCACTTACAGGCAGCTGTACTACTGATAAAAGAGCTATGCCGCATGGTAATTTTCCATGTGGTCACTTTGTAGCATACAATCATTCAATTAAAAGGAGTACATTCCAGAACTAAGTAATAAGACCCTTTACATTAATTAGTTTGTCAATTGCAATTCTAAAGGTATAATCTATGGAGTAGAATGTCCCTGTAATTTACAATATGTGGATTTATCTATAAGGAAGGTCAAGATACACATTTCAGAGCACCTGAGTTGTATTAGAAATAGAAAACTTTCAGAGCCAATGTGTCCTTGAAGCATACAGAAAAAGAACTTCTCTTTGGGGTAATGGAAAAAATTCACACTTCTGCCAACCAGCTTCTTTGTCAACTGAAAAGAGGAGAAGTTTTCCAGAACTTTCAACTAGGAACTTTAACACCAGTAAGACTTAATGCAGAAATTCCCTGTATGTGTCTGCAGTAATGGACTTGGTGCCTGCATTTCTGTCTTATATGTATATTACTTTCTGTTTGTAATGTGTGTTTTTTTAATGAAGGTGTACCTTAAATCGGGTTTTCCTTTCATCTACTATAGTTCAGCATGACTCAATACCAGGTGTCATCAAGTAATTTGAACAAGCATTATATCATCCCCTTTTTGTCAAATAGTATACCTCAGTGTACAAAGGCAGTAAGCTGCCTCTTTGATATATTCTTGTCCACACATTTCAGTACAGATTTCAGTCCAGTCCAGAGCAGGTTAGTATATTATGTAAGACTAACACTAAAGCCCATTTTAAATTAAAATAAAATGAGGTCAAGAAGGGGGAGGGCAGGGGACCCCCTCCCTCTTTCCTCCAGAAGACCAACCCATATTGTTTGGGGCGGGGAGACTCCTGGGTTGGGGGAAGATGGGTGGGGACAGGATGGAATGTCATGAGTCCTGCACACCATTGGCTGGGGGTGCATTATCAGACATTCCATCCAGGCAATCTATATCTATAAATGTGAAATACCACTGACTGACTCACTGACTCATCAAAAGAACTAAAAAACCACCAAACCTACAAAGTTGAAATTTGGCACACTGGTTCATTATGTGGTTTAGATGCTCACTAAGAAAGGATTTTTCAAAATATTCAGTTTTACTCGAGTTATTACACATTTACTGTTGAACTCTGGCCATCTGCATTACTGTTGAACTCTGGCCATCTGCACGAACATTCTAAAGGTGATAGTTAAAAGCCTGTTAAGCTAAAGGATGCAGTACAGGGAGTAAAAATGATTCGTTTCACAGGAGATTTTAATGAAGGGCACTTTGACGCTCTACTTCCATGTGTCGAATCGACAAGTTGTGATAATGCCCACCAAACAACAAGCACAATTGAGCCAATGGTGGCCCAACTGGATTCTACCACTGACCTCCTCACCGCATATGAACCTGTTCCTTCTGTTGAAACAGCTAAAGGGAGGAGAGGGATTAAATGCAGAAAGCGAAAAAGTATGCTGAATGTCACCCCGAAGTTCACAGACAGGCTGTGATGAGGTATGCTGAATGTCTCCCCGAAGTTCATAGAGAGGCTGTGAAAAAATACTCCTCTAACAACCCTCATGTTAACCAGACCGCTACAGCCAAATACAATAAAAAAAGATTACAAATCAAATTATCACCTTGGACTAAAAAATATTTGTCGGGTTTTGAATATGGATCTCACACTGACTAATGTGGAGACAAGGTGATTGATCTCGGACTTCGATCGCCCTGTGCTTGGTGTCATGCTCTGAAGTGGCGGGATGAGTCCCAGGAATGTGCTGCAGTGGCGGTAAAGTTCAGCTCCCTGCCATTCAACTCTACCCTGAACCTCTTCACAGCCTTCTCACTCATCAGCATCCAATGGCAGAATACTTTCTTTCTGCTTCCCAGAAATACAATGGATGCTTCCAAATGACGTATTTTGGAGCCCAAGAGGTGAAAGAGAGCAATTTCATGCCAACATTCAAAGGGCAGGGACAGGTCTACCACAGGATAGGAAGCCTCATGACGGGCCCCGATCAGCAGCTGCCATTTCTTCAGATATACTTTGTTGGGGATGATAACAATGAGAGGGACATTCAGAGTGCTCCAGAGTTAGTTCACCTGACAGCTTGGTCATCCTTCAACCAGAGAGAAAAACCAAGAATATTGTTCACAAGGAAGTTTTGAGCACTTAATCTGTGGGAGAAATGAAAACTGTATGCTGAACAAATTATTAGTATGGCTACGTAGACCACAATTATTTGCCTTTTAATGTTTTATCCTGTGACAGAAACTCATCCTACTGTTTGTAAATAGTTAATAGTGTTTATGAATTCATTACATTTGAAACTTTCACGGTATTTTTATCACTATGTTTTATATTTTTTATATTTTCACTAAGTTTTAGTATTCTCAGTGTTTTTAAAGGATCTTTATTTTTATGAATTCCTTAAATTGCAACCTTTAAGGGTATTTTTATGCCGTATGTTTTATATTTTCAGTATTGTTCCAGTATGTATATTTTAATGAATTCATGCCATTTCAAACTTCAAGAGTAATTTTATCAGGTACGTTTCATATTTTTGAAATTTTTCAGTAGTCTTAGTTTTTTTTGTCATGCAAGGGAAGGGGAGGGAGTGAGGGGTGGCATGCAAGGGAGGGGAGGGAAGGGGAGGGGGCCCGGCATCTGGACATGGCCCACCCACCCTAGCAGAGGGAGGGGGAGGGGAATGAGGGAGTGGTGTCATGCAAGGGAAGGGGAGGGAGTGAGGGGTGGCATGCAAGGGAGGGGAGGGAAGGGGAGGGGGCCCAGCATCTGGACATGGCCCACCCACCGTAGCAGAGGGAGGGGAGGGGAAGGAGTGAGGGGTGGCATGCAAGGGAAGGGTGGGAAGAGGAGGGGGCATTTTTTTATAATCTCCATAGCGAAGGATGGGTATCTTGCTAGTTATGTATAAAGATTGGGGGTGGAGGGTGGGAAATGTATTTAAAGAGGGTGTTATAATTGTTTACTAATATTATGTCATTAATTAGGTCTGCCAAGTGGTGTTCTGTGAACAAAATTACCTGATGAATAGATTCATAATATAAACCATAGATACCTAAGAGAACATCATTTGCTGTTATTTTGTTAATAAATACACTCATTACTATGGGCAACTACTGTATATTGATAACCTGACTTCCTGAATCCAATGAAATTTAAGAGTGTTTTACAATAACCCAGTAGTCTCCTCCCTCCCTGCAATACAGTATAGTCTGTGCATTTGATTTCCATTCCATTAAAGGATGCAGGCTAATGGCTAATTTGCCCACTAAGGGGTGTTTCTTTTCTTCAAGGAAAGAGTGTCTGCTTCTTTTATAGGGATTTTTTCTTCTTCTCTGCATAGAGTATTTAATGGAAGCTAGAGTAATTTTTGCTGACAGAGGCTACAATCTTACAGACACTTTCCTGGGAGTAAACCTAACTGAATAACATCAGAATTATTTCTGAGTAGATTTGCTTAAAATTTGCTACCACAGACAATAACCTTATATTTGATTATTATAGGCCCTAACTTGTTCAATATAACATCTGGTATAATTAGCTGTACCTAGCTATAAAGTTGTATACACAATGTTTATATGTAGCAAAGCGTTAATTAGCGTATTTGGTATGAAGATAGCATTCTGCACCTGCTAAATAAAGGAGCACAGTGTAAGATCTGGAAGTCATAAAATATAGATTAAAATAGGCAAGAGAGTTTGTTATTTTAAACTGCAACTGTCTGGTCCATGCATATTGCTTCTGCTAATAAAAATACAAATTCTACATTCTACCAGTAGCCAGATACTAAGAGCTCTTTTTTTGTGTGATGTTACAGTTGTATTGCACATTTAAGTGCATTTGTAAACCACTTTTAATGCTGGATAAAGTAGTATAAAATAAACTGCTTACATTGACAGGGGAGAATGCCTGAACACTGGTGGAGAAAGGCTTGGGGAGAATCTGACAAGATAGCAACAGAATTAGCAGGAAGGTGGCAATCTGTCCAGTTGTGGGGGATGCCTTTCAGCTTTTGCAGTATGAGGATGTGGACAGGATTCTGGGGATTTTGAGACCTGCCACCTGTTTGCACAACCTTTGCACCTCCTGGCTGCTTAAATCTTTTGGGGTGGGGTGACCTGGGAGACTTGGTCCAGGAGATAGTAAATGCCTCCCTGAGAGATGAAGTGGTCTCTCCTGGCTTGAAGAAGTCAGTGGTCTGTCCTCCTAAAGAAACCTACTCTAGAAAGTTGAATAACCACCATCTAGTCATACTCTTGAGCCAGGTGGTTGAATGTGTGGGTGCTGGCAAACTTCAGAGATTCCTGAATGGTCTGTTCATATCCATCCGATTCATTTTCAGTCCTGATTATGGGATTGAAGAACACTTAGGCCCTTTCCCCACTTACCGTTTGCTGCGCACTACTCTCCCCAAATAGCGTGGGGTCCAGGGGCGTTCCCCATGAGTCCGAGTGGCGACAACGCAGCCGCCCCGACTCTGCCGCTCTCGCGTCCCCTCAGCATGCGTCATTTCTGGCGCTGAAAAAACAGCACCTTTGGATGACCCCGCGCCAGAAATGACTCGTGCTGAGAGTAGCACGCCGCAAACAGTAAGTGGGGAAAGGGCCTTAGTTATCCTGGTGGATTACTTGCACTGGGAGATGGACAGAGGGAAAGCAACTTTGTTGATTCTCCTTGATCTTTTGGTACCATCAACCATAATAACCTGTTTAGCTGTGGTTCCTGAGTATGTTTCCTGTGGTTCCAGAGTATGTTTCAGAATGTGGACCAGGGGGACTGCTGCTCTCGCCCCTGTTTTTATGTTCCTAATTATATTGTTGTATGATTTTAGATTTTACTTTGTGAGCCGCCTCAAACCGGTTTCTAAATAGACAGTACGTACATATTCAAAATAAATCCTTGTTATCTCCACATAAAGTTTCTCAGCAACAGGTGCTGAGAAAGGTCTTTCTCTGCCTGAGTTCTTGGAAAAGCCACTGCCAAATAGAGATGACAATACTTAGCTGGGTAGACTAATGGCTATTAGCCTCAGGTGTCCATATTATTTTAAACCTGCCAACAATCTTGTGGTCACAAATATTACTCTAGAAAATACAAAATATGCACATGAAAATATAACCTTTGAATTTCAGTAATTTATGGAGTGAAAAATATACCATTGGCTTTCATGATTAAGTAGTTTTGTCCCATATTCTCCCATTGATATTTGTTGCCAGTCAAAATAAACCCCTGTAAATAAAACTTTCATCAATTCTTAAACCAGCATGCTTTAGGAGCAGGAAGCAGAATTGCAGAATGCTACCACTTACAGTTATTCCAAGGCATATTTTGGCTTCAGGCTACACTTATTATAATGAAGGCCCTTTAGTGAAAATAAATAGCTTGCTTAGCATTAAAATAAGAAAACAGGAGGTAATATTCTCAGAAGCATGAAATCTGTGGAGATAAATCCTTTTTCATTAGCTCCAGATCAACATTATTTATGAATTTCTTCCCTGCTCAAGAAGAGATTTAATTACCACCCTCTGTAGAGATATTTGCAGACTGACAACGTAATTCTGCAACATATGGCTAGTGCTGGGCAGGGGGAGTGTGGGGCGAAATACCCAGCCTGTCCATTCCTATAACCAAAAGACAAATAATGCTCTGATTGGTTAAATGAGACATTGTCTGTCCACCCAAGCCAGTAGGCTCACCTCAGGAAAGGAAGAAATCTAACATCTGATTGAAAAATTGCTGTGGCTCTTTGTTGTGCGTGCCCTCTAGGCCTTATTTCCAAAGAACATTTTTGTTTCAAGGGTTTTATCATTCCCTTATTATCGAAACCAAAGAGTGTGTACAAGGGGCCACCAGGCTCTAAGTTTAAAGTTATTATGCCGAACACACGTAATTTGCCAGTTTTACTGATCATAGATTAATGAGCAGGAGAATGTTATACAGCAGAGTGTGAAAGTTTAACAAAACTTCAGTACACAATAGTAATATAAATCTGTATTGCACACATATTAGCGCATCATGGGGTTGGCTAGCATCATCTTGTGCACAATGATCTGCATTAAAGACTTTATTAGTAATTTTACTCATATTACATTTTTAGCTATCAGCAAACGTTGTGCCCTCTATTGTTGCTCTAATTTCTAGTGTCAACTGAGAGAGCTTAAATAACACCATGAAAATTCATCCATTCGCACAGTTCTTTAGTAGGTAAAAGTTATGTTTGAATTACAGACTTCAAATTGATGGTTGCTTCGGCTCCTGTTGACTGTTTTATTAGTGATGATATATTGTCTGTTTTATTATGCACGTGGAGGATTTTTTTTACTGTTCATTGTAGTTTGTTTTGAAAGCATATTTTCATTGAAATGTGGGTTATAAATTTCTTGATAAATCATTGTAGGCCTGTTTTTATTCACCAATGATTTCTAGAAACCAATAGTTTACCCATCATGCAGATTATGGAAAAGCAAGGCAGCTCATAAAGGTGGATATGAATCTAGTATTCAAAATCTTATCCCTGTTTCTTACCTATAAAATTAAAATAACAGTGATTTCTCAACTCAGGGCTTTAGTTATAAAGTGAGTTATTTTGAGTGGTAAACAATGACATTAGACCTTACTTTTTCCCATAGCCTTATTAAAACTAGGTCTGAGCGTCACATTAGTTTGCTACACAATTAGCTCACATGCTTTACTCAGCAGTGGAGCAGAGATAGTGTCATCATATTAAAACATGCCTAACATCTGGCAGCTCTCATTACATTGGAATATTATGTCAATTTCCCCCCCCCCCTGCAACTGGAATCAATCTAGATGTGATATACTCTGCAATTAAGTAAAATATGTTTGGGGGGAGGGAATGCAATGGGACAGAGACGTATAGTTTCATTCTGTCCTTTCTAATCACAGTTAATATATCTTTCTAATTGCATTAATCATATGAAGATGTATGTGCACCAAGCAGATAATTATATTAATGAAGATGTGTCAGCTGCTTGATGGCTCAATAATTTATATTTTAGATACTTTAGCTTTAAAGGGGGCTTGGACAGATTTATGGAGAAGTCGATCTATAGCTACCAATCTTGATCCTCCTTGATCTGAGATTGCAAATGCCTTAGCAGACCAGGTGATCGGGAGCAGCAGCAGCAACAGCCCATTGCTTTCACATCCTGCATGTGAGCTCCCAAAGGCATCTGGTGGGCCACTGCGAGTAGCAGAGGGCTGGACTAGATGGACTCTGGTCTGATCCAGCAGGCTCTTCCTTATGTTCTTACAAAAATTTGGATTGTATGATAAGAAGCAATAGCTGAAAAGTGCCAGACAATGGTGTTTGCGACAATGGCGTTTTATGTCAGCAATTTAATACATTAATACAGGAATGTAAAGACAAACAAGTTGGGAACCTGCAAGGATGTGCTGGGGCATCTCATTTCCCCATTCCAATTATTTCCTCTTATTCTGCTTTTGTCTCCTTCACAGTGCACAGGAGCTGCATGGGCTCAATTGTGTGGTCTGGTACCAGTAAGGTCTTGCAGTCTTTCCCACACTATTTTCTCTTTTTGATCTTCTGGCAACCCCCTTGTTCCAACTGTTCCCTTCTTCCTTCTCTTCTTCTTACAAACCTACCTAGGTTTTAACTATGCCCCGCCCCCCGCATCTTTTACTATGTTTATTTACTTCTTTACGCCTTGTCTTTCTCCACAATGCAACACAAACCAATTTACAGCATTCTGCTCGCCTCCATTTTATCCTCACAATAACTGTGGTATGTTAGGCTGAAAATGTGTGACTGGCTCGGGGTCATCCAGTGAGAGTTTGAACTTGGGTATCAAGATTCCTAGCGTGAAGCTGTAAACACTACACCACACTGGCTTTTGTGAGATGGCTGCTGTTGGAATAACAGCAAGCTACCAGTTCTAGGTGGGTCATGCCCCAAGGTGACAGCAAGTTGCTTAGCGGTTGCTGCCAAACCTGCCTCTGGTGAGTCCTCCCCTCAAATGCCCATACAATAATAAAAAGGGCCCTGCTTTCTACTCACAGAAACTGCAACTTGAAAGCAGGCATAAGAACATAAGAACAAGCCAGCTGGATCAGACCAAAGTCCATCTAGTCCAGCTCTCTGCTACTCGCAGTGGCCCACCAGGTGCCTTTGGGAGCTCACATGTAGGATGTGAACACAATGGCCTTCTGCGGCTATTGCTCCCGATCACCTGGTCTGTTAAGGCATTTGCTATCTCAGATCAAGGAGGATCAAGATTGGTAGCCATAAATCGACTTCTCCTCCATAAATCTGTCCAAGCCCCTTTTAAAGCTATCCAGGTTAGTGGCCATCACAGGCAATACTGTTGTGGCTGCCCAGCACTTACCATGAAAGGCACATGTTTCCTAAGCTACAGGCACTGCTTCTATAATCTTTGGGTCCTAGTTTTGTTTTTGTTTTCTAAGATTTCAGATTTTTCTGTAAGCCTATGGGTTTTTTCAGGTTTGTAGAAAGACACATTTTGCCTGTTCATGGCTCCAATCTCTGGATATAAATGTCTACAGATTTGGCTGTGTTGAGAACTAGATATACTGATTTACCACTAGAATTACCATATAAGAGAGACTGATCATTAAATCACCATCATGCAAAAATACAACAATTCTATTGCAAGATTTCATTCAACAAATATACAAAAATAAAACTGAATCATGGTATTGTGCAAATCTTTATTTCACATTGTGTTTTTTGACCTTTAGAGTTCATATCTTAATTAAAAAGCATATTATAATCGTCCAGAGATGTCAAGACTTTCAAATCACATCCTGAATACTCCAAACTCGGTCTTCTTAGTGGGTGCATTTAGTGCAGCACTTAAACTGAGACCCAAAACCAGTCTTGTGTCAGCTGGGTCAATAATCCCATCATCCCATAACCTGGAACAGACAAAGCAAATAGTAAAGGGTTACACTTTAGGTATACATGACATGCAAATGGGTGCTTTAATCACCGGGATATTGGAAAATAAGTTTTATTTAAGGCAGTTCCTTTTGCACAAGACACTGCGCAAGAGCTATTGAACCATTGACTTTTCACTTTTGATCACTCCTGCTGTGTATAAAACAAAAGGAGGGGAGGATGCTATAAAGAAAAAGAAGAGTTTGGATTTATATCCCCCCTTTCTCTCCTGTAGGAGACTCAAAGAGGCTTACAATCTCCTTGCCTTTCCCCCCTCACAACAAACACCCTGTGAGGTGGGTGGGGCTGAGAGAGCTCCAAAAAGCTGTGACTAGCCCAAGGTCACCCAGCTGCTTTGAGACCCCATTAGAAAGAAAATCTGGGTAATTCCTAAACAAATACATATTTAATAGCTTTTACAGTCCAATTTGGATGTGAAATATGACTGGATCAAAGAAAGTCATTATTAAAATGAGGTGGGGTTTCTAGCATATACCTTACAATAGTGTTCTGTAAGTAGAAACACGATGCAATACAGTCAAGATAATTTACTGTGTAGGCTACCTGTACACAAGAGTTCTTACACATGTGAGAATGTTCTGTGGGATCCAATGAATTTTCCTAGCTGTCACAAGACTTGACTAGAGACATTTTTAAAGGATCCCACCAACTCAGTAGACTCTTTGCAGTAACGGTGGTTTCAACATCGTCACAGATGCCACCCAATATTAAAAACAGATATTTCTTCTGAACTGGAAAAAATATATAAAACTGACCACACCGTATAAAAGATGATAGATTAGTACATATTTGCAGATCACAATCTTTTCTTGAAGACCAGAATCTAACACAAAATTAAGCATGTATTGTCGAAGGCTTTCATGGCTGGATTCAACTGGTTGTGGGTTTTCTGGGGTGTATGGCCATGGTCTAGTAGATCTTGTTCCTAATGTTTCGCCTGCACCTGTGGCTGGCATCTTCAGAGTGTATCACAGCGAGAAATCTGTTACTTCTACACTAGGCACACACTACTACAGTGTGTGACAGACTTCTTGCTGTGATACACCTCTGAAGATGCCAGCCACAGATGCAGGTGAAATGTTAGGAACAAGATCTACCAGACCATGGCCACACAGCCCGGAAAACCCACAACATCCAAAATTAAGCACGTTCACAGTAATTGTTTTCATTTCTGTATTGAATAATGGATCTAGTATCTGAACAGTGTATCAGTTTCATCTGGGATTATTCATTGTGATGCTCAAATTCAAAATATTTATACCAACACTATCTCCACTCGTTGCTGTAACAAGTTAATGTCATTCTAAGTTAGTTTATGCTTCATTCCAATTGTGAGCATGTCAAGCACACAGATCTGGCCATTAAACTAAGAATTCTGTTCCAAATGCAGGGATGTCAGCAGAAATACTCGGCACAGAACAAAGTGAAATACTTTCAAGAATCATTCCTTACAAATGTACAGCCAAACATATGTCCACAGTTATTAACTTTTCTCCATATACAAAGAAAATGTAAGTTATGACTAATTACTCGCCTGTTAAATGAAGTACGATTTTAACTTTAAACTCAAAGATATTAAAACTGGTGAGATATTCCTTTGTAATGCCCTACCAACAATCATTTCATTAATCTGCTTTATTGAAGAATATTCTTGAACAGATGAAGACTAATTCCCTGTCACAGTAAATTCCCTTTAAGACATTAATGCCATTTTAAAGGTTAAAAAAAAATCAAAACCCTCTAAGCATCTGTAACTTTAAATGGGTAACTGGTACGTGGATATTATTTGATGCCGATCAACTGTAATATCAATAAACCCACCTATACCCCCTAAATAATTTAAATTACTGTGATTATGGTGTGGGATGGGGAGAGAAGGTCACATGAAGAAATAACTAAGTGGGTTAGAACATTCATCTAATCCACAGTCAAAACTGGATTTCTTGAACAGAGTATTTTCCTCTGGCTAAAGAGATGCAAGCCTTCAGTTCTCAATTGTTTGAAGATTATATTTTAAATCCGATTACATGGGAAACGTGCAGCCCTCTTCCGGAGTGTTAATATTCCAAAGAACAGGACAAATAAATCTTTGTCCCGTACGTGAACATGTGGCAGCTTGACTATGAAAAGCCTTGTGGGGACACACACACAGCCTCCTAAGGTTTTTTGGACCTGGGCTTTTTTTTTTAACTATAAACCTATCCCTCAGTTTCCAAACATTTTACAGGTAGCATATAAGCGTTGGATTCGCTGCTGTGAGATACGTTTTGTGGTGCACAAGATCCCTGAGGTCACCGAGGCTGGATTAATATATAAACAACTAAACACATTTATTTATTCACAGGTTGGTTTTAAAGGAACAAACCAGCAGCACAGATCTCCAGGTAGACAAAGCAGAAACCTGGCTGAGGTAAAAAATTTAAACTGGTAATGATTACAGATACTTTTCTACAATGCTTTTAGGCCCAGATATTTATTCACAAGGTTGGATCCTCTCTCACACATAGGATTCCATCAACAACAGCCTGCCCTTTCCCCACAGTCAAACTAAACAGTCTGTTCACCACCAGCGCACTCTCCTCTCTCCCAGAGGCAGAGCTAAACCACTCTGCCATACTACCAGGCAGAATTACCCTTTACTCTATTGGCTCTCTTCTTGGAGCCAGACCTGAGTGTTCACTGCTCGCTCTCTCTCTCTCTCTCTCTGAGGAAGATCTCAACTCTTCTCTCCTCCTATATTTCCTCCAACATCTCATTCGCCCTTCTCAAAGTGATTGGGTGCTAAAGCAGCATTCCTATGTGCTCATCAGAGTGGCTGATCTTCCCTTCAGGGGCAGAACAGACTCCTGTCTGTCACCCTGAGCCATCAAGGCCTGCTATGGTCACTCAAAAATCAGAGCAAAGGTTACAATTTTAAAGCACATTAGAAGGTTATACAAAACTCCTCTAGAAATCTCTCTCCTCTGTTGCCAGATGTGCCTGCTTCCTAGTTCCTCTATGTATGTCTTTCAGATCTTGTAGCAGCACATGCTGAAATATACCACAAAAGAAATATAGGAACAAGAAATGCCACGTGACCTCTTTGTGGTTTCAAAGAAGAAAGATTTATATTTTATTTTTATTTATATTTTGGATTTTTAAACCACCCTCCCCGATGGCTCAGGAATGATGAGGCTGACTTATAGTACAAAAGCAGTGATGGAATATATCTGTAATTTCTGAGGTGCCCCTGGATTGCAAAACCAATGTTTGACTATTCTGGGTCTCAGAAATACACCAGTCAGCAGTGATTAAATTTGAGGATAGTACAGAGGGGGTCTTACTAGATGGAAGTCAGCAGTGCCTCCCCCAACCCCATCATTTTATTCATCTTGCCTGAAGAGACCTGCTATGGTAAAGAAGCCCTTAGGGACATCATAGTCCACTCTTTGTAATGCTATAAGCATTTTAGTCCACTGACAATCATGCCTTATAGCCAAAGCTGCAAGTCATACCTTTTGAAAGCTGCAAAATCAGGAGCCCATGTTTTACCAGAGGCCACTTCTGCCCGTGCAGGATAATCCTCTTTCAATCAATTTACACAACTGTTTGCAAGTGGATTTTGCTATTTTGCACAGTAAAATATAGCTGTAAAGAGCACTGAAAGTGGATTGAAAGTGCATTATTCTGCATGTGTGGAAGGGGGGCCTGACTGAAGCCAATAGTCTGGATCTTTTGCATTCCCGGGACCTTGTGGCAGACATAAACAAGCTGACAAAGAATAGGTCTACCAATAGCTACCAAGACTAAAGGGAACCCACAGTCAAAGGCAGTAAGCCTGTGGAATACCATTGTCAGGAGGCAACAGCAGGGCTTGGACAGATCTATGGAGGAGAACTCAATCTATGGCTACCAATCTTGATCCTCTTGATCTGAGATTGCAAATGCCTTACCAGAACTGGTGCTCAGGAGCAACAGCCGCAGAAGGCCATTGCTTTCACATCCTGCATGTGAGATCCCAAAGGCACCTGGTGGGCCACTGCAAGTAGCAAAGAGCTGGACTAGATGGACTCTGGTCTGATCCAGCTGGCTTGTTCTTATGTTCTTAAGACCTCAGCCACTCTGCCCTGTTTGTTGGCCCTCCAGAGTAACTGCTTGGCCCATATATGAGATCGAATGCTGGACTAGATTGATCACTGGTTTGATCCAGCAGGGGTGTTCTTATGTTATCTCCTGAGCTGAGTAGAGTTGATAGAATGCCTTTTTACAGCTGTACCCTGCTTCTGCAGCAATAAAACTGGATCACCCCAAGGCTCTTAATTGAGTCACTTTCAGCTGGACTTCCATCACACATAGGAAGCACCAGGTCCTTCAGAATGTTAGCCTTCCAAAACAACATTACCTCTGTCTTGCCTGGACTCTGTTTCAACTTGTTTACCTTCTGATGTTCAACTACAGGCACTGTTCCAGGATAACAATTGATTCCAAAACCACAAAGGATTTCTCTTAAAGGCTTTACATAGATAATGAATAACATAGGAACCCCAAGACCAAGGGCAAGGAACAACTTAAACCTATCCAAAGCAAAAGGAGTCACTGAATCCAATCTTCTACCTCTACCTGGATAATTTCAATATTTAAAGCAAGATATCAAAATTAAATGAAAACAGAACTGTGAAAGTATGAGTATAGAAAGTGTCACTGGCTCTTTGCCTTTGAAAGTAAGCTTTGCGAGAGTCTTGTACTGTTATAAAAATCTTTCCAGATGTTAAACCTGTAGAGCACATTTTTGTCATAGCAAATAAAGATTTTTATTGACGAGAAGTTTTCCACTATAAAATAAAGAAGACTTGCTCTCTTTGTTTAGTGAAAGCTGCCTTCTAGAACGGGGCAAAGGATTAATTATTAAGCAAGCTATCAAACCTCATGGTGAGAACATGAATCACATCTCTCCTTGTAAAAAATTCATAACAGGGCCTCTGCATGGAAAAGAAGCAAATGGCTCAGAGAAGAACACCACTCATGTCATTTGTTACAAGGTAAACTGATTAATCTGCTTTTAGAGGCCTGTACACAGATTAATCTAACTCATTAAAAAGACATCTGGCTAATGACTCTTGATAATTAAGAATGCTGTATGTGAAAGCTTTTGTTTAAAACATGTCAGATTAGGAAATGCAACTAAGGAGCCCACTTCTGACATCCTGTATATCAAACAAGATAATTCACGTGTAAAACTAATAAATGCCATCCTGGTTACGTTTTTTCCCACCCTAGAGCCCCCCCCCCCCCACACACACACACTTTTTGTTCAAATAGATGGACCCTGGTACAAAATCTGAGGTGCATCATGATGGATGGACAAGCTGCCCCCCAGCAGACAGTCCATCTTGTCATTTTTGACAGCGTCAATCAGAGAAGAGAGAGAAGAAGACTGGAATCAATCCATTCAGAATACTCTACAGATAATTAACACTGTCAGGAGCAGAGGGGATATGTGTGGGATCCCGTAGCACTAACTAAGGTCCATGCAATGATCCAGACATCCTACAGCTTGTAATGTTTCCAATTCAGAAACAATTCAAATGCATAAAGCCTATATATCTCTGCCAATTGCCTTTGCTCTTTCCATAACAATCAGTAGAAACAAGGAAGTCTATTGGGTCACTTGGGGCTAATTAGTATAAGATCTTGAAAGCCCAAAGTAAGAAATTATCAGTCCCAACTGACACTTTTGTGCAGTCAAATGCTAGTACTATTATGAAACAATCAATAATTTTCTTCTCTATGTTGATACTGTTTTTTTCTGGCAAGTATACATTTTGATAGCAGAAATGTATGATATTGGTAACTGATTTGGCACTCTTGGAAAATAGGTTATACTTGCTAAGCCTATTAGCTTAGGTCCAGTTCACTACCCAAACAACCCAAGCTACTGCTGGGGCGCCAAACCAGTTGTCAAGGATGATGTGTGAGGTGATACAACATGCATGGCTTGCACCATCTGTGCCAGTGGTGTTGGCACCTAAAGCCAACAGTGGCTGCATACGCCCTTTCTGTGCCCCCTACTTTGGATGGTAGGACATGAGAGGAGGGGAGGTATGCATCTCCTCATGTTGCTCCTGCCTTGGATGCTGCTAGTGGCAGGAGGCAGTATGGGAGGAGAGTATTTGAGATGGCTCACTAATTTGAGACAATCCTGCAAAGATGCTTGGTTCAGACATAACACCAAGTGTCAGTAAAGTTGTTTGAACGTGATCTGCAGCCCGAGTAACTGGGAACACAAGAGTCTTTGTAATCCTGGCTTGCAGGGAGAGTCCTAACCATAGTTAAAGCACTACACGTAACAGCAAACTGCCGTTTGCCAGAAAGCAGAAAGTAACTCATTAGACTTTGGGGCGTGAAGAGAGGCAAAATGCATTAGCCCAAGGATCGACCTTGCTCATTTAGAGCACTGAACCACAATCTGACTTTATGTTTGAACTGAGCCACAGAGTTTCATCCACTGGAAATCTGAGGGATTATGGATTCAAAGGAGTCATATGACTAATCTCTAAATCACTTCATCTTCAGTTAGGTCAAATGTCACATGGACAGACCAAACGTGTCTCAAGATTTCTTACACTTAGGAATAAAAAAGAAGTGATGACACATTGCTAATTGTCATTCCTTTCTCAAAATTACAGGTGACATCTAATTATAAACACAAATATCCTCTGTGCAAATGATTAATGCTCTCACCTGGATAGCCCAGGCTAGACTGATCTAATTGAATCTTGCAAACTAAGCAGGGGCAGCCCTGATTAGTATTTGGATGGGAGACCGCCAAGAAAGTCCAGGGTGGCAAAACAGAGGCAGGCAATGGCAAATCACCTCTGCATGTCTCTTGCTTTGAAACCTCCTTGGAGTCACCATAAGTCAACTGTGACTTGACAGAAAAAAAACATGTAACCTATGCTCCAAACATATTTGGTCAGCTGCGGAAAGACCGGTGCTCTGTCTTGTACCAAAACTGTGCAAATACTGCATGGTAAAAATCCAATTATCTTTTCAGTCCTTCAGCTCATTTTTGATGGGCCTCCTGAAATTAAGTAAAAAAAGAACACATGCTGAACAAAAATTATTTTCCGCCACCAATTAAGGTCTTTGTCTAACTACAGATAGCTTGATGACAATTTTAATGCAATTAGTTCATTGAAAAAAAGTCCTTAATGTAAGTATAAATGTACTAATAAAAGATGGAGATACATACACTCATTTGCTTCTTCTGCCTCAGGGAGACAGATGACATTTTGCAACAGAAACGCAAGGCTAGATCCTCAGCTGATCTACTTGCACATATTTCTCCCAATTCTAATGAAGCAGTCTTGATTTATGCCTCTTGTTAAGATCATCTTCATTCAGGACCATCTATTTTGAACTAGTTCCAAAGAACAGAAGACAGCCTACTATCAAGATACACAACAAATCAGTGGCAATTCGTAATTGCTGTGGCAACATCACCTCAAACAAGCAAACTACTCTAGATCAGGATAATTATTTGGTGTTGGCGTATGGACAGGAAAATTCAGTAACAGGTTTTTGCATTTAAGCTGACACTCATTAACACCGTCTAATAAATTACAACAATCTCATTTACAAAAGACCAATTAAAACTTAGGTAAACTCTAGCAGCATTGGTAAACAGCTCCTCAGACACATGAGTAGCATTACCAAAAAAGACAGCTCTGTTGTTACTTTTATCCTACATGTTTGTTTGCAGTGTCTCTCAAATGATCATCACAAACCAGCGGTTCACTAAACATGGATTTATTACTGTGACCCAATAAAAATGTAAATTACATCATAAAGATGTTATGTGCTCTGCTAACATGCATCAAGAGAGATGTTTGCTACTCTCATGTTTTATAAATCAAAATCTATCTTCAATAGACTGTGGAAAGCCAGGATGGTTCAGCAGATAGAGTATTAGACTTAGTTCCCAGATACCCCAGATTAGACTATAGTTCCCAGATATTTGCATATTTTCTGCAAATCTGGATACATTGAAAGATCTTGTGTCATTTGATCTCACCCCTTGTCTGAAAAACAGGGGTAATAAACAACCTCATGCAGTGAACTGACAGATGTACAAGACTGAACACAACTTGTACATGAATGTTATGCAAATGGCTAAAATGCATCCAGTCCAGCTAAGCACTGATTGATCTATTTTACAAAATTTGTATCCCACTTTTCTGTCCTCACAAGAGCCACCAAGATGTCAAACAAATTAAAAACATACATCATAAAAATCATAAATTAGAAACCATTTAAAGTACCAAGAGAAGGCCAAACAAAACTTCACTTATTGGCAGAAGATACGGATACCTATTTCTTGACAACTTCTCATTTCTTATGAGCCTTTTTTCTTGTCAGACTAAACCCGTGGTGGCGAACCTATGGCACTCCAGATGTTCATGGACTACAATTCCCATCAATCCCTGCCAGCATGCCCAATTGGCCATGCTGGCAGGGGCTGATGGGAATTGTAGTCCCCGAACATCTGGAGTGCCATAGGTTCGCCACCACAGGACTAAATGCTAACCCTTCTATGGTTATGCAAGGTAGATACATGAACCTACTATACACAGAAAGGACCTGCCCATGTTGTTCTGATTCTATTGACTTTCCCGCACACATCTTCCTGGAGTGTCCTTTTTAATCTAAAATTCAGTCATATTATTTTTTCGTCGATTGGACGAATATCCCTGTGTCTGAGTTAATCTCCCATTTATTAGGTGACAGTGATCCTAAGATTTCACTGGCAGTGGCAAAATTTATCTCAGTCTTTATATCCCTTAAACCAGGGATGTCCAACTCTGGCCCTCCAGATGTTCACAGACTACGACTCCCACCATCCCCTGCCAGCAAAATGCTGGCAGGGGCTGATGGGAATCGTAGTCTGTGAACATCTGGAGGGCCAGAGTTGGACACCCCTGCCTTAAACAATAGATTCAGAATACATGAATCAAGAAGCTTCTAAGGAACAAAGGAAAGGTAAGGAAAGAAGATGGCAATAAAAGGGGATAGACAAATCTCACTGCGGGGGAGAGTTCCAGAGTTTTTGGTGCCACAACTGAGAAGGCTCTCTCCAGGGTTTCCACCTGACTAATGTCAAAAGGTGGGGATACATAAAGCAGGGCCTCAGAAGATGACCTTAGGAGCTGGGGTAGTTTCATAAGGGAGGAGTCAGGCCTTCAGGTATGCTGGGCCCAAACCATATAGGGTTAAGAATTAGAAAGTTAAGAATAACCTAACCTGTTCCTGTGACATACAGCCAGCTCAGTCACTCCTGCCAAGAGGTTTCATCACTATCACTACCCAAAAGAATTACTATCTGTATTAATATAGAGATCATATTCAACATTAATTTTTGTCTTACCGTGCACTGGAATAGTAAGGGTTTCCTTCCTCTTCAAACCTTCTGATAATTGGCTCTTTTAGGGCTTTTTCCTCTTCTTCCGTTAACTGTAAGATGAAGCTTTAAGTTTTCAACTTCAAGTATTAACAAAATAACAGACATTTCTGACCATATTTTATTGTAGGCTCTCCACTAAAACAACCAGTGCTTTCATGACACTAAAAAATGCATCTCAGTAGCTTCAGTGGTGAAAAAAACTCCTCTAAAGCTATGAAGACCAAAAGAAATAGTATTAAATTTCACTGAAGGATGCTATTGGAATTTGACTGATTGATTAAATAATTTTGTTAAGGGAACTTTCTTTGTCAATTGAGTTTTTCCTGCATAAATACTTCGGAACTGCAGTCAGCATTGATGGGATACTTCTATAGTCCTGTGGATGACAGGCTTTCACAAGGAACACCCCTTTTATCTCCAGTGAATTTATTTCCAAAGCAAAGACAAACAGACCCAAGGGGAAAGTTAATACATAAACATAAGAGCCCTGCTGGATAAAACCAATGGTCCATCTATTCCAGCATCCTGTTTCAGGTGGCAGCCAAGCAGTTCCTCTGGAGTTCCAGCAACAGAACACTTTGCTGATGTTGTCTCCTGGCACTGGTATTAGGAGGTTTACTGCCTCTGAATGTGGAGGGCAATTTGTGGAGGCTGATCCATTCTTGAAGATCTCTGACTGCTGTTGAGAAGTTTATAACAGGAATAGCTGGCAAAGCCATGGTCAAAGCCCTGACTCTGGAATCCAGGTATGATCTGGACAGTGGACATCATTATTCCCAGATATCCCCACCTTTCTGTAAAGACAGCAAGGCTCCTTAGTTTACGGAGGAACTTGTTGCTGGGCAGCAAGTTAGTACGAGACTGAATACATAACCAGAAGAAAAGTCATGATGAACAAAACAACAGCAGGCTACAGGGCATTTTCTTGATCATTCCCTTGCAATAATTGCAGCAAAACACAAATACTTGTCTACAACCACTGAATCCAGATAAAATCATCCAATGAAGCTGATCAGAACTGTGAGAAGGAGATTTCACCTGCAACTTCAAAACATTCTAGAGCCAGCTGCGACTTATTTGCTAGGCATTTTGTTGATAAATCACTTGTATCCGCAAGATGCCTCCTGAGTAATTTACAAATCTCATCTCTATCAGCATGGAGCATCTAACAAGATTCTCATGCTGCAAACCTGTTATTTCAAGGGGAATAGAATGATAGCTCAGTTCTTGCTTTGCGGCTGTAAAAATCAAATAGAACAGTAATATCTGTCCACATAGTATAGGAGTTTAATGTAAAAATATTTCACTTCTGGTTGTCTGTTCCACACTGTGCATGGACATTTGCAAGTCACAATCTCAAACATTTGAGAAGCAGGTAAACTCTGCCGATGCTAACAGGTGTGCTCATGAGTAAATTTGCAAAGTAGTATCATTATGATAAAAAGTCTCAAAAACTATACCATAATTACAAACCAGAACAAAAATAAAGCTATGATTTGCCTAAATCACAGAAAAAAGAATCACTTGATGGACAAAGTTAAGAGAACCTGGCTTGGAGAGTTCTCTTCAGAAAAACTGGAGAAAGGAGGGCCTCCTTGCATGTAAGCAGAGAAGCGCGAAGAGAGCCCTCTGCAAGCCCATTACACAGAGAAGAGTTCTAAGGTTAGCGTTCCATGCATAATGGGCTGATTATTTCCTTTAATGTGACTCCTTTAATATGAGCTCTATTTCCACTTACAGTCCAGTCTCAGTATCCCAAACGAGCACAGTTGGGCACAATATTACCAGTGACTTCATTATATGAAGAAATGGCAGGGAGCAATGGCATCAAGTTATGAGCATTCAATACTATCCTCTTAACAAAACCTAATGGTAGAGATCACTTACCTGCTTCCCTTCCCTTGCTTTTCGGTCCTTCGCTATTGTAGCCAAGACTGTTGCTGCTTGCTCTCCTCCCATCACTGAGATGCGAGCATTTGGCCACATAAAAAGAAATCTTGGACTGAAGAAAGAGAATGTAAGTTAACACAAAATAAAAACCTCTGCCACTGGCAAGTTACTTTCTCCAGCTACCATGCACCATCAATCTTATTTCCAGTGCAGTCTGCAATACATGAGAACAGCAGAAAAGATTTACAGAGCCAATAGCCCCCAAGCCAGGGATACTTAGATTTTCAATACAAATCTCCAAAATGGCTCCCAGTTATCAGAGTTCTTGGCAGCTCTCCAGGCAGCTGCAATAGTATAAAACATACAAAGCGGTGTGTATCTCATATGTGTGGAATCACGTAAGAACTAATTCAGTAGTACATACTCCAATCACTTTCTTCATTGATGCATATAAGGAGCCACAGGGCCTTGTGATTTACCCTGAGTTGACTTTTCTTCCTGTACTAGTCAAAAATAAACACAACAGTCTCTCCCTGATGATAATGAGAACCTGGAATATTAGAACCTTATCTAAAATAAGTTGGGACTTATCTAAAATAAGTTAATACTTGGGACACATGCTTACCTATATGCTCTTCCACACATTCCATAATTTCCAGCACCATAGGAACCTCCAATAATTACTGTTATCTTTGGTACACTGGCACATGCCACAGCAGTTACCATCTTGGCGCCATCTTTTGCTATTCCACCAGCTTCATAATCTTTACCCACCATGAAACCTAATGAATTGGAAGAGGAACATTATCATGGTCTTGTCTTTATGTTTCAAACCCAAAGGGCAGGGTTTGTTCTTTTTCTCAGTCAATCATTTTGCAGGGCAGAATTTCTATGTGCATGTTGTGAGTGTTAGGTGCTGTTAAGTCAGTTCTGACTCATGGTGACCTTTTGAATCAATGTCATCCTATTGTTAACAGATTTGCTCAGGACTTGCAAACTGAGGACCATGGTTTCCTTTATAGAGTCAATCCATCTCATGTTGGGTCGTTTTCTTTTTTTTCCTGCTGCCTTAAACTTTCTCTAGCATTACTGTCTTTTTCAATGACTCTTGTCTTTTCTGTGTACCTTTCACTTCACTTTCTAAAACTGAAAGTTGTTCTTCAAAATATTCTTTTTGGAAGAAATCTGTCATCCTTTCATCTCTTTTGTACAGTTCTTCAGTGTATCATTCTCATCTTTTCTATGTTGATCCTTCAGCATACCTAGCCATGTTTTAAACTTCCCTTTGATTTCTTGGATCCTGTGGAACAGAACTCTTGTTCTCCCTTTTTTGTTGCTCTTTCTATTTCTTTACACTGGTTATTGTAATAGTTCTCTTTGTCTCTACATATGAGTCGCTGGAACACTACATTCAATCTTTTGATTCTGTTTCTGTCATCTTTTACTTTTCATTTTTACCAATTTTAAGTGCTTCCTCAATCATAGAAGCTTTTAATTTCTTTTGGCTACAAGAATAATCTTTGTGCATTCTTCCTTGATAATATCTCTGGTATGAATCCATAGTTCTTCTAGTTCACATTTACTTGAAAGTTAAGGAAATCTGTTCTTTACATGATCTTTAAACTCTTGTGGAATGTTACTTGAATTGTATTCTGGCACTATGAATGTTCTATGGCATTTTATAAATTAGAAATATAATAATATTTAATAATATAATAATATATGTTCATATTATATGACTTGTTAATTGGTTTCTTAAAGACAGTTCTACAGCAATTCTTCAGAACAGAGAATGTTTGTTATATGTAGGGATAGGGATGGCTCTATTACTACTATACACTCACTCACCAGTGAATCTGGCTACATAAATCATAGTGATGCATCTCACCTGTGATGTTTTGCAAGAACACAAGGGGAATATTCCTCTGGCAACAAAGCTGAATGAAGTGGGTCCCCTGTGAAATTAATAGACAGCTAATCTATGAACAGATAACAAATAGCACTTCTACAGTCCTAATGCTAAAACTAATGAGTGCTTCCAAGCCAATGTTTAGCAAGCCTTTTATATGGAATACTATTATTTTTAATTAAAAAACAACCATACAGGCACAAAATTCCACTTGCCCATTTCCATCCATTGTAACTGATTTAACACTTGGAATTTGTTAGTTTTCTTTACTACAATAATGCTGTAATTATGTCTTCTCAAAGCAGTGACAGGGAGGTCTTTAAATGCTAGCTCCTAATTAGGGTCTCTTATTTGATAAAAGGCTAATATGTGAAACACTTCCTCACTCCCTGATAGTTGTTGCATTAGCTTTAAAGTCAGTTCAAACACATGCAGATGTGATAAACAGAAGGTGGAAGTAACTGAGGCAACAGTTTGCTAGGTTTGAATTCTAGAAATAGCATTATCAAGCTTATAGCTATTTGGAAACAGATCAGACTCAGAAACTGTTTCAGAAAAGCTGAACGAGAGATGCATGACATTTCAAAAATAGTGTGTTTGATTTACTGATGGAAAGGCTACATCTAAACCAAAAAACAGTGATCCATCAGGAGATTCAACCTCTCTATATGGTGCATTTTTTCTGTTGTACAAGATCATCTCTCCAGATGGTCTAGCCCAGGGGTCTGCAACCTGCAGCTCTCCAGATGTTCATGGACTACAATTCCCATCAGCCCCTGCCAGAATGGCCAATTGGCCATGCTGGCAGGGGCTGATGGTAATTGTAGTCCATGAACATCTGGAGAGCCACATTAGCACAAGGATTTTAAAAGGCCTGTTCAACCTTGGAATGCAAGAGAAGAGGGGCCTTCAGCAAGAAGAAGAAGCTGGCAAAGACTGTTCCCTCATTTCTCCAAATGCAAGCCTATGTCCTTTCTATTATCAGTTATTAAGAAAAAGTTAATTATCCCTTCTGGCTTTCAGTCTATTAGTTTATTTTGGTTCTCATTAACAAATAGATCAGAAAATCAGAGCACAAGTGATTTTTCTGGGTTATACTTGCCTTCTTTGCCGATTCAGAGAAGAGAACACCATTGTTTCCAATTATTCCTACGGGGTAACCAAATATCCTAGCGAATCCTGAATAAGAGGGAACTGAATGTTCATTTCATAGTTACAACTTAGTGGCCATCCAATCTAAAATATTTCACCATTATTTGTTTAAATTGTTGGAGGATCGTGACTGTAATCTTTTTTAAGGAATACAAATGTTTATTTCTCCAAATTTATTTTAAAATACATTAACAGATAGTACAGAAATTCAGCATGCAAAAAAATACAGATATAAATGTGGAGAACAGTTTTACAATACACAGTTTTTTAAAAAAAATAATACCTGTAATTAATGTATCTCCGTATAAGGCCTTGAATTCATCAAATTTACTTCCATCTACAATTCTAGCAATGACCTTAAGCAGAAAAAAGACACCCATTATTAGTAGTTTACAACCAAGACAGATATTTCTAAAAATCTGAAAAGCTCCAGGTTTGCAGAAAAATCTGAAATCTTCAAAAAAAATGAAAGGGGGACCCATCCAAAACTATAGAAACAGTGCCTGCAGCTTTAAGAAATGAATACCTTGAAGTGGCCATTGCTAGGCAACCACAACACTTCTTCCAGCCTTCAAGCCTTGGTTTCCGCCAGTGAAAGGTAAGGGGTAGGTGCCTTTTAAGGTACATTTTGGCTTTTAAGGAATAATGAATCAGGGCCAGGCCACTTAGCATCCTCAAACAACTTGAATGACTTATCCAGGTCCAGCTGCTTGCTAATGTTTAACAGCAGCCACCCCACAAAGGCCATTGTGGTATGGTGGTTAGATTTTCAGATTAGGCTCTGGGACACCCAGGGGCTTGCAGGCACAACTTTCCTTTGGTGGGGATTGCAGCCCTCTTGGATAAATGAAGGCACTGACTAATGGGAGTGGATTGCCAATCTCCAAATGGGCCTGGAGATCTTGTATAATTATATCTGATCTCCAGACTACAGAAATCAGTTACCCCAGAGAAAATAGCTGCTTTGAAAGAAGGACAGTATGGCATCACATCCCTGCTGAGATCTCTCCCCAGTTCTTATCCTCCTTAGTCTTTGCCCCCAAATCCCCAAGAATTTCCCAATTTAGAGATAGCATCTCTAGATAAAGGTAAGCTAGTTGGGAGGAAGGACAAGAGGAAGCAGGGAAAGTTAAAGATATGAAGGCCACCAACAGGCAGGAAAGAGGTAATAGCATGGAGAAGGAGATACATGGGAAAGTGAGGTGCTCCCCTTGCAAGTTCTCCACCATGTAACTGGACCCAACCCCATTCCACATCTGGCATCACACAACTAGGGTTGCCATACTTCAGCTGGGGGTTGGAAATCTCCCAGAATTACAGCTACTCTCCAGAATACAGAAAACAGTTCCCTTGGAGAAAATGGCTGCTTTGACGAATGGAATCTATGGCACTATATTCTACTGAGATCCCTCCTCAAGCTCCACCCCCAAATCTTTAGGAATTTCACAACTGAGAGTTGGCAGCCACATAAACAATTCAACTAGAGTTGTCCTGGGAATTGGCTACTAGGGGAAAGGGAGGGAGAATCAGCTAAACATGGGCGCAGCAGATTAAGGTAGGTTGGCTGGTGGATGGGAAGGACAGTAGGAAGCAGGAAAAGGAGGGAGGCTATGGGAGCGGCTACAGAAGAAAAGGAGGGCACCATGGGGGAGGGGAAAATGAAATGTCTCTTGCAAGTCCCTCCAGGTTTCAAACTTTTAATTTACCAATAACAGATTGGCCCAAACATAGAATCATCAACTAAGTACTAAAAGTTGTTTGAATCAGCACATTAAGTGCATCAATATCTGTGATGAACAGTTTCTGTTTAGTTCAGTTGCTGAAAGTCTAAAGCTGAAGTTTGCATCCAGATGAAAGATTCTTGTGATTGACCATTACCCACAACTGAAATATTTAATAAATATTCAGGAGATACAAGAAAAGGTAGCAGCAATGTACAGGAAAGGGCTTCTTAAGTAGGTATGAACATAGCTCCTGAAAAGGAAATGTCAGACCCGTGAAGGTCACTTGAAGATTGCATAGCCAATTTAATTAGAGTTTTTGAGCCTCTGCATGTGCGTGCAAGAACATCTACAAGTACACGTGGTTTTGTAACTATATTTTAAATGTTTACCTCTCGGACATCAAAATTTCTTTTAAGCTGTTCTCCAACTATGCCATACAGTTCATCAGCAGGAAATAAAGGCTCTTCTGAATGTTCTATTGTTACCTACAATGAATTTAAAATGTCAAAAAAGTGTTTTGTTATTAGTGCACCAACCAAAGGTAAACGCCGTAGTTCAGTACAGACACACAACTGAACTCAGTATAAAGAACAGGAGTAAGTTCCTACCATTACCTCTACCCTGGTTAAGTATTATCTGTGACCACAGAGCCCTAAAGTTATTCTGAAAGTATATAATCAAGGTTCTCAAAGTGAGATTCGAAACAAGGTCAGTTCCACTTTAAATCTGATGGAAATCTACATATAATGTTAGAACTGGGAAGATGAGAATGGGAATATGAGAGTTAAAATGGGAGCAGAGGGAAAAGAGATGCTGTGTACTATTCTGATGCCAAAAAAAAAGTTCACCTGTTGGTCAAAATACACCATAATTTTTAATCCTGCCAGTGCCAGTGTTTACATGAACAAGATCTAGCAAACCGGTTTTAAGCACTGATGGATAGTTACCGTATATACTCATGTATAAGTCGAATTTTTCAGTACATTTTTAATGCTGAAAAAGCCCCCCTCGACTTATATGCGGGTCATTAATTTTTTTGTGTTTTTACTTTGCCGGCCAGCAGGGGGCGCAGTTTTTATGCTAGTGACACCACAATTTCAGGGTACCCTCAGAAGACGCTCCTGTTGATACCAGCCAAGTTTGGTAAGGTTTGGTTCAGGGGGTCCAAAGTTATGGACCCCCAAAGGAGGTGCCCCCATTCCCCATTGTTTTCAATGGCAGCTATTAGTAGATGGGGCTACCCTTTGAGGGTCCATAACTTTGGACCCTCTGAACCAAACTTCACCAAACCTGGCTGGTCTCATCAGGAGAGTCTCTTTATGATACCAGCCAGGTTTGGTGAAGTTTGGGTCAGGGGATCCAAAGTTATTGATCCCCAAAGGGGTGCCCCATCCCCCATTGTTTACAATGGAAGCTAATAGATTTTCCATTTCTGATAATATCCCTCTTAAAATCTAAGTTGGGTTACATTTGGACATACAGATGATGATAAGGAATCCAGTTTTGAAGGATTTTAACTCTTGTGTTTTAGCTTGGTTGCTGATTGAACTAAGGTTTTTGTACTTTTAAAGTTATTGTTGATACCATACTGTTCTTGTTGACCCTCTTTTCCACTTACAGAGCTAGTTTACTGTTTTTCTTTGAAATAAATATTCAAAAACATTTAACCTACTGATGCCTCAATTAATGTAATTTTATTGGTATCTATTTTTATTTTTGAAATTTACCAGTAGCTGCTGCATTTCCCACCCTCGACTTATATGCGAGTCAATAAATTTTCCCAGCTTTTTGTGGTAAAATTAAGTGCCTCGACTTATATACGGGTCGACTTATACACGAGTATATACGGTAATCCTGAAGAGATAAAACTATTGTGGTGGTTCCCTGGGGAAGAGGACTCCCAAACAACTGCCCACTGCACTACAGGATCTCCAGTCTCCCCTCTGGCCCCTCCTACAGATTCTTTAAACTCCAACTGCCCACAATCAGGTGAAAAGGCAGACACAAGCTTTGACTAGAGCACTTAAGCAATGTGCTCCCTACAAGCCTCTTATTTGGGAACTTAGGTGACGAGCACTGCAATTATTTATGAAGCAAGTAAAAAAAAATTCATAGATATCTCACTATACAGACAAGAAACAGATGGGGAAAACAACCAATATTTATTTAGAAGAAAATAAAATATTTAACAGGTTAAGGATCTTGTGTGGAAATGCTTCAGTATACAAAGTGAACTGCTTAACTTCTCCCTCATAGGTTACAAGCTTTTCCCAACGAGCCTCAGTCAACATAAATATACCTCAAGTGGAGATTTGATACCTCTTTCTTTAGACATGTTACCTCAGTTGACTAGTTTCACTGGAACCAAATTCCACAATTGACAAGATCCTCTCCAGGTTCCAGGTTTCTCTTTTAACACAGAGTTCCTGTCTACAGAACCCATAAATGTAACTTACAAATGTCAAGCCCTTAACAGGATCCTTTATTTGTCTCACTAAAACAAACTTTCTTCCCTAAGCTGACCTCAACCCTTAACTAAAAGGCAAATAAAAATCTGGCCAAGCAGACAAACTAATTCAGAGCCACCAAAATCCCATTTCTGAGGAAAAACTTGTCTCCCCTCCTCTGTTAAACTAGCTCACTCCCTTGCATCCAGAATAATTCCATGGGCTCTCACTGACTGACAATCACTTGGATTTGCTTGAGATCATTACAGGATCTTTGGGAATACTATACTATAGAAATTTGACAAAGGAAAGAAGAAATTAACACTGCTGAGAGGAAAAAGTGTATGAACCTGAAGCCCACTTCCACCCTAGTGCATATATTTGCACTGGGCCATATAACAACTTTGAACTTTAAATAGGGAATGTTCTATAACATTGTACTCTGGAAGTATATTTTGCAACAATGAACAGTAGCATAAAATAACTTCACGTTACAGTACTTGAAGTGTATAGAAGTTAAAAACTATACTTACATCTACTTTTTTCTGATAATTCAAGCTTCTCACCACTTTTCTAGCCAAATGAAGTGCATGATCATCATTCAAAGCATAGTGATCAGTAACTCCAGATTTTCTGCACAGGTTAAATACGAAACAATTAACAAGTAAACATTTTAATCTTCTATTCAGTGAGAAAAATTTACCAGACCAATATGTCAAACGTTCATAAAACCTTAAATACCAGAGGTCTTAACAAAGACATAAACAACAGCTGAGAAACATTTTAACTACATGAACAGAGAATGGAGCAGTGTGAAAGTCACAGACAGCAGTAGCAGATGCCACTACTAAGGAAACCTGTTCCAACACACAAAGAAATCTCACAATTGAAATGTGGTGCTTTATTTTACCTGCAGTGAAGATCAGCACCGCCAAGATCTTCTGCTGATACCTCCTCCCCTGTTGCTGCCTTAACCTAAAAATGCAAGCAAAGCTTCAGAACAGCAGCTGATAGAATTGGGCCTTTAGTCAGCCTTCATTTTGTAAAAAAATTACTTGCAATAAATTAGCAGTTAAGTTTCCTATAAAATATTTTTATGTATATAAGTAAGGGGAAAGGACAGGAGTGTTTTCCAAGCTTGGAACTCCCACATTCAGCAGTGCTGAAACAAGTCCAGGTGCATGCATACACACATTTCTGTTGGGGAGCCGGCAGGCACACTGAAGCTGAGCTCAGGAATGCCACAGGTTTTTGCCAATATAACTTTGGGTCAGTAAAAAAAGATGTCCCCAGACTGAAAGAGCTCAGGGAGTCAACTAACTTTGGCCCCACCCCAAAAACACAGTGTTCTGTGAGAGCACAAGTCCCTGACCTGAGGTGATCTGGTGTGTGTGGCTACCACAACACTGACACGCTGCTCCCCGGCACCAGTGTAAGTGTCCCTTATGCTCATGTAAGTGGCATTTATGTTGGCACCGGGGTTACATTGCCTCCTTACTGCTTTCATCCTCAACCCTTTGTGCTGTGAGAATCTCACAAGTCCACAACTCTGTTGTGAGGAAATAAGCCCTAGATGATGGTTAGCTTCATAACAGGGAATCTGAAGTTAGTAAAACTCTGGTTTAAAACTAACCATTGTTAAAAGTTCAGCTTGGTGCAAATATATTGCCACACCATGTTTAACATTTAAGTAATTGAGTCTTAGTTCCTTAACCAGGCATAAGGGATAGGGGAATGTTTAATCTGAACTGGGATTCTGTGACTTGGCATGTACTATTATACTATTAACAACAACAACTTGTATAATTATATACAAGGTTCTTTACAGAGTTTACAATCTAAAGGAGATTACAATTTAAAATTTGACATGGAGGAGATATCAAAGAAAAGGATGAAAGACAGTGATGGTAGTAAACAGGAGGAAAATATGCATTCATTTATATTTACTTGGGCTTCATTTCAGAAGGCACTAAGTATTCAGGTGCTAAACTTTTTGTGAAAGGGGGAAGTTCTGGAGGGACAGGAAAGAGAAACAGCATCACATTTAGGAGGACACTACTCTGCCTTAAGGGCATGAAGCTTTTCAGAGATCTGTGGCTGGTGATGCTGTAAAATGAGTCACATTTAGAAATGTAAGAACAAAGAGAAGGGAGAGAAGGGCTTTGAATGAGTCTGAACGCAAAGATCAGGAGTTTGTGTCAATGTCATGAGCAGAAGCAGAGGCAGCACAGGGCTTTTGTGTGAGTGACAAGATGTGTTAATAATTTGTTTCAGTTCTCAATACCAATATGAGTGGCACAGGGCATCAACAGAAGGTCAGAGAATAGAGGCTTAAAGGAGACAAGATCAGAAATGACTACAGCATAAGTCAGAGGTTTTGCCACAGAAACAAAGATAGTAGCTAAATTTTTGAAATATTTTATGAAAGTAGTAACATTACTTACTGATGGACTGAATATGGGAAGCAAAGGAAAAGGAGAAATTGAAGATAATTAATAGGGGGGGAGTTGATGATGCTATCAATGGATGAGGATAACATAAAAGGAGAGGAATGCTTGAGAAGAGAGAGGAGGAGCTTGGTCCTGTAATGTTGAGCACAACAGGACAATGGAGCATCCTGTTGGAAATAACAGATAGGTAACTGGGAATACAGATTTTGATAGAGAAGTTCTGGGGATGGAGACATAGCTCCCACAGATCCCTGAGAGACCCAAAAGAGACTAAGAAAGCAGATAAATTAAAATGCTATAACAGGTTGTAGCGTGAAAAATGTATACTCCCACCATTCTGGGAACCTAGAAAATATGAGTAGGATAAAAGTAGTGATGGATCCACTGAACACTGTTTCTGCAGAACTCAACTAGCATTGTATTGTCGAAGGCTTTCACGGCCGGAATCACTTGGGTGCTGTGTGGTTTCCGGGCTGTATGGCCGTGTTCTAGCAGCATTCTCTCCTGACGTTTCGCCTGCATCTGTGGCTGGCATCTTCAGAGGATCTGAAGATGCCAGCCACAGATGCAGGCGAAACGTCAGGAGAGAATGCTGCTAGTACACGGCCATACAGCCCGGAAACCACACAGCACTCAACTAGCATTATTGTTCAGCTTCCCTTGAAATACTGCAAGGGGGCATATTTTGGTTCAGCGTGTATTGGGTGGTTTACTAAGCTGTTGCAAAGTTGAATATTGACAGAGACAGGATGAAATTCACAAACTGGATCAATCAGGAGAGTTGCCCAATCACAGCTAATTTGATAGCATAGTGAACAATTTCCACAAAGCACAATTTTAGTATTAACTGATATTAAAGAGTAGCTGCCTGCTCTCTTGCTCTACTGCTATTCCTGCCAGAAGTATCAAAGTCCACCAGCATAAAAATCCTTAATTCTGGAAAAAAATATGCTTACAAATAATCATCAAGCTCTGGTTCTTTTCCATTTCTCTAAAGTGACATAATCAAGTGCCCAAAATTCCAAGAGGAAATTAAATAACAGATTAATTAGTGCTAAATGGCACTTTCATCATGCAGAGGCTGCTATCGATTTTCTATGTCTGCTTTTGCTAATTACTTTATACTAGAAAACCACCACTGACACAAGAAAACACGATGCATACCAAAATCACCATTCTTGTAATTTAAGCAACACCATTTGCACATTTTAACTCTGTTGCAAGATATCTTGGTGTGTAAAAAGGAAATCTGATTATCAAATTCACTCAAGTATTCCTCAACAAAGTTATATTGTATGCTTTTATAGACATGAAGCAAAGAATTACTGCTCATCTGTATTATTGGCTAAGGCTTAACATTATATTTTTTAAAGAGGAACACTGTATAGCATGGTCCGGATATTAATTATGATCCCGGGGGGGGGGGATTTAATTTTCTACTTGGTTTTGTTAATAAAACTAAGAAGAGTTAATAAAGCTATTCATTAATAAAATTATTAGCATGAAGTAAAAGGGAAAAGACATTTTTAAAGGACACATTTTTCTTCCCCTTTAAGATGCTAACAAAGGCAACAGGAAGCATAGTTTCAATTAACTTGCTTTACTGCCACCAGATCCTCTGAAGATGCCAGCCACAGATGCAGGTGAAACGTCAGGAGACAATACTACTGGAACACAGTCATACAACCCAGAAAACCCACAACATCCTAGTGATTCTGGCCGTGAAAGCCTTTGACAATACATCCTATTAATTGCTCAGGAATTTTTTAAAACAAGCAAAGATTTCAGAATATCTAAGGCAGCCAACACTTTAGCATATCTATCATGTTTCTTTAAACATTTCAAAATGGGGTCTTCCTGTAGTTAACACACCTCCATCTTTAAGGTTTTAAAATTTGCATAATGTATTTTACTGTTGTTGTTCCCTTTCACAGTGTGACAGAATTCTAGCATCCATTGCATGATGCAATCAATACACTGCATTAAATAAAAATCAAAGCTCACACTCAAGAAAACACTGATCTAGTGGGATAAATATGGATTGAGGTATAGCATAAAACCCTCATTCCATAGTTATTACAGCATCCAACAGTGCACCAAAATATTGCATTTAATCATTAACGTAACAATATAAGACACTACACCACTCTTAGAATTAAGATACCATCCTGGTTAATTTAATAAGTACTGCTGAAGAAAAAATGAATGAAACTTAAAGGAGAAACAAGTCATATTGTCCAAGGATACATCAAATACTAAAAAGTTACAGTCATTGTTTTTGTTTCCTTTGTATGCTAACTTCATGAAATACATCATATCACATAATGCTTTATAGGTGTCAAACTCACGGCCCTCCAGATGTTATGGACTACAGTTCCCATTATCCCCTGCCAGCATGAGCAATTAGCCATGCTGGCAGGGGATGATGGGAACTGTAGTCCATAACATCTGGAGGGCCGCAAGTTTGACACCTATGCTTGAAAGTTATCCAACAGAACTTCTTTATCTAATAACAGAACATCTAGTCTGAGGCCTGATGAAAATGTGATGCTGGCAAGGCAAAAGAGTGTCCCTGTGCAACTGTGCTCAGGTTCAGTGACTGGTGCAAATGATGCTTCAACCCACGCAAATCAGCTACCCATGTTTAGCTTGCTTGCTAGAGAGCCACAGCCTCTCCAGACATTGAGCTGATGTTCTAAGAACCATGAAGCTACGTTGCATGGGTTGCAGAACCATTTAAATAAACTGAAAATGAAACTCAGTGAGCTAGAGATGGTTCTCAGCTTGTATGCAAGCACCTTCTATACCAGGGGTCTGCAACCTGTGGCTCTCCAGATGTTCATGGACTACAATTCCCATCAGCCCCTGCCAGAATGGCCAATTGGTCATGCTGGCAGGGGCTGATGGGAATTGTAGTCCATGAATATCTGGAGAGCCACAGGTTGCAGACCCCTGTTCTAGACTTTTCCAGCTTAACCTTACATTGTTTAGTTGTGTCATTAACATACAAGGCGTGTCCATTTTTAAAATGTAGTTTCCCTGATAAAACATTTGTTTCAGTAAAAATATTTTTTACAAAGTTTACCATGCTTTCCATCGTATGATTAAGTATTTTTCCACTGATCATCATCAAACTCCTACAAAAATGTCTGCAATAGAATTATATATATACTTTAGTAGTAACAAAAAACCAAGAAAGATTCCAAAGTATCTTCAAAATAACCCACTTACCAATGGTGGTCCCCCCAAGAAAATTGTTCCCTGCTTGCCAACTATTATACTTTCATCAGCCATTGCGGGTACATAGGCTCCTCCTGCTGTGCACGATCCCATAACCACGGCTATCTGATAGAACAAACAAAAAAAAAGAATGAAAAGAACACTATTCTATAATGAAGTTTGTGAAGTCAAAGTGTTCTGCAATCCTTACAAATCAATGCCTCACAGAGCTAATGCATACAACCTTGACAACATATTAGCTGGATTTTAAATGACTCACACTTTCACAGCAAAGATGGAGATTCACAATATTTCTACTAGCAGTAATAATCAACAACTATCTCTAATTTACATATTTCCTCCATGTTTTGATGGGATATTTAGGGTTTGATGGGATATTAGAAATATCTGTTTTTACCCCTTTTGGTTTTATATTGGCAGTCTCGTTTAATATTAATAAAAATTACATACATTAATAATTATTATTATTAAGCATGTGTATTTCTTAATATTTATATAAAGGTTTGTAACAAAATATACATGTGAACAATAAAAATGCGTAGATAATATCTGTTCATGTCTTGTGGCTCTCACACATCTGAAGTTTATTCTACGTGGCTCTTCGGTTAAACAAGTTTGACCATCCCTGCCATAATCCATCTATGATTTGCAATACTGGTTGGTTAGTGGGGTGGGGTGGGTGGGTGGTTTGGTTGGTTTGGTTCATTATATGCTGATACTTCCCCTTGAGGGCTCAGGGCAGCTTCCAACTTTTAAAAATACAATCCAAAACACAGAACCATAAATAGTAATAAATTTAAACCTGGATGGCGAATAAGACCATTTAGTTTTCTGCTTACTAGATGACACTGACTCACAACGCACCAGGAGAGAAAAGATGAGGAAGGAGAATCCACGCACAAGACTCGTTTACATGCTATCGAAACACAGTTTGGCATTATCCTTGAAACTACTGTAAGCTGCTTTAAAATATACACACTGATATCAGTGAGGGGATGCTCAAAAACCTGAAAATAGCACAAGGATGCAGCAGCACCACTCAAGGGTGCAGCTCCAATAGTCCATTTGCCTTCAACAGAATCTTTTAAAAAGTCACAAGGCAAGAACCACAGCTGCACACTAATTAAATCCAGATTTCCTATCGGCTTCACCCTTCCCAGTTCTAATCTATTCTGGATGATCTTACTATCATCACTAATCTGTTCCTTTTTACTGCTTCTCCTCTTCCTAATAAACCTTCATTTGACCCATTTTCCATACAGAGATGACAACTTTTCACTTTTTCTTAGAAATTCCTCTTGCAATCTGGAATTCTTCCATAGTCATCTTTCCATACTTGTTAAGATATATCCATCAGTCTTCTCATTAAAATTGAGATTGATAATAAGTTCCTGTTCTCCTGATTATACCCTTTTTCTAGACTCATCTGTCAGTCAATCTTTATTAGGTCATAGACCAGCATAAGGTAGGTATAATATTAAACAATAAATATATATTTAAAAGAAGCTACTGTAAAAAAATGGAAATACAAGAAATGTATAGCAACATAAAGGAAATGGGATGATCCCCTTCGGGGATCGGGCGGTATACAAATTAAATAAATAAATAAATAAATAAATAAATAAATAAAAGCTTAAAAACTATAAAAGGGGGTATGAATAAGTGATCAGTGAAACTGGCTGACAGAAAACTATAACCGTCAAATCACAATAAACTCTAATAAGACTATCTTAATATTAAGACTGACTTACAGTACAGACTATCCTATGGTGTATTTCAAGAATTACTACACAAAACTTGACAACACTGTATATTATTTCAGGATTGGTAACCGTAAGCAGCAAATAAGTATAAAATTGTGCTGTGATACCTAGAAATCTGTGCAGCTGTGACAAAATAAAACTAGTACATATATTTGTGTAGTACTGCTGCTGGCAAAACACATGCTCTATTGTTTCTATGTGTCCAGATTCACAAGGACATTGTCACTGCTGATGAGGAGTTCTCCTGTATTGGCCTTCAAGGACAGCTGAAGGGAGGTTATGGCATCACGCCAGAGTAAAAGCCCTCCAATGTTTAGATACTCCAACATTAGTTAAATACACCATAGGAGAGACAGAGTACTATTGGATTAACCAGCTACAAAAGTTGGAGACCTGGCTATATCTGATTGGTACTCTAGGTCTGCCATATGCTGTTTCTTTATGTAATGAATTGAGTTTAGCTATCTCCGTCAACTGTAACAACTTCACCAACCCTTCTTCCATTGTAGGTATAGCTGGAGTTTTCCATTTTATTATACGTCTTTGCCAATTTTTCCTGTGACATATAGCAATGGTACATTTTATAAAAGTTTTCCTTCAAATCTGAGCTTAATATCAATTTAAGACCCTCTGACCATTGATCCAATTGGATATTATACGCAAAGTTAATGGCCCATTTTGTCAATATTTCACTTGCTCTCCTTCGGTTTCAAACTCAACAGTGTTCCTTTTTACTAATACTGGCCAAACTCATGCCTTCCTTTCCCACACCCACTGCTAAGACAAAGTGTTGGATGTTATTTATCTGATCTACAGACTACTATAATTTTGGGGGGAAGGAACAAAGGAGAGTTGTCCTATGTCTCAACAAGTCACTGATGTCTGTTCAGAGGGCTCTTCAGGTTCCTACTTGTTGTAGCACTGCACAGTTTAAACATGTTGATCAAAGAAAGACAGCCCACCTAGAAGAATAGTAATTTGGACCAGAAAGCTATCTGCATACCCAGAGACCAAGATCTTTTTTGCCATAATAAAGATAGCAACCCAGTGTCCTCAATTCACTGAGGCCCTCAAGGGTAGAAAGTACCTGATTCTTGCAACTGTGGACTATATCTAATTACTACACCAAAGATAATCAACTCCAATTCAACTACTACACCAAAGATAATCAACTCCAATTCAACGACTACACCAAAGATAATCAACTTCAACAGTAATGATCATCATGGGCTATGTAGCTCATTCAATGTGCTCTACATAGATTATTAGCACTGATAAAGTTGACAGCATCAACGATATTTGGAACTGCTCATGTTGCTCAGATACTGGAAGATACCAAAAAACTCCACACACTCTTGTGTTAGAAAAGTATTCGGAATAGATCAACACAAGCCCACTAACAGCCAAGACACAAAATGAACATTTTCACCTTAGATGATACTTTTATTTCCACCTGTACAATATTTATTTCCACAGGTACAACAATGATGGATAGGCTTTTATAACAAAGAAAAATGCAAGGTAATTGCAATATGGCATTAACAGAGAGCTCTTCTCGAGCACACTCTTTCAAGAGGAAGTCCTTAGTGTAAGGCCTGAGGTATAAGATACAAACACTATCCCAACTGAAGTACTTAGGCTTTGAAACAGAAAGAACAAAGCATGACATTTTCAGGAGCATTACTATTACAACATGGGAAAAACTCCAGGCAGTAGTGAAGAAAAGAAAAATGACATCACCTCCCAGCCCTGCAATCTCATTAGCTATTTATTAAAAGCAAATGCATTTCATAAAATACAGGGTCAACCAGGCTTCACCATTAATGGAAAAAGCCTGCATTATGCCCATTAAGTTTTCCAGGAAAATATACAAAGCACCATAGGTAAATGATCACACCAACTAGATGTTTAAAAGCAGAAAAATCGTGTCTTAGTTTGAGAAACCCCACTAAGGTTTTTCCTCCCACAAATTGTTTTGTTATTAAATATCAATGGAAATGAACATTAGTTATTTACCCACAAAATTATATAAATCAATCTTGCATGGGTGGAGGGAAAACAATGGTTTAGATTAGACTTTGCATCAAATAGTGTCAGATAAGTAAAACAATCTAAAAATAGAAGTCACTGAAATATTATTTCAGAGAACTTTCTGTATTATTATCAAACAGACCTATTTCTTTCCAGGCCTCAATCTCAGGAAAAGGTTGTTCTTCCAGTTTGCAATAGAAGCAGCCTGGGCAGAGCACCAATTGGCTAGTACTCATGCCATCTCAAATCTATATCCATCCCTTTCTATGAACTGTTTGCAAGAATTCTTTTGCATGAATTTATTCAAGATTTGTTTCACGGATTTGAGAAAAGAGTTCGGGGAAAGGGAAGATGGTTCATAAACAATTAACTATGTTCTTGAACCATTCATATTTGTCAATGACAGGAAGCAAAAAAGCTAGTAATGAAAGCAGCCACAACTTAATGGCTTAAGGGAAGATTAAAAAAATCAAGAAATCAACTACCTAGATTTTTAGCTTGAAATATATCAGGAGCCAGGACAATATCACAGATGAACTGAAGAACACTAGTAGCAGAAAAGCATACATGCAGTCCAATATTCAGCTATTTTATTTCTGAATAAAGTTACCTGTGGAATTCTTCTTGAAGACATGATTGCTTGGTTATAGAAAATTCTACCAAAATGATCACGATCAGGAAACACTTCTGCTTGGCGAGGTAAATTTGCACCTCCAGAATCAACTAAAATAAAGCAAAGATTTAAAATGATATAATTATGTAACCATCACTTATTAGTAAAGACAGTGAAAAAACTGAGCTATATGCCATACTGGGGAGTGAGAGAAGAGCCTCACTCTGTTCCTGCATCCAAGAAAGTGCTGCTGTCTTTGCTACGTTCCAAACAGCAGCATTTGTAAAGAGGCGTCTTGGATGAACGGCTCTCCTCATTTTTTCATCTACAGTCCTTCATTCAAGCCAGGGATGCCATGATGCTTGGAGGGGGGGAGGGTTAGGGTTATTTCAATGCTACTTTCACTGTTGTTTTAATTGTTATATTCTGTTGATGTTTTTATTGTGGTTTTTATTGTTTTTGACCTGTGTAAACTGCCTAGAGAAGCTAATATAAAGCAGGGCATAAATATATATAAATACAATAATAAATAAAAGCAAGGCAGACCATAGGACCTACAAATGAAAGGAAGTCAGCCTCTGCTTGAAGTCCTATCTAACCCCTCCCCAAGTTGACAACTCACCTTTTTAATTTATTTATCAATACATTCCACCTTTCCCCTTGGTTCTAAGTGGTTTACAATAATAGTAAAAACATCCCCAGTTAAAACCAAACATATGCACAGCTTCAATCATTATTTCATATATATGCTCAATACTTCTCCCCTATTATCCTGTTCTGAACTACAAGATAGTAGGAAACATGTTTTAAAAATCCACCAAACTGTGTTTGAGGAGGAAGAAGCTGGACAACCTGGAGTGTGTCCAAAGAAGGGCAACCAACATGGTAAAAGGTCTGACTTAGGGAGCTGGGTATGTTTAGTCTGGAGAAGAGAAAGTTAAGACATGAACTGACATGATAGCCATGTTTACAGAAGAGGAAGTGAGCTTTTTTCCTGCTGCTACAGAGATTAGGACAAGGAGAAATGCATTATGCATTATGCTTCTATAGCCAAAACATACATAGGCCAAAACAGAAGTATCATGACATTACAGCCTCAAAAATAAGCTCCTGGTCTTATTAATACTAGCTGCTTATTAATACTAGCTGCAACGAAACTCACCAAGATATAGACAAGGGAGATGATTCTGCATTGCAATTTCTTGGGCCCGTAGATGTTTCTTCACTGTGACAGGATAGTAAGTTCCACCTTTGACAGTTGCATCATTGGCAATAATCAAACATTCCACCCTGAAATATAAGCATTCTGTGAGAAATAATTCTGAGTTTGTTTACTGTTATTATTGTTCTCATATTTACATCCATCCTTTTCCTATTATAAAATCACTAAAACAGCTAACCAGTTAATTAGAATAATACCAATTAAAATCCAAAAAATCCCAAGAAACCATAGGATAAAACTGAATAGCCCCCTGGGAAGAATGTAAGCCCACAACATAACAAAAAATTATCACCCAACGATATATTATAATTAAATCCTCTGTACTGATTTACATACCCCCATAAATCGTCAAACAGTGCTATTTATAGCATATTGTAGTAATCTACCCACAAAAACAATGGCTTTCAATTATATGAAACTAGCAGCAAAGCCACTGTGGGAGAAAATGCAATGGGCTCCAGAAAAAGTGGGGCAAGCAGGCATTTCCCTCCACAGTGGGCTTTACTGGTCCCTTAACCACTCCCGCCCTTAGCCGCTTCCTGCCTACCTGATGATGATCATCTGGTACCAGGAGTCCAGTAAGTGTGGGAAGTGGGGGGGGGGGGTAAGGCTTCTAGAGGTGGTAAGAGGGCAGGTGGGAATTGGGTTGTTTGGGGCAGGGGGAGGGTGGAAAGGGGAGGCTTGGGGCAAGGGGGAAATGGAATGGGGAACCTTGGGGGAGGGTGGAATGGGGACACTTGGGCCTGGCTGGCCGGACAGCAGTCGGCACCCCGGCCGCTGTCCTGGTTCACTGCTTGGGGGCTGGGGGAGTGTGAGGGGGGGAGTGAGAAGGCTCGAGATGGGGGAGTGGGCAGCAGGAGGGAAGGCGCTGCTGCCCACTTCACTGGGGGTGTGAGGCAGAGGGCAGGGGAATGGGAATGGGAGGGGGTTCTGCCAGGCCAGGCCATGCCGAGCAACGGCAGCTCATGGCTAGTGACCCACAGGGCCTGGCTTGGTGGTTGGGGGGTGGGAGTGGGCATGAAGGCAGGCAAGCAACTGGGGGCAGGGTTCTGCTGGGCCCTGCAGAGAATTGGGAGTTCACCACCAGTGCTCTGCTATGTCTGCTTTGGTGGTTGGGGGGGGTGGCTGGGCAGGGGTGGTGGGCCTGGTGCAGCAGTGGGTACCAAGGCCCTTCTAAACCGTCTTTTGAGGGTGGTGGGAGGGGGAAGCAGAAGGCTGTTGGTGGACCCGGCAGAGCAGTGGGCACCAAGGCACTGCTGCCCTGCCAGGCTGGGCCAGCTTTTGATGGTGGTAGAAGGGGAACTGGGAGGCTGGTAACCCAGCGGAGCAACAGGCACCAAGAGGATGGGGGACAGCCTTGGAGAGTGTAGATAGGTTTGGGGGGTTTCAGGCAGCAACAAGGACCATTATAGCAGCGTGGGAAAGTTAGACAATCACCACGCAGGACTCAAAAGGCTTGGCTGGAAATTGTTGAGGGTTCATTGTGAGGTTGTTCGAAACATTAGATAATAAAAGGACTGTTGCCTTATATAAACACAGAATTAGTGAAAAGTGCATCTGGCACCTGGAATTAATGAAAAGTGTACCTGAAAAGTGCACTTGACTACCCTAAGTCTGCAATGTGAATGATCAGAAATGATCAGATTCCACTTATAATGGGTCAGATCCAGACTACAGTGACAATTTCCAGTAATTCTCCCTTTCCACTGAGGACCACTTTCACAGAGGGTCCTTTATCTCTAGGAGTAGCACTTCATGGAGAACAGGGGGAGCAGGGAGGCAGGGAAGTTCCATTCTGCTGATGGAAACTGAGTCTGACTCCCTTATGTCTTGTCCCTACCTTCACCAAGCTGCAGTGTATCATTATTTCTACTTTCCCCATGCTATGTACCAGACTAGCATGCCATACCTCATTTGTTTTAATGGCAGCCACATTCTTTACCAGGCAATACCCAGAAAGTATAAAAGTGCAACCATTATACTGGCCTTTTTGTTGTTGCAGATTGTTACTGCTAATTTACTTGTTGAAGGTATTGCTGAGTTTATGCTGTTTTAATTTACTATTTGTTATTCATTTACTATTTACTCTTGAGCTTCATGGGCTGAGAGCCTGAGGTATAAACATGTCAATTTCCAATAAGCTCATTCTGAGTATCAAAAGGCACCCTGAATTGCTAACAAAATAAAATATTATATGACAGATATTAACAAGCAGTATGATTTAAGAACAAGAGAATACATTACTATTCTCTTATAACACCCTGACTCTTGACAGTTTTATTAATAGTTCCAAAATATAAGGAAATAAAAAACTGGATTAAAAGACAAGACAATACACCTCACCCTGAAATGCATCCAATGCCTGTAATAATGCCTCCTGCAGGAACCTCTTCACTGCCATATAGCTGGAAACCTGCAAACTGTGAGAACTCCAGGAACGGAGACCTACAAAATGACAAAAATCTCAAGAAGGTTATTCACAGGTAATCTGCCTGACACCAGTCAGTGCCTTAGGGCAGACTTTTAAAACACTATTTTAATGTGGTTTTGCAATAACGTTATAAATATACTAACAGGAAGCAATATTGTGATAGCCTATCAGAGTTTATTCCCAATACAATAGTCCATAAAGCACCTTCTCAGCCTTTTAGTTAAGATGTAGTATCATGTTTTAAACAAGTGTAGTATCATGTTTTAAACAAACTCTGAAATTAAAACTAACATACTAACGCAGTGTATCAATAGTAGTTCTGGAAAATGTAAAGATCATTCATGGCTTCCTAAACTGCAGAAACACTTACACGATTAATATATTAAAAAAGAATGTATTTCAGTGGACACTTATATGATGGACTGATTTTCCAATGTGACACCCATTTTGGAAATGTATGGAGTGATGCTGACTATTTTCATCTTTGTTGAAATATGATCAAAGATTAATATGTCACATAATTTTATATTACTTTTTAAGTGTGGGTACCTTTGATTCCAACCCCCCCCCCCCCAATTTGACTACTCTTTCAGACTTGGCAGCTATTAATAATAGCAAGGTTAATCCTAATCTTATTTTTGGAAAGATTTTTAATAAAATCACATCTGGATATAATAACCTCACATAATCAGTAATTTTCTTAATTTGTAAACCCACTTTGAGACAGAACTGACGTGTTCTGGCATTAATGAATATAACTGTTATTTTTCTACACCCTCTCCCTCAGTTCGGCCAAATATGATGCATCCCGAGAGATGTTAAATACCACTCACTCGTTATAGCTGTTTTCCGCCAGCAGATGAAGATTTTCTTTTGTTCGAGGAAAGAGCACAGGGAAAGGGACACATTAGCTGCGTCCTTGAATCATTCATATTAGTCAAGGACTGGATGAACAAAATCTACCTAATGACTAGAAATGGAGGGAGCCACAAGGGAAGGTTGTGTGTGTATTGTAGTGTACCGAGGATTTTATAAGTTAACTCTTTAATATTCCAATGTCTATCTGAGGGTGAATATTTCATAGAAATCGTAGAGTTGGTAGGAGGCATATAGGCCATCTAATCCTACCTCCTGTTCACTGAAAGATCAGCCTAAAGCACTCCTGGCGATCAAGCAGCATCCCTGCTGCTTGAAGACTGCCAATGAGAATGAGATCAGCACCACCCTGGGCAGCCAATTCCACCAATGAACTACTTCCTGTAAAACAAATCCTGATATCCTGCCAGTACATTTCCAACCCATAATTTAAACCCATTATTGTGAGCCCTGTCATCTGCTGCCAACAGAAACAGCTCCCTGCCCTTCTCTGACAGGCTTTCAAATTCTTAAACAAAGCAATTAGGTCCCCCTCTCAATCACCTCTTCTCCAGACTGAACGTTCCCTCTCAACTTTTCCTTGTAGAGCTTGGTCCTATTTTGCAATATTTTTCTACTATTTCCCTTTTACTTGTATACATGGGTACTCATTGCCATGTTATCTCTCTTAATTTTTTACATAATGGTGGTATCATTTCTCTCCAGTATTTAAAGTTAATGGTGATATAAGCACATCTATTCTGGTATGTACTGTATAAATATATGAGCAGCGCATGAAACTGTTTATTTGGGACTGTTTATTTATTCCCTTTTCTTTTCTTTCTTAAATGTGTTGTGTAGCTCACTCACTTCCTGCAATAATAATGCTAATTCTATTGCAGATTCAGCCACTGCCAAAGCGTTCTGTAAAAAGTCTTTGTTTGCCGTTGTGTATGTGTGAGTGTCGTCAAGTCACAGCTGACTTACAGCAACACTGCCTGGATCAAAAAATGTTGAAGAGGGATCTTCAATTTTTCTAGCATAAAGTTATGAAGCATGACAATACCCCTCCCAAGGCCAGGTCTGATGGGCTGAAATCAGACTTTTCTTTTCGCACCATTTTAAGTCCGTTCCCATGCTTTTTGTAACTCCATTTTATTTACAATTGGGGGAAAAGGAGGGAATTTTCAAGGCTCCGCTGCCACTTGAAGTTACTTTTGTTCTTTACCTCTCCAGTTCTTTTTTTCCCTTTCCTTTTGTTGATATTACTGCTTTTTCAGTTATGTCTTTAAAAAAAGAACAGCCTTTTAAATTCTATGGTTTGTAATGGCCTGATTAAACAAAACACAGTGTTTTTAAGGACAGTCTTGTCTACATTTTTTCCAATCTAAACAGATTATTTCTATAATTTGAAATATTATTGATCATTACAATGGAAAAGAAACCAAAAATTGTGTTAATTTCCAGATCTTGTATGTTAAAATACTAACACTGAAGAAGAAAACACCCACCCAGGATCTATAAGTCTGTCAATTCTCTCTCTGGGTAATAACTTTCCTCTTGACGTGTGAAGGCTCCGTGCCTTCTCTCCACCACCTGTCATGCAAAGGCCTTGATTAGTTCATATATAGAAGCAGCTTTTTAAAATTCAATATTTTCATAATCAAATATACAGGAAATATTTATTTTTAGAAAAAAATTATCTGAATTGTATTATCATTTATTTTTATGGATTACAATTGGGGGACCTGCTGAATTTTCAAGTGACAAAAAATCCATCTCCTTGCTGCCAGTACCCATTCCTCTCCTGATGTCATTGCCTCATCTCATCTCATCGTTTCTGAGAGACTGTGGGTAGCCGTCACTATGTGTTCTAGGCTATCCTCACTGAGGTGAAATGGGTCCCACAGGGATTCAGTCTACTATGGGAGATGTGAAACTTACTCAGCTGGCTCCGGTCTTAAGCTGGTAGATCTCATGACGAATTCACCACTCCAGCTTTATTCAACCACATACACAGAGTTCTTACAGTTTGCATAATAATCTGCAATCCACTTTTCTTGTCTCTTAAGAGACTTTTCACCACATTAAGAAATCACCTTCCTATTCAAAACTGCTACAGACGCAAAAGAAACCTTTGAAACCTCAATTCTTAGATGAATTCCGATCCAGGTATGAATTTCAGACTTTTCAGACACTTGAGGATATTTTAAGAGCTGTTGTTGGTTTTCCCAACTGTGTGGTCATGGTCTCGTAGTTTTTGTTCCTAAAGGTTCACCCGCATCCATGGTTGGCATGTTCAGAGGCATGTCATGGTAAGTTGTCTTTCTCTCAGTGGCACAGACGTGATTTGCCTCTGAAGATGCCAGCCATCAATGCGTGTGAAATGCTAGGAGCAAAAACCACCAAACCACAGCCACACAGACCTGAAAACCCACAACAGCCAGCTGATTCTGGTCATGGCAGTCTTTGACAATACATTGTTCTAGCAGCTTTTTTAAATGCATGGTCATTCATATAGTGCTATGAAATTATACAATTACAATTATTCTAGAAACTCTTCTGACGCAGTGTGAAATAACGTGGGGAAATGGCAGTGGACACAAAAAGTGTTCGCATGACTTCTGTGCTGCAGCTGTGTGCCAAACTGTATGTCTCTGCATTCACAGTGGTGTAGAATGCAAAAGAGAGAATCATTGCCACATGAATACAGCCCATATTTGGTTAATACAATGTGGAAGCCCTCTTGGCAAGGTCTGGATCGCTTCTGCTTTATACGGCGCTTAGTAGCCACTGCCACAAGATAAAAGTTAAATGTTACTGTTACTACAGCTTTTCTCATTCATGTCTTCAAGAACTGCCACTTTGCCACGATACCGGAAGCCAAACCCAATCAAGCTGCTCTATAAGATGATCTAATAAGAGAAAAACAGGACGTACCCAGTCGGATTTTTTCTGCTTGCCGTTGGAGTTCTGTCACCAGCGCTTTCATTCGCTCATAGTTTTCCTAGTTGGAGAATTAAAGGAAGCTGGAGAATGACTCAACTTTATTATATAGCTTTGTGTTCAAGAAAAAAAATTAACAGGGGATAAAAGTAATAAAGAAAAGGAAAACAATTAACAAACATCTTCATTTGCCTTTTCCAAACACTGTTGCTCCAAGTGAGGTACTGTTAATTACACTAAATAAGTTATTAATACATTTAAATTAATACACTTAGACATTCTACTGATTTTTGATTTATAATAATATTCAAGCACTTCAATTTATAAAACAACATATCCATAATCTACGGGGCTTTGTGGCAAGCTACAAATACAAGAAGGATTTATGACTCTTCCAACAACAGCCCAGCAAACTGCTTAACAAATGGCTTTTAATACACAAAGGATTTTCAAAAGCAGTTTCTAATGCAACATAAGAAATTCCTGTTGTGAACCCAGTGTAAGTGCACATGCCTTTCCATGTGTCCAAAGGAATACTCTGGAATATATCTCAGGACACATTTTAATATGAAAATAAAACCTGCTTTAATCATAGAACATAATTAGGGCTGACTGTTCTATATTTTCCATAAAACCAATCCAGGTTAACATGCCCCTGAATATTAAAATAACTCTCACAATAATGAAATCTCATGGGCTCAGCACAATATCCCAAATCGCCCATTTAGTCTCAGAAAGGGAATGGAGGAAAGGAAAGATGACCTCTGAAGATAAAACAAAATACGAGGGTGTACGCACATGAGAACAACCTCAGACCTATAGCTGCCTGCCTCAATTATTCATACCTCTCAATACTTTTAAAAACAAATTTACACTGAAATGATATTTTAAAGTTTTGTTATGAGGTAAGTGATAAAATAAGTTAAAGAAGAGATGACAGCTAAACTTCTATCAGTCCCACCAATGACAAATTATGCAAGATGAACTAATGAAGGTATACCCTGAGACTCAAGGTTACCGCCTAATAAAAATACCCTCTTCCTCAGCATTTGAAAAGAAAGAAGAAACACTGTCCTTAAGTCAACTGTTGCAAGGGCTACAAGGGAAGGACAATTATGAGGAAAATGTGGGAGGGGATTCAATCCTACATTTCACTGTATATCAGATCAGTAGCAGAAGACTTTTTTGTGGGGGTACTCATCAGTAAGAGGACCAGTGCCATTTGTGTGGTGGGAGGGGCTCTTCCAAATCTTGATTGGGGAACTGGTAGACATTTGTGCCAGCTTATTTATGAGTACTGGTACTTTTTTCTTTTTTTACAAAAAATAAGGTACTGGTAGGCAAGATGATGTTTTACTGTGTGAAATAAAACTTTTCTTCCTCTCTACATGGCAGGATCCAATCCAGTGGAGGGATTCAAATAATTTAACAATTGGTTGTTTACAAGCACCATTTTAACAACCGGTTCTGCTGAAGTGGTGCGAACTTGCTAAATCCCACCACATTTCAGTCCTAAATCTCCAACTCTTCCATAATTTAAACCTGAATCTATAAACTTCAGCTTTTAAGCAAGTTGTTGGTGGCACCTGACAGTATCCTGATTGTGGACTAAGACATGCATATTAACTGATTAATATCTTCTTTGCCATTACTTCAACTATGCTCCATTCAACATAAAGATCAAAGTGCAGTCGTGCGTGATGTGGCAGAAATTGCAGCATGCACGACCACAGATAATGTGGATTATCTATTGCTATTAGAGACCCTTATTTAAGCACCACTTCTGTAAAAAACAGTATGCCCTGCGTAAGCAGAACTTTGAAAAAATAGCATTCATATTTGCTCCGGATGGCTATTAACAAAACTCGTCTTTTTGTAAAGTTGCACCTGCCATTTTCTTTCTTGCAACAGGAATGGGGAAGAAAATGGCAGGCACAACTTTACAAAAAGGCGAGTTTTCATAATAGCCATCAGGGGCAAATATAAATGCTATTTTTTCAAAATTCTGTGTTTCGCAATGCAGGGCATACTGGTTGTTGTTTTTTTTTTACAAAAGCTGCACTTAAATAAAAGTTTCTGACAGCAACAGAGAATTGAAAGGAAATGGGGACGATAGACACTAGGACGTGGCAGACCATTCAACATAAAAAAAAAATCCAGGAAGATGTGGCAAATTAGTTCCCAACTCCTTGGTTCTTGTTGAACGGAGTATATATAACTACAAATCTGTGTTGTGAGCACAGCATGACAAACATGGATAAAAAAATAAACACCTGCCCTAAACACAAGCATACATAAAGCAAATTATTTTAAATGTATTTTAAATTGCTATAAAACAAAACTGTAACATACAAAATCAATGTGTAATTATTATTCCAGAATTGTTTTAAAAAATTGAATTAGACTAAAGCTTTTCTTTGCCTTTAGAAGTCTGCACATAAAAATTAAATCTTCGTGGTGCCATTCACCTGCTGCTGGGGGAGGAGTCAGGGACAGCTTTCTTCTCCATTCCTCTAGTCAACAAGCAGGCAGAACAAGAGACTTTAAGGAGGAAATGGGAGGATATACTTTCTGCTTTAAAGGGTACTTGAAAGCAGCTGGTGAACAAATGAATGAAACAACTTAATGGACATTTATCCTGATACAATATAACACATAAGTTTTGTACTTCCACCGAAATTGTGTAGATATCCTGCAATAAAATAATTGCTGAAAATGCCCGGTACCTCAATTACACTTCTAGACATCATGGCAACTTGGGCATGAAACATGTCCATCCTTGTACTGAAGTTAATAGGTATGGGCTGCAGGTTGCCTCAGATTTTCACAACCTAATTATTATCATCTTGTGCGATACTGGATGTGTGCAAATATATGTTCATTCCTGGGCACCCAATGTTGGGCCAAAAGGAAAAAAATCTTATGCAGCCTGAAAGCCTACTAAAATATTCAGTGGTCATGGAGTATCTGAGAGAAATGCGTAAATTACTTTATAAAGAAGTAGTAACCTAAATTTCTTTTGAATAGCTTAACATTATACAAGATCTACATTAGGTGTACTGAACAGCCTGGGCACTTTTCAAAAAGAAAGCAGTATTAAGCCCACTTTTGACCTTGAAAATGGTAAAAACAGCACATATAAAAACCATGTAAAAGTCACTTTATGCCACCCACCCGTAGGTATTCCTTTTTTGCCAAGGCTCAGGTTGCCCCAAACTTTTTCAGACCAGCTGTGTTTTGCATCCTTACCGGAAAGTCAGCAGGTAGGAGCTACTGACTTCTTCCAGGAAACTGTTCCAGCAGAATTAGGTGGCCACTAAAAAGGCTTGAGCCCAGGCTGTTGCCAAACATGTTCTAGACAAGTGGGTACTGACAGGAGACCCAAATGGGATTATCAAAGCTGCCACGTGGGAACGTGCAAACAGAGATTTGGGGCCCTTCAAACATGTGGGCCCCACATCATAGAGGCCTTTAAAGCTAAGTACCACCACTTTGAATTGGACCTGGAAACTAATCGGCCCCAGATAACAGGCTCTTTGCACAAGCTGCAGCTTTCAGCCATCTTTAAGGGCAGTCCCATGTAGAGCATGTTACAGTGGCACTGAGGTTACTGAAGTATGCATCCACATGGTCAGATTAGATATGTGTAATTAGGCAGCCAGCTTCTTAACTAGATGTTGCTGGAAACATCTGTTTCTCCAACTAAACACAAGGATCTGGCAAGACTCCCAAGCTCTAGACCAGGGGTCTGCAACCTGTGGATCTCCAGATGTTCATGGACTACAAACCCCATCAGCCCCTGCCAGCATGGCCAATTGGAGAGCTACAGGTTGCAGACCCCTGCTCTAGACAAAGGCTTTCTGCAAAAGTTGCACACCGTCAATGGTAGGAAGCAGAGTCCACTCTGAAGCCTTGGCTCTTCAAGCCAGCATCACCTTGATCTTATCTGGATTCAGCTTTGTTCTCACTCGACCACTTGATCATTACTAAAGTCCATCTAATTTCAGTCTAAATTGCAGCCTAATGTAACGTGGATACATATGTGTCTTTGGATGCCGCTATGCCAAAAACATTAGCTTCCTTGGAATGTGGGAAACTAGTAGGAGTATGCTGATCTAGACTGCTGCCTCTGTTACCACTAAGCACCAGATCTCTAAAGCAAAGATCATCTTCATGTTACAAAGCCACAAAATTAAGAAAAACATTGTGAGAATGTTGTAGTGTGTTTTTTAAAATTTGGCATAACAAGTGAGACTGGAAAAGTAGAAGCTGAATGGCAAATGTTTAATTATTAACACACGGGGGAATGATGAAACCTGAAAATTAATTTTAACATGGGCTGGTGACTATGCCCTTGAACAACACACAATCAACATACACCTTCTGCCTTACTAAACTGCATTTCTATACCCTGCTTTTGAACTATTTTCCACCACTCTGTCTTATTAAATTTGCAGACCAGAACAAACAACGGATGTCAGGAAGGGCAATACTCATCACTTGCCTTGCATCTTTCTGAGTTTGCACAGCATCTGGTCATGCTGTACTTTCTCCCCTATAATATAAACTACCTTTTCAAAGGGACATCACATTTCATTGATGGTAAAACACTGTGTACACTTTGTGCCCTTCTCAATAATATTTGAGTTTGGGTAGCCACAGACAAATGGGCCATCTTGCTCTTTGATTGTCATATCAGATGTACTCTATTTGTAAAGTATAGCTGGAGACACCTTTCAATCTTGACCTCTGGACTTGAAACTTTTTCTACAACAATTTACCACACTCAAAAAAGCAACCAGGCCACATCAGAGCCTGCAGAGAGTGTTGGACCAGCCCTTTTCCCTATAGTGTTATTCTCTCCCAGCCACTGGGCTTTGCAGCCACAGTTTTTGCCTCTAGGCTTGCAACTGAGTGCCAAATGGTTTGCTTTAGATGACTGGATTTGGCCCAGGGAACTCTCAGTATAGATCATTAATGAAGAAGTATTTAAAGTGATAATTGGTTAAAATTATCAAAGCAAGAGAATTGCTAAAGGCTTTCACAGCTGGAATCAACTGGATGTTGTGGATTTTAGGGGCTGTGTGGCCATTGCCTGGTAGTTTTAGCTTCTAATGTTTTGCCCACATTTGTGACTGGCATCTTCACAGTGACATGCCTCTGAAGATGCCAGCCACAGATGCAGGCAAAACAGTAGGAGCTAAAACACCAGACCACAGTCATAACAGCCCTTCGGGGATCGGGCGGTATATAAATTGAAGAAATAAATAAAAAATAAATAAATAAAATAAAAGAGATAATTATTACAAAAAAGTTAACTTCAAGTATACCACAAAACTTCAAGTATACCACAAAACTTTCCAGAAACTTTCCAAAGCACTACACCATATCACAAGCGCATGCTCTAGACTCTTGGGCCCTTATGATAAACACTTAAGTGTATCAATGCTTCAGTTTGAAATATATGTTCTTAATCATAGATACATGCGCTTACAGGAAGCAACCAGATAAATGAGGCCAGTGGTTTCATGTTGATGTTAAAAAGCTTGGGGATGGGGGATCTAATAGCATAAATATCATAGTCAAAAAGTAACTTCCCAGAACCATCTTTCGGAAACTGCCCATCAAGCAAGGACAAAAACACCACAGTAGCAAAAGCCCAAATCCCAGCACATAAAAATAATCCAGAAGGATATCATGAGAAAATTCTTATATGAGTACATAAACCAAAGGATTCCGTGTGTGGAATGATGCACACCTTTTGGTCATGAGAATTCAGAATCACACAGTACTAACTTGGAAAGCTGGTTGCAGTTCCAAGTGCAGCAAACAAACCCTATGCAGGAGTGTCAAGTGGAAAAATACACTGGATGACTAGAAGTAGACTTTTCTTTGCTCCAATATTGTTGTTGCCTCCAATAATGGCTGAATTACTGTGCAAAGGAGAGTTCGGATCATATATCTCCCTCTATTCATAACAGAGCAAAAAGGGTGGAGATCCTTTTCAATCAGCTAGTTTAGATAGATTGGGGCTATTTCTCTTCTGCAGGTCTTTTCAAGCAGACAAGGGGATTGAGTGAGTGAATTCTTAGCAATGGTCATGAAAACCCTGCATCCCACCAGTCGAGACCCATTGATCTAAAACAAAATACCTTTGGACAGTTTATGTGTTCCTGCAAGAAAAAAATAAAAACTGAAGGAGAATATTATTGCCCCATATGAGCAAAAGTCAAGCTTCAATTAGAATTTAAAAACACCCTAATAAGCCACTTTCCTGGGCCTAAGAGCAGCCATTCAAACAAGGAAGCTCTCACAACTTCGAGCAGTTTCTTGCAGGGCAAAAGCTTCACCAGCTTGAATGTCAGCCTGTCCCGCAATTACTTAAAAAAACACAGAAATTTTCAATTTGAATGCGTGGACAGATTGTGCCCAAGCAAGGCTGCAATCCTAAATACACAAGGGAGTCGATTCAATCTGAATTCGACAGGATTTACTTCTGAGCATGCATGCTTTGCATTGCTCTACAAATCGTCGTAGCAGTGAAAGCGCAGCAAGCCGAATGCGCGGACAACCGGCAAGAGGGGACCTCCCTCCACCCCACCCACCGGGACGGAGAAAGAGGAGAGAGGATCGTCTCAAACACCCTACAATTCATAGGTGTCGAACTTGCGGCCCTCCAGATGTTATGGACTACAGTTCCCATCACCCCCTGCTGCTTGCTGCTTGCTGCTTGCAGGGGGTGATGGGAACTGTAGTCCATAACATCTGGAGGGCCGCAAGTTCGACACCTATGCCCGCCTACAGCAACCAGCAGCAGAGGGAGAAAGTAGCGGCCTCCCCTCTGTTCCGCTAAAGGCCCGGCTGGCTCACAAGCATCGCAGCCCCGCCTCCTGGGCCTACCTGATAAAGCACGGCGGTGGTGTCGGGCTGCGAGCCCACAGTTGCCACCCTGTCTGCATGGTAAGCGCGGGTCAGGGCAGCCGCAGCCGACCGTGGGCACCGAAAGAGCAAGCAGAGGGGACACCCGAGGCCGCGCAACATTGTGGCGCGGAGCCACCGCAGGCAACAACTTCCCGGGCCGAGAACGAGCCGCTCCGCCACTCCTCCCGTTATAGCCAATGGGAGGAAGGAGCAAGGCCCAAGCGGCGCGCGGCGTCCTTGCAGGATCGCTTCCTCCTCCAGAGATACTCAAGGCGCAGGAGTAGAAGAAACTGGAGTTTGGGCCGCCCCCAAGTATTCCCGTCCTGTAGGGAAGGGATCTTTTGCCTTCCGGAATGGAGTAAATGTTTGCATTCTCCGGAGGATTTTAACGTTTTCTTCTTGGCAATGCTCTTACGCCCTAAATGTACTACTAGTGCTGAAGGGCAACTAGTTGGTCACTGTGCAACAGATGATGCTTCTTGTGTTTTGAAAGTGGATTAGTAGGGTTGCCAACAGCCATACAAGAGAATTTTAGAAAATCAGTTTATGTATTATTGTATCCCATGCAGATAATAAACCTAATAGATCTTTTTATGTATTATGGCTGTTCCGTAAATTGTTCTCACACACATCCATTGTTGATCTGGTCTTCCAGTGGTCCACAATCGTTATCATTATCAGGTTGTTGTTTTTTTAAAGAGAGATTGGAACAATTGGGGGGAAAGGCATAATGGATCCCAAGGCCAAACTTTTACAATATTATCATTAATGTAGTTCCACAGCACATAAATCTGCTCTTGAAGTTATATAGATAAAAGTAGCCTGGTAGCCTCAGCCTGAATTAACAATTATTTGCTTCAATGAGCAGTCATACCTATGTCTTGTTTCACTTGGGCTATTAATATGTTTGTGCAGCACCGATTCTGTCTTGGCTCTGAACCAGTGGTTTAAAGTCAAGTGGCTATAACAGAATAAGCAGAACCCAAACAAAACAGAGGTACTGCTGCTCAAGAAGTTTGATGCTTTGCAGCAGTCCTAGTGGCTTAGAAGCCATCTGTGGCTCCTCCTTCAATGGCTCCTTTCCCAATGTGGCAACTACCTCCTATTTCAGGGAAGAAGGCAAGGCCATTGTTCAGTTCACAAACCTGTTCTGAGCCAGTCATACTGGACAGTGTCCTTGCGACTGCCACAAGGATATCACCACCATTGTAAAGTTTAAAAATGCTGTGAGACTCCAATCCTGATTGGGCCCACAGCATGGCACTATTATTTCTCCCAACACCTTTTCAAGTGCCAAAATAGCTTTTGGAGATATATGGCTGTCTCAGCGCTTGAAAAGAATGGGAGGGAAACTACAATGCCTCAGCTCTGACAACATTTTTAAATGACTTAATATGGTAACAGTATCTTAATCGTGGCCATCCCTTCTAGCTTGGCCCTTAACAATGGTCATGGCCAGACCCAAGCAAGGACCTGCACCGGAAAGCCTGTATACCCTTGACTTTCCTCTCTGCTTTTTTGCTCTCTCCCCAGCAACAGCCAAAGCAAACTCTTACTGCCATAACTCAGATCTGAGCAGCCTCTGCCAAGAGAGAGGTACTTCACCCATACTTCCCTGACCAACCTGAAAAGCACTTGGCTGACCAGGAACCTAGCATAATAAAGTCAGAAAAATGGAAACTGAGTTTTCACAAATTCCACTTTGCAAAGTCTAGTAAATCAAATTTTGTTGCAGAAATATTAACCAATCTTTATCACCTGTAGGAATCTGATTACATTATGTTGCTAAAGAAAAACTTAACAAGGAAGTGCTATAAAATTATTTATTCACATAGTTTACATATAAAACATGACTGCTTTCTTTGAAACAGAAGTCTTACCCATGAACATTACAGTTAAAGAAAATGTGTCAAACTTCAAAAAAGAAATGAAATGCACTGTGTCTTAAACAAGGATACTGCTCACTTTTCTCCTGTCATTAATTTGGCCATAACCAGAAAGAAATGCACATTATCCTCTTCATTGAAATTATCCCAAAGACAGTGTAGTTTTACAGTGAAAATTAATATGATCTCTTTTCCAGTGAGTGAGAAAAGATAAGGCACCTTATATCAAAGTTCATCTTTATATGATTTCTGAAAAATGCATCTGTTTTGCATTGTTTCAGTAGATTCTTGGAGTACATTATTCAACAATTTCTCCATATATTAAAAGCATAAAATATACTTCTCCATCCTGGACCCAATTCCTTCATCATGTTTACCACTGAGAAATGCTTCTATGAGTTCACTGCATTTGTTATGAGATTCAGAGTCATTTTGGGCTATTTTTGCTCTGTTTAGAATTTTTAGAATTTGCTCTGTTTAGACTTTGCTCTGTTTAGATATTATAAAATGTAAAGCAAAAATAAATTCTCAAATCAGTCAGCATGCATTTGCTATTCTGATAATGACAAAAATTGATTTGCTGCCATTTGGCACTCTGTCTTTCCCGGAGTTAACAAGAGTCTTACAGAAATTCTCTGAATATCCAATTTGATAAATATCAACAACTCTGTATATGTATAATCCTAAAACAAACCTAGAAAACAGAAGTAGCTCCTAAATGATACAGACATATACTAATAAATAATAGCTGCAAGTAGAAAACTGCTCCATAGAAACTGCATACATTAATACACATTTGATGGGGAAAAAGTATATTATCTCCTGAAAGTACTGTCAAAAGAAGTAGAATTTAAAATCAAATCATTAGTTGAAAACAAAATGCAGAGAAAAATAATTTCATACATTTTTCAGATTTTTATCATGTGACTGATCTAGACAGGTTTTCCAATAACAAGACTGGGGGCCCCCTTCATGCCTTGTAAAGGTGAACTGCTTGCTGGGGCAAACACCATCTCTACCAGCATTTCTGGTTCTGCCAGGTTTGTGCAGGCCCCTGTGGCTTTGCCTGTCATGGGCTGCCACAGCTGTCTCTGGGAGCAAGGGGTAAAGTCAAGCAGGCAGACTTCAGGCAGCTAGTTTTTGTTTTTCATTTTGGTCTTCCTCCATAATTCAGAATTCAGCCTCACTAGCTCATTCAATACCAACAAAACTGAGGATTTGTTTTCTGGCAATATTATGACCTATCTGGGCTGTAAAATAAAAAAATTCAGTAACATCTAAACAGATTACAAATGAGAAAAACCCTGCAAACTCACAAGTTTTAGAAATCAATTATTCTCATGATATTATCTTTTTATTTTAGGTGGTCTAATCTTTATCTTTCACTCTTGACAGTAGCATCAAACTTTTCTAGGTCAGACATATTGTATGTAAAGTTTTTAAGACTATCACATGTTGTCTACTTATGGTGCTTTTGGATTTAGACTTTAGTATTTAGATTAATGATAAATTTCTCTTTTATTTCCAGGACAGACAGAATTTATTTGGGTGAGTTATCTTTTAGTACATTCAAATTAAATAAATAAAAGTTTCACATTTATTTCTCTGTACATTTAAAAGGAACTAAGCTTAATATTTGTGTACCAATTCACATGTGCAGTAGTTATAAAAATAAGCTTACAATAAAAATATTTTATTTACTGAAATGTTCAGAACTTGCTTATTTACAGAGATAAATATAACTTCAGATACATCTCCCCATTTAAAGTTTTACTTCACAAAAAGAAGTATAGATAATTTACAACCAGTCCCACAAACATCAATATCACATGAAGGGGGTTATACAGGGTGTCTCCATCACATTTCTTTAGCGTAGCCATGTAGCTAGTAACTATGCATTTGATAACACACAGATGTCGTGATCATGTGCACTTTTCAACTTAATTATTTTGTTTTCCTAATTGTTCCAAAAGCAGCAGACTATTTGGAATATGAGACCAACTCCTCCAGCTTCAACAGTGCTTTCTATGTTATTTAGAGGGCCAGGGGTAAATGAGAACTTGTGACTGATCAAAAAGATTACATAGCTACTATGATGTAATTAGATTCCAGATGCCTCTTAAATTTCTGAATTATTCTGAATCATCCACCTCCATAAAAATATCTCTGAAGAAATATTCTGAAATTCTAGTTGGTTCTTCATCTTTTCCATGCTTCTTGGAAGATCTTTCATTCTCACACTGCTCGGAGCAAACCTACAACCAAAGGAAATACATTATGTCCGCAGGCGAACAAACTTTTACTTGGGTTCAACTCTAGCATGAGTTCTCTGTTGAGCAAAAGCACACAGAATTTTTGTGGCATCTTATCAGCCAAATTTTATTCCAACCTAAATTTTCATAGATTACAGCTCACCTACAAATCTACTCAAAGAATCTGAAGAAGTACTTTGGGCCCACAAAAAGTGTAACAAACAACATGGTTAGTCTTTAAGATGTCACAAGACTCCAGCTTGTTCACATCTTGTTTGCTTCACAAAACAGAAAGTGCACACAGGTACACACACCTATAATTTTGCATATCGAAACAAATCTGTTTCATGGTATGGTTTTTGATACTAAGCCATCCTAAATACTTTGGGAACTTTGTGGCAACCATCTAAAACATTTTAGGGATATTGAGCTGTAGTCTGCACCACTAGGGTTTTACTAATCAGAAGCAATTCAAGCATTTTGAGAATTGCAAACATAATATAACTGTGCCCATCTTCTGAGTTGTACATGATGACAAACAACCTACAGATGCATCTTAATACAAACCGTTTATTTTCTTTGGGTAAGTTTTAACATTTTTATAAGGCGTTTCATACTGAAAATATTCTGTATTTTCTTCTTTAAATCTGACAACCTCTCTATATATCACTGAAAGCTTGGGCATCACAAATATATCTCACCATATATGAATATTGCATAATGCACTGTATATTGATTAATAACTCCAGTAAAATCAAGAAGTCAAATGTCCAAAAAGACGTCAGAGAACTAATTTACAACTTTCTGGTAAACAGGTTAAACATGTATCACAGCAGAATCCATCTCAAGATCTTACCATCCTAATTTCTAAACCAAATCTTATCTGATCCTAAAACATTATAATGGCCCAAACATACCAGAAGTATCATCCCATATATAACACAGCAGATGTGCACTTTATAGATCACACATACCTGAACAGCAGACAAGCTTACATTCTCACATTTGGAAGATGATGAGACCATTGATGGAAAGGAACTGTTCCCTTGCATATCTTCCTTGTTCTTTGTGGACAAAGTTGGACACTCAAGAGTGCTTTTGGAAACATCTACATGAGGTTTCTTCAAACTCCGTCTATTCCCTTTAGTAGTGACTTCTTCAGTACTAGTCTTGCAGATTAAAGGTAGGAATCCCAAAGATCTTTGATACGGCCTATTCAAGATAATCAACATTAACAAAAAGCTTTCAAGATGATTTGAACATCACTACAAATGTTTTACATTAAAGACCTCCTGAAATTGACTTAATCTGGATTATTTTAACACCACATATATTTATCCCATAACTGTATTAATATTCTGCTAGGAAATATGTGACCAGTTAAAATAGGGCTCCTAAAGTGGTACAGTTATTCACTTGAATAATATCAGATGAAATAAAGAATCCTTAGACTGGACTGGTTATCTCCCCTGCAGAACATTTTGACACACCAGAATAGGTTAGACTGGAATGAAGTAGAATGAATAAATGCATGCTTATATTTGCATCTAGTATACATTTCTGCATCAATGCTAGCAGAAGACAATGCATAATTTGAAATATACAATCCAGATAGGGGGGCAAACGCGCATAGGGAGCAGAGGAGGGTTGTCCGATGTGCTTTCCCCCTCCGCCAAGGCAAGTGGAGGGGGTAAAGGTGCTGGCGGCCAGCTGCCCCTCACTTCCATTGCAGTGAAACTCCGAAGCCAGAGCCACTGCAGATCAGCACTGCTGTTTGTTCAGATGCTGGCATGGGGAGGGGGGCAGGGCATTCTTAGGAGTGGAGCCAATGTTAATTGGTTTCCACCAACGTTCCAACCTAGGAATACCGGCCCCTGGACCTGTAGATTTATTCCACACTTTTGTGAAGTAAGCCTGTGTTGCCTATGGGGCAATTCTTAAATCTTAAATATGGTTCCATGTTGCCTCCAAACACATATTTGGATTAGTCCTGGTTTGTTTTCCCACAAACACTCTGCCTCCACTTCACCTACAGAATTGCTTGGCCACTCTTGCCTTCAGCTGGCTCTTGCTAGCACCAAACCACTGGCTCTAAGTCTGCCTTGTATTAGACTCCTCTCCCATGTCTGCTTTTAAAGATCTAACAAACTGCTTTCATGCATCCCTCAGGCAAAAATGCAGTGCCAAAGGAGCACTGGCCATCTTAGGAGAGTTCCACATGGCAACATGCCTCCCAGGGTTCTGTCATTGCCATTGTGGCTGCCAATTCAATACAGTGGTATTGGGCCTAACTATAGGTTTCCCCATATTATTGCTGCCCCAATCACTTATGAATGTAATTTCCTGCCCAGGTCAGTGTGGTGTAGTGGTTAAGAGTGGTAAACTCTAATCTGGATAACTGGGTTTGATTCCATACTCCTCCATATCAGCAATCAACTCTAATCTGGTGAACTGGATTGGCTTCCCTGCTCCTACACATGAAATCTGCTGGGTGACCTTGCACTGGTCAGTGTTACTCTCTCAGCCCCACCTACCTCACCAGAATGTCAAAGTGTCTCTTGTGGGGAGGGGAAGAAAGAGTTTGTAAGCTGCTTTGAGATTCCATACAGGAGAGAACAGCAGAAAAGCCAAACTCTTCCTCTTCTTCAGGCCACTGTGCAGCTTTTCTATGTGTGTGTTGTTGAAGGGTGTGGTACTGAAGTGGGGTTCAATCCCCGGATAGCAGAGTTGTGCTGGAACACACTGGAACGCAGCAGGAACTGAGACACACACAGCAATTCAGTTTCACAGAAGCGGTCCTACTTTATTCAGTTCACAGAAATGTTGCTCTCTCAGACAAAGTGCTTCGCCAGACAGTGTGAAGACAATGCAAAGCACAGTGCTGCCTTATATATAGTTCACTAACCAATCAAAGTTCTTTTCCGATTAGTCCCAGAAAGAGGTTGTGTCATGTGGCAACTGTCATTTAGATTTTGCTGATCAGACAGTGCTCTGACATGTGTGTGTGTGTGTTTTTAAAATCTGTAATTAACAGCATTGCTGTTATTTGACAATGCTATAGTGATTTGTCAACAGCTGATTTTTAAAAAATAACAAAAAGCTCCCAGTGGTGTTGGGGTAGGTGAAATGGCATTTATGATGGCAGGACCAAGAAATGTGGACTTTCCTGTCCCCAGGAATCCTGGCTTTGCTTCAATCCACCCAAAAAGATGGTGATAAAGTAGGTTTATGAAAAAGGCAGGAAGGCAGGGAAAACCTGGAAGATGGGCTAAACCATCACAGTGCTGTGTGGAAGCAAAAACAAACAAACAAGTAAGCATCCAAGCCAGGCCATAAACCTGGGGTGGAAGCAACGTTAATCACCTGTGCTTCCTCCACAAAGTGATTTATGCAAGCACCCTATTCACATTATTCAGTTCACAGACAATAGACTAGGCCTAGACTAGGGAGGATGGTTGTACCTTCTTTCTCTGTGCAGTAAGGTTAACTCAATTAATCTGTGTGTTTATTCTGCAGAAGCTGGAGTGGGACATGCAGGCTCTGCATGAAGCTTTGTCTGTGTTGTTTGACTCTTGTAGAGGGCAGAATGTCAAAAGTTTGAAAAAAGTTTGGGGAGAAGGGGTATTTGTTGCAAGCATCAGGTATGGCATGGAGCCAAGATGGGACACCAGGTGCATTTGGTCACAATTGTTTAGGGGTGGTTGACTAGGATGGTCAAACAAGAAGTTGAGCAGGGAGGGCTTAGCTTGGTGACACAGTGCCAATTCTGGGAGTAGCTAAAGCTTATCCAGAGAAACTTCCCTTCTAATCCATGGTAGGGTTAATATTATTCAAGCCACAAGTCACCAATAGAGGAGACTGCTTATGATGAAAGGAACATACAAGTCTCCTGAGATCCATATATTCTATATGGAACACACTGACATCCCTTCTAAATACTTTAATCATTGGAACTTTGGAATTGGCTGTTAAGAGAGAGTGATTCAGATTCAAAACTGCAGTGTGATTCTTTCCAGAAATGAACAACAGTGGATGTATGCGCTTAATTTAGGAACAGCAGCCTTTTACTCCAATGGTAACTGTAAGGCAGGGCCTATAATGCTAAACGTAACTGCAAGATGCATACCTGGAAGATGGTTTTTTTTGAAGGACTGCTGTGCTTCTAATTTGTCCAGATCGTACAGGTTTGTAAATGTCAACAAAGCTTCTATGTTTTTCACTGGTTTTTGCCTTTCCTGAACAGAGTGTTCTTGACATCGGCTCATCTGTATCAGGTGGTACACCAAGCCGCAAAGAAGTCTGTCTCTTTTCTTTTTCTTCCATTATGTGTGACTCTGTAGGTTCAGGTACTGATCTAGAGGTAGCTGAATTTCGCTCCTTTGAAATATTCAATTTCTCTGAGCTTTTTTCTATTAAAACAGGATAATATGATTAGCCAGTAGAAATGGAGAATCTGTTATCTTCTATTTGGTTTATCTGCAACAATACAAGCTGTTTTATTCATCTCCCCATAAGAGCATTTTTACTCACTAAAATGTAATTACAGTCCAGTTACACCTTAGAGACTGACAACATTTTCCACAGTATAAGCTTTTGTGAGTCAAAGTTCACGTCACCAGATACCACTGTAACATTCCATAGCCAAGATTCAAAAAACTGTGAAGTCAATTAGGTGAGCCCAAGTGATACTTCTTAAACAATAATCCCCCACAGCACATGAGTATGTACTTTTGAAACTGACAGAATTGCAAAAGAAGCTTGCAGTATGACGTAAAGGAGTCTGCTGTTCAAAGAAAAAGGTCCAGAAAGCTCCACCCCTTTAAGGTATCCAGGCCCATATTGACAAAGATCTATCAAAACACAAAACACAATAAAAACAACCAACCACATATATGAAAACAAATATAACTGTCACCTACCTGCAGTTTTCTGTGCTATGGAGCTGGATTTAAGCAAGACCTCCTGTAAATGAAAAATAATAAAAAAATAAGTACATCATTTTGTTTTTACAAGTGTGCATCAAAAGCCCACTGAAATTACTTCTTTGCAGTATGATCAGTATGTCAAAGAACTGGATGCAGTTTAAACTTTTTAATAAGCTTGATGACTTGGTGGTGGATAGCTTCATACTATATTGGGATTTGATCAGAAATCACAAGACTCCATTCCCTGATATAAAGCTGTTTCGGTATTTTTAAATAGTTTGTGCCCAAATAAGAGTTAGATGACCAACGAATAGTCAACATGCTGAAATAGCCAGCCACATTTGTCACTTCATCAAATCCAACCCATTTTCAAATCCCCAAAATGAGTAGAAACAAAAGCAAAATGTTGTCTCTATAAAGAGCCTTTTCAAAGGTTCCTAATGTTCAGTGAAAATTACCAATTAATTTTAATATCCTTTCTTTGAAATTAATTGCCTACTATACACAGTCTGTCAGGGGCTACAGCACCATATAACCACTGTTAGGACACTGTTCACCCATGCAACATGTGTCATTTTCACCAGCAGATACGATGAAGTTCTACTCAAGAGCTCACCAGGTTTCAGGGCAGTTTGAAATAGGACTGCAACAGTTGCTACTATTAATAAAGAACACTTTCAAATCAGAGGTGCTCTGGTCATGCTACAACCCAACTCTTTCTCACCCAATGTACAAAAAGTGGATCCAACCTCTATGTCTAAAACAATGACTCAATGTTGTGATTTCCTCAATTAATCACTGACCTGATTTGAGCATTTCAAGCTCTCCCCTGAAGAACGTTTTTTCTTCTTGGGAGGACCACCACTTCCCTCAAGACCCAGAGCACGTCTCTTCTGATCTTTCAAAGAGGTTGAACCACAGTCAGCTGGTTTCTCTACTAAGGTAGTCTGAAGTTCACCTATTTCGGTAACATTGGCCACAGAAACTGTATTTTCTTCAGCTGCAGCTTTTACGGACCCACTGCTGTATAAGGTTGTCATGTTAAACGGTGAAATTACTGACATTCAGAGCTTAAAGTAGGGTGAAATGTTAAACAACATTTTAAGAAGTTTGAAAGTTGAAATACTTGTCACTACCACTCAGAAAACTTTCCGCTGAAATCAATGGGACTTCATTTCAAGTGGTTGATAAGGGCATGACTCTAAAAATTCTAATATTTTTAATAGTTTTTCCTTGACATGAGTTTACACAATGTGATTCTGCATTTCAAAGTAAGACTTACAAAGTACTATAACTATGGCTAGTCATACAGTCCTCTTTCCATAGTCTGCTTGTATGTTTGTACAATCAAAGGTAATAGAGAAAAGTTCCTTTTTGAGATAGCCATATGAAGTATCGCCCCCTTTAAAACTTCCACAAGTCAAAACTGCCTCTTACATCATCCTTTAGAATGGTTTTTGAAATGTACACAAGTAGGTTTGACTTTGAACGGATGGAAATGTAACAGAGATCTCACATCTATCAAATGCATGCAGTTTTATGGTTTTAATATTGATAATGAAATGTTTTATGGCTTTATTATATTATTTTGTTTTTAACCTTGTAAACCACCAGAGCAATACTCTGGACAATCAGCATTTAAATGTTCTAAATATATACATTGGATGCGTAGCAAAATTCTGGAGTAGGCTTAAAAGAAGACTATCTTCCTTCTTCACTTGTTTGGCCTGGAATGAGATCAGTGCAAGCCTCTAGTCTCTGCAAAAAGCCTCCCTACTATCCCTGAAATAAAGATTTATCATTTGAGATGATAAATATCAGTTCATGATGAAGCTTAATATTTACCTGTCCTCTTTTGTCAATTCCACCAATTCCATATTATCTGATATGAAAAATACTGGTGCTGGAAGCAACTCCTCAGAAGCAGACACACTACTACAATCTTGTGAATCAGCTGGGATTTCCACCAACGTTAAAACGATTGTCTGTTCCTCTTCTACTACTGGACATTCTTTGACACCCGCACTCACTACCAAAGGTACAAAAAGGATTAAAAATGTAAAAGCTTAAGGCAATCTATAAAGTGCAACTAATAATGAGAGGAAGTTTGGCAACAAGCCTGCCAGCTGCACAGCATCAAAGCTAAGCTTCCATTTCCCTTCCTGTTTGGTGCAGCCATGGTGTTAGACCCAAAGAGCCTGGGCTATGAGTCAAGTGCCTAAAGGATCTAGGACCAACATGAACATTTGTGTTGTATTTTGGTTCATTGTTTCTTTCAATTATATTTTCGGGGGTGGGGTGGGTTGTAAGCTGTTTTGATTCGCTAGAGGGAGAAAAGTAGACTATAAATGCCTAGAGGGCATCCCCATCCAAAGCCCTCAGTGGCAGGATGCAGCGCGTCTGTGGCATCACCCTGCTGTCTCCAAGTGGGCTTTCCAGTGGCACAGGGAGCAAAAACTGCAACCCCCGCCACCACCACCGGAGAGCCCTCCATAGGCTTACAGGACTCACTCCGCTCAAAGGGTGGCATAAGTCCGAAGGCCAGGGCACCCCACTTCTGGCCCTAAAACCCAGGTGAGCCAACTAATGTCAGCTCCACCCCACCCCCAAGGCTGGGACACCAGTGCAGACCTGCCACAGCCCAGACATCTGGGTTTTGAAGTGGCGAGGCTTAGGGGTGGGTAGCTGCTGGCGTGTCTGTCTCCTCCACCAGGGTAAGTGCCCAAGGGAGGGCAAACACGCTGATGGAAGGCTGCACCATTCCCTTAAACCCTTTCCCCCCTCCCCCAGATGGGCCTATAAGTCTGTTCCAACGAACAATTCCCAAATATATCTCATTTTCAAAGGTAGAAAAGACTGCAAATACATTTGTTCAGAAGGAAACAAAGGTTTTCAGTAGATTCTTAAAGCTTTTATATCACTGCTTTGTTTGGCCATAAGGATGATAGAGGTATTCCAATACTGATGGTTTTGAAAAAGTAACACATTGAGAACGCAAGCCACTATCCTGGATGTAATTCACTAAGAAATTTTCTCTTCCTAGTCCATGTATTTTGTGCACTTGACCAGCATGCAAAAGCTGAAACCTGGAGGTCAATATTCTAAATATATCTGTGAATTTGGAACATAACATAAAACATGTTAACCTCCGATAGGCCCAAAGGTAGGACAGACACTCTCAATGGGCGGCCAACGTAACACTCTCTCATTGCACATTTTTATAATACTCTCTCACTGCACATTTCTATTAGTCATCAGAACTGGACCTAAAACTGCTTTCAAAAAGCAGAACTCTTCAATCATAACCAGTAGAATTCATACTTTTGCAACATTAATTAATAACTTATTAAACATCTGGGACACTTCAATGATATTCAAAACATTTTTATGTCGATCCATTTTTATGCTTGTTCCTCTATTATTTTTCATTAAGCTTTACAATGTAAAGCCAGGTCCAAAAGCAGCATTTTTGGGATAATAAAATGAAAAATGTACCTGTAATCTCTGTGGCTGCTGAATGACCAGAATGCTTGCTTTCTTCAACCTAGTAACAAAAATGTCACAATGAAAATGCCAAGAATGTCAAATATGTCCAGCATTCAGGAAATACAAATTAGATGATAAAATAATGAAAAATTGTGATTATTACTTTTAACAAACTGCGTATTTTAGCCAAGCAGTTAGCTCCTAGAATCAATATAAAATACTGCTTCTCCCAATTCCTCAGCTCCCAATTCCTCTGCTCCATTAACACAAAAATGGATATTAGCCAGTAAAAATTATGACCCAAGAGAAAGCCTCTCTTAATGGTAACATTTATGTAATATTAGCCAAGAAAGAAATCTTGAGTTGTGTCTTGAATGCTCCTTACTTAGCCTATTACATTTTGAGAACAACAAACTTTAGCCTTTAGGCCAATCTTTACTGCAGATGACTCACAGAAAAGATTGCTCAGTAGTTCAAAGAACATCCATTTCTTCAACTTCTAATTATTGCAATGTTGATTTAAAAAAAAACACAGAGAGCCTAGGGCTGCTTCACACATGACATTTCTCTTATGGGGCTTTTGTTCATTAGTGACTTGCAAAAGAATTACCATAATTGCCTGACGTAAGAACAGTTTGACATGCATTTTCAATGAAGAAGATGACTAAAAAGAAAAGTTTTATCAGACATCCAAATTCACTGCAATGTTAAAATGTATTTCTAATTTTTCTGAAACAACAAAAAGCATCTAGAAACCACCTCCTTTTTTCAGAAAAGTGGGAGGGATGTCTTTCTCAGAGAACACAAATATAGCCGCTCACAAGATCTCAGTATCTGGAATACACACATTACAATATAATTAATTCTAGAAGAATTTACATCATGATTTCAATTTTCTTTCTGCAATAGCTTCAAGAAGGAGAAGGCCAGAGGCTAGGGTTACCAGGACCTCTGTGGCCACCAGGATCTAGTGGGGAATCTCCTAGAGATCTGGGGACGGCAGAGTTTGGGGAGAAGAGGGACCTCAGTGGGGTACAATGGCCATAGAGTCCAGCCCAGCCTTCAGAAAATTTATTTTCTCCAGAGAACTGAACTCTGCAGTGTGGAAATCTATTGTAAAGGTGGGAGATCTCTAGGTGCCACCTGGAGGCTGAAATCCCTCCACGAGGCCCTTTCTCTTAAATGGGGTAGAATGGAAATAAGGGAAGCAATCCTTCCTCCAAGATAGCCCAGTCTGACCAATTCTCCTGCCAGCCAGCACAGACCATCAAAGACTGGTGCTACCTAGTGGAAGACCAGCCACACAACCCCTACTCCTCACCCAGTCCCTTTCATGCAACAAAGAGCTCCCACTAACTGTGCGGAGCCCAACTTCCATAAAATAAGTATGTAAACAACAAACTTCTTACCTGTGCTACTTCTGGAGGCAAATGGTGTTCAACAGGATCAGATTTTTTTTCAGGGAGTTCATTTATTTTTGTGTTGGAGTTATCAGGCAATTCAAAAAGCCAAGCTTCTGTTCTTGGAGAAGCGTCCAGTTCACTGAACACTGATGTGACTTGCAAAGTCTCTGTTGCCAAGTTCTCACTTTTGAAAGATCAACAGACCCAATTTTACAAACTATATAGCTTGAAATCAAGCACTCAAGAATTTTGATTATTTGCTATGAAAGGTTAACAAAAATAGCTTAAAGTTGGTGGGAAATACAATGATGCTTTAAAAAAAATCTCCCCAAGTATTTTTCAGAAAGCTTATTTTGCCACTTTTGTAGAGAAAGCAGAAGATTAACAAACAAAAATAAAGGCGGGAATAAGCCTTATTGAATTCAATGAAAATTGCATCTACGTAGACATTCTGTAAATCATGTACTCAAAGCAGGTACGTGCTCAATTGATTATTCTCCATTAACTTTGGTGAAATTCCTCAAGCATATGCCCCTATTTTATAAAACACAATCCAATAAATCATCTCAATGCACTTAGCAGGAAAACATATGTATTAATATGAATTAACACAATACAGAAGTTGTGTGTGTACCATCCAGTGTGGTTTTTCTGGGTGTCATGGCTGGATCTTCCAAGCTGAAAATCGTGCTTGTCTGCAACGCTGCTACTGGGGGGTGCATCCATTCTTAAATTCTGTTCCAGTTCAGCTTTCTCATTTTCTGCAGTATATTGTGGCTCCTTCTCCCCTATCATTTAAGATACATAATTTACGCAATTTGTAATATGTTTTTACTGCCAGCAATTCATTGCTTCACTGTATCAACTATGTATGAGAAACAACAGTACCACATATTATGCTCGCTTCATGGAAACAGATTTTAATATATTCCACAGCATTTATTCCAAAATAAACTACATCTTATTCTTCGTTGGCAGTAATATACAATGTTGTTGTTTCTCATCATGCATAGCTGACCTACAGAAGCAGTAATACCTTAGCTAGTAAACACATTTATCATCCCAGTAAATTACTGTTCACAGTACGCTTCAGCTGCACTAATTCAAGAAAGTTAATATCTGAATGTCATTTTCAAGAGATTGCACAGTTATTCCATATATGATTAAAAATAGAGCAAAAACACTGTGTGCTTAATTTTTTAATAAAAGACAAAAATCCAAACTCTAGAAAACAATTTATTTTACTATTATAGCATTTGGATTCTGAAAGATTAGAAAATTATGATCCAAACTGGAGTAGGAAAGGAAACGGGAACGCAATGGTTGGAATAGGATGGCAAAAACAGAATTACATAGGGTAAAGATATATCTTTCCCAATTACAGATTTTTTTCCATTAAGATGTGCTTTTATTTCCAAGGATTCAACATAAATTAGCTACACATTTACCAGATGGTATGGTAAGGGATAAACAGAAGCACTCCAGAATTCCATTTGGAAATATACATACATGCAAATTTAGCTGCATGCTTTCGTCAGATCACAACTATTGAGGAATAAAAGGAATGTTTTAAAATGTTCTCAAATGTTACTCAAAAGTGTAAATGCAATTAAGAGGCCACTAAATATATCTGCAAACTAGAAACCCGAAACTAAGTTCTCTATTTCTTGATTCTGAAATTGTTTTAACATTAAGACTTACCATTCTGAGTTTGATTAGACTGCTCCACACCTACATCCAAATTTTTCAGGGAAGCACTCCTATTTATCCCTTTACCTCTGCCAAGATTTGGTTTAGGCTTAGGAAATCTGAATCTTGTTGGTTTTAATATTGTATTTCCTTTTGAAGAAGAACCATCACTGCAAACAGACAGAAAACATAATAAAATTATGTCTATCAGACAAACAAACATAGCTTAAAAATTCTTCTATTTCAATATTATACACAGGAAATCTCAAAGATAGTACAAGAAATTCCTGATAGACAAACCTATCAGGTACAGCTAAAACATACAGTTACCCACATCGGGCATAAGCTTTGATGAGCTAAACCTTTCAGTCCCTGTTCACTCTAAACTATGTGCATCTTACAGGACAATAGTATTTCCAACTCTTCATGTTTGTTGGGTCTCTTGTTTCAATGCATGAATAAGCCCAACGAATCTTAAAGCTTTAGAATGCAAAGCCCAGAACTGTCATTGCATACTCACCTTCATTCATTCATTCATTCATTCATTCATTCATTCATTCATTCATTCATTCATTCATTCAATTTTTAGACCGCCCTCCCCCGGAGGACTCAGGGCGGTGTACATCAATGTCCAATATAAATATAACAATAAAACAATCTAATACAGTTTCAAATTCACAGAATTTAAACATCAATTTAAAATTCACAGATTTAAACATCAATTTAAAATTCACACACAAAATTCACAATTCCATTTCCCACCCACGGGAGACCTAGATGGTATGAGGATCTGATGGCCATCCCGGCTGGCCAAAAGCCTGGCGAAACAGGTCCGTTTTGCAGGCCCTTCAGATGGAAGGGATGGAAATAACATAATAAGGATGCAGATGTACTGATAGTGTACTGTGGCTTATGCAGTTTTTAAAATGGAGGGTGGTATTCCTTATTCATGTCAGCAAGACTACTTATTTGTCAGAGCGTAATACAAACCTGCAGACCCTACTGGCTTTCTGCGAGTGTTCCACCAAACCAAATTCATTGTGATCCATAAGAGCAGTTTTGCTCATGTTGTGTGATGAAACTGCTTCCTTGTTTGAAGCACCTGGAAGTATCACCTCAGTGGCTGCAGTTAAGAAGCCTTCCAAAACTGATTGCCCTGGATTGTTATCTTCTGGAGGAGTTTTGCTTGCATCGTTGAAGGAAATCAGTTCAGGTTTTGGAAGGGCAGGAACATTACCATCCAATGAACTTTGCTCTTCATTCTGCTTATTCAGAAAGCTATCAGTGACAGTTTGTTCATCTTGATTAGGACATTTCTGCAGATTTTCTTGTTTTGTAAAAAAGAGAAGAAATCAGAATAATTATAACATTTGCATGGATTTTCAAAAATAGGCATTCAAAAATTGTAAAACTGAACTATAAGTTATTTCTTCCCTCACCCAGCAAGTCACAGGTTTCTTTCAACAGAAAAGTTGACGGTCAGGCACCTATCAACATGGGACAATTCCTAGCAAAGAGGAGTTTTGGGTAAACAGTGCTCAGCCACTACCCAGGTTTGCAAAAAAATTACTTAGTAAATGAAAAGAAAATAAACAAGACACCTGACCAGGATGCCAGTGAGTATTTACAAAGGGTGGAGAGAAGAAACTGGCCTGACCAATCATCTACTGATACTTTCATAGAAGGAAAGAGATGTGCACCAGAGGGAGGAAGAGGTAAAATTCATTTTCCAACACTTAAGCAATCAAATTTGAGACTAGATAAACATCTTCTTACCCACTTAGGCCTAAAACAATTGCACTACAAAACTAGACACTCTCTCTCACCCTACTTTAACTGCATTTGATCTCAATGGACTCAAAGCGTGCATAGTTTGGCTTTCATGGCAACAGACAAGAAAGGGAAAAGGGGACATGAGGAAGGAGTGCTCTGGATACAGTCATTTGTCGTGGCGTTTAAAAGTAACAACAATAGAATTACAGAGCCCAGTGATTCACACCATACCCTGGGTGCTGATGTTCAGCTGGAAAGCTGGATCTCTCATGGCAAGTAGAGTCATGGCTGCTTCGGTGCTACCATCATTCTCCCCTAAAAACACATGCACGTTTACAAAAAAGACAAAAACAAAAATAAAGTCAAGCACCACACATTGCCTAAATAATTCCTAATACACACAACAAGATTGTTTTTGCTAATTCTAAAAAAATAAAATCAGAGATCATCTTGAATATCAGACAAAATGGCTAATGTTCACATAATTAAACATTCTTCATCCCCTTTGTAATTTATTTTAGTGATTGATTCCCCCAAGACTGTCTTCTTAAAAACATTTACTTGAAACCAAATTAAACAGGCAAGCTGATAGAGGCAACTTAGTGGACTGGACTCAGATACCTACCTTTTTCCATTTCAGGCCTCTCCTGTATAATCACCTTGTACAAAGAGACAACAAGAGAAGAATATTAATGGATTTTATCTTTTTTAAAATTAAGCTGGGTTGTGATTTAATGCTGCTAACATTTAAAAGAAGTGTCCATAAACAATTAAGATCTTGATTCTACCTTAAAATAGGGTCTGACACAAAAACAAAAGGGAAAATTCCCAAAACCAAAAATCAAGAAATGAAGGATTTTAACTCTTGTGTTTTAGCTTGGTTGCTGATTGAGCTAAGGTTTTTGTACTTTTAAAGTTATTGTTGAGACCATATTGTTTTTGTTGACCCTCTTTTCCACTTACAGAGCTAGTTTACTGTTTTTCTTTGAAATAAATATTCAAAAACATTTAATCTACTGATGCCTCAATTAATGTAATTTTATTGGTATCTATTTTTATTTTTGAAATTTACCAGTAGCTGCTGCATTTCCCACCCTAGACTTATACTCGAGTCAATAACTTTTCCCAGTTTTTTGTGGTAAAATTAGGTGCCTCAACTTATATTCAGGTCGACTTATACACAAGTATATACAGTAAATAAACAGCACAAGGAAGGCAGAAATACTTACTAATTGTGAGGAGTGCAATTCTGTATTTTCCTGTGTAACAGCCTCAGCACCTATATTCTGTTCATGGGACAGACATTCAGAAGTAGCAACACACACCTCCTCTGAGATATTCTCATAAATCTCAAGCTGGGACAGGAAGGAGGGGACATAAAAATCACTTCAACTTATGTAGTGCTAAAATACAATGAATTCTACCAAACATCTCCCCCCTGCCAAAAGAAGTCTAATAAACTCTCATATTTATTTATTTATTTATTTATTAGTCGCCCTCCCCCGAAGGGCTCAGGGTGACGTACAGCATTAAAATAACAGTAATTAAAACGTACTATGCAATATTTAAAAACAAAGACACAGATGGCAATGAATACCCGCCCCCACCCACACCCCTTGAGCCCACTGGAGGCCAGGATGGTGGAACATACTTCAGCCTGGCTGGCCAAATACCATACACATGTTCAGCTGAAGCTGCAATGGGAATCTGAGTAGTAAATGGATATAGGCTGGTGAAATCATAATAATGTATTATTATGTGTCACTGTGAAACTTTTTATGTGACCTTTATTAATTACTAATGTATCCCATTCATTTAAAAAAAATTGTGCTAAAATATGACATTCATGCATCAGTTGAGCCACCCTGCGTCCTTTAAAGAAAAGTGGGCAAAATATTTAAATACATATTCTACATATACTACACAAGGGCCAGGTAGATGCATAATATTACTAAGAGGACACAGGGAGTTTAGCTTGAATGTTCTGTTTGTATTTACTTTGTGAGTTCATTATGTGTGTATTGTGAAGCATAATGTTACAATATTTGGTATGTATTGTATATGACATGTTCTTTATATCTTCAAAATTTTAATAACAATTAATATTTAAAAAAATACTACATTCCATTTATGCCACAAAATAACATAAAGGTAATCCTAAAATATGTTGATTTGAATGAAAAAAAAATCCACATAGATGTAGTCCTTAGAATTCAACATAGCAGAAATTATTTGAAGAGCCACTGATACCCTTCTCTGCCATTACTCCATAATTACTCCATGGATGTCATGACCTCCCATGACCCTGATACAGCTACTGCTGACTCAGATGGAGTAAAGGAGGAAGTATCTTATGGGCCATTGTTGCCAGCTGCTGACCCTCTTGCTCCTAACACAGCTGAAACTGACACTGACACTGCCAGATTGAAAAGAGCAAGCAGCTCAGATCTTGAAGATCCCGCAACACCCACTCCTCCTGACTGTGGACCCTCAGAGCCAGCTACTGTTCTCAGTCCACCAGGTTCTCCCCCACCACTGGAAAGGAGGTGCAGGCATATGACAGATTAAATGCAAGAGAGTAAGAAAAGTCTGAGGATAGCTAGATGACAGCTGCTCCGCTGATGATCCTGATTGCAACTGAAGCAGTTGACTCTCCAGCACAGAACAATAACTGAGAATGTACTGCTTCTGTAGAAGCAACACATCTGTCTGGTTTGTGCTCTCACTTCTAGCAACCTACTGCTGCCGTAGTTTTATAGTTTTAAGGTTTTGTATTTTAACTGGGGTTATTCAATTTGTTTTATTGTATTGTTGTTTGTTGTGCACCGCCCTGAGCCCTTTGGGGGTAGGGCGGTTTACCATATCGAATAAATAAGTAAAAAATAAATAAATAAACCTTGACCTGCCCACTTGCCTGACCCTGGACCAGCTGTGACCTCAGACTGCTTAAAAAATATCTCTTGGAGAACTCTCTGGTTTGGACTTTCTCTGTCTCCCTGTTTCCTTGACTTACCTGAACTGCTTTGACTATGCTCTTGAAAATCCCTTGGCTTGGGTACTCTCTGTCTACCTCCTTGGCTTGACCGGAATACAGAACCATGCCTTGCACCTAACCCTGCTCTTTAAACCAAGTGTCAGGAGTGCAGTGTGCGACAATTAACCTCTATGCACAGATAGTAGCCTTCTGAATACCACTGCTAGGAACATCATATGTGTTCTAATTACGCACATTTAAGATTTTTTTTTTATTTCTAAAGTAATGTTTCACTGTATTTTCAAAAAGCTAAACGCTATGCAATTATCAATATTCAACTCAATATTAAACTTGTTTACTCCTTACTAGTAAGAATGCTAAGGATAGCAGTTACAATATGAAACTGAAACGTAAGTGGCAATACTTCTGTTTCAGAATTGCAGTTTAAATGGCCAGTGTTTAATTGTACATATGCCTGTATGGTCACGTCAGTCAAACTATTGGAAAAGAACCTTTATGAAGCAAGTCACCAGGCAGACAAAAAAGAACAGGCAATAGTAGGAGATTGTAACCAATAGAGACAATCCATGGCAAAAAAAGAAAAGAAAAACAATATCTATACCCACTTTCTTTTGATGTAATGACTGGCCAACTTATAGAAAACACAGATCCTCTCTGTTTTTTCATACTTGGAAGTTTTTTTGGAAAATTCTTGCAAGATTCTGAACAGCTATTTGTAACTATGACCACGCTCTTGTACCCAGATGCATATGCTTCACTATACCTACAACCATCTCTTTACATGTATCTCTTCATACCTCTTCCATAGTTTCTTCAATCTGAACAGGAACTGGATTTGGAGACCGAAGTCCTTTAGGAACAAACACAGGAGCTTTGTTTACTTCCTCTGGCAAAAAGCATTCCACTTCATAGTCTGGCTCAAAGTCATCTGCATCATCATCGTCTTCTTCAACTGGAGAAGAGGCCCTAAGGGTTACCAGATTAACCTTTGAACTTCCATATTCCTTTTTGGGTTTCTTGCCAAGGGCTGGTCTTAAGCATCTGCCTCTGCCGACATTTGGTTTAACCTTCTGGAGGCGTCTTCCCTTTTCATTATGATCAGTTTCTTCAGAAGTGGAATATGTCGGCCTCAAATCACAGACTGGTTTCCGCTGTCTAACTGTCCTTTTGGGCTGTTTTCTGGACATAAATTGAGATTCTTTTCATAAAGCAGAATTATAATTATTGATAAAGCAGAACACTATATCCGGGTACAAGGTTAAATTTCCCACATTAGGAAGGATGAAACTCTAAAACCTATCCTATTATTAAGGCCCTGAATTTAAGATACCAACGTTTTATAAATGTTGAGATGTTACCTTTTCAGTGTTTCAGATGCTCTTTCCTGGACACAACACAAGTCAGACATTTCTCTTCTTATTGGACTTTCCCCTCCAAGCAATTGCTCTGAAGATGCACATACTTCAGAGTGTTTGCTCCTTTTGGAATCCTCCAGTTTAATGTCGTCTGCACAATTCTCTTGCCTCCAAGGTTCAGAAAATGTTGTCGCCACCTGTTTTCCAGAATCATGCTGAAGAAAATAAATCGAAACCTGCCAAATTAACTGTTTCTTTTAAGAAGACAACCCGAGCCCCACTTCCTCCTCCTCTCTACCCATCTTCATAGAAGATACCAACCACACATTTAGGCCAATATGTAGCATAGAATATCATTTTCTATACACAACTATCCCTGAATCTGGGCCAAGTTATGCTGGTTAATGCACATTTGCAGTACATGTCTATCTATAATAATCAAGTAGGACAGACATTTGGAAAATCAAAAGCATATAATATCCAGATGGAAAGAGAGTGAGGGAGGAAAGTAAACAGCTCCTACTTAGGGAGAAGATGAAAGAAGAAAGGGAGAGAAACTAATGCAAAGGATTAAATGCCATTAAAATAAAGATCTTCTCCCACAGAAGGTGTTAGTAACACCTTCAGCAGAATCAGGGCCGGGATCTCTGCACATTACTTCAAAAATAAATGCTTTTACAATGTTTGCTCTTAAACTGCTGAAGATGGTTTGGTGACAGTTAGCAAAAAAGCAAGTATAATTGGGCAAAGGGTTACATTCACCACTCAACAAATGATTAGGGACAAATGATCAATACTTACCATTAAGGAGGATATTTTTTCTAATTTGTCTTCCATATCTTTTCTAGCTTTGTCTTCTGTACTTCCCTCTCCTGCTGAAGAAACTGCTTTCTTTTTAGTTGCTTTGGATAAGTTTGGCTCGGGCATTTGAAGAGGACTCCTGGTAAGCTTTACACGTTCTGACAGACTTACTTCTTGAGGGGCAGAAACACCACTAAGCCCAGTAGAAAACAAAAACAGACAGACATCCTATTAATTTACAGGTATTCCTGAAACACATTTTACAAATATACCTTTGGTCACTTGTAATAGACTAAATACGTGCTTCAAAAGACAGACTGTACTGAATGAATTAAGGCACCATTGCTTTCAGCTGTTTGGGGGATTCCAAGATAATTTTCACTATTCTTGACACCACACAACAGATTTGACATCAGAAATGAAGTCAGACAAATCATTTGCTAATAATCACTTTACCTTGCAAGAGTGTCTAGTTGCTTTTTCTCAGCATGTTTAGACATACACATCTTGACTTGGTCTTTTAAAAATTCACAGCTTTGTGACTTTTCAGAAGAAACTCTTTTCTGATCAATACATCTTTCTGGCAGGATAGCTCCACTGGATTCTGGCTGGACTTTTCCCTCCAAATCACTCAAGGAAGTACAGACATCAGCTTCATCCTAGAAGTTTAGAACCAAGATAAGTTTGTTTGTTCAACAGAATACAGAGCTAAAAACCTACATATACACACAAATATATGTATCCTTGCAGTTTCTGGTCCATGAACATTTCAGAACACAACAAATTGTAAAAATAACAATGTTTTCAAAGGCTTTCATGGCCAGAATCATGGGGTGCTGTGTGGTTTCCAGGCTATATGGCCGTGTTCTAGTAGCATTTTCTGCTGACGTTTCGCCTGCATCTGTGACGGGCAAGATCCTCTGAAGATGCAAGTCACAGGTGCAGGAAAAATGTCAAGAGAAAATGCTACTAGAACACGGCCATACAGCCCGGAAACCACACAACACCCCAATAACAAAGTTGTTTTGTCCTAAATTTCTCATTGGCCAGAAGCCATGTGCCTGACATGGTAACCAAGCACTGTGTAAAAGTGCCTTTAAAAAAATATAACTCACAATTTAACAACGCAAGGGACTATGCACAAAAAACTATACAGGATAATTTCTAGACTTCTGTTGAAACCAAAAGCAAAAGATACTTCTGTTCACAAAAAAGTGGGTGGGTTTACCATTTTCCCCAGTTCTTTTCTCTAGTTGCATAGTCAATGGAAGTTAAATTGGGTAGTGTTACCTACTGGCTTCCAAAAATGTTTTTTGAAAGCAAGTCACTGCTGACTTACAGCCACCCTATGGGGTTCCAATGCAAACATCATTCACGGATGGTTTGCCACTGTCAACCTTCATGTCATACCCCTGGTATTCCTTGGCGGTCTCCCATCCAATAATGACCAGGGCCAACCCTGCTTAGTTTCAAACATCTGTCAAGATCAGGCTAGCCTGGGCTATCCAGGTCAGGACAACCTTCATCAATAAAGTCCCGCTAACACTCCTGCAGTCAAAGCATCTTTCCCTTTGCCAGCTGAATGACAGCTGACTGTTTTTACGACCATCTACAAAATTCATTCCATTGACTTTTTACCTAATACAACACCTTAAGCTAGTATCCTTTTATTAATAAAGATAGAAGTTAATTCACAAACTACTGGCTTTTATATTCACAAAAGGAGAAAAGGATTTTCCCGCTGAGTTTGTCACAAACTGAAAATCTGTTTCGCGCCCAACTGATCTAGTTATTTTTGCAGCACATTTCAGAACCACACAAGTTGCAGCTGCTGGCATTTCCACTATGCCAGTAGCTGCAACTTGTATGCCCTGAAACTTCATTCCTAGATGTGTAAGCTCTAATACATAAAACAGGACAAAATGGGAAAGTAGCTAACCTGTGAAGGTAGGTGATGATCACCTATCTTGAGAGCCTCTGTCTCTGTTTTTTCTTTTTCTCCTTCAACTGGATCACTAACACTTTCAGACATGGGCCCTTTCTTCTTGCCATTCAACTTCCCCAAACTGGCCCTGGTTTTCTGGAACCGCCCCCTCATTAACTGAGCTGGCTTGATAGTGCGTGGTTTATCCTCTTGGAGAAGAGTTTTTTTCCTGCAGGTTAGATGGAAAGAAGGAATTAATCTTATGAATATTTGTATGACAGAAAAGTGATTGGAATGATTCAACAAGAGTTCAAACAACCACTTGCACACCTCTATGAAGGACCCAATGTATTTTATAATGTAGCCTTTGGCACAGAAAAAGGCATATGCATTTTATTAGTTTGAAATTCTCATTCAAGGCATTTGAAAAGAACTTTGTTCTGAATACAGTTTAAATGTTGCTTTCAATTGTTCAAATGTTTTTATGTTTTCGTGTTCACTGCCTTGGGGACTCTGTTCAGGTGGAAAGGCAGCATAAAAATATGTTTAAATAAATTCATAAAATAATGCACCTCTCTACAGGCGGGCCAGTTACTTTCAGGGAAGTGCAGTGCTGACAAGCAATTGCACTGATGCAAGCAATAAAAGGCTTTCAGACATTAAACCCTCCACCTGAAGTGTCATTGCACCAAAACACATTTTCCAAACTTGCACAGACGTGACAATGTTTAAATCAGCTCTCAGATTCACTGTTGTTGATGACGGGGACAAATGCCATCCTCTGCTTACTTTCCATTGCCCCTAACATTTATCCTTCACTGAAAATGAAAGTACTTTAGAACCAAACTCTAATTGGGAAAGACACATACTTATCATGGAGGATTCTAATGACCTTATTCTATATAACTTCATGAAACTTTTATTTATTTGCAGGTACATTTTGTTACTTGGATACAGAACAGTGGGATGGATGAAAAGGTAAACTAACAAAACAAGATTTGAAAACTCACGTGGTATGACAATCTGAAATATTCCGAGAGCTTCTGGGTACTTGAGAATCTTCTGGAGCCATTTTCTCACAGTCCAAAAGGCTGTCCTCTGAGACTTTATCAGCTAAGACTTTACCATCAAGCAGTAATTGAAGCTGCAAATATTAAGCAACAGAAATTTTTAAAATCTGGAAAAAATGTTTTAGTAACAGTAAGCTCAAATTCAACTCCATGTTACTTTTTAGTCGCCCTCTTGTGAGTAAAGGATGGTTTTGGACCAGACTCATTTAGATTAGCAAAAGCTGTTAGGGCTTCCTGAAAGTGACGTCTCTGAAAATGATATCTAGCTACTACCACGGTGTATATTTTTTCTTTGACTCATTCCACACGGACCAAAAACGCCACCCCTGGAAGGTAAAAACACCGTTCCAGGGGCGCTGTTCGCACAGCTGCCAACTCTGCATCAAGGCAGCACTGTGCTTTCCCCCCCTCAACCAGCAGAGAAGCACTGTTTTCCTGCCTTGCTCAATAAGCAAGGCTTTTGGGAAACAGCGTTTCCCATCCGCCATGGTGCAAACAGCACCGGGTTGGAGCGGCATCTCCTGCTTTCCCCACGCTTACTTTTTCTCCCTGAGGAGACACACACACGCGAAGGGTCAGAGGGCAGCGTGGGCGTGTCTCCTTGTCCCTGCAGAGCTCCACTGGGAGAGAAAGTAAGTGTGGGGAAATGAAACGGAGGTGCCTCCATGGGCCGTGGCCGCTCTGAGGCCGCTCGCACCTCAGCATGCGAACGGCTCTGGGGCCACACCGGCATCATATATGTTGGTGTGCAGCCACTGTGGGGGACCGTGAGGAACGGGCCTTCGTAAAGACAAATGCAGGACTTTCAAAGAAAAAGTTTGTAGTCTGTTTTATAAATATCTTTAGGCTGCTCAATGATAATAAAATTATAGAGCTGGAAGCAATCATAGAGGTCATCTGGTCCATCCTTCTGCTAAATGCAAGATCAGCCTCCAGCATCCCAGACAAGTGTTTGTCCAGTCGCTGTTTAAAGACGGCCCTTGAGGTGGAGCTCACCACTTCCCTAGGTAGTCAATTCCACTGCTGAACTATTCTTAGTAATATCCAGCCAGTACCTTTCCACCCATAATTTAAACCCACTATTATAAGTCCCTTATTGCTTGTTTTATGCTGTTTGTTTTTACTAGACTATTTTATCTCCCACTCTGCTCAACAAAGTTCAAAGCCTTCATCTGACTTCAGTGATTTTTCCACTGACAGAGGAGCCACTTAAGTTGGAGGAAGTCCCCTTCAGCTTCAAACTTCATAGTAAGAGGATATCAGTCACTGTTTTTATGGCTTTATGGAATCACTTTTTGCATGTAAGCCTCCTCAGGTAGGTCAATGGAGAGTTGCCACATAAATTCCCTAAATAATCGTTTAAATCTCCATAAGAAGCTTCTGCATTCTTTAAAAATCAGTAAAGTAATTATGCAGAACTAATTATTAAGTTGCCTGTCTTGGATAGCCCAGGCTAGCCTGATCTTGTCAGATCTCAGAAGCTAAGTAGGCAATGGAAAACCATCTCTGAATGTGCCTTGCCTTGACAACCCCACCAGGGGTCAGTGTAAAGTCAAATGGGATTTGACAGCAAAAACAATTAAATTTTATATAATGCTGATAGACGTAGCAGCTACTAATTTACAAAACTTACTGTGAATAAAGGAGAAGGCTGCCTTGGAGAAGGCTGTGCATGACAGCTGTAAAACACTAACGGCCCCATCCAGAAGGGGGGGCCAAATCCACTATTGGGAGCGGTCCGGGGTCAGGCTGACTGATTTGCACTCCTCGGGGCAATTGCCCTGGTGGAGGGAAGAATCCACCTGTGCAAAACAGCCCTGACCCTCCAGAGTGGTGGAACGCAGCGTAGAACGCTGTGCCAGCATCCCTGCGCCCCTGCTGCTGCCAGTGGTCCATGGGCATGGCCAGAGAGGAGCCAACACTAATCACCCTCCTCCCAGCCATTGCCCCCATTGTGCTGGCAGTCAGGGCCTTGGATTTATAGCATGCCATCAGAAAGTCCCCTTGCGAGTGGTGGTCAAGCGTGGCAGCAGTGTCATGGTCAGGCACCCAGCCTGTTAGATGAGGCTGTTGTAATAGCAGGGACTGCTAAGACACAGTTTGCCCACATTGCATATTTTGAGTTTAAAATGTCTTTGCTGCTGAACTGTTCAAAAACAGTCCAGGACTTACTTCTATAGAGGAAGTTCTTGAAGGTTCAGATTTTTGTAGTTTTGACTTCTCAGTTCCCAAGGTTGCTGCTGTTGCTTCATTCTTATCTGCAGATGGTATTTCTTTCCTTCCCACTGATCTTGAAATATTAGGTTTAGGTCTCTGGAGTCTGCTTCTGAGAAGTGGCATTGGTTGGATAGCGCTTTGCTTGCCTACTTCTTGTGAACTCCGGTCGCTGGAAAAACAGCAAAAAGCATATATGACAATGCTCTCCTGTTGACACATTACCAAAGAACCCACATATGACAAGTTAACCAACAGAAGCAGAAGCTAACAGATATAAAATTACTAATAAAGTGTTTCCAAATATGTTAACAGCACTGAAGAGGGATTATATTTAGTTTCTCTTGAATCTAAATTGAATTATCTGATATTAGCTTGCTTTCATATTCAATAATTACAAGTTGGAGGCTCACAAAACATTACACAGTAGATGGAGACATGAGAGAAAAGCAGACACCCAGCAGGGCCACAGATCTCTAGGGTTTTGTGAGTGGTTTCCTGTTTATAGCCAACAGGTCCTTACCCGGGTGAAGATACTTCCTGGCTATCTCTGGACAATGAAACCTCAAGACGGTAACTGCTGTCTAGAGTTGAAAAGTTTGGGGTAAACTGAAATGTTGCGGGTCTTGAAACTTCCTCTTGAGCGTCTGTAGAGAGCCCCTCAGACAAACGAGAGGAGGGCAGGATTGCTCCTTTTGCTCCTTCCTAGAATATATCAGAATGGTCAAAGCAGAATCCACAAAGCACAGGAAACAACAGCACGAACAGCCCAAGCAGAGAAAACCAAGCTGATCAAAACCAATACTAATCAGGAACTACTGACACTTGCCCTTTTTTTTAATTCTGAAACTAAGAGAAAACAAAACATCAATCCACTGAGATTTTTAACTAGTTCCCAATACTTTCAGGAGTCTTAGTTTGGCTTTAATTCAGTAAAGAGTTTATCACAACAACCCTATAAACATGCTGCTTCTTTAACTGAATTGCTGTTTGTCTTTAAAATTATAATCTAGCAAACTTCTTTGGGTATGGGTGCTGTGTGGTTTCTGGGCTGTATGGCCGTGTTCTAGCAGCATTCTCTCCTAACATTTTGCCTGCATCTGTGGCTGGCATCTTCAGAGGATCTGTGGCTGGCATCTTCAGAGGATCCTCTGCAGATGCCAGCCACAGATACAGGTGAAACGTCAGGAGAGAATGCTGCT